>NC_039259.1:9637818-10362047 GCF_003368295.1 Carassius auratus | reverse complement strand
CCATAAAAGGTTCATTATACATCAATATAATATTAACTGGAAAATGTACAGATATGGTTATCCAAACACATGACATGAATGACTTTTATGAGATGCTTATTTTAGTGGATACAACATACACAGCATAAGGATAACATACAATTTACGGTTATGTATAACTTAAGACTTAGTGTAGTTTCTAATTTGATATTCATATGACAACATGTTAAGAAACATTCATTTTGTCAGTAGTATATTATAAAAGTAAGTCATTAAAAAGTCTGATTTAATCTTTTTATTTATCAAATTAATTCATATTCATAATTCAAATTAAATTCGTAAGTTTCTTTTTTCTTTCTTTTTTTCTAACAAATATTTCTTCATGGAACCATCAATTCACAGTAGAGTAATGTATAATATTTGAGACAAAATACACATACTGATTATAATGTGTCTGATTGTGAAGATACTCGAAACACTAGTTCACCAACACTTTAATTTCTTTTTCAATGATTTGAATGATTACACAGAGTCTCCCTCAGATGACCCCTGCTACAGCTACACTGTACTGGACGAACCTTGGAGAGCCACTGACTATCAGAATGACTCTGTCTTAATGTGTGACCGGGATGTGAATTGGTTTGGCTGGTATCGTCTCTTCATTCATGGCCAGAGTGCCCAGATGCCAAACACATGTATTGACGAGTACAAATGTGGCACTCATGCCCCACTGTGGTTAAATGGTGAACACCCAAAAGTCGAGGATGGAGTGGTCACCCGAGGTGTCTGTGGTCACTGGAACAATAACTGCTGCTATTACAATTCTACTCCCATTAGAGTGAAAGCCTGTCCAGGCGATTATTATGTCTATGAATTTGTCAGGCCATTTATGTGTGCTGTGGCTTACTGTGCAGGTAATCATATTTACATGTGACCTTCATACAGCTACATTTGTGTGTCTGTTGATTAATAAGTATTTATTATATTTTTCTATTTCAGATGTTGGGAACATCAACACTATCTATACAACTATCACACCAGAGACCAATTCATCTGGTAATGTAATGTGCTGCTCAGAGTCTGCAATGAGTTATTCATTAGACAGAAAATACTGCTGTAATCTGAAATATTTTATTAGCTATATCAGTGAAAAGTTCTTCACAGAAAAACAGTTTGTATCTAATGACTTTGATCCTAGAGGAAGTTCAAAAAGATTGACATTAAAGGCATAATATGCAGTTATCACTCATTACACAGCTTTTCACCACATACAGACAATGACATAAAATGTTTTTTGAGAAGAAACCATTTTAAAATATTTTGATAACTGTTAATTATTTTAAATCTATTACAGTGTACAAAACATCGTTCTTGCAACTGACTCTGTAATCATGGATTAAAAATAAACATCTCATCAATCTAAACTGAACCAGAGAACTAAAAACATATACTGTAGTTATTCTGTCTTCACATTCCTCTGACAATATTATTAAATCTGCTAATAGCCAGTATTAAATTATTTTAAAACATGAACAAATCCTATTCAAATAGAATTATGCAAATGTAGCTTTTTTCATTTTTAATTGGACATTTTTTTATATATATTATTTTTTATTATGCTAGAGAGATTTTAATACCTTAATTCACTGGTTATCTGATATTTTTAAGTCTTTTTATTTTTGATTTTCCATGTTTGAAGAACCATGTGGTGGCAATATGACAGATTGGAGGGGTGTATTACTCAGTCCCCGGTACCCTAATAACTACCCTAATAACGCACAATGCACCTGGACCATTCACAGCACAGGGAACACAACTGTGTCACTGATCTTCACTGACGTTGAGTACGACACTTCATTATGCTTTTTTTGTCTCTAGATCATTTACACAGTCAAAGGAAAAGTATTTTGATTTGCCTGAATACAACAAAATACTGTAATCGGTACCATTCAAGCAAGTAAAATTTGCTAACACTTTTTGTGAAGTATTTTTTACTTTCTTCCCTCTGCTTTCTAGTTTGGAAACATGCTGTGCATTACATCAAAGTATAATGATGGTCCTTCTACCTCCATCCATTTCTGGGAGAAATACAGGAGTACAGGAACCAGTCTTTCAGATCCAGCAGCAATGATCTGACTGTGTTTATTCTACAGTGATCACAGTGTCACACACAGAGGATTTCACGCAAACTGGGTCTTTATAGGTATGCTGTTGAAAAGAGATATACAGAACTGTGATATTATCAATTTCAAACTCTCCCACTGTGCTGTGCCAAATTATCTAGTCCTTCTCTCATAATTACAGTTGGTGACTGGCTTTTTATTCTGTTTTCAATGCTTCCATCTCTATGTGTAGAATCATGTGGTGGCTATATGACAGACTGGATGGGTGATTTGTCCAGTCCCTGGTACCCTAATAACTACCCTGATAACTCATATTGCACATGGACCATTCATAGCACAGGGAACATGACAGTGGTCACTGACCTTCCCCGATGTTTGTGTAGGGCACTATTTGATATTTCTAATTTTGTAACTGAGACTCTAATGAAACCTATTACATTTATTTTATTTTTTTTTGTAAGAAACATTGCTCCATAATATTAATGTGGACAATATGGATTCTCTCTGCTCTGTGCTTAATAGTTTTGGAGACATGCTGTGATTACATCAAAGTATATGATGGTCCTTCTACCCACACCCCTTACTGGGAGAAATACGGGAGTACAGGAACCAGTCTTAGATCCAGCAGCAATGATCTGACTGTGTTATTCTACAGTGACAGCAGTGTCACACGTAGAGGATTTCACGCAAACTGGGTCTTTGTAGGTAATGTGATTCAACTTGATTATGATACTATGAATTTCAACCCCTCCCAGTTTATTATGGTAACTTTCTATTCATTTCTTTCTTAATTATAGCTGGGAAGTGAGATATTCAGTTCCATTTTTTTTTTTTTAAATAATGTATTCCTTCCACTGATGATCATGGAACTAAAAATACTGTACATTGTCAATTTCCTGCACTATTATTCAGTAGTGTTGTACTATCACAGCTGATTCTGCAGCAGGAAACGTACAGTGACCCGTTTAAACTATTGACACATAAATCACTTTTATGAGCTTGGGGTGGTGAATCAAAAACATAAAACATACAATTGAATTGAATATTAATTTACTAATTGGATTCTAATATGAAAACATGTAAAGAAACATAAATTGTCAGTATGTTTTATAAAAAAAAAGCATTCAACATATGTTTAAAAATGTTTTACACCTTTTACTTTGTAATCCATAAAAGGTTCATTATACATCATATAATATTAACTGGAAAAATGTACAGATATGGTTATCCAAACACATGACATGAATGACTTTTATGAGATGCTTATTTTAGTGGATACAACATACACAGCATAGAGGATAACATACAATTTACGGTTATGTATAACTTAAGACTTAGTGTAGTTTCTAATTTGATATTCATATGACAACATGTTAAGAAACATTCATTTTGTCAGTAGTATATTATAAAAGTAAGTCATTAAAAAGTCTGAATTTAATCCTTTTTATTTATCAAAATTAATTCATAATTCAATTAAATTCGTAAGTTTCTTTTTTTCTTTCTTTTTTTCTAACAAATATTTCTTCATGGAACCATAAATTCACGGTAGAGTAATGTATAATATTTGAGACAAAATAGACATACTGATTATAATGTGTCTGATTGTGAAGATACTCGAAACACTAGTTCACCAACACTTTAATTTTCTTTTTCAATGATTTGAATGATTACACAGAGTCTCCCTCAGATGACCCCTGCTACAGCTACACTGTACTGGACGAACCTTGGAGAGCCACTGACTATCAGAATGACTCTGTCTTAATGTGTGACCGGGATGTGAATTGGTTTGGCTGGTATCGTCTCTTCATTCATGGCCAGAGTGCCCAGATGCCAAACACATGTATTGACGAGTACAAATGTGGCACTCATGCCCCACTGTGGTTAAATGGTGAACACCACAAAAGTCGAGGATGGAGTGGTCACCCGAGGTGTCTGTGGTCACTGGAACAATAACTGCTGCTATTACAATTCTACTCCCATTAGAGTGAAAGCCTGTCCAGGCGATTATTATGTCTATGAATTTGTCAGGCCATTTATGTGTGCTGTGGCTTACTGTGCAGGTAATCATATTTACATGTGACCTTCATACAGCTACATTTGTGTGTCTGTTGATTAATAAGTATTTATTATATTTTTCTATTTCAGATGTTGGGAACATCAACACTATCTATACAACTATCACACCAGAGACCAATTCATCTGGTAATGTAATGTGCTGCTCAGAGTCTGCAATGAGTTATTCATTAGACAGAAAATACTGCTGTAATCTGAAATATTTTATTAGCTATATCAATGAAAAGTTCTTCACAGAAAAACAGTTTGTATCTAATGACTTTGATCCTAGAGGAAGTTCAAAAAAGATTGACATTAAAGGCATAATATGCAGTTATAATCACTCATTACACAGCTTTTCACCACATACAGACAATGACATAAAATGTTTTTTGAGAAGAAACCATTTTAAAATATTTTGATAAACTGTTAATTATTTTAAATCTATTACAGTGTACAAAACATCGTTCTTGCAACTGACTCTGTAATCATGGATTAAAAATAAACATCTCATCAATCTAAACTGAACCAGAGAACTAAAAACATATACTGTAGTTATTCTGTCTTCACATTCCTCTGACAATATTATTAAATCTGCTAATAGCCAGTATTAAATTATTTTAAAACATGAACAAATCCTATTCAAATAGAATTATGCAAATGTAGCTTTTTTCATTTTTAATTGGACATTTTTTTATATAATATTATTTTATTATGCTAGAGAGATTTTTAATACCTTAATTCACTGGTTATCTGATATTTTTAAGTCTTTTTATTTTGATTTTCCATGTTTGAAGAACCATGTGGTGGCAATATGACAGATTGGAGGGGTGTATTACTCAGTCCCCCGGTACCCTAATAACTACCCTAATAACGCACAATGCACCTGGACCATTCACAGCACAGGGAACACAACTGTGTCACTGATCTTCACTGACGTTGAGTACGACACTTTCATTATGCTTTTTTGTCTCTAGATCATTTACACAGTCAAAGGAAAGTATTTTGATTTGCTGAATACAACAAAATACTGTAATCGGTACATTCAAGCAAGTAAAATTTGCTAACACTTTTTGTGAAGTATTTTTTACTTTCTTCCCTCTGCTTTCTAGTTTGGAAACATGCTGTGATTACATCAAAGTATATGATGGTCCTTCTACCCTCCATCCATTTCTGGGAGAAATACAGGAGTACAGGAACCAGTCTTTCAGATCCAGCAGCAATGATCTGACTGTGTTATTCTACAGTGATCACAGTGTCACACACAGAGGATTTCACGCAAACTGGGTCTTTATAGGTATGTGTTGAAAAGAGATATACAGAACTGTGATATTATCAATTTCAAACTCTCCCACTGTGCTGTGCCAAATTATCTAGTCCTTCTCTCATAATTACAGTTGTGACTGGCTTTTTATTCTGTTTTTCATCTTCCATCTCTATGTGTAGAATCATGTGGTGGCTATATGACAGACTGGATGGGTGATTTGTCCAGTCCCTGGTACCCTAATAACTACCCTGATAACTCATATTGCACATGGACCATTCATAGCACAGGGAACATGACAGTGTCACTGACCTTCCCCGATGTTGTGTAGGGCACTATTTGATATTTCTAATTTTGTAACTGAGACTCTAATGAAACCTATTACATTTATTTTATTTTTTTTGTAAGAAACATTGCTCCATAATATTAATGTGGACAATATGGATTCTCTCTGCTCTGTGCTTAATAGTTTGGAGACATGCTGTGATTACATCAAAGTATATGATGGTCCTTCTACCCACCACCCCTTACTGGGAGAAATACGGGAGTACAGGAACCAGTCTTAGATCCAGCAGCAATGATCTGACTGTGTTATTCTACAGTGACAGCAGTGTCACACGTAGAGGATTTCACGCAAACTGGGTCTTTGTAGGTATGTGATTCAAACTTGATTTATGATACTATGAATTTCAACCCCTCCCAGTTTATTATGGTAACTTTCTATTCATTCTTTCTTAATTATAGCTGGGAAGTGAGATATTCAGTTCCATTTTTTTTTTTTAAATAATGTATTCTTCCACTGATGATCATGGAACTAAAATACTGTACATTGTCAATTTCCTGCACTATTATTCAGTAGTGTTGTACTATCACAGCTGATTCTGCAGCAGGAAACGTACAGTGACCCGTTTAAACTATTGACACATAAATCACTTTTATGAGCTTGGGTGGTGAATCAAAAACATAAAACATACAATTGAATTGAATATTAATTTACTAATTGGATTCTAATATGAAAACATGTAAAGAAACATAAATTGTCAGTATGTTTTATAAAAAAAAAGCATTCAACATATGTTTAAAAATGTTTACACCTTTTACTTTGTAATCCATAAAAGGTTCATTATACATCATATAATATTAACTGGAAAAATGTACAGATATGGTTATCCAAACACATGACATGAATGACTTTTATGAGATGCTTATTTTAGTGGATACAACATACACAGCATAGAGGATAACATACAATTTACGGTTATGTATAACTTAAGACTTAGTGTAGTTTCTAATTTGATATTCTTATGACAACATGTTAAGAAACATTCATTTTGTCAGTAGTATATTATAAAAGTAAGTCATTAAAAAGTCTGAATTTAATCCTTTTTATTTATCAAAATTAATTCATAATTCAAATTAAATTCGTAAGTTTCTTTTTCTTTCTTTTTTTCTAACAAATATTTCTTCATGGAACCATAAATTCACGGTAGAGTAATGTATAATATTTGAGACAAAATAGACATACTGATTATAATGTGTCTGATTGTGAAGATACTCGAAACACTAGTTCACCAACACTTTAATTTTCTTTTTCAATGATTTGAATGATTACACAGAGTCTCCCTCAGATGACCCCTGCTACAGCTACACTGTACTGGACGAACCTTGGAGAGCCACTGACTATCAGAATGACTCTGTCTTAATGTGTGACCGGGATGTGAATTGGTTTGGCTGGTATCGTCTCTTCATTCATGGCCAGAGTGCCCAGATGCCAAACACATGTATTGACGAGTACAAATGTGGCACTCATGCCCCACTGTGGTTAAATGGTGAACACCCAAAAGTCGAGGATGGAGTGGTCACCCGAGGTGTCTGTGGTCACTGGAACAATAACTGCTGCTATTACAATTCTACTCCCATTAGAGTGAAAGCCTGTCCAGGCGATTATTATGTCTATGAATTTGTCAGGCCATTTATGTGTGCTGTGGCTTACTGTGCAGGTAATCATATTTACATGTGACCTTCATACAGCTACATTTGTGTGTCTGTTGATTAATAAGTATTTATTATATTTTTCTATTTCAGATGTTGGGAACATCAACACTATCTATACAACTATCACACCAGAGACCAATTCATCTGGTAATGTAATGTGCTGCTCAGAGTCTGCAATGAGTTATTCATTAGACAGAAAATACTGCTGTAATCTGAAATATTTTATTAGCTATATCAATGAAAAGTTCTTCACAGAAAAACAGTTTGTATCTAATGACTTTGATCCTAGAGGAAGTTCAAAAAAGATTGACATTAAAGGCATAATATGCAGTTATAATCACTCATTACACAGCTTTTCACCACATACAGACAATGACATAAAATGTTTTTTGAGAAGAAACCATTTTAAAATATTTTGATAACTGTTAATTATTTTAAATCTATTACAGTGTACAAAACATCGTTCTTGCAACTGACTCTGTAATCATGGATTAAAAATAAACATCTCATCAATCTAAACTGAACCAGAGAACTAAAAACATATACTGTAGTTATTCTGTCTTCACATTCCTCTGACAATATTATTAAATCTGCTAATAGCCAGTATTAAATTATTTTAAAACATGAACAAATCCTATTCAAATAGAATTATGCAAATGTAGCTTTTTTCATTTTTAATTGGACATTTTTTTATATAATATTATTTTATTATGCTAGAGAGATTTTAATACCTTAATTCACTGGTTATCTGATATTTTTAAGTCTTTTTATTTTGATTTTCCATGTTTGAAGAACCATGTGGTGGCAATATGACAGATTGGAGGGGTGTATTACTCAGTCCCCGGTACCCTAATAACTACCCTAATAACGCACAATGCACCTGGACCATTCACAGCACAGGGAACACAACTGTGTCACTGATCTTCACTGACGTTGAGTACGACACTTTCATTATGCTTTTTTGTCTCTAGATCATTTACACAGTCAAAGGAAAGTATTTTGATTTGCTGAATACAACAAAATACTGTAATCGGTACATTCAAGCAAGTAAAATTTGCTAACACTTTTTGTGAAGTATTTTGCAAATAATGTATGTATTTTAATATTTTTGAATGAAATATATGATTGAAAAAGCATACATTTGCACATCTTTCTTCACTCTGCTTTCTAGTTTGGAAACATGCTGTGATTACATCAAAGTATATGATGGTCCGTCTACCCACCACCCCTTACTGGGAGAAATACGGGAGTACAGGAACCAGTCTTTTAGATCCAGCAGCAATGATCTGACTGTGTTATTCTACAGTGATCACAGTGTCACACGTAGAGGATTTCATGCAAACTGGGTCTTTGTAGGTATGTGATTCAAACTTGATTTATGATACTATGAATTTCAACCTCTCCTAGTTTACTATGGTAACTTTAGAAGTGAAGTGAATTGACATTCAGCCAAGTATGGTGACCCATACTCAGAATTTGTGCTCTGCATTTAACCCATCCGAAATGCACACACACAGAGCAGTGAACACACACACACACACACACACACACTGTGAGCACACACCCGGAGCAGGGGGCAGCCATTTATGCTGCGGCACCCGGGGAGCAGTTGGGGGTTCGATGCCTTGCTCAAGGGCACCTAAGTCGTGGTATTGAAGGTGGAGAGAGAACTGTACATGCACTCACCCCACCCACAATTCCGTCCGGCCCGAGACTAGAACTCACAACCCTTCGATTGGGAGTCCAACCCTCTAACCATTAGGCCACTACTTCCCTTTCTATGCATTCTTTCTTAATTATAGCTGGGATGTGAGATATTCAGTTCCATTTTTTTTTAAATAATGTATTCTTCCACTGATGATCATGGAACTAAAATACTGTACATTGTCAATTTCCTGCACTATTATTCAGTAGTGTTGTACTATCACAGCTGATTCTGCAGCAGGAAACGTACAGTGACCCGTTTAAACTATTGACACATAAATCACTTTTATGAGCTTGGGTGGTGAATCAAAAGCATAAAACATACAATTGAATTGAATATTAATTTACTAATTGGATTCTAATATGAAAACATGTTAAGAAACATTCATTTTGTCAGTAGTATATTATAAAATAAGTCATTAAAAAGTCTGAATTTAATCCTTTTTGTTTATCAAAATTAATTCATAAATTGTCAGTGAAGTTTCTTTTTTCTTTCTTTTTTTCTAACAAATATTTCTTCATGGAACCATCAATCCACAGTAGAGTAATGTATAATATTTGAGACAAAATACACATACTGATTATAATGTGTCTGATTGTGAAGATACTCGAAACACTAGTTCACCAACACTTTAATTTTCTTTTTCAATGATTTGAATGATTACACAGAGTCTCCCTCAGATGACCCCTGCTACAGCTACACTGTACTGGACGAACCTTGGAGAGCCACTGACTATCAGAATGACTCTGTCTTAATGTGTGACCGGGATGTGAATTGGTTTGGCTGGTATCGTCTCTTCATTCATGGCCAGAGTGCCCAGATGCCAAACACATGTATTGACGAGTACAAATGTGGCACTCATGCCCCACTGTGGTTAAATGGTGAACACCCAAAAGTCGAGGATGGAGTGGTCACCCGAGGTGTCTGTGGTCACTGGAACAATAACTGCTGCTATTACAATTCTACTCCCATTAGAGTGAAAGCCTGTCCAGGCGATTATCATGTCTATGAATTTGTCAGGCCATTTATGTGTGCTGTGGCTTACTGTGCAGGTAATCATATTTACATGTGACCTTCATACAGCTACATTTGTGTGTCTGTTGATTAATAAGTATTTATTATATTTTTCTATTTCAGATGTTGGGAACATCAACACTATCTATACAACTATCACACCAGAGACCAATTCATCTGGTAATGTAATGTGCTGCTCAGAGTCTGCAATGAGTTATTCATTAGACAGAAAATACTGCTGTAATCTGAAATATTTTATTCGCTATATCAGTGAAAAGTTCTTCACAGAAAAACAGTTTGTATCTAATGACTTTGATCCTAGAGGAAGTTCAAACAAGATTGACATTAAAGGCATAATATGCAGTTATAATCACTCATTACACAGCTTTTCACCACATACAGACAATGACATAAAATGTTTTTTGAGAAGAAACCATTTTAAAATATTTTGATAACTGTTAATTATTTTAAATCTATTACAGTGTACAAAACATCGTTCTTGCAACTGACTCTGTAATCATGGATTAAAAATAAACATCTCATCAATCTAAACTGAACCAGAGAACTAAAAACATATACTGTAGTTATTCTGTCTTCACATTCCTCTGACAATATTATTAAATCTGCTAATAGCCAGTATTAAATTATTTTAAAACATGAACAAATCCTATTCAAATAGAATTATGCAAATGTAGCTTTTTTTTAAATAATATTATTTTATTATGCTAGAGAGATTGGAATACCTTAATTCACTGGTTATCTGATGTTCAAGTCTTTTTATTCTCATTTTCCATGTTTGAAGAACCATGTGGTGGCAATTTGACAGATTGGAGGGGTGTATTACTCAGTCCCCGGTACCCTAATAACTACCCTAATAACGCACAATGCACCTGGACCATTCACAGCACAGGGAACACAACTGTGTCACTGATCTTCACTGACGTTGAGTACGACACTTTCATTATGCTTTTTTGTCTCTAGATCATTTACACAGTCAAAGGAAAGTATTTTGACTTACTGAATACATCAAAATACTGAATTCGTCACATTCAAGCAAGTAAAATTTGCTAACACTTTTTGTGAAGTATTTTTTACTTTCTTCCCTCTGCTTTCTAGTTTGGAAACATGCTGTGATTACATCAAAGTATATGATGGTCCTTCTACCCTCCATCCATTTCTGGGAGAAATACAGGAGTACAGGAACCAGTCTTTCAAATCCAGCAGCAATGATCTGACTGTGTTATTCTACAGTGATCACAGTGTCACACGTAGAGGATTTCACGCAAACTGGGTCTTTATAGGTATGTGTTGAAAAGAGATATACAGAACTGTGATATTATCAATTTCAAACTCTCCCACTGTGCTGTGCCAAATTATCTAGTCCTTCTCTCATAATTACAGTTGTGACTGGCTTTTTATTCTGTTTTCCATCTTCCATCTCTATGTGTAGAATCATGTGGTGGCTATATGACAGACTGGATGGGTGATTTGTCCAGTCCCTGGTACCCTAATAACTACCCTGATAACTCATATTGCACATGGACCATTCATAGCACAGGGAACATGACAGTGTCACTGACCTTCACCGATGTTGTGTAGGGCACTATTTGACATTTCTAATTTTGTAACTGAGACTCTAATGAAACCTATTACATTTATTTATTTATTTTTTGTAAGAAACATTGCTACATAATATTAATGTGGACAATATGGATTCTCTCTGCTCTGTGCTTAATAGTTTGGAGACATGCTGTGATTACATCAAAGTATATGATGGTCCTTCTACCCACCACCACTTACTGGGAGAAATACGGGAGTACAGGAACCAGTCTTTTAGATCCAGCAGCAATGATCTGACTGTGTTATTCTACAGTGACAGCAGTGTCACACATAGAGGATTTCATGCAAACTGGGTCTTTGTAGGTATGTGATTCAAACTTGATTTATGATACTATGAATTTCAACCCCTCCCAGTTTATTATGGTAACTTTCTATTCATTCTTTCTTAATTATAGCTGGGAAGTGAGATATTCAGTTCCATTTTTTTTTAAATAATGTATTCTTCCACTGATGATCATGGAACTAAAATACTGTACATTGTCAATTTCCTGCACTATTATTCAGTAGTGTTGTACTATCACAGCTGATTCTGCAGCAGGAAACGTACAGTGACCAGTTTAAACTATTGACACATAAATCACTTTTATGAGCTTGGGTGGTGAATCACAAGCATAAAACATACAATTGAATTGAATATTAATTTACTAATTGGATTCTTATATGCAAACATGTAAAGAAACATAAATTGTCAGTATGTTTTATAAAAAAAAAACATTCAACATATGTTTAAAAATGTTTACACCTTTTACTTTGTATTCCATAAAAGGTTCATTATACATCATATAATATTAACTGGAAAAATGTACAGATATGGTTATCCAAACACATGAGATGAATGACTTTTATGAGATGCTTATTTTAGTGGATACAACATACACAGCATAGAGGATAACATACAATTTACGGTTATGTATAACTTAAGACTTAGTGTAGTTTCTAATTTGATATTCATATGACAACATGTTAAGAAACATTCATTTTGTCAGTAGTATATTATAAAAGTAAGTCATTAAAAAGTCTGAATTTAATCCTTTTTATTTATCAAAATTAATTCATAATTCATAATTCAAATTAAATTCGTAAGTTTCTTTTTTCTTTCTTTTTTTCTAACAAATATTTCTTCATGGAACCATAAATTCACAGTAGAGTGATGTATAATATTTGAGACAAAATACACATACTGATTATAATGTGTCTGATTGTGAAGATACTCGAAACACTAGTTCAGCAACACTTTAATTTTCTTTTTCAATGATTTGAATGATTACACAGAGTCTCCCTCAGATGACCCCTGCTACAGCTACACTGTACTGGACGAACCTTGGAGAGCCACTGACTATCAGAATGACTCTGTCTTAATGTGTGACCGGGATGTGAATTGGTTTGGCTGGTATCGTCTCTTCATTCATGGCCAGAGTGCCCAGATGCCAAACACATGTATTGATGAGTACAAATGTGGCACTCATGCCCCACTGTGGTTAAATGGTGAACACCCAAAAGTTGAGGATGGAGTGGTCACCCGAGGTGTCTGTGGTCACTGGAACAATAACTGCTGCTATTACAATTCTACTCCCATTAGAGTGAAAGCCTGTCCAGGCGATTATTATGTCTATGAATTTGTCAGGCCATTTATGTGTGCTGTGGCTTACTGTGCAGGTAATCATATTTACATGTGACCTTCATACAGCTACATTTGTGTGTCTGTTGATTAATAAGTATTTATTATATTTTTCTATTTCAGATGTTGGGAACATCAACACTATCTATACAACTATCACACCAGAGACCAATTCATCTGGTAATGTAATGTGCTGCTCAGAGTCTGCAATGAGTTATTCATTAGACAGAAAATACTGCTGTAATCTGAAATATTTTATTCGCTATATCAATGAAAAGTTCTTCAAAGAAAAAAAGTTTGTATATCTAATGACTTTGATCCTAGAGGAAGTTCAAACAAGATTGACATTAAAGGCATAATATGCAGTTATAATCACTCATTAAACAGCTTTTCACCACATACAGACAATGACATAAAATGTTTTTTGAGAAGAAACCATTTTAAAATATTTTGATAACTGTTAATTATTTTAAATCTATTACAGTGTACAAAACATCGTTATTGCAACTGACTCTGTAATCATGGATTAAAAATAAACATCTCATCAATCTAAACTGAACCAGAGAACTAAAAACATATACTGTAGTTATTCTGTCTACACATTCCTCTGACAATATTATTAAATCTGCTAATAGCCAGTATTAAATTATTTTAAAACATGAACAAATCCTATTCAAATAGAATTATGCAAATGTAGCTTTTTTCATTTTTAATTGGACATTTTTTTATATAATATTATTTTATTATGCTAGAGAGATTTTAATACCTTAATTCACTGGTTATCTGATATTTTTAAGTCTTTTTATTCTGATTTTCCATGTTTGAAGAACCATGTGGTGGCAATATGACAGATTGGAGGGGTGTATTACTCAGTCCCCGGTACCCTAATAACTACCCTAATAACGCACAATGCACCTGGACCATTCACAGCACAGGGAACACAACTGTGTCACTGATCTTCACTGACGTTGAGTACGACACTTTCATTACGCTTTTTTGTCTCTAGATCATTTACACAGTCAAAGGAAAGTATTTTGATTTGCTGAATACAACAAAATACTGAAATCGGTACATTCAAGCAAGTAAAATTTGCTAACACTTTTTGTGAAGTATTTTGCAAATAATGTATGTATTTTAATATTTTTGAATGAAATATATGATTGAAAAAGCATACATTTGCACATCTTTCTTCACTCTGCTTTCTAGTTTGGAGACATGCTGTGATTACATCAAAGTATATGATGGTCCTTCTACCCACCACCCCTTACTGGGAGAAATACGGGAGTACAGGAACCAGTCTTTCAGATCCAGCAGCAATGATCTGACTGTGTTATTCTACAGTGATCACAGTGTCACACGTAGAGGATTTCACGCAAACTGGGTCTTTATAGGTATGTGATTCAAACTTGATTTATGATACTATGAATTTCAACCTCTCCTAGTTTACTATGGTAACTTTCTATTCATTCTTTCTTAATTATAGCTGGGATGTGAGATATTCAGTTACATTTTTTTTTAAATAATGTATTCTTCCACTGATGATCATGGAACTAAAATACTGTACATTGTCAATTTCCTGCACTATTATTCAGTAGTGTTGTACTATCACAGCTGATTCTGCAGCACGAAACGTACAGTGACCAGTTTAAACTATTGACACATAAATCACTTTTATGAGCTTGGGTGGTGAATCACAAGCATAAAACATACAATTGAATTGAATATTAATTTACTAATTGGATTCTTATATGAAAACATGTAAAGAAACATAAATGATCAGTATGTTTTATAAAAAAAGTATTCAACATATGTTAAAAAATGTTTACACCTTTTACTTTGTATTACATAAAAGGTTCATTATATATCATATAATATTAACTGAATTTTTTTATAAATGGTTATCCAAACACATGACATGAATGACTTTTATGAGATGCTTATTTTAGAGGATACAACATACACAGCATAGAGGATGACATACAATTTACGGTTATGTATAACTTAAGACTTAGTGTAGTTTCTAATTTGATATTCATATGACAACATGTTAAGAAACATTCATTTTGTCAGTAGTATATTATAAAATAAGTCATTAAAAAGTCTGAATTTAATCCTTTTTATTTATCAAAATTAATTCATAAATTGTCAGTGAAGTTTCTTTTTTCTTTCTTTTTTTCTAACAAATATTTCTTCATGGAACGATCAATCCACAGTAGAGTAGTGTATAATATTTGAGACAAAATACACATACTGATTATAATGTGTCTGATTGTGAAGATACTCGAAACACTAGTTCAGCAACACTTTAATTTTCTTTTTCAATGATTTGAATGATTACACAGAGTCTCCCTCAGATGACCCCTGCTACAGCTACACTGTACTGGACGAACCTTGGAGAGCCACTGACTATCAGAATGACTCTGTCTTAATGTGTGACCGGGATGTGAATTGGTTTGGCTGGTATCGTCTCTTCATTCATGGCCAGAGTGCCCAGATGCCAAACACATGTATTGATGAGTACAAATGTGGCACTCATGCCCCACTGTGGTTAAATGGTGAACACCCAAAAGTCGAGGATGGAGTGGTCACCCGAGGTGTCTGTGGTCACTGGAACAATAACTGCTGCTATTACAATTCTACTCCCATTAGAGTGAAAGCCTGTCCAGGCAATTATTATGTCTATGAATTTGTCAGGCCATTTATGTGTGCTGTGGCTTACTGTGCAGGTAATCATATTTACATGTGACCTTCAAACAGCTACATTTGTGTGTCTGTTGATTAATAAGTATTTATTATATTTTTCTATTTCAGATGTTGGGAACATCAACACTATCTATACAACTATCACACCAGAGACCAATTCATCTGGTAATGTAATGTGCTGCTCAGAGTCTGAAATGAGTTATTCATTAGACAGAAAATACTGCTGTAATCTGAAATATTTTATTCGCTATATCAATGAAAAGTTCTTCACAGAAAAACAGTTTGTATCTAATGACTTTGATCCTAGAGGAAGTTCAAACAAGATTGACATTAAAGGCATAATATGCAGTTATAATCACTCATTACACAGCTTTTCACCACATACAGACAATGACATAAAATGTTTTTTGAGAAGAAACCATTTTAAAATATTTTGATAACTGTTTATTATTTTAAATCTATTACAGTGTACAAAACATCGTTCTTGCAACTGACTCTGTAATCATGGATTAAAAATAAATATCTCATCAATCTAAACCGAACCAGAGAACTAAAAACATATACTGTAGTTATTCTGTCTTCACATTCCTTTGACAATATTATTAAATCTGCTAATAGCCAGTATTAAATTATTTTAAAACATGAACAAATCCTATTCAAATAGAATTATGCAAATGTAGGTTTTTTTAAATAATATTATTTTATTATGCTAGAGAGATTGGAATACCTTAATTCACTGGTTATCTGATGTTCAAGTCTTTTTATTCTGATTTTCCATGTTTGAAGAACCATGTGGTGGCAATTTGACAGATTGGAGGGGTGTATTACTCAGTCCCCGGTACCCTAATAACTACCCTAATAACGCACAATGCACCTGGACCATTCACAGCACAGGGAACACAACTGTGTCACTGATCTTCACTGACGTTGAGTACGACATTTTCATTACGCTTTTTTGTCTCTAGATCATTTACACAGTCAAAGGAAAGTATTTTGACTTACTGAATACATCAAAATACATTCAAGCAAGTAAAATTTGCTAACACTTTTTGTGAAGTATTTTTTACTTTCTTCCCTCTGCTTTCTAGTTTGGAAACATGCTGTGATTACATCAAAGTGTATGATGGTCCTTCTACCCTCCATCCATTTCTGGGAGAAATACAGGAGTACAGGAACCAGTCTTTCAGATCCAGCAGCAATGATCTGACTGTGTTATTCTACAGTGATCACAGTGTCACACACAGAGGATTTCACGCAAACTGGGTCTTTATAGGTATGTGTTGAAAAGAGATATACAGAACTGTGATATTATCAATTTCAAACTCTCCCACTGTGCTGTGCCAAATTATCTAGTCCTTCTCTCATAATTACAGTTGTGACTGGCTTTTTATTCTGTTTTCCATCTTCCATCTCTATGTGTAGAATCATGTGGTGGCTATATGACAGACTGGATGGGTGATTTGTCCAGTCCCTGGTACCCTAATAACTACCCTGATAACTCATATTGCACATGGACCATTCATAGCACAGGGAACATGACAGTGTCACTGAACTTCACCGATGTTGTGTAAGGCACTATTAGAATTTTCTAATTTTGTAACTGAGACTCTAATGGAATTTTTTTATTATTTTTTTATTTTTTGTAAGAAAACATTGCTCCATAATATTAATGTGGACATTATGGATTCTCTCTGCTCTGTGCTTAATAGTTTGGAGACATGCTGTGATTACATCAAAGTATATGATGGTCCTTCTACCCACCACCACTTACTGGGAGAAATACGGGAGTACAGGAACCAGTCTTTCAGATCCAGCAGCAATGATCTGACTGTGTTATTCTACAGTGACAGCAGTGTCACACGTAGAGGATTTCACGCAAACTGGGTCTTTGTAGGTATGTGATTCAAACTTGATTTATGATACTATGAATTTCAACCTCTCATAGTTTGCTATGGTAAATAACTATTCATTATTTCTTAATTATAGCTGGGAAGTGAGATATTCAGTTACATTTAAAAAAAAAAAAATGTATTCTTCCACTGATGATCATGGAACTAAAATACTGTACATTGTCAATTTCCTGCACTATTATTGAGTAGTGTTGTACTATCACAGCTGATTCTGCAGCAGGAAACGTACAGTGGTGATCAGTAGCATCAATTGTGTAAACCTGGAAAATTGTGGCCTTTTTGTCCACTTTCCCCACATGTCTGGAAACTATTCTTATCTCATGCATTTGGGGGCATTTTTATCTCCAGTTCCTCAACCTGAATGTGGAGGACACCTGTATGGTTCTGGGCTGTTTTCCAGTCCAAACTACCCCAACTATTACCATGACAATGCCTACTGTGTGTGGTATCTCTCTGCTGAGCAAGGACAGAGGATCTTCCTGACATTTGCTGATGTGCAGTAAGTGAGAGATCAGTGATTAAATAATGGTGGGACTAGTGGTACAATGTTTGGTATCCATAAAGTTACAAAATATATTCATTTGCTTAATAAAAATATACATCTCATTTTATTCAAGACTTTAATACAGTATATTATGAAGAAAATGTATACTCTTAAGAGCAATGTTGTATTTTTTTTGTGCAGTACCACTAATGACCTGTGGGTGGAACTAGTTAGGTTAAAATGTAGTTAGGTTAAAATGTCTACTTTTGGTTCTTTCAGATTGGAGCGCTGCTGTAACTGTGACTACATCACAGTATACGATGGTTCTTCCACTGATCATCCTCAGCTGGGAAAGGTCTGCTTCAATGACACATCACACCAGGTGTTTCACTCTTCTTCACATTACTTGACTGTTGTCTTCAGGAGTGACTCCTCTGGTGTCAGCCATGGTTTTAAGGCCCTGTTTACAAGCTCTCTGACTGAAGATCAAGGTATTTCCCTGTGAAATAATTTTAAAATAGAATCACTATCAGACAGCTGTAATTATTAAAACCTTCAACAACTTTGCTTTCTAAATTTAAAGAAATACTTTAAATGCACAAAATTACATTTAGCGAATTAAATTCTTTGATCTGCAGGTCGTGTGGATTGTTCCTCAGACAACATGGTCATTGCCATTCAGAGATCTTACCTGAATTCACTTGGGTTGAATGGAAATGACCTTTATGTGGACGACCATCTTTGCAGACCCACTATTAGCAGTACTGAAATTGTTTTCAGCTTCCCACTTAATGCATGTGGAACCGCCAAACAGGTATGACCTACATATGTACCAGATCCTGCATGGCTCCAGTGCTGATTTTAGTGGGGGCATCTCTTCTTTTGCCAAAATTAAAAATTACCATGTTTTTTGACACAACATCACTCTCTCTCTCTCTCCCTCTCTCTTCTAGACGATGAATGGTTATGTGTCCTACACCAACAATGTGCGGGCCTCTCAATCTCAGTCAGGTGAAATCTCTCATCAGTCACAATTCCTGCTACGCGTGGGCTGCCGAATGGAGCCAGACACCATGGTGCAGATATTCTACAAGGCCAAGGAGATCATCAATGCCAACATCACAGGAACGGGCCGCTTCAATGCCAGCATAGCCTTCTACACATCCAGCAGTTTCAATCAACAAATTTACGACTCTCTGTATGAAGTTAACTTGAATCAGCTTCTGTATGTTCAGGTTGCGCTAAACAGGCCTGACAACAGTTTGGATCTCTTCCTGGACACCTGTGTAGCGTCTCCAAATCCCAATGACTTCAAAGATCGCTCCTATGACCTGCTGCGTAATGGGTGAGACCCTTTAATTCTTAAATGTGACTCTAACATCATATCATATGTGACAGTAGAATAATTTGGGATGAGTAGATAGCATTAGTGTTCTTGTCTAAATGTGTTCTTGTACTCATTTGAACGAATAGTGAAACAAACCCAGTCTCTGAGTTTGACTGTATCTAAATTGTATATCTCTTCCTTTGTCTTTTGTAGATGTCCCAGAGACAACACATATTATTCCTACACCAGCGGTCAACACTATTATGCTCAGTTCAGTTTCCGAGCTTTCAAGTTCCTCCGAACTCATGCCTATGTGTACCTGCAGTGTAAGGTGATCATCTGCCCTGATAACGATTACAACTCTCGCTGCCGCCAAGGTTGTCGCTTCCGTCGCAAGAGATCCCTTGACAGCACCTACCACACCAATACTGTTAGGCTGGGGCCAATCAAACTCAAAGGTCAGAGGCCACTAACAGGTATCATTTCTAAAGAACTGTATTAAAGTTAAGGCTTTTCTAATAACTGTCCATTCGCTGTCATTCCAGGAATTGTGTGAAGGAGTCTGAAGGGTCAAAGGAATGAAGGGATCATCTCAATCATAACCTTATTCATTACTGTTGATCAATCTTAATTACCCAGCAAATTAAACTTAATACAAATTATATTTTTGCAATTCAATAAAGCATATCTAAAAAGATGATCTGGTCACTGTTTTTTTCAATGTTTTATATTCACATGTATTCCGTTCAGTGTTTTCATGACCTCTCCGAAATGAAATCAATATAAAGGTAGAAAAAAAAAATACAATGAATAAATACATTTCTTGTTCAAAACTTGTTCAAACCCTGTTAAATGTAAATGTTTTAGAAAGTTGATGTTATTAATTTCTGAAATGCAACAAAAATGCAACTATTCCATATCATAATGCAGAAGAAAGCCTTTTTAAAGGATACAATTCTTGAAAAGTCTTTGTCATTTTATCTAAACCTTTTCAATTGTTAATCAGTATTTGAAAAAAAAAGTAATTTGATGCCAAGTCATCAGTCATTAGGTGTCACCAAAATGCAGAGAACAAAAAACTCAAGCAGACCCAAGTCATTTTATTTATATAGTTTTAACGTGTGTGAATGTAAGACATATATATAGAAAGTTTTACACATATGTAGTCACTGTGTCTTTTGGTATATCATGGACATCAGAGGAGATGCCAGAAGCCTCTATGAGGGTGAAATCTTGGTGAAATTGTGTGACCTTCTGTCTGCTCTGTGCTTCCAATCAATAGAATCATTAGAAAGCTGTTTTGTCAGCTAAACTATGGTCTGCTTAACTACAGTGACCTACATTCCAGTTAACTACATTCCTGCCAAATATTAAATACGGCACTACCCAAATGGTAGCTAATATTATTACTACTAGGCCTATTATTATTTAACATACTATTTATTATACATTTGTATATTTACATTTACTAAAACTGTCTTAACTAATCAATTCACCAGGATGAATTATACTTTCCAAAGCATCTAACAGAGGAATCCATTTAGGATGAACTGCTCTACTAGATAGAATGAGTAAAACTTGCTAGAGCTACAAGAGAGGCAAAAGTGAGCACACAGGTGCCTCTGCTTGCTCAGCAGTGAAGTGACACAAATGTCATGTTAAAAGCAGCAATTGTTTTCTTACAAGGCTAATCATTGCAAGCAGTAGTTTGTTGCTAAAAAAAAAAGCTGTTTAAAAAAAAAAAGTCAAATGACTGCGGCTGCCACACAAAAACACTAAAATTTAATTAAAATATCTTTTACATTTACCATTTTTTAAATACCCTCAAAGCGATATGTTGTTAGAGTGTGACCCTCACTTGTTTGATTTGTTTTTCTTGTATGCCGAATGCTGTATCTTGCAGAAACTCTCTACCTGCAAATCTGAAAACTGTTATTGTTAACATGAAAGAAACAGTCACTTTAAGACACAAAAACACAAGATGTGAACAAATTATCAGTGTGGATAAAAATATATACAATTTTAGTTGTGTCTGTCTTAAACTTTTTATACAGTTTATTCACTTTGCATTTAAAAAAAATGCTGAAACAACTTCTCTCCTGTTTTAATTTTTCGTATGTTCTACTTTTTAACACTTACAAATTTTATTTCTTTACTTTTACTTATACTTTGACTTTAGTATCCATACTTTCAATGAAGAATTATTTTTGAGTAATTTTACAACAGAGTGCATTACTTAAGGTCTATCAGACGTCATTTGCTGTGTGTTTGGATAATGCCTATGTTGGATATAATAAAGCCTTACTTCGTTTATTCCTCGGCTCCGTGTTCCTTCTGGCAGCGTAAACTGTAACAGAAGACCAGACCTAAAAAGAGAGTATACAATTACGTGTTTTCCCTCTGTTTCGTTTTCCGTTTTTTCCAGTCTTTTCTTTCTGTAGTGTGTCAATGGATCCCCTCTATAGCCCCGAATTCCTCCTCCTCCTGCTGGAGCAGGAAGGACGTTCTCTCGAGAGCGTGACTAACCAGGTGTGCGAGCTGGCAACACTGTGCATCGTGGGAGTCCTCGTGGAGATCGAGGTGTGGAGGAAAGCCCTGCCCACACTCCTGCGACTGAGGGTGAGCTGTATCCGGTCTCGGGTAATATGGAGCAATTTACGGATCTGATGGACTGGTCTATGGAGGTAATCCCTAATTTTCCTGTTTCTCCGCTGGTTCCGTCCAGCCCTGATCCCCCTGTATACCCTCTCAGTCTCCCACTCCTACCTCCTCCAGTCAGTTCCTATGCTCCATTTCCACTGGTTCTGCCCAGCCATGAATTTTCTGTTTCTTCGCTGGTTCCGCCCAGCCCTGAGTTTTCTGTGTCTCCGCTGGTTACGCCCAGCTCTGAAGTTTCTGTGTCTCCTGTATTCCCTCCCAGCCTCCCTCTCCCACCTCCTCCTAAACCTGCCAGTCCCTCTGCTCCACTGCCGCTGGTTCCATCCAGCCCTGATCCTCCTGTCTTTCCTCCCATCCTTCCTCTCTCTCCTCCTCCTAGACCAGCCAGTTCCTCGTCATCCCTGCTGGTGCCAGTCAGTCCTGCAGCTCACCCTCAGTCCGCGCCATCTAGGCGCGATGGTTCGCCGCTGGACTGCCAGTCTCCAGCTCCGCCTTGGTGCATTAATGCCCTGTCTCCGCCTCCAGCCTCCAAGCCCTGGACTCCTCCTCGGTCCTTCGACCCAGCGGCTCCGTCTTGGCTCTTAGCTCCCTCGTCTCCTCCGTGGCCTGGCATCCCACCTGCTCCACCGGGCTCCCTCATCCCTCCGGCTCCACCTTGGTCAGTCGTCGCCCATCCGCCGCCTCGGGACTCCACTCCTCTGGTTTCACCACATCACTCCATCCCTCCGGCTCTGTCAGGCTCCTCCTTCCCTCTGGTTCCACCTCCATCCTCATCCTTCCAGGACCCCGCCTCCGCCTTGGTCGCCTGAGCCTTCTGCTCCACCTAGGCCCTCCGGATCCTCAACGTCACCCTGGCTCTGCCGCTGTGCTGCTCCATCTTGGGCTCCTCACCCACCGGTGCAGTCTCCGCCTGTCGGCCCCCTGGTGTCGTCGGCCCCTTCACCATGGCTCCTCCCACCGTCAACTCCACCATGGATCTCCGTCCTGGCTGGTCTCTGGTGGACCATCTGGCTCCTCCTGCTCCTGTCTCCTCCCTGGCTCTTTCCTCCTGGGAGTCTGTCCTCCACCGGAACCTCCTCCCAAGTTCCCACCCACGTCTCCCTCTGTTGTTTCTACGGTGCGAGGATGCACCTACCGGGATGGGGGAGTACTGTTACACTCCTGGACTCATTTAGTGTGTTTTTACCCCTGTGACCCAGTTTCTGTCTTCCGCAGGCACGTGCAGAGGGGGGGGGCGTTGGGTGCTTGAGCACCTGCCCCTTTGCCCTTTGGTGCCCAAAACGCCCTTTTGTCAAAGGAAAATTTTTGTCATAACGTTTCCTTTTGTGAATGCCTGCTCATACCCAATCTAAATATTAGTAAAATTTTGAATAATAATTTAGCCATCAATAAGATGGCCAACATGATGACCTTTGACCTGATGATGACGACCTCCTCATCCGACTGGGACGATTCGTCACGCTGCACGCGCATTTTTTAATTGTCAGAGGATATTTTCAACACCGCGGAAGCTGGTAAGGGGTGTTTCATTCTCAGAGAAGTGATTTTGATATTTATTTACTTATTGTTATTTTACAAGAACGACGTGATGTGAGAACATGCAGATATGTTATTTATATTGCGGTGTGTAGCCTGTAGTGTAGAGTAACGTTAGCGTGCTGTTTAATGGAGAAACGTTTCACAGGCATCGAGGGCAGAGGCGTCATGCCCATTCAAAGATTTCTGAGCCAAGTTGATTTTAAATGCAGCTTCCAAACGACAAAAAAAAAACAACAAAAAAAAACAGCAGAATGATATTTTTTATATATTTGATATAACCACACTGTTGTGATTAGATCGTTCAGTGCAACCGCATCAGCTGCTAAATTCAAATCTGTGTTCGCTGCAGTGTTGCCAACTTCTTTCAATGGAAAGTAGCTAAACCCTGCCTGAAAAGTCGCTAAATGTTGCTAGATGACATCATATGCTAATTAGCATATTCATGAAGTAAGTGCGTCATATTATCTTGCCCTTTCTGTGCTCATGTACTGCATTTTAAGGCAGTCAAAATTCTCAATAAAAGTTTTTTATTATTATATTTGAATGTTTCTGTTGTCCGACAACGGAATTAATATTATAATGACAACGGAATTAATATTATAATGACTGGTTATGTAGTCTATTAAGACTACATAACCAGCTCTCAAAGATGTTAATCTCTGCACTAAAATCCTATTCACGACATTGTCTAATGAAATCACATACACATAAGATTAAGATAATGATTGTACTGTGATTTCGGCTATATTTGTATGTAAAATAGAGTTAGAAGCAACAGAATGTATTTTTTTAACTGAAAGTGCTGCTCCTCTCTGCTTGTTGAACATAGCAGATGCAGAGAGAGAGAGGCCTGTGTGCACGCTGGGAGAGAGAGAGAGAGAGAGAAAGAGAGAGAGAGAGAGAAAGCGTCTAAGGTTACGTATGTAACCCTGGTTCCTTGAAGGAACGAGACGCTGCGTCGAGAACGATTGGGGAACGCCCCCAGCGTGGCGTCTCTGAATCATGTGTGTAATCAGTCCAATGGATGGGCGAGACATCATAGGCGGGTGACGTCAGAGACCAGGAAGCATAAAAGCCGGAGAAACACAGCCGGCACCAGCCTCAAAGGATGAAGCAAGTGCCGGCCAGAGATGCCGGAAGTGTGGCACTGCGACGCAGCGTCTCGTTCCTTCGAGGAACCAGGGTTACATACGTAACCTTAGACGTTCCTCTTCAGGAACTCGAGCTGCGTTGAGAACGATTGGGGAACGAGAATGCCCACGCCGCCAGACTTACAAATCTCTGCCAGTGTGGGAAACTGCACAACTAGGACGAGAGAACAGAGGGGCCTGGAGCGGCTCGTAAATCTAGACTGTAAAATCTTACAAAGGTCAAGGGCGTGGACCACCCCGCAGCCTCGCAGATATCATGCATAGAGACACCTGCTAGGAAGGCCTTGGAGGCCCCCACACTTCTAGTGGAGTGAGCCTTGACCCCCAGGGGGGAGGGGAGGTCAGAGGACTCATATGCAAGAGAAATAGCATCTACTATCCACCGGCTGAGGGTCTGTTTAGTAGCAGGAAGACCTCTCTTAGGGGGACCATAACAAACAAACAACTGGTCCGCCCTTCTCCACAGGGCAGCTCTGTGGATGTATGTGTCCAATGCTCGCACTGGACACATACAATTAAGCTTCTTCTGGTCTGGCTCCCTGAAGGGAGGAGGACTGAAGGCCTGGAGTATGACAGGCCATGGTGTAAAGGAGGGAACCTTAGGGACATACCCCGCATGAGGGTAAAGGAAAGCTTTAGCCAGACCGGGCGCAAAGTCTATATAAGAAGGGGCCACACCCATAACCTCCACAGCTCCGGGCGAGGGTGGACTATGGTGCCCTCCGCCTGTGAGAGGAGATCCCTCCTGACGGGAATCTCCCAGGGAGAGCCGTCTAGGAGGGAAATCAGGTCCGAGAACCATACTCGTCCCGGCCAGAACGGGGCTACTAACAGCAGCCGGACTCCATCCAGGCGCACTCTCTCCAGGACTCCCGGGAGCAGAGCTATTGGGGGAAAGGCGTAGAGACGAAGCCTCGGCCACGTCTGTACCATGGCGTCCAGCCCCAGTGGAGCTGGATGAGTCAGAGAGAACCAGAGGGGACAGTGCGATGTCACTCGAGTCGCAAACAGGTCCACCTGAGCCTGGCCAAAAACTCTCCAAATTTGCTTCACCACCTCGGTGTGAAGCCGCCATTCCCCGGGCCTCGGCCCCTGCCTTGACAGGATGTCTGCTCCCATATTCATATGCCCAGGAATGTGAACCGCTCTGAGCAAGAGAAATTTGTCCTGGGCCCACACAAGGATCTGGTACGCTAGTTTGTTTAGACGGCGTGAGCGCAGACCTCCTTGGTGGTTGATGTAAGAGACCACCGCTGTGTTGTCGGTGCGCACCAACACATGGTGACCTCTCAGGTCTGGGAGGAAATATTTCAATGCACGATAGACCACTAGCATCTCTAGGCAATTGATGTGCCATGTCAGATGGCGACCACTCCACAGACCGCGGGCAGGGTGGCCACTCATGACCGCACCCCAGCCGGTGAGGGACGCGTCCGTCGCTAGCATCACGCGGCGACAAGGAGCTCCCAACACCGGGCCCTGAGACAAGAACCAAGGCTTCCTCCACATATCCAAGGCACGTAGGCAGTGCCGCGTGACCTTGATCATGCGAAGTTCTCTCCCTCGGGGAGAACTGCTTGGTCTTGAGCCACCACTGTAGGGGTCTCATGTACAGCAGGCCAAGAGGTATCACGTTGGACGCAGCTGCCATCAGACCCAGCAGTTTTTGAAACCGCTTGACAGTGAGTGACTGGCCTTCTCTCACTCTCGCGACTGCGGCGAGGATCGACTCGATCCGAGCAGGTGACATGCGTGCCTGCATCGTGGTCGAATCCCACACCACGCCCAGATAAGTGGTTCTCTGTACTGGAGAAAGCACACTTTTCTTGGCATTCAGTCTTAACCCCAGCTCTCTCATGTGGGCGAGAACGACATCTCGATGCCGAACCGCCATTTGCTCTGATTGAGCTAAGATCAACCAATCGTCGATATAGTTCAGTATGCGGATGCCCTGGAGTCGTAGCAGAGCCAGGGCTGCATCAACACACTTCGTGAAAGTGCGGGGTGAGAGTGCAAGGCCAAAGGGAAGTACTCGATATTGGTACGCTTCGCCCCCGAAAGCAAACCTCAGAAACTTCCTGTGTAGGGGAAGGATGGAGATATGGAAATATGCATCTTTTAGATCTATCGTGACAAACCAGTCCTCGGACCTGATCTGAGACACAACCTGTTTGAGTGTGAGCATCCTGAACTTCAGTCGCTTGACTGAGCGGTTCACTAACCGCAGATCTAAAATGGGACGCAAGCCCCCATCCTTCTTTGGAACAATGAAGTACCGGCTGTAGAACCCTGACTCCCTGTAGTGAGGAGGGACCACCTCGATGGCCTCCTTCCTCAGAAGAGCGTGCACTTCCTGTTCCATAACCAGAGCCTGCTCGGGACCCACCAGCGTGGGTGAAACCCCGTTGAATCGAGGCGGAGGAGAACCAAACTGAATCGTGTAGCCTCTTTCTACAGTGTGCAGGACCCATTGAGATACATTTGGCAGTAGTTTCCACGCTGCTAAATAATCTACTAAGGGAGTCAGTCTCTCGAGACTGACCTCTGGTGTAATCAGAACGGCTAGCTCGGTGCCCTGTAACGGCGGACCGGCAGGAGGCAACCGAACTAACTGCTCTAGAGACCTCCGCGGAGGCTGCGAGCCACTCAGCACCACTACGTTTCTGGGCGGTAACTGAGCGTGGTGCTCGCGGGAGACCGCTGCCCCCTGTAACTCCGGCAGGGTTGGCAGAACGATCTCCTGAGGGCACTGAGGCGAGACGGACACCGTGTAATGCGGTGTAACCCGCTGCACCACAGAGGGGACTGCCCTCATAAGCCCCGGGCCAGTGGCGTCAGGGCTTATTGGCCGAAGACCTCTTAGCCTTAAGTACGGTCCGCAGATCCGGCTTAGACTTAGAGGCCCCCGACCCAGAGCGTCGTCTGGACCCACGGCTCCGCTTAGCTGGAGGAGCACGTGAGGCGACACTCTGTTTTTGTGCCTCCCTGTATGAGAAGCTGGTACTCGGCGTAGGCTGCCCCCACCCGGCAGCATCCGGATTTAGAGAGCGAAGTGGGAGGAACCGCTGGAACGCCGCCGCCTGCTTGCGAGCCTCCTGGTACCTGTCGACGACAGAATTAACAGCGTCGTCGAACAGGCCCGAGGACACAAGGGGCCTCAGGGGCCACACCCATAACTTCCACAGCTCCGGGCGAGGGTGGACTATGGTGCCCTCCGCCTGTGAGAGGAGATCCCTCCTGACGGGATCTCCCAGGGAGAGCCGTCTAGGAGGGAAATCAGGTCCAAGAACCATACTCGAAGGGTTTTTCCCACGATTTACACACCTCGGCGTGCAAATCGGGAAAAAAAGGCAGGCTTCGGCGCGGAGGTGGCGGCTTAGTTCGCAGAAAACGCTCATCAAGTTTACTTTTCTGCGGTTCAGCCTTTTTCTCGGCTGGCCATTCGATGTTTAACTTGGCCACAGCACGAGTAACCACCTCCAAAAGCTCCTCATACTGGGGCGATTGACGGGGCGAATCCTCAGCGACGTTCACCACATCAACCTCCTCAGAGGAAGATAGATGAAGCGCCGAGCCCGCTCCCCGGGGAGAAGTAGCGCCGGAGCGTGCTTCCGATCCCTGAGAGCGGGCGCTGGATCTGGCAGGTGAGGAAGAAGATAGGGACTCGCTCGTCTCCATTCCCTCTGCCAAATCCAACTGCGAACCCCACGAGCGAGATCGCCGCACCGCCTCGGCAGAAGCGGGATCAGCGCCGCGGGGAACGCTAGCGAAGGCTCCCTAGGTGAAGAGAGCCCTCCGGGAACGGAGAACATGCAGGGCAAGCCGCTCGCACTGCGGGCAGTCGCCTCTCTCGAGAGCCGAGAGCCCCGCCTGAGATATAGCGAGGACAGGGAGGAACACACAGTCTGAAACGTTGCTTGCCTTCGCCCATTTTGTGTTTGGTCTTGGAGGGTGCTTTTGGCATACTTGGGATGACAAACAACACTAAATAAGACTCACAAACGTAAAGTTTCTTGAACAATACAGACACACAGAGAGCGCTTGCTGAAGACAGAAAGGCTGGTGCCGGCTGTGTTTCTCCGGCTTTTATGCTTCCTGGTCTCTGACGTCACCCGCCTATGACGTCTCGCCCATCCATTGGACTGATTACACACATGATTCAGAGACGCCACGCTGGGGGTGTTCCCCAATCGTTCTCGACGCAGCTCGAGTTCCTGAAGAGGAACTCGTGCGGCAGTACCGGAGAGTCTCTGAGACTAAATAAGGTCTGTCCAAAAAAGTTGCCAGATTTGTCGCTAGTCGCTTTTTTGGAAAAAAGTCTCTATGGGGGTCTGAAAAGTCACTAAATCTAGCGACAAAGTCGCTAAGTTGGCAACACTGGTTCGCTGGCTGGCGCTGAGCCAGAGACGTTCGTACAACGCTTCATGATAACCAATCAACGGTTCTGTTGCGCGAATGCAATGGCCAATCGGAGACGTGTAGAAGAGTCATCATGAAACGCGGTGTTTTTGTTCACTTGCTCGCTGACTGAATTATTTAGCGAATTCTTTCTTCAGAGAGAGAGAGAGAGTAAAAACAAAACAAAAATCCTGATGTGCATAATGTAATATAAAGTGCTTCAGTGATTTTAATGGGAGTTTTTGAGAGTGCTTGAACTCTGGCTAGACTGAATGAAAATGTTATTTGATAATGTAAATGTTCTTTACTCTCTGTAAAATGAAAGTGTTAAAATAAGTAACTTACAATATTGTTATTAAAATTTACATTAAATGCAAATTCAGTCGTATTAAAAATATTTTATGGCATGATATGGCACTTAAGTAAAAAGTCGGGGTTTTATGTGTAGTTAATAGATTACACTACCTTTCCATTTATTGATCAAATAACAATCTATAAAGGTGCAAAACGCGTTTACTTACACTTTTGAGAATCAAGATATTTCCTTATATATTAAGCATGTTTGGAATTGTTTTGAATAAAAAGGAAAAATAAATAAAACATAAGCCTATATAAGTTATACAGTGCTTTCATAGCATGACTCAGTTGTTTATTGTTTTGTATCGATATTTAAGGTGGACTTATTGATTAGGTGCAAGAATAGTAGTGATGGTTAAAATAATAGATTGATGCTGAAATAGTAGATTGTGCCTTGTTCCTAGATTGACAGAGAGTGGAAAGTAATAGATCAGATGAGGAGATGGAGATAGAGGAAGAAAAAGAGGCAAATGTAGACGCACAAGTGACAGAAAGAGCAGGTAAGCAGAGGCTGGTGAGAAAGAGGAAAATGTAGAGGCACAAGCGTTTTCAATAGTTTTTACTATAACAGCTGTTCTCAGTTTCTAATCCCAGAGTTATTATTAGGTGGAAATAATTTTTCTTTTTTTACTTTTAAACTCAAAATTGTCTCTTCTAATCTTTCTCTTTTTCAAAGCTGCATCACAGCATTTGCTGCCGTATCAATACATAATCATCCATATACGCAAATCGGCAAGGAATGCATCACACTATATTGCTGTATTGCTATTTTGAACAGCGCTATTTAAAGCCTTGTTTCATGTGACCCTTTTATACTTTGAGCACCTGCCCCCCCAAAGGTCTCTGCACGGCCCTGGTCTTCCGTATTTGGTTTGATTCGTTTGTCGGGTCTACTACTCACTTACTTGCTACTAACGTGTGTCTTACTCTGTGATCCATGTTTGGATAATGCCTATGTTGGATATAATAAATCCTTACTTCGTTTATTCCTCGGCTCCGTGTTCCTTCCGGCAGAGTAAACTGTAACATTGTCAGCTTTGTGTAGTGCGGTTACCAGGGAAACCACTATTTCTGCAGTTCTGAAATTGAAACCTGCTGGCAGAGAACGAATTTGCTTTTTCAATAAACCCGTCTGCTATTTTTGCTGGTACGTATTTTTAAATGTGAACCAGTGATTTGACAAAGCTAATGCATTCTAAAAATGCACTAATATATATTTGTTATTTAATATCATAATTAATTGATAATTATTTAAATTCATATAATAATTTATACTTTTGACTCCAATTCAAATTTATTTATAAAGCACTGAATAAAACAAAGTTGACCATTGTGCTGTACAAGCAATAAAACAATGAACAGAGAAAAAAAACAAATAAAAGAAAATGCATATCCATAAATCTAAATAGGTAGTATAAACATCATACAACGGTCAAAAAACATATATTATAAAAAGGAAATGACACTAGCACCCTTCACACTTATCTTGATCGAACGTTATCATAAATATGTTTTCAGATGGCTTTTAAAGGTCCCCTTCCTCGTGATCCCATGTTTTAAACTTTAGTTAGTGTGTAATGTTGTAGTTAGAGTATAAATATCTGTAAAATTCTCAAGCTCAAAGTTCAATGCCAAGTGAGATATTTAATTTAACAGAATTCGCCTATAAAAAACGACCCGTTTGGACTACATCCCTCTAGTTCCTGCAGTAATGACGTCACTAAAACAGTTTTTTTGACTAACCTCCGCCCAAATGAATACACAAAAAGGGGGTTGTGGCCTTGTTGCGCTCCGACGGAGAAGAAGAAAGAGCTCTGTTTGTGTTTGTCGCCATGTTGCCGAAACCTGTTATTTTCATCTCTGAGTCCAATCGTCTTTGTTTGGGCTTCCAAGGGACGCTGTACTTGGTGATTAATGTTTACAATTTATGTTTAACTCGGTTCCCGAAAATTATAATCCACATGTAAAACTATGAGCAGCACATTTTGCTGAGGACAGCTTGTTGAGGACAACTTTCTCAGTCTCAATCAGTTTAATGCCGGATTCGCACAAAGATTATTCTTGAAAGATGGAGCAGTTCCCTCTTTGTCTGGAGAAGGCATTGTTTAAAAACGCTCCTGTGATTATAAGTACATCTCCAGCACATGCTCCTGCCACTTGCTTATCAAAACTCCAGTCGCGTTACCAGGGGAGCAGCCTGCGCTCAGCTGGTGTCGAATCACAACACAGGAACCGCTGGCCCAATCAGTACTTTTGACTCTTAAAAATGCTTTTTTTTATCCTGGTACCAGCTTATTTTATGGTACCATTTGGAATAACTATTATTTTTTAATAAGCCCTTTTTAACAGTCCCTTGGGTTGTTTTGACAATGTCCTGTAGGCTACTGTGGCCGAGATAGCTCAATGCGTTGCAATTTAAGAAAACACCAGCAAAAAAAAAAAAAAACATCATCATTTTGACAACACAAGTGCTAAAAATCCTCACAACACATGCATATAACGAAAAGTGTCGGACTCGGCTGGGATTTGCTTATCGTTCAGTGGCTACTGGGGCCTGTACCATGAAGCTGGATTAGGTGGCTAGCCAGCTATGTTTCAGTTTAGTTTCCACCAACCCTGGGTTTTAGGTACTATGAAAGTAGCTCAGCTTTAATCAGTGTTCGTTGCCATGGTATCTTACGCTGCATGGCTAACCTGCTCCGGGGCAGGTTATGTTCTGGATTCAAGATCTCAGACTGAAGGTGAACACATCAGATGTGAGAGAAGTGACACATGTCTGACACAAAGTCACTCCAGTTTATCTTGCTCCAAATTAAAGGTCACTTATGCTTAAAAAAACAAAAATAGAAGTCTGGCTTTAATGATAATAACTGAGTCATTTTATGATTTATTTAATTATTGTGATTCATATTATTATTTATCTCTTACACACAAGCAATTTTAGTTTAACAGTTATTATAAATTATTTTAAATAAATATTAATGTATACAGATCATGTAATATAAATAAACATGTAATATTAAAAATTACAAATCTGAACTTACATGTTCAAGTCTCTATCACTATATATTTTCAAATGTATAAACTAAGTTAACAAGTTCCACTTGTGACTACACTGATGGAGCAAGATCATTTATTTTATTAGTCCTCCTTCATTTTTCATATGACATCTAAATTTGTCATATTCTTCAATCTCTTAACCTTTAGCAAAACCTTTAACCTTTAGTTTTGAATCTCGCTGGGTCTCTCGCGAGAAGTAAATCAAACTTGCTTTGTATTGCAAGGCTAGTGATTGGCTCTTCGCCAGTGATGTCACACATTCATGTGCACGCGCTCCACAAACTCGGGATCAAAGCCTGGATTGACAAAGAAAGTTGATGAACAGCATCATGGTACCAACAAAGCCGGATTGGAGAGGTTTGGTTTTGTCAACTCAAAACTAATCCTGTAACTCTGAATTTGTTCAGCTACCATCATGGTACAGGCCCCTGGTCAGTGGAGTTGTTTGTGAACTGAAAGGTGAGGTTTTTTAGCCTGAATAAGCTAAATAATTACATGATTAAATGTAAAGCTTTACTTAAGATGGCTAACATTAATATCCTCATTTAAATATAATTTCAAGGTTAATGAAAATAAATTTGCAATGCTTCATTGATTGATTCTTAATTTGCATGTGTTGTGAAGTATTTGCAGCAAGTTTCGTTATATGCATGTGTTGTGTGTTCTTAAGTTACAGCATGTTTCTCGGCCACCGTAGTAGGCCACTAATTAAAAAAAAAATAATCTTTGTACATTTGTTTGTTGCAAATTTACAGACAATACAACTGAGATGTTTACATTGGCTTACTGGGTGTAGTATTTCTGTCCACTGATAAGGTTTTTCTTCTGAATTAGCATAATTACACAAATGTTATTGTTAATAAAATCCAAAAAAAAAAATAAAAAATGAAATGAAATCAGTTATACTTTAATTTCCTCAAATAAAAAAAAGATAATTCTATATATAGATTCTATAGACATATAGATTCTGATGGCCGGCGCTGAAGCGAACAATGACCCCGTTCAATTTCAAAAGGCTCCTGATCCATACCGACGATTTTAGGGAGCCATTCCTCCACAAACAACACTGCATATCTTCCCTCCAGTTTCGCAAAATCCTTTCTCCAGTTCTGTCTGGAACCATTCAAATGGCGATGTTGGGCTAGTCCCAGAAGCTAACGTGAAAGGACCTTCGGTAGTTGTTTGCTTCTTGTTCTCATAGAATTCTTAGGAGGCATTCTTCAAAAGTTGCCCAAAGATAAAAGTCCAGTTCAGAAAAAGAGAAATACATCTGTGATTTACTCTAAGTAGTAATAAAAAAAAAAGTAGTGCAATAAAAAAAATTGTGTGGGAAGGATGCTTGTCACGTCTCACTCTGGCGGCCATAAACAGAAGCATATCTTTTCATTCTTAAATGTGTCTCCTAGTAGAATCAATCGGGACAAGTAGACAGCATTAGTGTTGCTACCTGTCTAAATATTTTCTTGTAGTCATTGAACTAATAGTGAAATAAACTCGTTGTCTGTTTCAAACTGTATCCAAATTGTATTTTTCTTCTTTTGTAGATGTCCCAGACAACACATATTATTCCTACACCAGTGGTGAGCACTATTATGCTCAGTTCAGTTTCCAGGCTTTCAAGTTCCTCCGGACTCATGTCTATGACTGCCTGCAGTGCAAGATGATCACAACGATCACAATTATTACAACTCTCGCTGCCAGCAGTTTCTTCCATTCTGCTGCTGCCTGCTTCTAGGCAGAAACTGAAACGGGAATCACCCACCCTCAGGACAATTCAATGCATGTCGGACCAATTAGACGCTATACTTTTGATCACGTGGACTGGGACATGTTCCAGCAGCATCTGATTAAGACAGAGGAGTATTCAAAAACTGTAACATGTTTCATCAGGAAGTGTGTAGAAGATGTAATGCAGACAAAAAGAATAAGCATCTACCCCAACCAAAAACCGTGGATTAATGGTGGATTTCAGGAGACAGAGCAGAGAACACACACCCATCACCATCGACAAGACACCTGTGGAGCGGGTAAGCAGCGTCAAGTTCCTTGGCGTTAACATCAACGAGGATCTCACATGGTCTACACACACTGATGCAGTGCTGAAGAAGGCACACAAGCGCCTCTTCTTCCTGAGACGTTTGGAATGAGCCCCAGCATTCTCAGAACATTCTACAAATGCACTATAGAGAGCATCCTGACGGTCTGCATCACTGCCTTGTTCGGAAACAGCACCGCTGGCAACCGTAAAGCTCTGAAAAGGGTCGTGGGAACTGCCAGCCACATTGTTGGAGGTGAGCTTCCCTCTCTCCAGGACATCTACGTACACCAGGCGGTGCATAAGGAAAGCCCGGAGGATCATCAGTGACTCCAGCCACCCATCGCATGGACTGCTCTCTCTGATGCCCTCAGGAAGACGTCTCCACAGGATCTGATCCTAGACGACTAGACGACTGAGGGATAGCTTTTTCCTTCAGGCTATCAGACTAATGAACAATCAGAACTAATACACCCTACAGCACCCTACAGCGCACTCCCACAATATGGTATGCAACACACTGCACTTTAACGTTTACAGCTCAACACTGGACAATACATACACACTGCTTTTAATACAATAACCTACCCATTACCACCGGATGTGACAATAAAAGTGACTTGACTTGACTTGATGTGTTTTCTTAGAATTGCTGTGTGGGTTCAGAAGGGGACAGATGTCTGAGGATGACCTGAGAGGGTCATTGGGCCATATAGTGGGGGGACCATGCCTGCGGATGACCTGAGGGGGTTACCTAAGTCCTAAATGTGTGAGAAACAAGGAAAAGTACAGCTGCTGAGATCTTGAGGAGAGGGATATAAGGTGGAGGACGGCCTTCTTCTGGGTTCGGTTTCACTCTGCAGAAATCACTGGTATTCTGTATGACTGTCTGACCTTTGCAAAGAATAAAAGCTTTCTTTTTAATTATAACCCGAGAGTGAGTCTGTCTCTTATGCTGATGAAAGTTGATATAATTTTGCCACAGCAATTTGGTGTCAGAAGTGGGATTCCTTGGATGTGTCTTCTGGACCTGTGAGCAGGTGGTGACTGATCATCCTGGACAATAGAAGTTCAATCCTAACCCCGATTAGGTTTGAGGGAGAGAGGGACCGACAACCGAGGCCCAGAGGGGACACCATTGGAATCGGAAAAGAACCTGGGTGGCAACAGAACTCTAGGGTAAGCGACAGTTCATGATATTCTTAATTTTGGGTTTCTAGAAATAAGGATTGGAATTAAAATTAGAAAAGGGACGAACCGGTGGGTCCTTCTCTGTAGGAAGCACAATCAAGGGGATTCCGGGGGAATCAGATTGTGAGAATACTGCGGCACAGTTAATACATTTCTAGGGGGGAACTGAAACTGCTGTGATCGGAAATTGAGTTAGAAATTTAGATCGAGACGATCCAGATATTTTGAAGTGATAAGTTGAGATCACGCGGAAGCGGTTAACACATTTCTAAAAGGGGAAGTGAGACTGTGCGGGTATTGCCTCTCTGACTTGGGCAGGGGAGTTCGGATCTGTTAGAGACGTCTGACAGATTATAGGCGCGCCAAAGGAATAGGCACAGAGAAGGAAACCGGGAAATATGGGAAAGTCTCAGAGCAAGCTCGTTGAATATGATACTCTGGTGTTTAGGCGAATGAAAAAAAGTGTATGGCCAAAAATGCATGCAAGATATGGGGAAATTAATTAAATACCATGGTTTTCCAGAAGAGGGAAGCGAGAGACAAAAAGGGTGCGAGACATATTTGTGAGAAATGTGAACGAACTGTGAATTGTTGGATAGCGGAAGCAGATAGGAGAGAAAGAAGAGCGATGCACAAAGAAAAGAAAAACAAGACAAACAGTGAAAGAAGAGAATGTGAGTATAACAGCTCCAATGATTGAAGTTTCAGGTCCTGACGGGCCTATTATGGTCTTGAAAGACTATAATGGACATGAAAGAAGCGATGGCTCACTTCCCGAGCACTGACGTGGCAGGTGATACATTTTCTACCGAATTAGTCACCTTCTGCCAAGAATTCAGCCCTACCGTGCATGAACTGAGAAGGCTGCTGGCAGTGAAACTGGGGGCTACGAGCTGGCATAAAGTGAGTGGAAAGCTGCAGAAAGAAGACTGTCGGAGAGAACACTGTGAGTGGACACATCATAATAATGCAGACTAACGAAAGGCTGTTGAAGAGCTGGCTGATTGAATAAAAGCAGCATTTCCAACGTGCGTGGACACAGCAAAGGTTGGCAACTGTTGCCAGAACAGAGACGAGTCTGTTCAGGACTATTACCACTGCGTGTACCTGACATTCAATAAACACAGCGGGTTGGAGGAACCAGATGAGCGAGGAGATCAGCCTGGCACATGGGAGTGTCACATGCGGAGCTGGTTTTTGAATGGACTGAGAACTAAGATCGCACAAGCAGTAAAGACAAGCTACATAGAAAGTGGACGCTATCTGCTGTTTTAGCACATGCTTTGCATTCAGAAGAAAGGAAAGGGTTAAAGCCAAAACCAACAAAGAGTGGCAGCTGGCGTTAGTGCAAGCCGTGTTGAAGCTGGGGGGATATTCTGTGCAGCGAAACCAGCATTCGAAAGGGAGAAGATGGAAAAGAGGAGAAGGAAGATATCCGAATGAAACTGAAAGAAAATCTGAAAGATGGGGTTGTTGGATCTGCGAGACTGATGAACATACGAAGCTTTTTATAATTAAAAAGCTTTCTTTTTAATTATAACCTGGGAGTGAGTCTGTCTCTTATGCTGATGAGAGTTGATTTAATTTTGCCACAAACAATTCTTCTGAATTTTCATGTTAATTAATTTTTAAAGAGTCAATCAAACTATCATGGTAGGGGCCTGTTTTTGTGACGTCCCACAAACAGGCATCCGAAATCAGCTCAATCTGAGAAAGGGATAAACATTTGAGCAGATTATTATCATTATTTTTTTAATTACAATTTTATGGTGGTTGTGTACAAACACTGCCAACACACATTTCAGTTCAGGCAACTTGTAAAAGTGCATGTAGCATCATATAACCCATATAACTAGCCTATGCATAAAACCCATCTTTTAACTTTTACCAGATATGGGTTTCATGTCAAAATCTTATTAATATGTATGACTTTGTATTTAATGTAAATTTAATAAAAACATTGTAAGTTACAAATAATAACACTTTCATTTTACACAAAGAGAGCAAATAATATTTGCATTATCAAAGAACATTATCATTGACTTCAGTTCAAGCACTCTAAAACCACCATTTCAATCACTGAAGCTGTTTACACTGTGAAATGTTTCTTACATTCGCACACATATCTGCACTGTGTTGTTTCTATTGACAGAATTCACCAGAGCATTCAGCGAGTGCACGCACTGAACAAAACATTTCTGCATTGACTCATCTGAATGCCTCTGATTGGCCATTGCATTCATAAACTCAACAGACTCGTCTATGATTCGTTATATTAATGCACAGCACTGTCAACTCTTCTGGCTCAGCACCAGCCAAAGCTCGAATGCAGTTATGAATGTGGCAGAAGATGTTGCGTCGCAATGAACTATCAAATCACACTGGTATGATTGCATCAAATATAAAAAAGACCAGCCATTTTTTTTCTTTTTGATTCAAAATCCACTTGGCTTAAAAATCTGAGGGGTCACAGTTTATAAACTGTGTTCAGGGAGGAGCAGTATTTCAAGCTGTTTAATGCCACTCAGCTGGTGTTGCATGCATCAGTCCAAAAGAAGTTAAATAAAAAGTGCCCATCCATTAAAAAAAAAAGTATCCGGGGGTGAACAATGTGTACGAAAATATCCATAATCAAAACGTTATAATCACTTCAATGTAGCTTGCCCTCACTGTTGTAAATGGAACCAGTTCTAATACGCCTGCCTATATATGAAAGGATATTTTACTTTAGGCTATTATTAAATTAATTCAATATAGTGTGCGACTAGTTGATTAGAAAAATCTTTAGTCAGGGGCAGGCCTACTTAGATTCCAGGAAAAGATCTGTGGGGGTGTTATGGGGGTGCTTTTGACTTTCTTGGGAATGCTGAAGCACTGAAGCACAAAGGTACCAAATAAAAAAAATAAAAAATGTGTCTAATATATATATATATATATATATATATATATATATATATATATATATATATATATATATATATATATATATATACACACACACACATATATATATATATATATATATATATATATATATATATATATATATTAAAGCATTTCCAAGGCACTAGGTTCTCTGAGATTCACTTATAATGTCAGCGAGATTTTACGTAAAAAAAAAAAAAAAAAAAACAGAAGTAAATGGCTATTTTTTTCCCTGTTTTATCCCTTTCTTTGGAAAAACTCAGTTCTGATGTGTTTCTTGGAAGTAAAAACCCACTGCTATGATTGGGTAACAGATTTGTATATTAAAGGGGTCATATGTTGCAATTTCAAGTTTTCCTTTCTCTTTGGAGAGTTACAAGCTGTTCATGCATAAATACTATCCCTAAAGTTGCAAGTTTTCATGTGTTGTGTTTTTGCAAAATCACACAACTGGAGTATGTCAGAACATAAATCTCCAAAAACTATGGGGGCTTGCTTTGGTATTACCATCCCTTGTAGACTCTATGCCACCCCTTTTCCACCCTAACAATTATTTTCTATATCAGCCCCTGCACAGGACACAAGTAATACCAGCACAAGATGCAATGGAAGATTTTGATACTCAGAGGTAAACCTAACAATAAAGTGCGGAATTTATTAAATCAATTATGAAAGGACCATGTTTAGGAGGTTTAGGGCAAGGAGTAAAATTTATAAAATGCAAATGTTTTTTTTTTTAATTGATCGCTGGAGCCAATACAGGATGGCTGCCTTCCTGACGTGCTCTGCAGTTGGTTTTGTGTTATTGTCAGTTCTGTGTTTCTGTGAGGATATATGCATTCCTTCTAAGACTCAACTAAATTACAACAATGACAAACCGTGGTTCACTGCAAAACTCAAACAGCTCAGTCAGGCCAAAGAAGATGCTTACGTGAAGGGGACAATGTCCTGTATAAACAGGCTAAATACACACTGGAAAAGGAGATCAAAGTGTCAAAGTGGAATTATTCTGAAAAAATAAGGACTCAGTTCACTTCGAACGACTCCGCATCAGTGTGGAAAAGTCTAAAGAAGATCACCAATTACAAGACACCACCCCCCAGCACTGTGGAGAATCAACGACTGGCAGACGATCTGAACAAGTTTTACTGCAGGTTTGAACACCCATTATACCTGCCCTGAACGCCTCCCCACACAACCGTTCACACCATTCAAACCTCCTCCTGCCCAAACTAACTCAGCTCTCCGTGCCCACCTACATCTGTCAGTGGATCAACAGCTTCCTGACAGACAGGCAGCAGCTAGTGAGGCTGGGAAAATACACATCCAGCACCCGTACAATCAGCACCGGAGCTCCCCAGGGCTGTGTTCTCTCCCCACTGCTCTTCTCCCTGTACACTAACGGTTGCACATCCAAGGACCCTTCTGTCAAGCTCCTGAAGTTTGCAGATGACACCACACTCATCGGCCTCATTCAGGACAGTGACGAGTCTGCTTACAGACAGGAGGTTAAAGAGCTGGCTGTCTGGTGCACTCTCAACAACCTGGAGCTTAACACGCTCTAAACAATGGAGATGATCGTGGACTTCAGGAGAAACCCCCCTGCACTTCCCCCACTCTCACCATCATGAACAGCACTGTGACTGCAGTGGAGTCATTCAGGTTCCGGGGCACCACTATCTCTCAGGACCTGAAGTGGGACATTCACATGACTCCATTGTGAAAAAGGCTCAGCAGAGGTTGTACTTCCTTCGCCAGCTGAGGAAGTTTAACCTGCCACAGGAGCTGCTAAAACAGTTCTACTCCACCATCATCGAATCCATCCTCTGCACTTCAGTAACTGTTGGGTTCAGCTCAGCTTCTAAATCAGACCTCAGAAGGCAACAGAGGGTAGTCCGGACTGCTGAGCGAATCATCGGTACAACCCTCCCATCTATTCAAGAACTGTACTTATCCAGAGTGACAAAAGGGCTGGCAAAATCACTCTGGACCCCTCAGACTCAGCACACTCCCTCTTTGAATGGTTGCCATCTGGTCGACGCTACAGATCACTGAGCACCAGAACGACCAGACACAGGACAAGTTTCTTCCCTCAGGCAATCCATTTTATGAACAGCTGATTATAACTGTGGAACACACTACCCTATTGAAATAACTGAAATAACTTGTTACTTTGTTTAACTAATAAATAGTTCTCCTTGTTCCTTGTGGCGAGTGGGGCGGGGCCGAGAGGCGTGGGAACGAGGAGTGAGGCCAGGTGTAGTGATTGGAGATGAGCTGCACCTGTGCCCCACTGCCGGTATCGAGTCCCACGTAGGAGATGGAAGGATATAAAACTGGAGCGACTATAGTGACGGACGAGAGAGGACCAGGCCTGGGATCTTAGTTTATGTTTTGCTTTTTATTTATGCGCACCAGTCGTCCGTGAGGGGCTGGTGTGCTGTTTTGTGTTTATTTTGCATTATTAAAGTTTCATTGATTGTGCGCCGGTTCCCGCCTCCTTCTTCTGGATGATTAGGAAGTTTTTATCATTACAGTGGTGCCGAAACCCGGGAGAAGGAGGGACGCGCTGCTGAAGATCCCTCGCCGCTGTGGTGAATCCGCGGTGCCCTCGAGCTGGCGATGAAGTGTGCCGCCATGGATGCTCGAGGCGGTGGGCTGGAGCGAGTTGCCGGGGACGGGCGAGCTCGCTGCCGGCCGCCCACGATATGGAGGGGCGGCTGCCATCCGTGAGGGAGCAGAGGAGTCGGCGCCGTTTGCCAGGGGGCCGGAGCCTGCTGCCTCCGTGAAGGAATCCGGAGGGGCAGGGAACAGGGGACTCCTGCCGACTGCCCAAAACCGGAGGAGCCGTCGCCGTCCACCGGGTGGCGGAGGAGTGTTGTGCCGTCCGCTGACGGCTGTCCAGTGCCACCACCAGGCACCACGGAGGAGATCACCCAGCTGGTGGAGGGCCGAGCAGCAGTGCGTCTGGGAACCGGAATTTTTTTTTTTTTCTCTCCCCTCTCTCGTCTCTGTCGCTCCTCCTTCCATCTCCTTTTCTCTTGCCTCATCTGTCCTACCCCCAGGTTCCCGCAGGTCCCCGTGGGCGGTCCCCCCCGGAGTACCCCCCCGGCCTGCGAGGGGCGATGGGGGTATGTGGCGAGTGGGGCGGGGCCGAGAGGCGTGGGAACGAGGAGTGAGGCCAGGTGTAGTGATTGGAGATGAGCTGCACCTGTGCCCCACCGCCGGTATCGAGTCCCACGTAGGAGATGGAAGGATATAAAACTGGAGCGACTATAGTGACGGACGAGAGAGGACCAGGCCTGGGATCTTAGTTTATGTTTTGCTTTTTATTTATGCGCACCAGTCGTCCGTGAGGGGCTGGTGCGCTGTTTTGGGTTTTTTTTGGGTTTTTTAACGCGCTGGGTATACCTTTGGGATAATTTTTCAATGTGCAGGGTAGTCCGATTGACTTCTATAGAACTAAACAGCATTGAAATTTGATGTCTTGGGTCAGCACACCGCAACTCGTTGTCTGCCTTGTATGGGTCAAGACTACAATAAATAAAAATAAAAAGGAATAGGCTACAAAACATTATCTATGCCAGGGCAAGTCAAATTGCGGCCACCAGATCATTTTTATCTGGCCCTCCAACTGGTTTTTGATGTTTAAAAACCCTCGCAATCTGATATCAAAGTGCCCTCTGCGCAAAGGTTTAGCGCGTTCATCAGCGGTGAGTTTAACAACACTCAACTGCAGGTAAAACGGCATTAAAAGGTGAGTTTAACAACGCTCCAAGGCATGTGCAAGTAAGCAGTTTAAGCATTTTCTTACAACCCATTCTCACTCCCAAAGCGTCAAAAACTGCTATATACCTCTAGCGTCACTATGAAGACGCCAAAGGGGCCCGTCTGCATGGCTATATCAACGCACTAGGACCTATATAGCTTTAAGTAGGAAACTTTTGGCATCAGTACTCAGACGCGAAGGGCATGAGATGTTTATCGCTATGAAATCACGTTCAAGAAGTTTTATTCAGCACACAACGCGATATTTGCCATCAGTTTACATGTGCCACAGGTTGGGTGAGTAGTCATAAATACACTCTTTTAATGCATGTTATAAAATGTATTCTGTCTTCTTTATTAATCAGAATAGCACTTTATGTTTACTCGCTGTACTATATCGGTCATCCAAGGCTGTGTTTGAGTTTCACTGCGTTTAACTAAATGAGCAAAGCTGCTAACTGGGGTGATTATACTCTATCGGTCACATGACGTGCCATAGACCTTGGATTCGTTTTATATTCATATCAGGTTCAAAGATGTAAAGTTTCTGTGAAGTTCTGAAGGCATTGCCCCTTGCAACCGATAGCATCTCCTACCATCATGGCTGACCCGCTCAGACGCCGCCCAAATCAACCTAAATCTGCACGTCAAGTCAAGTCACCTTTATTTATATAGCGCTTTAAACAAAATACATTGCGTCAAAGCAACTGAACAACACTCATCAGGAAAACAGTGTCTCAATAATGCAAAATTACAGTTAAAGGCAGGGCTTGAAAACGAAAAAAAAATTCAAACGGTTCACTCCGAGCAGAATCGATATTTTAACGTTACTGTTATGCATTCCTCTGATATTATTACCGTTCCGAAAACGGTTCAGGAGGAAGAAATACCGGTTAATAACGTAATAAAATATTAAAAACAATATTATTTGCCTTTAGTTTGCCTAATAATAATAATTTAATAATAATAATAAAGTATAGCATTTTCCTTACTCAAAAAAAGGAAAAAATAGAGATCTAACGCATACAGTTTACAGCTTGCACCAGATTTTGTCCAAATGTAAGCCTACAAAAAAAAAAAAAAAAAAATCTATCAACACTTTAAAAGTATTTTTAAGATATTTAAAAATGTTTGCTGCATTGTTAAAAAAACACTTGTATAAGATTGCATTTTGAGAGTAAAAAAAAAAAAAAAAACGTAAGTCGCGGCTCACATTGCATTTTATTAGCCCTATTACTTTCTGAAATAATGAAGGCTAAAATGCCTGTAGTCTAAAGCAAAATGTTTAAAAACATTATAAAACAGTTATTATTTTCTCTTCAAATCAAATCCTCTAAAGTTTAGGCTATAAAAACCTCAATCCAAAAACAAATTAATGTAAGCTGAAGCTGACGCCTACCTCTCTCATTCGGCACAAATCCAAAATGTTTCCATGTTTCCGACGCATCTGGATGCTAAAATGTTATTTAATAAAGAATATAGAATAATAGTAAATGTATAGGCTAATAAGTAACGCTGTACCGACAGTCGGACTCCAAATTTCATTCAATAATTATTTTGAGGTTAATAGCAAATGAAAACTGTTCAGCTTATGGGAAATTTTTGAAGATCCGCTATAGGCTATTTTAGTTCCCCTCACTCCACAACAAAATAATTTCAATTAACAGTATTTAGAAAAGAACAAGAATTACAAGAAGCTATAGCAATATTAACGACAAACCAAAACTAATTAATTTAGACCAAAATGAAACTGAAACCAACATTGGGTTTCTAATTCGACACAAAATCAAAGTTACCGTATTCGCGATGTATTTGAATAACAAATGATTATGAAATGTCTATTTATAAATGAAATATTTTTTTCTCTCTAAAAAACTTATATATAAGTGTCTCTCTCTCTCTCTCTAGGCTAAAAATGTAAGAAATGTAAAAAAAAAATATACCTAGCTATTAGACTATAGTATAGCCTAATGAATTATATAATAATAAGAAACAGAAAAGAGAAAAAAGAACAGAGTAGCAGGCAAAAAAAATGTAAAAAAAAATGTAGACTACAACTGCTAATTTAGGCCCGGTTCCCGATAATGCTCACTCTTAGCGCACTAAGAAGACCTCGAAAGACATATCTTACCAAAGTTGTTTATGTTTCTAATAGTGTTCCCCGAAGTGTCCCTTAGGAAGCTTCTTAGCATGCTGCCTCTTACGTCCGACGTAACAAGAGCGCTGTCCAAAGTGAGGGTGCTGAATTAGTTGGCATCGATTGCTCAGGAATCGATTTTCCACTTCACGCGAAGGTGCAATACAGCGTTAAGAAAAACAACACGTTCTATGCAAATGAAACATTCCTCAAATTATTCCAGTAACATTCATTTTAACATAGTTTAAGTTATCAGTAGAATATAGACTATAAATTAAATTATCAAATGGTCAGTAATATGTTCACCCGATAAGTTGTGACGGCTAGACGAACCGGGGATCCCTCGCTAATCATCCACCCTCCTTATCCCGTTGTGCCACTTGTGCCGCTTCTTGACATGGGTTTAACGACTTCTAAAAATTATGTAATACACTTTTATATTAATGGTAAGGTACTTTACAATCAGAATTGAATGGCAAGCAGCTGCAGTTACTTCTGTTTAATGCGGTATTGATTGCAATTGGTTTATGTTTTAAATAAAAAGCAACCTATCTACAATGAACCGAGAGAAAGAGAGTTAGATACAGAATATGGTGGGGAAGCAACGTAAAAAAGGGCACCAAGCCTCTCGTCAGAGGAACTTGAAGCTTTGCTGGACCTTGCCACCAGGTCGGAGATCACACCCCTATGGTCCACTATAACCTGCACGTTTATGGCCGCGTATCCTTTTCGCGATATGTACGCCTGATCAATCACTGATGGATTGGCAATAGGGATGAGTGTGCCATCCACCAGGATGTAATCCCCGGCATGGCGCAGAAGGGCGTTGGTGACAGTGTGGACGCAGCTCCACACCGAGGTCTTGATTAGGCCGTAGCACTCTCCCATGACCTCGATGAAGCTCTGTGTAGCAAAAAAAAAGAACAGCCCTTAGCACTGCAAGCAGCGGGACTTCAAGGTTTAAAGCAAAATTCCACCACGTTAACCTGGCAAGCGCAGGTCTGAGAAGGTCCAGCAGCTCCATAATGAGTTGTCTTGGGAGGCGATTTTTTTTTTAAATAGCCACGTCAGGCAAAATGTCAAAAGGGCTTAAGTTTTGCCGAATAAAAAAAATGACATGGACTAAACCGCGTCCGGCTCCGTCTTTGATTCAATAAAAAGGACATGTTGGATCGCTGCCATAGTTTGTCGCTTACTGGACACAACCATGATTAACAATTTATAGATCTTATCCATTTAGAGCCAAATTGTTTGCCAGATTGTAATTATCAAAAGTGATTGCAAATTTGCTTTAATTACATTACGAAATAGGCTAATTACCACCATATTAGATACCACATAAAGTCAACTCCATAAATAGGCCTGTATCCATTGTGATCATAATTTTTATGAGTCTTAAAATGTCCATAACATAAAAACATTGTTGAGCCACAACATTGTCATAATACCATAGTTTGACTTGTACTGCGCTGCGCTGATTTCTAAAGACTGCTGTACAGTAGCGTCTTGAGCTCAAACAACACTAAGACAGAGCTTACGAATGCTCCAGACCAACCTTACAAAAGTGTGACTTACAGAAGATATACTTAGCGTACGAACGTGTCGGGAATCGTGCCATAACGTTAAGAGAGAGGTTAAGGAATAGGTTAAGAACTACTTAGCGATAAAAACGTTTTGGGGAACCGGGCCTTAGTCTGTGCAGGAATAGCATGTCGTTCATTGATGAGGGCTTCAGATTAATCCGTCTCTGCCCACTTATGCGACCACAATTACTGAAAGCCCTCTCCAATGGTGCGCTGGGAGCTGGAATGCAAAGTAGCCTACATGGCGTGTTTCTTTGCTTAATCTCGGAAACTCTTGATATCGCCTTTTCCACCATTGGATCTCTCGCTAACTCGGAATGGAATTACATGTCGCTGTCCATGGTTTCATCAGCAGTGCCGGCCCGTCCAACAGGCGACACAGGCAGTCGCCTGGGGCTCCACTTTGATTTGAGGGCCCCGTGCTTGATGGGTCATGCGCAATCAGCATCCTCCCATTCCGCAAAGATTATTTAATTTTATTTTAGTCTATTATAAATAAAAGTTTATCTGTTTTAAGTAATTTTATTTTGCTAGATATTTCCACTTTGTGGAAGTCCCGCAAATAACTTTATTTTCCCGCAACCAATCAAATATTGTCCCGCGACGCACTAGGTTGTGCTGGGTCCCGCGGAACTCCCATGGGAATGCAGGTCTCTACTTGAGTGTCCAATGCACATGCACCAATGCCTAGAAAAAATAGGCCCTTTTTGCGCTGTGTCATCAGGCCCAATTTGGTCTTAATCCGGCCCTAAAGGCGGTGCATTGCCATTGAGACTTGACTGAGTTCACAGCTGAGCGGACATTTCACTTGCTGGCTTCAGCGTCACATTTGCGTATGCTGTACCTACTGCTGGAATTCATGATTGGTTGACAGCAAATTTAAAATATTGAAAGGAACGATAAGATAACTTTATTAACCGGTTAATGTTCATTTCAAATTTTCGATTCTGTTCAGAACTAAAAAAAAATCATTTCGTTTCTGTTTCTGGTTCTGTTCCTGTCAAAATATCGTTCGTTTTCGTTCCTTGAACTGGTTCAGAGCCCTGGTTAAAGGCAGTTCATCATTGAATTTGTAACCCTTTATTTTTGTCTGCACCTACTCCAGTCTCTTCAACGTAGATCCATAAATAAAACACGGGTTACAACGGTGATAATTCACGTTTCTTCTTTTAATCAGAAGCATCGGCATAACAGCATGAACAGCCGAACACACAACACTCTCGCTTGACTCGATTGGGGTTTTTTTCCCCAAGCGCGCCCCTGCCTTAAAGGAGCAGGCGCACCAAATATCTTTCTAACAAAACATGTATAAAACTTTGCATAAGACATTTGAAAATACACAAAAATCTTACTAAACAAATTCACCAAAATGTCTTATTCTTCCTTTTTCTTTTTTTTTTATATATATATATATATATATATATATATATATATATATATATATATATATATATATATATATATATATATATATATATATATATATATATATAACCTATGAATTGACAAAATGAAAAATAAAATAATGAAATAAACATAAGGTTACAGTCTTCCCAGCTTAACAAGGAAACGTCCTCGTTTCTCTTATATAGATTATCCATTACAGTGAAAATACAGTGAAAGATACAATGCACAGACAACCAATAAGTGCATAACTCCTTAACAAACAAAATCTTTAAACTTTTCAGGTTTTTTAACCACACGGCCACTACGGGATAATTGAGGTGTGTCTGCTGAAGGCAATATAGCCCTCTCCGGGGCCATAGAGGCTGGAACACTGGGACTTGACACACTTTCAGGTTCAGTCAACAAAGCAGTTGGATTTGAACATTCAGTCTTTGCATTGGTAGTAGTCTGTTGTATAGTTTGGTTGGGCACATACGGCGGTGTTGAGGGTCGAAAGGGTAAAGCACCTGACAATGCAGTGAGGGGAACTAAAGAAGGGGCCTCAGCACTACCAAACACAGGAGGATCACAACCTGAACTAGGAGTTGCAGGCAACTCCCAAGGACCCCTGTAAGGTTTTAGGCGATTGTGATGAACCACCCACCTTCTCGACTGTGGATTTCTTGGATCAGTAATTTCATAAGTTACCCCTGGGCAGTTATCTTTGTCCATTCGCCTCAGAATTTTGTATGGCCCTTTCCATTTAGGAGCCAGTTTATTCTGCTTTTGAGCTGGGTCATCCAAAAATACAATGTCACCTGGCTTATGCGGATGGAAAAATGTCTTTTTGTCATACGGCCGTTTCTGGTTAAGTTTAGCTGCAGTGGACCGCACAGCAGCATCTTTGAAAGCATAAGACAAACGCATGGTCACATCATGAGCATAGCCTGCAGGGGTGCCTGGTGTATAGGAAGTGACAGCTGGACTATAGTTCAGAATGATATCTGCAGGTAGCCATGGTTCTCTGCCATGTGCAAGAAAGAAAGGAGAGAACCCCGTGCTAGAATGAATACTGGAGTTATATGCCAGTTCCACTTGAGGCAGATATTTATCCCATTCACCCCCACTTTCACAAATGTACTTGGCGAGTTGATCTTTCAAGGTTCGATTAAGTCTTTCGACCATACCATCACACTGGGCGTGGTAGGGTGAGGTGCGGGTTTTCTCAATGCCTAATTGTCTGCACAAATGTTTAATCAAATCTGACTCAAACTGTCTACCTTGGTCTGTATGGATTATCTCAGGGACCCCGTGCTGCTTAATGTAATCCTCAAAAATGCACTGTGCTACAGTTGTTGCACGCTGATCCTTCAGAGGGTACAAATTGACAAAACGGGTAAAATAATCCATCACAACTAAAACATACCTATTCCCAAGAGAAGTAACAGGTAGCTCAGTGATGTCAGCGGCAATTCTTTGAAATGGTCGTTCTGCATGAATTGACTGCAACGGGGCCCTTTCATGAGGAGTGGTGGAAGCACAGGACTGACAGGATACACATTCAGCACAGAATTTCTGAATATCACGGGACATGTAAGGCCAATAGCACATTTTCCTAGCTCTCAACAAAGTACGGTCAGCACTCAAATGACCACTAAACTTCTCCCCATGAAAACACTTAAGAGCTGTTAGAATGAGTACCTCAGGCAAGACTACTTGGTAAACATGAGGGCTATGAGGAGATGATTTCAATCTACGACACAGTATACCCTCTTGGACTGATAATTTGGAAAATTCATCCCAAAGTTTCCTCAGTGTGGCAGGGGAATGTTTCAGTCTGCCTAGTGGGGGCCTTTGATTACCATTCTCTTTCCAGTCCATGACAGTACTAAGACAAAAGTCAGCCTTTTGCTGAGCTTGTAATTCAGTCAAATCAACTGACAGTGTCGGACCCACGTCAGGAAGAACCCCACAACCCAATGGCACTTCAGATGAAAAGGAGACTTTTTCAGCAGTGGTATGGCTGGGAATTACACACTGCACTAATTTAGTTTCAGTCACTGGCGAGCTAGGACACCGCGACAAGGAATCAGCATTACTATGATGCTTCCCTTCCCTGTATTGAATGGTAAAGTCATACACATCCATTTCAAGTATCCAGCGTGCTCTTCTACCAGTCAGATCATTATCAACTGCTGCCTTTTTTAGATTTAACAATGGTTTGTGATCTGTAATAATCTTGAATGGCACCCCAGACAAGAAATGTCTAAAATGTCGAACAGACCACACCACAGCCCACAGTTCACGGTCATAAGTTGACCATCTCTTTTCTGATGGAGTGAGAGCATGACTGGCGTAAGCAATTACGGGTTCCTTCCCATCCTGCATCTGAGCAAGCACTGAACCTACACAATCATGAGAAGCATCAGTGTATAGTAGAAAAGGCTGTGTGAATATAGGGTGAGCTACAATGGGAGGAATAGTAAGGGCCTGCTTCAGTGACCTAAAAGCCTCCTCACAATCACTTGACCAATTGAAGACAGCACCTTTCTGGGTCAGTGCATGAAGGGGTGCGGCCACTACAGCGAAACTCCTGACAAATCTCCTATAATAGGAGCATAGACCAACAAACGCTCTCACCTCTGTGACCATCCTGGGGGTAGGCCATGACCGGACCTTGTTCAGATTCTTTTCATCTGGCAGCAGACCCTGGCTGGATACAACATGACCTAAGTAGGAAACTTCACTGCGTGCAAAATGACATTTGTTAACCTTCAATTTCAGACCTACTGAACAGAAACGACTAAAAACCTCCTCAAGACTGTTAAGATGTTCACTGAACGTTTGACTGAACACCAGTACATCATCAAGGTAAACAAGACAAACCTTCCAATGAAGTCCACGAAGCACCAGCTCCATCAATCGTTGAAAAGTTGGAGGGGCATTCGTAAGACCCATTGGCATTACCTTGAAATGATATAAAGCACTACCTGTATTGAAAGCGGTTTTCTCCCTATCCTTGGGGTCTAGCTCAACTTGCCAGTAACCACTGGACAGATCCATTGTGCTAAACCAGCGTGCACCTGCCAAGCTGTCTAAAGCATCTGAGGCACGAGGTAAGAGGTAAGAGTCTTTTACAGTGACTGCATTAAGCTTTCTGAAATCAATGCAAAATCTATAACTGCCATCTTTCTTCTTCACTAAGACAACAGGAGAAGCCCAGGGACTACAACTTTCCTCAATTACATCATTGGAAAGGAGCTGCTGAACTTGCCTGTCTATCTCAGCTCGAACATGTGGCGATGTTCTGTAAGCCCTCTGCCTAATGGGCTGTGCATCCCCAGTACGGATGATGTGCTTGACCAAATCAGTACGACCATAGTCATACTCATTTGCACTGAAAACATCTGAATATTTGTAAATCAGACTCTCTAGCTGAATCCGTTCTGCACTGTCCAATGCAGACTGACTGAAGTCTACATTGGGTTTTGGACAGGGCTCAGTTTGAGTCTGTATCTGAGCTACTTTGGGTTCCAGCATTGTATATTCTTCCCCTGGTTGCATGACTAAGGAATGAAACTCACCTAGCCTTATGCCACAGGAAACATGGCAATCCTCGTTTGTCGGATTCATAGCTCGCACACAAGTCACACCTGCTTTCACAGAGGTTACTGTACGTGCCACAAAAAGACCTGGTACTGACTGAATTTCAGGATCTAAGAGTCCAACATAATTACATGCGTACTCTTTTTCCCCAATGTTGGACTGAATTTTTACCAAAACGTTCATCTGTGACCTAGCAGGGATCAGAATGGGCTCTAAAGTCACTGCACTACTCCTTAGAGGGACTATTTCCTGCGAACACAAAAGAGGAACAGTCCAGTTCCACAATTTTAAATGATTTTCTCTGAGGTCAATTGCAGCATGATGTTTGCTAAGAAAATTCCACCCAAGGATAACTGGCTGTGTAGCATTTCTAACCACCTGAACATCATGTGAGAACACTTCCTCACCCAGCCTAATAGTAATGGGCAACATACCCAAAGTGTCAAGATAGTCACCAGTTACTGATTTTGCCAAAAGAAATGATTTCTGAATAGGTTTTTTTGTTAAAGAGGGAATTGACATTCTCAGTGTTTCACTGATTAAAGATATTTCTGAGCCTGTGTCTACAAATGCTTGCATGGCAATGTTCTCAATGATTGCAAAAACATAAGGCGTTGGAATGACAGGATTTACCCGTTCAGTTTGTTTGGGCCCAACCATAGTCTCAGCAGATTCCCAGCCCATAGTACCTGCTACCAGCCGTTTCCCTGAAGATCAACATCCTCTCCAACAAAACTGACATGATGATCACCAGACGAGGGTAGATGGTCAGTAGAAGATCGTGGGCCATATCTCTCGCCAGAGAACTTGTTGGAGGGCCATTCTGTCATATGATGATCCTGATGATGGGATTCGTGATGTAAGCGATGATCTCGATGATCAGAGGTTGGACTGCCACAACGATCACGGTGAGGTGGGGGCGAGCTGACAGGCTGGTTACGATGAATAGGAGTAAGGCTGGCATGTTGAGCAGCAAAATGTGGAGACATGCTGGTGCGATAATCTCGATGAGGTTGAGGTGGGCTGACGTGACGATCTCGGTAATATGAAGAAGCACTGATGTGACGATCTTGATGATGTGGAGATGGGCTCACATGACGATCTCTGTAATGTGGAGAAGCACTGATGTGACGATCTTGATGATGTGGAGATAGGCTCACATGACGATCTCGGAGAAGGAGAAGATGGAGAAGGAGAAGATGGACTCACGTGATGCTCTCCATAGCCCCGACGTCTGTCACGGTCTCGGTGGCTGAATGAGCAAGGCTCATTTTGACGATGTGGAGAAGACGCCGGTGACAATGGATATCTCCTAGGAGATGAAAGTGGAGAGTAACGTTGCTTGTCTCTTCCACGTTCAGATGAGTTATCTCTATGACTGGTGAAAGCGTGTTGCCTCTTCATTTGACTCACTTCCATCCTGAGAGCCTTAACATCAGCCGTCAATTGCTTCACCGCAGTCATGATTTCAGAAGAAATGTCCCCAGATGCTGTGGTCTTTGTGGACACCATAGCTGAAAGCGATTCACTGGGTAAGGTAGTAGATGAGTTTGATGAAAGACTGGTCTTTTGACTCAGAAGGGGCAGAGGTGCAAGTCTGAGAACTTCTTGTGCCCGTTCCCACTTGCAAGCAATAGCTAAAGCTTCCTCTAGGCTAGTAGCACCATGTTCATGACATTTTGCTTGAAGGACGGGATCAAGACCAGCTACGAACCGTCTAAATCTTTCCATGGCAATGGCGGACTCACCATAATTTGGAAATGCTTCCAAAACTAGTCTTGTGATCTCAGCTGCAAATACTTCCAAAGGTTCTTTGGCATACGTGGTCTGGCATTCACAAAAGTTTGAAAATGTAGCAAAAATTGTTTCCTCCCAAAAACATCATTTAATGCAGCAACACACAGTTCATAGTTATGTTGTATGTCAGGAGACAGGGAGAGCCAGTAAGCTAAAGCATCTCCACTCAGCCTTGTAGGCAAAATGGCGGCCAAATCTTGCGTTTGTGCATCCGCACAGGCCTTAACTGCAAGCTCTAAACGGGCTTTCCATAAAGAAAAACTGTCTTTGTTCAATTCAATTCAATTCAATTCAAGTTTATTTGTATAGCGCTTTTTACAAAACAAATCGTTACAAAGCAACTTTACAGAAAATTATGTTTCTACAATATTTAGTAGTAGCTAGTAGTTTGTGCACATTTGACAGGATTTTAGAAAAACTAAAAAATAATAATAATACAAGACGTAGTCAGCTAGACGATGAACTATCAATATTATTAATTAAGTTATTATATGATTAAGTCACACATTTAGGAATAATTGTTAGTTCTGTTTGTTCATTCAGGGTTAGCATCATCTGAGGTCCTCTGAGGGTCAGCATCATCTCTTCTCAGGTGTTCTGGATCCAGACTGGAGCTTGTGTAAATCCTAGTTACCACGGGATGTGAATCCCGTGGCAAAACATAGAAACAAAATACAGACATCATTAGCATAGCTGCTGATCCAACAAAGTAAAATTAGTTTAACCCAAGCTAATGAATAAAAATGCACCTTTGATCAGATGCAACTACACTCACAATTAAAAAGATACATTATTCGAATGCTTGGCGAAAGAGATGTGTTTTTAATCTAGATTTAAACAGAGAGAGTGTGTCTGAACCCCGAACATTATCAGGAAGGCTATTCCAGAGTTTGGGAGCCAAATGTGAGAAGGCTCTACCTCCTTTAGTGGACTTTGCTATCCTAGGAACTACCAAAAGTCCAGCGTTTTGTGACCTTAGGGTGCGTGATGGGTTGTAACGTGGTAGAAGGCTAGTTAGGTACGCTGGAGCTAAACCATTTAGGGCCTTATAGGTAAGTAATGATAATTTGTAACTGATGCGGAACTTAATAGGTAGCCAGTGCAGAGACTGTAAAATTGGGGTAATATGATCATATTTTCTTGACCTCGTAAGGACTCTCGCTGCTGCATTTTGGACGACCTGTAGCTTGTTTATTGAAGAAGCAGGACAACCACCTAGAAGTGCATTACAATAGTCCAGTCTAGAGGTCATGAATGCATGAACTAGCTTTTCTGCATCAGAAACAGATAACATGTTTCGTAGCTTGGCAATGTTTCTAAGATGGAAGAATGCAATTTTTGTAACATTGGAAATATGATTTTCAAAAGACAAATTGCTGTCTAATATAACACCCAGATTTCTGACTGTAGAGGAAGTTACAGTACATCCGTCTAGTTGCAGATTGTAATCTACAAGATTCTGTGTAGTGTTTTTTGGTCCAATAATTAATATCTCCGTCTTATCCGAATTTAATTGGAGAAAATTCTTTGTCATCCAATCTTTTACATTTTTAACACAATCTGTTAGCTTAGATAATTGGGAAGTTTCATCTGGTCTCGTTGATATATATAGCTGAGTATCATCAGCATAACAGTGGAAGCTAATTCCGTATTTTCTAATAATATTACCAAGGGGCAACATGTATATTGAAAATAGAAGGGGACCTAGGACGGATCCTTGTGGCACTCCATATTTTACTGATGATAAATGAGATGACTCCCCATTTAAGTAAACAAAATGGTAGCGATCGGACAGGTAGGATCTAAACCATCTTAGAGCCTGCCCTTGAATACCTGTATAGTTTTGTAATCGATCTATGAGTATGTCATGATCTATGGTGTCGAACGCAGCACTAAGATCAAGTAAGACTAGAAATGAGATGCAGCCTTGGTCTGACGCAAGGAGCAGGTCATTTGTAATTTTAACAAGTGCAGTTTCTGTGCTATGGTGGGGCCTAAAACCTGACTGAAATTCTTCATACAGATCATTTTTATGCAGGAAGGTGCTCAATTGAGCAGACACAACTTTTTCTAAAATTTTAGACATAAATGGAAGATTTGAAATAGGCCTATAATTTGCCAGTACACTAGGATCTAGTTTTGGTTTCTTAATAAGAGGCTTGATAACCGCCAGCTTGAATGGTTTTGGGACGTGTCCTAAAGATAACGACGAGTTAATGATATTGAGAAGCGGTTCTTCGGCTACAGGTAACAGCTCTTTCAGTAATTTAGTGGGTACAGGATCTAATAAACATGTTGTTGGTTTAGATACAGTGATAAGTTTATTTAGCTCCTCCTGTCCTATGGTTGTAAAGCACTGCAGTTTATGTTTGGGTGCGATGGATGAAACTGAAGTGTTAGATGCTGTAGAATCTACATTCGCTATTGTATTTCTAATGTTATCTATTTTATCAGTGAAGAAATTCATAAAGTCATTACTATTTAACGTTGGTGGAATATTTGAATCAGGTGGCATCTGGTAATTTGTTAACTTAGCCACTGTGTTAAATAAAAACCTTGGATTGTTTTGGTTATTTTCAATGAGTTTGTGTATATGCTCTGCCCTAGCAGTTTTTAGAGCCTGTCTATAGCTGGATATACTGTTTTTCCATGCAATTCTAAAAACTTCTAAGTTAGTTTTTCTCCATTTGCGTTCAAGACTACGAGTTACTTTCTTGAGAGAGTGAGTATTACTGTTATACCATGGTACAGTACGTTTTTCTCTAACTTTTTTCAATTTGATTGGGGCAACAGCTTCTAATGTATTAGAGAAAATAGTGCCCATGTTGTCAGTAATTTTGTCTAATTCATGTGTATTTTTGGGTACAAATAGCAGTTGAGATAGATCAGGCAGGTTATTTGCGAATCTGTCTTTGGTGGCTGGAACAATAGTTCTGCCCAGACGGTATCGCTGCGACATATAGTTAATATCAGTTATACGCAGCATGCACGATACGAGGAAATGGTCTGTAATATCATCACTTTGAGGTACAATATCTATAGCAGTAAGATCGATTCCATGCGATATAATTAAATCTAGTGTATGATTAAAACGATGAGTGGGCCCGGTGACATTTTGCTTGACTCCAAAGGAGTTTATTAGGTCAGTAAACGCAAGTCCTAATGTATCATTTGTATTATCAACGTGAATATTAAAATCTCCCATGATTAGCGCCTTATCAACTGTAACTAGAAGGTCTGAGAGGAAATCTGCAAATTCTTTTAGGAATTCTGTATACGGCCCTGGTGGTCTATACACAGTAGCCAGAGCAAGAGATACATTAGATTTCTTTTGCATGTCTGACAGAGTAACATTTAGCATTAGTATTTCAAAAGAGTTAAACCTGTATCCTGTTTTCTGGGTAACATTGAGAATATCACTATATATTGTTGCAACACCCCCGCCACGACCAGTCTGACGGGGCTCATGCTTATAACAGTAGTTTGGTGGAGTAGACTCATTTAGACCAAAATAATCATTTGGTTTTAGCCAGGTTTCAGTCAAGCAGAGTAAATCAAAACTATTATCTGTGATCATTTCATTTACAATAACTGCTTTTGGTGTGAGTGATCTAATATTTATGAGCCCAAACTTTAAAAATTGTTTTTGTTCATTTACTTTACATTTTTCTGGTTTAATTACGATAAGATTTTTTCTAGATCCTACATTATATTTATATTTATATTTTGACCTCACTATTCTGGGAACAGACACAGTCTTAATAGGTTTTACAGCACAAGTACTTTTATCATTTAAGCGGGTGGAACAAAACTCATCATAATGGTTATTTGAGAATTGACTTACTAGTCACATGGAGCGAAGTGTCCTGGAGATGTTGTCAGAGAGAAGCTCCGCGCCGACTCGACTGGGGTGTAATCCATCAGCGCGAAACAGTCTAGGACGCTCCCAGAAAAGATTCCAGTTATTAACAAATAGCAGTTTCTGTTCTTTACACCATGACAACAACCATTCATTTAAAGCAAAAAGTCTACTGAACCTTTCGTGTCCTCGTCGATATGTGGGCAGTGGTCCTGACACGACGATCGTCGCCGCGGGCGTCGTGCTGCGAACCGTCTCGATCAGGCTCCTGAAGTCCCTCTTCAGCGTCTCCGTCTGCCGCAGCGTGGTGTCGTTAACCCCGGCGTGAAGCACGACCGCTCTCGGGCTCTCGTCGTCCTTCAGGATCGCAGGTATCTGCGCAGAAACATCGAGAACACGAGCACCAGGCAAACAATGAGTGTGCACTTTACCTTCGGCTAACGTAGCACTTACGTGTCGGACGATGGAGTCTCCGATGATCACAGCGTCGCGTCCTGTCTCGCGGAGGGGAGCGAAGCGGTTCTGGATGGAGATCTCGAAGGCAGGAGGGGGAGATGTCGTCACCCGGGACCCGGCTCGCATCCCCCGCTGTGGATGCACCCAGGGTCCGTGGTGTCCCGGCGTCGCAGTGAAGGACATCTGGGAAGATCGCGTCCTGGGTGCACCGGGCCTGCGCAGAGAAACACACGGAGTAGACGTGGTGGGACTGTTAACAGCACGCTGTATACTTACCCCGGACTTGTGAGCGTCAGCCCGGGATGATTCCAGCGCGGCTCTCCGCTCTCTCAGCTCGGCCTGCCTCCGTTCCAGGTCGCGAATCTGCTTCCCCACGGCCTCGAGCTCGAGCTGCACAGAGTGGAGACATTCATCCGCCATTAAAGCAAGTAACAGTGAGTACAGCAGTGGTAATGTGTGTGAATAGAGTATTAGCAATGTAAGCTCAGTTAGCAGCAACCACGCTTGCTGATGCTAACTGGCTAAAAGCTAATAGCGGACCTGGGAGATCAAAATAAATCTAGTGATAGCGAGTCGCTCTAATTGATTTTGTTGTAGAATACAATAGAGGATATATTCACGCGTTATATAAACGGAAACGATGGTGTATAAAATAGATTTTTAAGTTAAAAATAGTCAATGAAAAGAATATAGTGACGGAGCTCAAACGCAGTTCAGCCGTCAACAACAAACAGGAAGTGACGCACAGACACTTTGTCTTTGTCCCTACCGTCTCCATGAAAACACGGTGGTAGATCGACTTTAAAGTGCAGCAACCTTGTAGTGCGATTTGCAGAAGTTGCGTGCTCTCTGCCCTCCGCTGTAGGTGCACTTTCATCACTATCCGTCTCATTAGAGGACGCAGCACGTGCGGGGAGCACGCGAGAATCGGTAGACATTTTCACTGCACAGCTGCTGTTGATCTTGTAATGCAGCGAGTAGTAACGGCATCCACTTTAATTAATCTAAAAAATCTGAAATCAATGCAGAATCTATAACTGCCATCTTTCTTCTTCACTAAGACAACAGGAGAAGCCCAGGGACTACAACTTTCCTCAATTACATCATTGGAAAGGAGCTGCTGAACTTGCCTGTCTATCTCAGCTCGAACATGTGGCGATGTTCTGTAAGCCCTCTGCCTAATGGGCGGTGCATCCCCAGTACGGATGATGTGCTTGACCAAATCAGTACGACCATAGTCATACTCATTTGCACTGAAAACATCTGAATATTTGTAAATCAGAGTCTCTAGCTGAGTCCGTTCTGCACTGTCCAATGCAGACTGACTGAAGTCTACATTGGGTTTTGGACAGGGCTCAGTTTGAGTCTGTATCTGAGCCAGAGATGGGGACTCGAGTTTGAGACTCGGATTCGAGTGCGACTTAAGTCGCACAAACAGTGACTTCAGACTCGACTTGAGACTCGTCCTCGAAAGACTTCAGACTCGACTCGGACTCGAGCTCCGGGACTCGTGAACAATGTTAATTTTTAGTAAACGTCAGATGAACTCGCTGTTAGAGTTGTGACGTTCGCGAACGAACCGATTCTTTTGAACGGCTCATAAACATGAACGATGGGAGCCGAGTCACGGCTGGAGGGGAGCCGTTCTTTCTGTCGCTCTTTTTTCCTATGCGTGTTTCAGAGCGCGTGTTTCACACAGATGCACACAAATGAGCTCCTCCACGAGACAGAACAGTTATAGGGGGAGGGGCGCACCCAGCGCAGGCCAACCCTTTATAGCGTGATGATATTAGTTATTAGTTGTGCACGCATCCTTCACGTGAGTACTCCAGTGGAAAAAAACCTGCGTGCCTCTGTCATTTGGTAGGAGCGGAGCCATGACGTTTTGCACAGATATTCATTGCAGCCCACTTTGTTATTGTTCATTGACTTGAAGGGGCTGATGTCCTATTTGCAAAGTTTACAGTAGTAATAGTATGTAGACATTTCCATTTTATTTATTCTAATTTTATCTACTTTAAATATTTTTGGTTCTCTATCAAAATGTTCTTGTGTGATAACAATGTTCTTGTGTGGAAGTGTTTGTAGTAAAAGCTGTTTTGCACAGAAATTCATTGCAGCCGGCTTTGTTTTTTATGTTTATTTGTGAGTAGGTATTGTATGAATAACATAAGTCAGCGTAGCTTTGTTCATTCTTAAGCCAGACAAGAGGTGTGCAGCTATACAGCCAGGACAGACAGAAGGCCATTACTGAATCCATAAATGTAAAATACAGATATTAACTTAAAAGTAAAGCATTCTTGGTGTTTTTGTCATGTTGCAATAGCCTGTTTACACTGATTATATACCAAAATTAAAGTTGATATTGTATGCTAATAGATAGAGTTGTCATAATAACATATTACATGCTTTGAATTCCTTATATATAGCTATGCAGTGTTCTAAGCAGCTTGGATGGGTCGCTGTACGTGATGCAACATTTATTATAACCAGAGACTTAATATAATAAAGAGACTTGAGACTTGACTTGGACTCTAGCTCAGAGACTTGAGACTTGACTTGGACTCTAGCTCAGAGACTTGAGACTTGACTTGGACTCTAGCTCAGAGACTTGAGACTTGACTTGGACTCTAGCTCAGAGACTTGTGAGCATCTCTGATCTGAGCTACTTTGGGTTCCAGCATTGTATATTCTTCCCCTGGTTGCATGACTAAGGAATGAAACTCACCTAGCCTTATGCCACAGGAAACATGGCAATCCTCGTTTGTCGGATTCATAGCTCGCACACAAGTCACGCCTGCTTTCACAGAGGTTACTGTACGTGCCACAAAAAGACCTGGTACTGACTGAATTTCAGGATCTAAGAGTCCAACATAATTACATGCGTACTCTTTTTCCCCAATGTTGGACTGAATTTTTACCAAAACGTTCATCTGTGACCTAGCAGGGATCAGAATGGGCTCTAAAGTCACTGCACTACTCCTTAGAGGGACTATTTCCTGCGAACACAAAAGAGGAACAGTCCAGTTCCACAATTTTAAATGATTTTCTCTGAGGTCAATTGCAGCATTATGTTTGCTAAGAAAATTCCACCCAAGGATAACTGGCTGTGTAGCATTTCTAACCACCTGAACATCATGTGAGAACACTTCCTCACCCAGCCTAATAGTAATGGGCAACATACCCAAAGTGTCAAGATAGTCACCAGTTACTGATTTTGCCAAAAGAAAGGATTTCTGAATAGGTTTTTTTGTTAAAGAGGGAATTGACATTCTCAGTGTTTCACTGATTAAAGATATTTCTGAGCCTGTGTCTACAAATGCTTGCATGGCAATGTTCTCAATGATTGCAAAAACATAAGGCGTTGGAATGATAGGATTTACCCGTTCAGTTTGTTTCGGCCCAACCATAGTCTCAGCAGATTCCCGGCCCATAGAACCTGCTACCAGCCGTTTCCCTGAAGATCAACATCCTCTCCAACAAAACTGACATGATGATCACCAGACGAGGGTAGATGGTCAGTAGAAGATCGTGGGCCATATCTCTCGCCAGAGAACTTGTTGGAGGGCCATTCTGTCATATGATGATCCTGATGATGGGATTCGTGATGTAAGCGATGATCTCGATGATCAGAGGTTGGACTGCCACAACGATCACGGTGAGGTGGGGGCGAGCTGACAGGCAGGTTACGATGAATAGGAGTAATGCTGGCATGTTGAGCAGCAAAATGTGGAGACATGCTGGTGCGATAATCTCGATGAGGTTGAGGTGGGCTGACGTGACGATCTCGGTAATATGAAGAAGCACTGATGTGACGATCTTGATGATGTGGAGATGGGCTCACATGACGATCTCTGTAATGTGGAGAAGCACTGATGTGACGATCTTGATGATGTGGAGATGGGCTCACATGACGATCTCGGTAAGGAGAAGATGGACTCACGTGATGCTCTCCATAGCCCCGACGTCTGTCACGGTCTCGGTGGCTGAATGAGCAAGGCTCATTTTGACGATGTGGAGAAGACGCCGGTGACAATGGATATCTCCTAGGAGATGAAAGTGGAGAGTAACGTTGCTTGTCTCTTCCACGTTCAGATGAGTAATCTCTCTGACTGGTGAAAGCGTGTTGCCTCTTCATTTGACTCACTTCCATCCTGAGAGCCTTAACATCAGCCGTCAATTGCTTCACCGCAGTCATGATTTCAGAAGAAATGTCCCCAGATGCTGTGGTCTTTGTGGACACCATAGCTGAAAGCGATTCACTGGGTAAGGTAGTAGATGAGTTTGATGAAAGACTGGTCTTTTGACTCAGAAGGGGCAGAGGTGCAAGTCTGAGAACTTCTTGTGCCCGTTCCCACTTGCAAGCAATAGCTAACGCTTCCTCTAGGCTAGTAGCACCATGTTCATGACATTTTGCTTGAAGGACGGGATCAAGACCAGCTACGAACCGTCTAAATCTTTCCATGGCAATGGCGGACTCACCATAATTTGGAAATGCTTCCAAAACTAGTCCTGTGATCTCAGCTGCAAATACTTCCAAAGGTTCTTTGGCATACGTGGTCTGGCATTCACAAAAGTTTGAAAATGTAGCAAAAATTGTTTCCTCCCAAAAACATCATTTAATGCAGCAACACACAGTTCATAGTTATGTTGTATGTCAGGAGACAGGGAGAGCCAGTAAGCTAAAGCATCTCCACTCAACCTTGTAGGCAAAATGGCGGCCAAATCTTGCGTTTGTGCATCCGCACAGGCCTTAACTGCAAGCTCTAAACGGGCTTTCCATAAAGAAAAACTGTCTTTGTCCCTACCGTCTCCATGAAAACACGGTGGTAGATCGACTTTAAAGTGCAGCAATCTTGTAGTGCGATTTGGAGAAGTTGCGTGCTCTCTGCCCTCCGCTGTAGGTGCACTTTCATCACTATCCGTCTCATTAGAGGACGCAGCACGTGCGGGGAGCACGCAAGAATTGGTAGACATTTTCACTGCACAGCTGCTGTTGATCTTGTAATGCAGCGAGTAGTAACGGCATCAACTTTAATTAATCTAACGACTGGCAACTGTGCACTCACCAGTACCCTTCACGGTGCATTAAAAAAAATGCGCCTTCGTGATCGAATGCTTCAGCCGAGAAACTTCCAGAAACTCTTGAACTTGAACACCGCTGCCACCAGTCTGTAACCCTTTATTTTTGTCTGCACCTACTCCAGTCTCTTCAACGTAGATCCATAAATAAAACACGGGTTACAACGGTGATAATTCACGTTTCTTCTTTTAATCAGAAGCATCGGCATAACAGCATGAACAGCCGAACACACAACACTCTCGCTTGACTCGATTGGGTTTTTTTTTCCCAAGCGCGCCCCTGCCTTAAAGGAGCAGGCGCACCAAATATCTTTCTAACAAAACATGTATAAAACTTTGCATAAGACATTTGAAAATACACAAAAATCTTACTAAACAAATTCACCAAAATGTCTTATTCTTCCTTTTTCTTTTATATATATATATAACCTATGAATTGACAAAATGAAAAATAAAATAATGAAATAAACATAAGGTTACAAATTCATTGATGTCATCTCTGTTCAGTTTAAATAGTGTCTGTGCATTTATTTGCTATCAAGTCAACGATATCGCTGTAGATGAAGTGACCCCAACTAAGCAAGCCAGAGGCGACAGTGGCAAGGAACCAAAACTCCATCGGTGACAGAATGGAGAAAAAAACCTTGGGATAAACCAGACTGAGTTGGGGGGCCTGTTCTCCTCTGACCAGACAAAACCAGCAGTTCAGTTCCAGGCTGCAGCAAAGTCAGATTGTGCCGAAGAATCATCTGTTTCCTGTGGTTTTGTCCTGGTGGTCGTCTGAGACAAGGTCTTTACAGGGGATCTGTATCTGGGGCTCTAGTTGTCCTGGTCTTTGCGGTCTTTCAGGGATGTAGAGGTCCTTTCTAGGTGCTGATCCACCATCTGGTCTGGATACATACTGGATCCGGGGGACTAGAGTGACCCTCAGATCTGATTACAGACTGTTTCTGGTGGCTACAGTGACCTCGGAATAAGAGAGAAACAGACTAATATTAGCGTAGATGCCATTCTTCTAATGATGTAGCAAGTACAGCAAGGGTGTTATGGGAAGTGTTCCCGTATCTGGTTTACCTAATTAATGCAGCCTAAAAATCCTTTAACGGATTTGGATATTAAAAGCATATTAGTATGTTATGTGTAAGCCAGGTTAAAGAGATGGGTCTTTAATCTAGATTTAAACTGCAAGAGTCTGTCGGCCTCCTACACAATGTTAGTTAGGTTATTCCAGAGTTTAGGTGCCAAATAGGAACATAGGATAAATAGGATCTGCTGCCCGCAGTTGATTTTGATGTTCTGGGTATTATCAAATTGCTTGACTTTTGAGAACGTAGTGGACTTGGAGGATTATAATGTAAAAGGAGCTCATTCAAATACTGAGGTGCTAGACCATTCAGGGCTTTATAAGTAATAAACAATATTTTAAAATCTAGAGATGTTCCGATACCCTTTTTCTCTTCCCGATACCGATTCCGATACCTGGGCTCAGGGTATCGGCCGATACCGAGTACTGATCCGATACCTGGGTGTGTATCTGTATATACAGCTGTATATACTACTAGCCCTGTGTAAATTGCTAGAATTTTTTTATGGTGTGCTTCAGACAGATCCCTCAATAAAACATGAACAAATACATGGTGAACTACTGTATTTATTACAGTATTTTTATTATCTAACATGAATTTGACAGTATTATTTATTTTCATATGCAAAAAAGAACTTCAAATGCAGCCAAAAATCTAACACCGCAAACTAAAAAAGGTATTTAAGTTTTACAATACAACTGTATAAAAAAACTGCAACAAATAAGTCTAGGAATATAAAAAAAGATCTATTAATCAGATAATCTCTAACAAGTAAAAAACAAGTAAAAAACAAGCAACCATCTAGGCATAATTATTATTATTATAGAGATGTATTATTATTACTGTAGGCTACAACAGTAGCTTTATATATTGTCAGTTTACTCATGTAAACCAAACATTTATTTTAATGGGCTGCCATGAAGATCTTTGAGTGTCTGTGTTTATGATATGACAGTATTCTCAAATGAAACGGTAAATTCTCATGAAGTGACGGTTTATGCGTTCGTGTCCTCATGACACACAGCAGAGACTACAAAACAGCGAGCTCTCGCGCATCTGTGCCAGTCACCCACAGAGATGTAGATTTTGCGGGAGTAATATTTAAATAGTATTTTGCAGTTTAATATTCACAGACACTAGTATATATTCGGCTACTGTCTGGAGCCCTGCGTTTTGACTTACACGGAAGCGACTGAACGCAGTTGCCGGTACTGAATATACTCGAGAGTCTGTAACTACCGGTACTACAGAGACATACTGCTAACCACTGATCTATAATATAGAAGCGGCTTCACTGTCTTTTGGCAGTTTAGAATGTGATGAGTGATCCAGTCATATATAGATAAGGGCTGCTAACGCGTTTTCATTTCTTCTTCGCTGCTCTAAACAGGGGTTGCTTGTGGCAACACAGCACAACTTCCTGTGTTTTCAATGCATTTTGAGCAGCGAAGAAGAACCGTGCAGCGGTTAAGCAAAGCTTGCGGTCATAACTAGGTCTTTTTTAAGAAAATGGTATCGGATCGGTATATGGGTTCATGTACTCGCCGATGCCGATGCCAGAATTTGTTGTGGTATCGGAGATATTTCCGATACTAGTATCGGAATCGGAACAACTCTATTAAAATCTATATGATGTTTGATAGGGAGCCAGTGCAGTGTTGACAGGACCAGGCTAATATGGTCATACTTCCTGGTTCTAGTAAGAACTCTTGCTGCTGCATTTTGGACTAGCTGTAGTTTGTTTATTAAACGTACAGAACAACCACCCAATAAAGCATTACAATAATCTAACCTCAACTGCACTTTCCACATGTACAGCTTAAAAAAAAAAAAAAAAAAAAAGACGACAAAGTGGAACTTAGTCATTTTCCAAAACCGCTAAGCAAATATATACAGTTTCAGTACATACCACATAGAGACGCCTTTGCTGATGCTGCTCTTGTTAAATTTCAGCCTCTGGATCTGTTACAGCTTCCAGACGCTCTCAACGCAAAAGCCCACTGGCGCTCGTGATTCTTTAGCTCCGCCCACACATCACGCCTCTAGGCGCTCGTGTTTTTCCGGGAAAAATCTGTACAGACTATCTTTCTCTTATAAATATAATAAAAATAAAGACTTTTTGGAGTTATGAAGGATGCAGTACTACTCTATAGGTACTCAAGATTAACAGGATATTGAGTGAAAACGAGCATTTCACCCCCCCTTTAAGTTAAATTTAAAAATTACATTTATGCACTTTTTACCACATGTTTATCACGTGTTCCCCTAACCCCAATTCTTCAACAGCAGACCAAGAACTCAAAACAGGGAACACTGTTTAAACGCATAACACAATGGTACTCACCTGGGAACAAATTAATAAATTAATGATACACAGCTGGAATCAAATTCACATAATGATGACAGGAACACTGGGAGCAGTTGGGGGTTCGGTGCCTTGCTCAACGGCACCTCAGTCGTGGTTTTGCCAGCCCATGACTTGAACCCACAACCTTAGGGTTAGGCAAACTCTCTAACCATTAGGCCACAACTTCCCGACAAAAAAAAAAGCACATTTTGGCAATAATTTCATGCAATGGTGAAAGAAAAATAGCAAAATGGACCTACATGGGGGAAAATTTTTAACAATATGTTTGGTATTCGGCCCTTAATTGGCCAAAGTGTTTAATTTTGTTCCGCTTCGGCCAATAATTTTTCTTTTGGTGCATCCCTAATTATTTCTGTTACAAACATTCAAATCACAGAAGTACTGGGATGAAAGTGTATAGTTTATATATAACTCGTGCACATGATGTGTATTGTAGCGATTAAAATAGAGTAAATCACCTTTTGAAAGTAATTTGACACTTAAAGGGTTAGTTCACTCAAAAAGGAAAATTATGTCATTAATGACTGACCCTCATGTCGTTCCGAACCCGTAAGATCTCAGTTCATCTTCCGAACACAGTTTAAGATATTTTAGTTTTAGTCCGAGAGCTTTCTGTCCCTCCATTGAAGGTGTGTGTACAGTATACTGTCCAAGTCCAGAAAGGTAATAAAAACATCAAAGTAGTCCATGTGACATCAGAGGGTCAGTTAGAATATTTTGTTCAAGAATGCTGAGTCATCCAGTAATGAAACAAGTACAATTTGAGTGAGTCAATTAATCATTCATTCATAAATTAAATGTGATTTTGTTTAGTTGTCTAATGTTTCTTCTTCAGAATCATGGGAGAACCACAACTTCCATTGGGGGAAGACTACGTTTTTACATAATCATGGAGTTCTATTTTGCACACAAAAAGCTATAAAAGAGTCCAGTTTTTACTGATTTTTGTTCATGGTATTCAGCTTCACTAAAAGGTTTGCAAAAAAAGAGACACAGGATAAATGTTTGATATCATTATCACATTGGAATCGAAACTGTGAATCGAAAATTATCGGAATCAATAAGCAGAATTAGTATTAAAAAAATTCAAACGATACCCAACTCTTCATGTACTGCTTAAAAAAAAAAAAAAGTATGTTCTCTGAGATCCACCTATGTCAGCAAGATTTTAACATAAAAAAGAAGTAATAGGCTATTTTATATCCTGTTTCCACCTTTTCTTTGAAAAACTCAGTTCTGATGTGTTTCTTGGAAGTTAACACCCACTGCTATGATTGGGTAAAAGAATTGTATATTAAAGTAATAGATGGACGCTTATGTGACGTATTCTGAAAACAAAATGGATAATTTTGGTTAATAATGTAGAAATAGTCAGTACATATCAAACAATCTGTAACAGACAAATCAATAGTGACACATGGTAAAAACATTTTTACTATATTACTGTGGCTTTCAGTGTAGTATTACATATTCATATAGAAACAAAAAGATGCTTTGTGGTAATTACAGCTTAAGGTCAGTTCAGTTAAAATTAAGTGAGCGGAGCTGAATCAGCCAAATACAGAAACAAATATCATTCCCTAGAAAAGACAGATATTCGTCACAAGACATTAAGGTGAATATTGTGCACTGAAATCATATTCCAAAGATTTTGCTTTAGGATCTGGTACAATGTTTAGACAACATTTTGCAGAATGGTGAATTCATGCATTCACTGATTTCATGATCATGTTTTATCGATTACTTCATAATTATCTGCTGGTAGCCTATAGTTTTCTTTTAAAACACTGTTAGATCAACTACTGAGATATAATTTGCATGATCTTTGCACCATAAAACCGCTGAACACAGTGTTGTTAGTTTGCAGCTTGTGTCTGCCTCTTTCTTAATAAGCCTTACGATATCAAGCGTATCAAGCTTGTGATTTTTTTATTTTTTATTCATCCATTCATTTTATTTTGCTCTGATTTAACGGTATAGCCCAGCCTCATTATAAAATTAAGTAATTGTTCTCTCACTTGTCAGATATGATGCACATAATTTTGTCTTTAATGTTAGTTTTTATTTGCAGGTAGCTTTTGAAAGGTTTCTTCACCACACCAAGACATCCTGTTATGCAGAAGACTTCTTGAATATATTCAGTGTTTTTCCTTATTTCCCAGATTGCATGTGGATGTGGGCCATTTAAGGCAATGATATGACACTGCTGGCCTTCTTATGGCCCGTACAATGGAAGTAAGCCTGAAGTTTCCCATATGTAAAACAGCAAAAAGTAGGCAAAGATGCAGTGTTGTGTATTGTTCATTATGCAGCAATGTGTAATCTGAATGTGGTAAACAATAATTATGGCCCAAATAGTGCCAACCAAATGTGGGCCAACTTTGGCAAAAATGTGGCATTATCAACAAAGGCTACTCAGGGTGTAAACCAATCGTGGTCCACATATGTTTCAGCAAATTTGGCCCAGGTACATAAAAACGTATCAGTTTTGACAAAGATATGGCACAGTAAATGCTGGCTAATGTGGCCTCGAGCCTAAAGTGGCCCATACTGTATATGATGCACCAATGTGGCCCAGTTATCCTCAAATGTATCTGGGACAGTTTTGGCAAAGATATGGCACACTGAGCACTGGCTAATGTGGCTGTGAGCCTAAAGTGGCCCACATATGATGCCGCAAATGTTGCACAGTTATCCTAAAACGTATCTGGACCAGTTTTGGTATAATGTAAAAAAATAAAAATAAAATAAAAACCTTGGCTACTGCATCATCTTTTATTTTCAGTCTCTCTGAAAAGCCTACATTGAATTTTGTCTTGTTTAAAAATATATCTGCAATAAAATTAAGCGATTAAACAAACTTGATCTGTAATTGTTAAAAATAAATAAAGTTATTCTCCTCTTGCCCATTATTTAACTGTGTCTACACCAAATGTGTACATTCAGTTAAATTCAAGTTTATTTGTATAGTGCTTTTTATGATACAAATTATTACAAAGCAACTTTACAGAAAATGATGTTTCTACAATATTTAGTAGTAGCTTATAAGTGGTGATTGTCAGTTTATATGTATATGACATATGCATAGGTTGGAGAGTGTTTTCTCTGCTTCCTGTTGGCCTTCTGTTGCTAATCGTAGCTCCGTGTAGCTGTTTTTATTAATTTATTTTATTTTTTCTCTCTAGAATCTTTATCTTACTATCACTCTCTGTTTTTTAAAGTGATAAAATATAACTTAATTCACACCATATTTCTGATATTATCGATCAATCTTATCAGATTAATTTTGATCGTTCACTTTTATTTTATATCCGTGAGTGCAGTCCACCTGCAAAGCGTTAGCACTCGTTAGCTTGTCATTAGTATTTTCATTCGAACCTATCGCTGTTTTCTTTTCTTCTCTCCTCTCTCTCACTCCAGTTTTTCACAAGTTCATCAAACAACCGCAGTAAGAATATTTCATCAAGCACGGTGAGTACTGGCTTCTCCTGCTATTGTTATTTGCACCTCTTGCAACATGTACAGTTTATCTATCTCTGTCGCAGATGAGGGATTCACATGTGATAAATGCAGGGAAATAGTTAGGCTAACAGAGAAGATTTCAGAATTAGAGACACGCATCCAAACTTTAATTGAGGACATAAGAATGTTAGGGCTCTAGATACGGCTTTGGATGCGTCTAGCTCAGGGATTCCTGTACATTGTCCGGTTCTGGCAACAGAGCCACTGCACCAGGGCAACTGGGTGACAGTGAGGCAGCGCAGTCATGGGTCAAAACACCGCTCTTCTGTTCCGATCAAAACATTAAACAGGTTTTCCCCACTCAGTGATACACCCACTGAGAAACCTGATGAAAGTGCTCTAATTATTGGTGATTCTATTGTACGGAACGTGAATATAGAGACACCAGCCACCATAGTCAAATGTTTACCAGGAGCCAGAGCATCTGACATCTTGGCAAATTTGTGCTGGCTAATGCTAAATGTAAATACAGTAAGATTGTTATTCATGCCAGTGCTAATGATGTTCGACTTCGCCAGTCGGAGATCACTAAAAATAAGATTAAAGAGATGTGTGAATTTGCAAGCACGATGTCAGACACTGTAATATGCTCTGGTCCCTTCCCTGCTTACCGTGGTGACGAGATGCATAGCAGATTGTTTTCTACGAAAACACTTTTTGTAAATAATATGATCACTGATCATAATAGAGATGTGCTCTGTTTGACAGAAACCTGGCTAAAACCTGATGATTACATTATTTTAAATAAGTCTACCACTCAAGATTAATGTTATAAACATGAGCCGCGTCTAAAAGGCAAAGGGGGAGGTGTTGCTTCAATTTATAACAACGTTTTCAGAATTTCTCAGAGGGCAGGCTTCAAGTATACCTCGTTTGAAGTAATGGTGCTTCATTTAACATTATCCAGAGAAACAAATGTTAATGATAAATCCCCTGTTATGTTTGTACTGGCTACTGTATACAGGCCACCAGGGCACCATACAGAGTTTGGTGAATTTACATCAGAGTTAGTTCTGGCTGCAGATAAAGTTTTAATAGTTGTTGATTTTAATATCCATGTTGATAAGGAAAAAGATGAATTGAGATCAGCATTTAGCACTCTATTGGGGTTAGACAACACGTTTCAGGACCTACTCATTGTCGAAATCATACTCTAGATTTAATACTGTCACATGGAATTGATGTTGATAGTGTTGAAATTATGCAGCCAAGTGATGATATCTCAGATCATTATTTAGTTTTGTGCAAACTTCATATAGCCAAAATTGTAAATTCTACTTCTTGTTACAAGTATGGTAGAACCATCACTTCTACCACAAAAGACTGTTTTTTAAGTTATCTTCCTGATGTATCCAAATTCCTTAGCATATCCAAAACCTCAGAACAACTTGATGATGTAACAAAAACTACGGACTCCCTCTTTTCTAGCACTTTAAATACAGTTGCTCCTTTACACTTAAGGAAGGTTAAGGAAAACAGTTTGACACCATGGTATAATGAGCATACTCGCACCCTAAAGAGAGCAGCCCGAAAAATGGAGCGCAGCTGGAGGAAAACAAAACTAGAGGTATTTAGCATTGCTTGGCGGGAAAGTAACCTATCCTACAGAAAAGCATTAAAAACTGCGAGATCCGATTACTTTTCTTCTCTTTTAGAAGAAAACAAACATAACCCCAGGTATTTATTCAATACAGTGGCTAAATTAACGGTAAATAATACCTCTATAATGCCTCTATAATACAATATAATTAATATAAATATAATAATATTTAGAAACGGTTCTTCGTCTACAGTTAACAACTCTTTCAGTAAATTAGTGGGTACAGGATCTAATAAACATGGTGTTGGTTTAAATGCAGTGATAAGTTTATTTAGCTCTTCCTGTCCTATAGTTGTAAAGCACTGCAGTTTATCTTTTTGGGCGATGGATGAAACTGAAGTGTTAGATGCTGTAGTATCTACATTTGCTATTATATTTCTAATGATATCTATTTTATCAGTGAAAAAATTCATAAAGTCATTACTATTTAATGTTGATGGAATATTTGAATCAGGTGGAATCTGGTTATTTGTTAATTTAGCCACTGTGCTAAATAAAGACCTTGGATTGTTTTAGTTATTTTCAATGAGTTTGTGGATATGCTCGGCCATGGCAGTTTTTAGAGCATGTTTATAGCTGGACATACTGTTTTTCCACGCAATTCTAAAAACTTCCAGGTTAGTTTTTCTCCATTTGCGTTCAAGACTATGAGTTTCTTTTTTGAGAGAGTGAGTATTACTGTTATACCATTAAACAGTACATGGTATCTCTAACCTTTTTAAATTGGAGGAGGGCAATAGCTTCTAATGTATTAGAGAAAATATTTTGTCTAGTTCATGTGTATTTTTGGGTACAAATAGCAGTTGAGATAAATCTGGCAGGTTATTTGCGAATCTGTCTTTGGTGACTGGTATAGTAGTTCTGCCCATACGGTAACACTGAGCCATATAGTTAATATCAGCGATACGCAGCATGCACAATACAATGAAATGGTCTGTAGCATCATCACTTTATCATTTGGGATTTTGCATTGGATACATTAAAAGGCAATTTTAAATAGTAATATCCATATTTGGGTTCAGCAGTCTTTCTGATTGTGTCTATGAATTGTTATTTTCTAATATTTATGAGCCCAAACTTTAAGAATTGTTTTTTTTTTTTTTTTTTCATTTATTTTAAATATTTCTGGTTTAATCACAATAAGATTTTTTCTATATCCTACATAAATTTATATTTGGACACCACTATTTGGAGAACAGACAAAATCTTAATAGATTGGTCAGCGCAAGTACTTCTATCATTTCAGTATGTAGAATAAAAGTCGTCAAAATAGTTATTTGAGGATTGGCTTACTACTCATATGGAGCGAAGTGTCCTGGAGATGTTGTCCGAGAGCAGCTCTGCTCCGACTCTGCTGGGGTGCAGGCCATCATCGCAAAAAAGCCTAGGACACTCCCAGAAAAGATTCCAATTATTAACAAATAGCAGTTTACTGTTCTTTACACCCTGACAACAACCATTCATTTAAAGCACAAGTCTACTGAAACTTTCGCGTCCTCGTCGATATGTGGACAGTGGTCCTGACCAATGATCGTTGCAGCGGGCGTCATGCTGCAAACAGTCTTGATCAGGCTCCAGAAGTCCCTCTTCTGCCGCAGCATGGTGTTGTTAACCCCTGGTGTAAAGCACGACCACTCTGGGGCTCTCTTTGGCCTTCAGGGTCGCAGGTATCTGTGCAGAAACATCGAGAACACGAGCACCAGGGAAGGAGTGAATGTGCACTTTACCTTTGGCTATCTTGGCATGGACATGTCGGACGATGGATTCTCCGATGATCACAGCGTCACATCCTGTCTCGCGGAGGGGAGCGAAGTGGTTCCGGGTGGAGATCTCAAAGACCGGAGGGGGAGAAGTCATCACCTGGGGCCTGGCTCGCGTACTCCGCTGTGGATGCACCCAGGGTCCATGGTGTCCCAGCGCCGGAGTGAAGTACATCTGGGAAGATCGCGTCCTGGGTGCACCGGGCCTGTGCAGAGAAACACAGGGTGTGGAAGTGGTGGGACTGTTAGCAGCGCGCTGTATACTTGCCCCGGACTTGTGAGCATCAGCCCGGGAGGATTCCAGTGCAGCTCTGGGCTCTCTTAGCTGGGCCTGCCTCACCTCCAGGTCGCGAATCTGCTTCTCCACGGCCTCGAATGCAGCTCAAACGTGCCTCACCTGCAATCAAAGGTAGACATACATCCACCATTAAAGCAAGAAAAAGTGAGCAAAGCAGTGGTAATGTGTGTGAATAGAGTATTAGCAATGCAAGCGCAGTTAGCAGCGACCACGCTACCAATGCTAATGGGCTATAAGCTAATAGCGGACCCAGGAGATCAAAATAAAATTAGTGATAATGAGGCGCTCTGATTGTTTTTGTTGTAGAATACGATAGAGGATATAGTCACATGTTATAGAATGAAAATGATGGTGTATACAATAGATTTTTAAGATAAAAAAAAATAGTAGATAAAAATAATATAGTGACAGAGCTCAAATGCAGTACACACCACAACAACCTTTCCTTTTGGGAAAGTAGTGAGGGAGTATATAACAAGTATGACCCGAACCATTTGAGGACCATCCTAAAAAGCCTGACCAGGTTTTCCAGTCTTTCTAGAAGTATGTTATGATCGACAGCATCAAACACAGCACACAAGTAGTACCAGCACAAAATGCAATGGAAGCTTTGGATATACTCAAAGGTAAACTTAACAATAAAGAGTGGAATTGAATAAATTAATTATGAATTGTTTAGGAAAAGGAGTAAAATTTGTAAAATGCAAGTGTTGTCAGATTTGTCAGTAACATCATCCAGCCATCCTACATATAGATATTAAAAAATGTAAAGAAAATGCTAAAGTTTTGTCAAACAAGGCATCAATATAAAATGCATTGGATTCCTTCAAAGATAATATTGGGGCTGGTTCAAGACCAGAGTCTACAGTCTAATCAAGATTTTGTTGAACAGCAGTACAGTGAAAAGAAAGAAATGTCCAAAGAAAATAACAATTCATAGACACAATCAGAAAGACTGCTGAACCCAAATATGGACATTACTATTTAAAATTGCCTTTTAATGTATCCAATGCAAAATCCCAAATGATAAGAATATTATACCACAATGACCATAGCACTTTTGCAAATGTTCAAAAGAGACACATAGTTCTTTGCTAAGTACAAGGAATTTATTAATGATATAATTGAAAAAGGGGTACGCAGAAGTTGTATGACCAACTGGAAGTAGAGAACCGAAAGCTATGGTATATTATTTCTATTACAATGCTGAAGTGAAAATATTGTTGAGATCTTGCAAAAAGCATGATTTGTTGAAGTGAAATTTATGCTTGAGGCATGATGTTTCTGGGGAAGTGATTATGGGGGAGAAATGACTGTTTAAGTTGCTAACATCTAGTAACCAGGAAAACCTGGAGAGCTGACGAGAAAGTGAGATAAAATAAATGCTTTGATTGAAGCTGTGGAAAATAAACGGTTGCTAAACATGTTGAAACTTTACAAACAGTTAGGTTCTGAGAATTTCTTAATATTGAAATATGGATGGGTGAAAATTAAAATAAGGTTTTGGAAGGTGCTGTTGGCCCTAACGACAGTATAGAGATCCTAAAAGATCCTCCGGTAAGTCACCTAGTAGAGTTTCTTTTAAAAGCAAAACAAGTGTTTCTGCTACTTTCCTGCAAGCTGAAACAGAACAAGCAGCGCTAAAAGCATCGAAGCTATAAATTCTGAAACATGAAGACTCTGCTACTCTAGCCAATACAGTTCTTGCAGATGTTTAAAAAAAAAAAAAACTAAATGAAATAGACTAACTGCTTTGTTGGTATCACAATTCGGTCAGGCTCATCACTCCCAGCACACTCCCTTACTCGAGCATTTATCACCAGCACCTGTTCACAATCCAATCATCTAATTACCAGCACCTGATTTCATTCACTCACCACCACATATAAGCACACACCTCAGTCATCTTCAGTTGTCTGATCTTGTAGCTGCACAGCAGAAATCTTTCTGTTATGAGCTATAAGCATTGATTTGCTACTGAATCTCGCTATCTATGACTTTGTCAGCACTATACTCCCTAGCACTAGAGTTCCTCCAGTGACCCCTCCTTCAAGATCTCCTATCGTTCCCCCTGAGGTGTGTGCAACTATTCCTCCACCCTGGTCACCCCACCAGCAGTACTGAGCAAGCCCATATCAAATCAAGTCATCATCACCCTGCTCAACGCCTCCTCTGGTTTCTCTCCCTGCATCTCTCCTGATTTGCACATCTGTTTTAAAATAAACTTGTTATCTTTAACCTTCTCTTCAGGAGTCCGTGTGCTACAGAAGATCGGACCAAAAACAGAATGACCTGGGCAGATGAGTATCTCTGTGGAATCCGGTGGGAGGGAAGGCCTTTGGAGAAGTATGTGGAGGAGTTCTTGAGCTTGATACCTCTGAGTTGGAACCAATCCATAATTAATGTATGTGAGATGAGTGGGGCCGGTGGAGTGATTGGAAATGAGTGACACCTGCTCGACCCACCGTTATTGAGTCCCACGGAGGAGATGGAAGGATATAAAACAGGAGCGACGAGAGAGGGGGGATTATTGGGGGTCAGGCTCATCTCCCTCACTTGAGCATTAATCACCAGCACCTGATTTCACTCGCCACCACATAAGCACACCTCAGTCACCTTCAATTGTCCGATCTCATAGCTGCACAGCGGAAGTTTTCCTATTACGAGCTATAAGCATTGACCCTCTACTAAACCTTTATACCTCTTTGACAGCACTAGACTCCTCTGTTCCTCCAGAGTTTCCCCTGTGTGTCTCTAGTGATTCCCTCCTTCAAAGTCTCCTCTCCTGCATTGATGCTGAAAAAGTGAATCATGAAATCCAGTTGTAAAAATTAAACTTATTGGATAACATGAAGTGTCACAGAATTTGTCAAATTTGGATGGATAAATCAAAAGCAGGTCGGTACACTTGGATCTAAACATGATATAGACTAATGTCTGTGAATATTAAACTGCAAAAATACAATTTCAATATGAATCCTGTGTGCCTCTGTATGAATGAAGACGAATGTATGAACTATCTCTAGAACTGCTCTGAGTCAGTTCATGATCATTTTATCACATCATACCATATACAAAAAGAAATTTAAAGATCTTCAAATAACCTACAAAAAAGCTTTTTAGTGTAATGATAGTAGTGCTACTACTAATAAAATTGTAAACATTTTTATAGGAATTTTTACCAGAATAATGTAAATGCACAACACTGTATTTGTGGAATGAATGAAGGACGTTTTATAGTGTCTTTTAAAATGTAACTTTGTTAAACTTTAAATAAATGACATTTAATTATTGCATTAAATTAATTAGACCAGCTTAAATTCAGCCATTAAAATGAAAAAAAAATTACAAAATGGATTTTCTATAGGGCCCTAGATATGGTGCAGCACTTAATTTTTTTTTTTTTAAAGATGCATCGTTATTTGCTGAGTTTAAGAAAAAATTTTTACGCTGTGGTATACAGAGCAACCGGGAAAAAAAAGTATGTATGTATGTATGTGTTATTCGACAGTACATCAACATTTGGCAGAACTTCCTTTAATAAAGACCGACAGACCCCCCCCCCACCGCCCACCCCCACGCCCAAAAAAGGTGTCTGCAACTATTCCTCCACCCTGGTAACCCCAACAGCAGTACTGAGAAAGCCCATATCAAATCCAGTTGTCATCACCCTGCTCAACGCGTCCTCTGGTTTCTCACACCCGGAATCTCTGTATACCTGTTTTAATTTAAACTTGTCAACTTTAACCTTCTGTTCACGAGTCTGTGTGCTAAATGTGATCTGGATTAGTGTCTGTGAATATGAAACTGCAAAAATACAATTTCAATATGAATCCTGTGTGCCTCTGTATGAATGAAGACGAATGCATGCTGTGTATTTACATTATTAAGATGAAAAAAATATATATAAAATTGAATTTCTATAGGGCAGCATTTTTTTTTTTTAAGATGCATCGTTATTTGCTGAGTTTAAGAAATTTATGTACAGTGTAATTGCAAAGGGGTATGCAGAAGTTACCCACTGGAAGTAGAGAACTGAAAGCTGTGGTATACAGCGCAACCAGAAAAAAAGACACTGTATGTGTTATTTGACAGTACATTAACATTTGGCAGAACTTCCTTTAATAAAGACATTTTTCCAAGGTCAAGGTTTAACAAATAATTTATTAGGAGTTCTATTTAGATTTCATCAAGGTCTCAATGCCTTCATTACCCATTTTGAAGGAATGTTTTACCAGGTTAGACTGGCCAAAGATGTGAATTTTCAGCAGTTTATTTGGTGGCTTGATGGAGACATTACAAAGGACCTCAAAGAGCACAGAATGGTTGTCCATATATTTGGAGCAGCATCTTCATTGAGCTGTGCCACCTTTGCCTGATTACATAGGTGATGTAATTAACACCATCAAGCAGAATTTCTGTGTTGTTGATTGTTTAAAATCTGTAAACACAGCAGACCAAGCTCAGTCTCTCTATAGTCGACTCACAGTGGTGTATAGCAAAGGCAGTTTCCATCTCAACAAATAGATCTGCAATTACCTTTCCTTTCTCAATGTAATCCCCTCAGGAAAACAAAGCCAAGGGAGTGAAGATGCTGGACCTTAACAAAGATCAACTTCCAGTGGAAAGGGTTCTGGGTGTTTAGTGGTACGTAGTGAAAGATGTGTTCACTTTCAGTATAGCAATCAAACAATACTCAATAACAAGACATAGCATTTTATCCATTATAAGTTCAATCTATGATCCTTTAGGTTTTCTGTTACCCATCAGTATTTTTGCCTAGCTAATTCTGCAGAACCTGTGTAAGATCAACTTCAATAGGATGAGAAAGTCCCTTTGAATACTCTAAAGAGGCAAAGATGACTCGATGAGTTGATTCCTTCACTGTAAAAATAAAAAAAAATTATTATTCACAAACAAAAAGATGCATTGTGGTAATGACAGCTTAAGGTCTTCAGTTAAAATTAAGTGAGTGGAAACAGAAACAAATATAATTCCCAAGAAAAGATAGATATTCGTCACAAGAAATTAAGGTGAATATTGTGCACTGAAATTATATTCCAAAGATTTTGCTTTAGGATCTGGTATAATGTTTAGACAACATTTAGCAGAATGGTGAATTCATACATTCACTTGTTTCATGATCATCGTGTTTTCTCGGTTACTTCATAATTATCTGATGGTAGCCTATAGCTTTCTTTTCCTCAAGTCATATATGTTTAAAACACTGTTAGATCAACTACTGAGATGTAATTTGCATGATCTGTGCACCATGAGACTTCTGAACACAGTGTTGTTAGGTTGCAGCTTGTGTCGGCCTCTTTCTTAATAAGCCTCATTATAAAATTAAGGTGAATATTGTGCACTGAAATTATATTCCAAAGATTTTGCTTTAGGATCTGGTACAATGTTTAGACAACATTTTGCAGAATGGTGAATTCATGCATTCACTGGTTTCATGATCATCATGTTTTCCTGGTTACTTCATAATTATCTGCTGGTAATCTATAGTTTTCTTTTCCTTAAGTCATATATTTGTAAAACACTGTTAGATCAACTACTGTGATGTAATTTGCATGATCTGTACACCATGAGACTGCTGAACACAGTGTTGTTAGGCTGCAGCTTGTGTCGGCCTCTTTCTTAATAAGACTTGTGATATCAAGCACATCAAGCTTGTGATTTTGTTATTCATTCATTTTATTTTGCTCTGATTAAATGGTATATCTCAGCCTCATTATAAAATTAAGTAACTGTTCTGTCACTTGTCAGATGTGATGCACAGGATTTTTGTCATTAACGTTGAAGTTTTATTTGCAGGTAGCTTTTGAAAAGTTTCTTCACCACATCAAGACATCCTGTTATGCAGAAGACTTCTTGAATATATTCAGTGTTTTTCCTTATTTCCCAGACCTTCTTCTGGCCTGGACAACGGATTGTAAGCCTGAAGTTTAGAATGGAATAAAGAGTGAATTTATTAAATTAATTATGAATTGTTTAGGACAAGGAGTAAAATTTGTTAAACGCAGGTGTTGTCAGACTTGTCACTAACGTCATCCAACCATCCTACATATAGAAACTAAAAAAATGTAAAGAGAATGCCTAAACTCCTCTTGTCAAATAAAGCATCAATATAAAATGCATCGGTTTCCTTCAAGGATAATATTGGGGCTGGTTCAAGATCAGAGTCTACAGTATAATCAAGATTTTGTTCAAAAGCAGTACAATGAAAAGAAAGAAATGTCCAAGGATCAACAATTCATGGACACAATCTCAAAGACTGCGGAACCCAAATATGGACATTACTATTTGAAATTGCCTTTTAATGAATCCAATGCAAAAAGCACAAATGGTTAGTATATTACACCACAATGAGCAAAGCACTTGTTCTAATATTCAAATGAAACACATTTTTCTTTGCTAAGTAGAAGGAATTTATTAACGATATAATTGAAAAAGGGGTATGCAGAAGTTGTATGACCAACTGGAAGTAGAGAACTGAAAGCTATGGTACTGTATATTATTTCTATTACAATGCTGAAGTGAAAATATTGTTGAGATCTTGCAAAAAGCATGATTTGTTGAAGTGAAATTCATGCTTGAGGGATGATTGCTGGGAAAGTGATTATGGGAGAAAAGGAAATGTTTAAGTTGCTCACAACTTGTAGAGGAAAGCTTTGACATCTGATGAGAAAGCAGGATAAAATAAATGCTTTGATTGAAGCTGTGGAAAGAAAACTGTTGCTAAACATGTTACAACTTTACAAAAATATAGGTATGAGAATTTTCACCCGTCTTAAAATATGGATGGGTGAAAAGAAAAAAATACAAATAAGGTTTTGAAAGGTGCTGTTGGTCCTAACGACAGTAAAAAGATCGTAAAAAATCCTCCGGTAAGTCATCTAGTGGAGTTTCTTTTAAAAGCAAAACAAGTGTTTCTGCTGCTTTTCTGCAAGCTGAAACAGAACAAGCAGCAAAAAAAAGCCTGTATTCTTGGATCAAAAGCTTATTTTAGACATTTAGACAGGAGGTTCAGTTGAAAGTAAATAAAAGTCATCTGTGAAATTCTATAAAAAAGCACACATCAAAGCCATATTCAGAAACATGAAGACTCTGCTACTGTAGTCAATACCGTTCTTGCAAATGTTTTGAAAAAAACAAAATCAAAAAGGCTAACAGTTTTGTTGTTAAAGCAACATTAATTACACAATCTCAATGACTGAACTTAATGATGAACATTAATATTTAAAATTGGCTTTTAGTGAATCCAATGTAAAAATGCTAAACAATAAGAATGTGAAGTGATTTTCTCAGTGCTGAAAATGTGAATAATGAAATCCAGTCATAAAAAGGGAGTTTATTGGATAATACGAAATATCATACAATTTGCCAAATTCTGGATTGATAAATCAAAAAGCAGGTCAGTACACAAAATTATATGGGCTAGTGTCTGTGAATATTAAACTGCAAAAATGCTATTTCAATATTAATCCTGCTTGCCTCTGTATGAATGAATGAATGATGCAGACAAGTGTATGAACACATGAATAATCTCTAAAACTGGTCTGAGTCAGTCCATGAGCATTTTATCAAATCACACCATATACAAACAGAAACTTAAAGATCTTCAAATAACCCATCAAAAGTCCAAAAATTGTATTTAAAGTGGCCCTATTATGCTCTTTTACAAACTCTTGATTTTGTTTTGGGGGGTGTACTAGAACAGGCTCTCATACTAGGTTGTTCAAAAAACACATTATTTGTCATTATTATTATTATTATTATTATTATATTATTATATTTTACATTATTACAATCTCTCCCCAGTCTGGCATGAACGGCTCGTATAGTTCCTGTATCAAATCAAGGCCTGCCTTCCGGAATACAAGAGGAGCTGTGATTGGTTAGTTGGGCCAGTCTGTGCTGTGATTGGTTATCTGGGCCAGTGTGTGTTGTGATTGACAGCACTCTGCGCCTGGTCGAGCCTACTGCCTACTGTGAGCTTCAAAAACACTCAAATCAATGAGGTCAAAACAAACTTGTAAATCCTGCTCTGCTTCATTAGTCCATCTTTTTACAGTCCTTAATACAGGTTTAGCTGATTTTAGTTTCTGCCTGTAGGTTGGTTTAAGATGAACCAAACAGTGATCAGATCGCCCCAAAGCTGCTCGTGGAACAGAGTGATTTGCATCCTTTATTGTGGTGTAACAGTGATCCAATATATTACTGTCTCTGGTGGGCCATGTGATGTGCTGTCTGTATTTTGGCAGTTCACAGGAGAGATTTGCTTTATTAAAGTCCCCAAGAATGATTAAAACAGAGTCCGGGTGTTGTTTGTTCTGTCTTTGTGATCTGATCAGCGAGTTTCTGTAAGGCCAGACTCACTTGCGCTTGCAGAGGAATGTAAACATTCACGAGAATGAAACTCCCACGGTGAATAGAACGGCTTGCAGGTAATGAATAGTGTTTCTAGATCTGAACAGCATATCTTCTTTAACACTGTTATATCTGTACACAACCTTTCGTTGATGTAAAACCATGTCCCGCCACTGTGCGATTTCCCTGCTGATTCTGCTTCGCGGTCTGCTCTGAACAGCAGCAAGCCTGGCAGATAGAGTGTGCTGTCTGGAATGGCATAGTTTAGCCAAGTTTCCATGAAATGCACAGCAGCAGATTGTGAGAAATCCTTATATGTCCAGGAGATCAGAAGGAATTAGTCTGTTTTGTTGGGTAGACAGATGGATGCTAGACAATGCGGTCGAAATCCGCACATTCTAGGAATTCATTTTTGAACTTTGCTTTTTGAAACATGCTTTTGCACCATTTCACTTGTTGTGTTGATTGTATTTTTCTTTTCAGGTGTGCCTATTATCCTTGGTTGGTCTGAGTACCTATGTTCACTTTGAGTTGGTCTGGTCTTACGTCTATATGTGTTGAATGTTGCTGTGTTATATTGTGTTTGAATTTACCCTTGTTGGATTAAAGCCTTATGACATATAACATTTCGTCTTTGTTGTGTGCCCTTTAATACAGTGTAGCCGTGACAATTATAGACTGTAGGCAGAGTCTGCAAGAGAATCATTTAGGTTCTAACTTGTGAAGAACTGTTTTTAAAGTCTTGGAATGTGTCTTTGAATATGTGTCTGTGACATTTCAATTGCTGCTTATGAAAAACTTGGGTTGGGATGATTTTACCAAGTATAGGACATATTTCTGGAAATTATTTGAACATTTAGGGAGGAGATTTTTATATGTCTTTACAATATTTTGACTATTGTTGATGCTTAAATCTATTAAGGCTTAGTGTGGCCCAGATAATGTACATTTATGGTTTATTTGGTTCCTTATTAGCTCAAATGTGCTGTGCAGTGGCCTGCTTGTGGACCAGTGCCAAAATGCCACCATTCCATGTAGCATGTGGACCACATAAGGAATTTGGGGAAGACAAGTTTTAGAAAAAAAAAAAAAAAAAATCAACTGTGGCCTACAATAGGGTCAGTTTTGGTTGGCTTACATGCTGCAATGCTAAGGCTTAATTGAGGCCCAAATCTAGAAAACAGCAGCAGACTGCCAAAGTGTCATCATTCTACACTGTATGTGTGCCGGAGCAAGACATTTGATCTGGGCCAGATTTGGGCCAGAATTAAAATCAATATGGCCCATATAGTGGCCAGTTCTGCTTAATTTGATTTATTCATGCATGGCTGACATTGGGTCTGCCTTTGGCCTGCTTGTGGTCCAAATTTGGTAAACAGGAGCAGACCACCCAAGTGCCATAATCCTTCACGGTACATGTGCCGGAGCAATGTGTTGGATCTGGGCCAGATCTGGGTCAGTTTTAAAGTCAATATGGTCCTGTTTTGGGCCAGTTCTGCTTTATTTGGTTTATTCATGGCTGACACTGGGCCTTACTTTGGCTTGCTTGTGGCCCAAATCTGGCAAAAAGGAGCAGACCATCAAGTGCCATCGATCCATACAGTACGTGGGTCAGATGAGAGTGTCTGATGTGGACCTGATTCTGTGTTCTGTATTTAGCTTAATGTATTTTGTCTTTTGGAATAGTGAGAAATAAACAATTGCTACAATAATTAAAAATATTTTAACATATTTCTGAGTGAACCAATGTTAACAGATTATTTCCACAAGTTAAATTCACAGTAAATCATTTTGGCAAATAGAAAATCTGAGATGTAATTGGTACAGAGTTTGAACACCTTTTGTATAAAACAGGAGATTCACATGTAAAGATTTCGGGAACGTAGCATCTGCAGAGTTACAACTTCTCTACAGGGCTGTGTCTTATCTCAGGCTACTGGATGACAAAGGAGAAGTGAATGTTGCATTTGCTGACAGTACTCTGACAGTACAATAGCACTGAAATACATAAGCCATAAAAAAAAAAAAAAAAAAAAAACAAGATTGTTAATGGAGTGTTGAGAGTGGGCGGGAGACTAAGTCAGCTTTATCAGAAATAAAATATTCAGCAATTTTACCAAAATCATGTCATGTTTCAAAAATTATTCTCTAGCATGTACATGAAAAGGCACTGGATTCCTCATACTAGCTCAGCTTCTAGGGTAAGTAATTTACAATGAAAGGATCAAAAGCCAGGTGAACACAATTCCCAGATCTGCCTGCTGAAAGAATTTCTGTAGAAACCTGCTCTGCCAAAGTCTCCAGGCCCTCTTCTTCTCCACAGGCCTAGCCCTCGATCCCTCCCCACATCCCCCATTCCACCTTTGCTACACTATCCTCCTGGGGTCCGTTCTTCACATCTCGCGTAATACATCTGAGATTATTTGACAGATGGCAGAACTTTTAATCATGAAAACTAATCTCTGGCTAATTTGGTTCTTCAAACAAGCTTGCAGATTTGATTAAAATATCTGGATTAAGTTCATTGGAATGGGAAGATATATTGATACTCGAAACCATGATCAGCAATGCAGAGCAATGATTGGCTGGTGGCAAGACAACAATGTAATGACATCAAATAATCACAATCAAGGAAAAAGTGAAGCAAAATGACATAAAGGTAAATAAAATCTGAAACTGTTTGTTAAATGACTATTTTTAAACAGGCTTTGCATTTTTCAATGTCAAGTGTATTGTAATTAGCGATTCATTAAATTTTGAAGAGGATTTGTTATATGTGACTATGATTGGTCAAAGTTTCCTAATCCATAAGGTCTATTTTAAGACTTTACTGTGTTGAAATTAAATGTGCATCATAAAAGCTTTTTGAGATATGAGAATTGTTCTGCGTCTCCTGCAATGCATCAAAGCCCACATTATAGTTCACCATTCAAATTCATGGCTTGGATAAACTGTACACAATGTGTGTGTGACTACAATAAAATTATGAGATTATTATTCCCTTTTTGAATAAATTCCTCAATGACTAAAATTGGCCACGTCTATTAGATTACACATTTTAATTATTTTTGAAAATCGTTTTAAAATTGTTTATTATTATTATTATTATTATTGAATATTTATTTTCCTGGTTTAGTATAGTGCTCTTGTAAGTAAATAGTAGTGGCTGGGACAGACTTTCAGTGTCATCTTCATTATTAATTTTTGAATTATACAATCTAATCCTGTTTTGGTGAAATAAACCTGCTCCTGAGCATGTTTGCGCTAATAGATCTTTTGCTATGACAGCAACTCCAGGATTAACTACGAAGAACCTAACAATCCTGGATCATGTGAAATAATCAACAAAATCCCTGGACTTTTGGTTTGCGTTTTTGTTTGTGTCGTGTCTGCAATCCACTCATTAAACTGGGGGCTCTATCACGTGTGCTTTGTGTAGATTCTTTGTATTTGTTTTTGCACCTCATTTGTTTTCTTTGTTACTTTAATAAGAAAACCTGCAACTAAATCCTTATCTCAGCCTGCTTTCTCCAGCGCATAACAGAAAGTAGCTATGGTTATGCAGCATTTAACAGTCTAATGTTCAAATAATCACTGTCATACATAGTACATATCTCAGACCATTCATTTCTTTTGGGTAACTGGCGCTACTTTCATGTCATATGGCTAAGGCTACTCTCTCTTTTATTTCATACATTAATTTAATATTTTTGTAAAACTGTACATATTTTTGTAATGTAATATTAACAACTTTGACCAACTTTGTGTACAATATAATTTCATTAACAATTACTTCATAATCACAAACATTGAGTAAACAGAAATATTGATAAACACAATACACAAAAAAATGCATATTATGCAACTCTCCATGATTATGCTGATCTATATAGCTTTTTCTGTTCATGCATCATAAGGACATCCCCCTTGTCATTTTAAATATATAAGTGATGGTTGAAAATTTTAAAAACAAACTTCATCAGAAGGGAAAGATGAAAGCTCTGACACTCCTTCTCTGTCTGTTTCTTACTAACTTTCAAGGTAAGATTATTGTTCACTGAAGACTGAATATTGTACTGAATTTGCAATATTTCAAAATTAGTTGCTAGTTTGAACATCATGTGTTTCATGCAAGTGATACACAAAATGTAGTTCATAAAGATAACTCTGTAATCATGAATAGGAAAAAAAACATTTAATACATTGCACATATATATATATATATGTGTTTGTGTGTGTGTGTGTGTGTGTGTGTGTGTATAACATGGCTATAGATGTTTTAATAATGCTGAACATCAATTCACATGATATATTTATTTTGTTTTTATAACTGGCTGCATTTCACCAAATGTTCCATCTATGTTTTTTTTTTTTCTCTCCACGAGTGAGTCTTCGTGTTAAATTGTGATGATCTTTTTCTCTGTTTTCTAGATCTATGTGCACAATCATGTGGTGGCCAAATGACAAATAGGAGGGGTGATTTATCCAGTCCCCGGTACCCTAATAACTACCCTGATAACTCACAATGCACCTGGACCATTCATAGCACAGGGAGAAGGACAGTGTCACTGACCTTCAACAGTGTTTCGTAAGAAACATTCATTTTCTACTGCCATCTCTATATTTTTTTTTCTTCAGATTTTTGGCATAGGAATATAATTATGTAATTTAAAGGCTATCTTTCAATTTAACGTATAACTTAATTTATACAGAATCTTGTATGAAAATGTTAATTTAAAAAGACATACATAAGAATACATATGTTTTACAACACCCACGGGCAGAAATTAAGAAAAAAAGTGTACCTTTTCTAAGCTACACTCCAAAAAAACGCCTTTTCCCAGAGAACGCATCATATGACACTGCCGCCCTGGTTCTCAGTGTGGGTTTAGGTCATGGGTGCCCAACCCTGCTCCTGGCGATCGACTGAAGTTTAGCACCAATCCTAATCAAACACACCTGCCTTTAATTTTTAAGTGAGCCTGAAGACCTTAATTAGTTGCTTCAGGTGTGTTTGATTAGGATTGGAGCTGAACTTTGCAGGACAGTTGATCGCCAGGAGTAGTGTTGAGCACCCCGGGTTTACGCAGCCTGAGAGGTGGTAACAGAAAAGAGAGTTTGTCGTTATCGTTATTATAATAGGTTTTTGTAACAATGACTGTATTTACATGAACAGCATATTCCCGTCCTAACCAGAACACTAACTGCTTTCATTCACATACTCCGCAGTATATGCGAGCTCAGTATAACAGCCGATTATGTTGTTCAGATATACGGCCCAAACGCTTGACATCAGAACATGCGGACACCTAGGTCTGAAAGCAGTTACTGATTAAAAATCAGCTAGCAATTTCTACAAAATTTCACGATAAACTATGTTGTGCAAAAATGCACAGCATTTCCATCCCTGTCCAGACTAGCTGACCGTCACATATGTAAGATATAGCCTACAGCCTACAGCATTCATTTAAAATCTGGGATCTATATTAAACATTTTAATACACATGTTGCTGGCATATATGGTGACAGTCTACATGGATGCTTGAAGTCGACAGCAATATTGCTAAATATGATTTATTAAAGATACTGCAATGTGATAAACATGGAGACAATGTTAGCCACAATTAGCTATAGCCTGTGGTCACTCCACCGATTCTCCTCGCACCACAACTCTATCTCTCTCCTCTGTCCATTTACCCTTCCCCTTAACTCTGCCTGACCCCTCTCTCGCCTAGGCAGCTCATAATTATATGGCAATGGCCCATCGTAAGAGTTGACATTAACCCCAACTGCAACCTCTTTGCTGTCTGACTCCATTACGAAGATAGGATATTTACCGGCCGTTGCCTCACTTCCAATCAGAGCATTTTTGACAGCGGAAGTAATTTTACTAACAATTTCTTTTAAAAAACGTTTTTAATGCACATTTATGATTAATTTTTTCACTGAAATTGAGTTCCTACACTATTTATCTACACGTACATTCACAGGGATCTTCAACTTGAATGATGGGCTTTAATATCTTAATTTATGAGGTGAAACATTTTCTCAAGGGAAAAAAAGTAAAAAAAAAAAAGGTTTGTGGAGCATCTGTTACGGAGTGAACAGAGGAAAAGTGTGAATCCATATGCAAGGCTTTTATTCCCAGATGTGGTCAAAGCAAGCAAGTGACAGACAACAACACATGTATAGCACAGGCAAGACCAAAGAGTAATCCAGAGACAGGCGTGGGTTAAATGACGGCAAACATAATCCAGAGGGCGAAGCAAACGGGTAATCCAACAGACAGTCTATATTCCAGGCAAGGTAGAAATATAGACCAAAACAGCAAGCCAAAGGGATAATCAAAGACAGGCTAAAATCCAAGGCAGGCAGAAAACACATAGAAACAAGATACACAGGCTAGGATAAAGTCATGAATGACTTCACAATAAACTGGATTAAACCAGACTTTGACTCAGAAAACTCAGAATGGCTCCATCACTTGGAGAGCAATAAAAGCTAAACAGTACTTGGCGATCAGAAAGAAGTCGTCCATGGCTTATAAATTGTGTTTGATTGGTTGCAGCTCTGTGTGTAATCAGTGCAATGGATGATGGCAAATGTAGTCTGGGGTTGTGTGGTGTGAGAGTCACTGTAACAAGAAGGCAACATCTGGTGGCGAACAGACAGAAAACCACAGACAGGATTTGTGACAGGATTTATGTTTTGAAATAGTCTGTGACCAAAGTATTAATTTGGTTTAAAAAACATATTTGCATTTGTTTTCTCTCTCATCTCTATTTGCTACTGTAGTTTGGAAACATGCTGTGATTACATCAAAGTATATGATGGTCCTTCTACCCACCACCCCTTACTGGGAGAAATACGGGAGTACAGGAGCCAGTCTTTCAAATCCAGCAGCAATGATCTGACTGTGTATTTCTACAGTGATCACAGTTCAACAAGTAAAGGATTTCATGCAAACTGGGTCTTTGTAGGTAAGCGAATAAAAAAGACAAATATAAATAATTTCACTTTTCAAACAATACTAGAATGAATGCTCAATTACAACATTGTTTTTTGCACATGCATTCAACACCCAGTTTAGTTTTATCCCTGAACAAATTAATGGTTCTTTTTATTAACCGAATCAAGAATTTAATAAATATAAAATGAATGTCTGAGTTGATTCTTCATTGTGAATCTTAAAATAATTACTTTAAAGCTGCAATCCATAACTTTTTAAATTTAAAATGATCCAAAATCCATTTCTGAGCATGTACTTAACCAGCAGTGTTCAAAACTACATCCTTAAATAGACCAGATTCATGACTGTAAGCTTGCAATAAAGTGTTCTGGTGGTAGGTTTCCACGAGAAATACTAGCTTGCAGATGTTTGTCTTTGTGTCATTACATTACGTCTGTATATATAAAGGAGTCCCAGCTAGACTTAATGTGAGGATGATGTAGGTGGTGGATTGTTTGTAGCTTCTTCTTACAGCAGCTGGAACAATTAAACTTGTCCTTTTAGAACGAGTTCTAAGGAACATTAAATTGCTCTTTGCAGTTAAAAGAACAATTTCTTTCTTTTTTTAATCATACATTTTACAATTTAAGTTTCTTTCTCAGAAGTATTTAAAAAATAATTTATAGAACCAAGGAAGCAGAACTAATTAGGTTAATTTAAATTGAGAAAATAATTGTTTAATTTATGACAAAGTGTAGATGACATTTATACTTAGTGAAATAGTGGCAGATACTATTTGCACCTCTGTATTGTAATAGGCTACATTATAAAATATGTTATACACATAGTATATGTAATTATAACATATTGATGATACATGAGTATATTCATTAAAGTTTAAACGGATGCTGGCTTATTGGGACAATATCATCCCTACCCCTACCCGTGGACACATTCTTATTTAACACCTGTTAGGCATAAGTACCAGACATTGGTGGGTGGAGTTTGTGTAAATAGCATCTACCAACAAGGTGGGCTATTTGCACTTAGGAATAAATAGAATTGGCCAATAGACTGTTACTGTTTACTTCCTGACTCATAATATTCTAATAATACATTTATCTGATCATTAGATTCCAATTCATGCAGGAATAACTGCGGATACTCCCTTAGCAGTTGTTCATGTGACTACTCCTGTCAGTACTACAGTAACTGTTGTTCCGACTACAGCTGTGAGTTCCTTTTTATCAGACACTTCAAGATCAGTCACTATACACAAATCTCTCTGGTATTGAGCAGAAGGTTATGCATTCTTTCAATTTATTTCCAGAAACTGAGTTGACTTCCTGATGTTTTTTCATGAAGATCTATGCTTTTCCTTTACACAGATTACTGTTCAAGTACAACCAGTTTGCCACAGACTACAACAGGTAAACCTATGATTCTATTATTTGTTGGTCAAATTCAAACCTGTCCCATGTATCCTGCATGTGGGAGGCTGATCTCCCTGTAGTATTCGCAGACTTCCTGTATTAATAACCATACACGTAATATTGGCTTTACAGAAATTTTCACTGGATCATGGATTACGGGAAAATCAATTTAACACTGTGTGAAATTCTAGGCATAAATATCTGACATTATTGTGTGAGGTTTATGTAAATAGTCTCTGCCAAAAAGGCAAATTATTTTTACATAGTGTGAATAGACAACCCGTTAATTTGTTATGACTCCCATTCTGACTCATAATAATCCAAGAATACATTTTTCTTATTATTAGATTCCATTTCATGCAGGAATAACTGCGGATACTCCCGTGGCAGTTGTTCATGTGACTACTCCTGTCAGTACTACAGTAACTGTTGTTCCGACTACAACTGTGAGTTCCTTTTTATCAGACACTTCAAGATCAGTCACTACACACAAATCTCTCTGGTACTGAGCAGAAGGTTATGCATTCTTTCAATTTATTTCCAGAAACTGAGTTGACTTCCTGATGTTTTTTCATTTAGATTTATCATTTTCCTTTATACAGATTACTGCTCAAGTACAACCATTCAGCCACAGCCTACAACAGGTACAGCTATAATTATATTATTTGTTGGTCAAATTCAAACCTTTCCCAGGTATCCTTCATGTGGGAGGCTGATCTCCCCGTAGTAGTCACAGACTTATTAATAACCATACACATATTATTAGCTTTACAACATATACCACTGGATCATGAATCACAGGTAAATATAATTTAACATAATGTAAAATACTAGGCATAAATACCTGACATTGTTGGGTGGAGTTTATATTAATAGTCACTGCCAACAAGGCAAGCTATTTTTATATAGTGTAAATATACAACCTGTTAATTTATTATGATTCCCATCCTGACTCATAATAATCTAAGAATACATTTCTCTGATTATTTATTAGGTTATAATTCATGCAGGAATAGCTGCGGATACTCCCGTGGCAGTTGTTCATGTGACTACTCCTGTCAGTACTATGGCAACTGTTGTTCCGACTACAGCTGTGAGTTCCTTTTTATCAGACACTTCAAGATCAATCACTACACACAAATCTCTCTGATACTGAGCATAAAGTTATGCATTCTTTCAATTTATTTCCTAAAACTGAATAGACTTCCTGATGTTTTTTCATGTAGATTTGTCATTTTCCTTTATACAGATTACTGCTCAAGTTCAACCAATTGGCCACAGCCTACAACAGGTAAACCTATGATTCTATTATTTGTTTGTCAAATTCAAACCTGTCCCATGTATCCTGCATGTGAGAGGCTGATCTCCCTGTAGTATTCGCAGACTTCCTGTATTAATAACCATACACGTAATATTGGCTTTACAGAAATTTTCACTGGATCATGGATTACAGGTAAATCAATTTAACATTGTGTAAAATACTAAGCATAAATATCTGACATTATTGTGTGAGGTTTATGTAAATAGTCTCTGCCAATAAGGCAAACTATTTTTACATAGTGTGAATAGACAACCCGTTAATTTGTTATGATTCCCATTCTGACTCATAATAATCCAAGAATACATTTTTCTTATTATTAGATTCCATTTCATGCAGGAATAACTGCGGATACTCCCGTGGCAGTTGTTCATGTGACTACTCCTGTCGGTACTACAGTAATTGTTGTTCCGACTACAACTGTGAGTTCCTTTTTATCAGACACTTCATGATCAGTCACTACACACAAATCTCTCTGGTACTGAGTAAAAGGCTAAGCATTATTTCAATTTATTTCCAGAAACTGAGTTGACTTCCTGATGTTTTTTCATTTAGATTTATCATTTTCCTTTATACAGATTACTGCTCAAGTACAACCATTCAGCCACAGCCTACAACAGGTACAGCTATAATTATATTATTTGTTGGTCAAATTCAAACCTTTCCCAGGTATCCTGCATGTGGAAGGCTGATCTCCCTGTATTAGTCACAGACTTATTAATAACCATACACATATTATTAGCTTTACAACATATACCACTGGATCATGAATCACAGGTAAATATAATTTAACATAATGTAAAATACTAGGCATAAATACCTGACATTGTTGGGTGGAGTTTATATTAATTGTCACTGCCAACAAGGCAAGCTATTTTTATATAGTGTAAATATACAACCTGTTAATTTATTATGATTCCCATCCTGACTCATAATAATCTAAGAATACATTTCTCTGATTATTTATTAGGTTATAATTCATGCAGGAATAGCTGCGGATACTCCCGTGGCAGTTGTTCATGTGACTACTCCTGTCAGTACTATGGCAACTGTTGTTCCGACTACAGCTGTGAGTTCCTTTTTATCAGACACTTCAAGATCAATCACTACACACAAATCTCTCTGATACTGAGCATAAAGTTATGCATTCTTTCAATTTATTTCCTAAAACTGAATAGACTTCCTGATGTTTTTTCATGTAGATTTGTCATTTTCCTTTATACAGATTACTGCTCAAGTTCAACCAGTTTGCCACAGCCTACAACAGGTAAACCTATGATTCTATTATTTGTTGGTCAAATTCAAACCTGTCCCATGTATCCTGCATGTGAGAGGCTGATCTCCCTGTAGTATTCGCAGACTTCCTGTATTAATAACCATACACGTAATATTGGCTTTACAGAAATTTTCACTGGATCATGGATTACAGGTAAATCAATTTAACATTGTGTAAAATACTAGGCATAAATATCTGACATTATTGTGTGAGGTTTATGTAAATAGTCTCTGCCAATAAGGCAAACTATTTTTACATAGTGTGAATAGACAACCCGTTAATTTGTTATGATTCCCATTCTGACTCATAATAATCCAAGAATACATTTTTCTTATTATTAGATTCCATTTCATGCAGGAATAACTGCGGATACTCCCGTGGCAGTTGTTCATGTGACTACTCCTGTCGGTACTACAGTAATTGTTGTTCCGACTACAGCTGTGAGTTCCTTTTTATCAGACACTTCAAGATCAGTCACTACACACAAATCTCTCTGGTACTGAGTAAAAGGCTAAGCATTATTTCAATTTATTTCCAGAAATTGAATTGACTTCCTGATGTTTCTTTCATGAAGATTTATCCTTTTTCTTTATACAGATTACTGCTCAAGTACAACCATTTCGCCACAACCTACAAAAGGTAAAACTATTATTCTCTTATTTTTATGTCAAACTTTCCTTAGCTTTTCTGCATGTAGAGGGAGGCTCATTTTCCTGTAGCAGTCACACACTTTTTAATAACCATACACATATTAATGGCGTCATTGGTTATGTCAGTTTCTCACATTAAAAGCTCCCTCCTATAAGTGAAGCCAAACTAGTTTTTCATTTCCTCTCAGTAAAATTAAAAAAATATAATAAAAAGAGGTACAAACATCTTTGTCTTTTTGAATTTAAATAAATACTTTAAACGTGCAAAATGACATTGAGGGATGAAACTCTTGTATTGCAGAACATGTGAATTGTTCCTCAGACAACATGACCATTGTCATTCAGAGGTCTTACCTGAATTCAGTCGGGTTGAGTGGAAGTGACCTTTATGTGAATGACCGTCTTTGCAGACCCACTATTAGCAGTACTGAAGTTATGTTCAGATTCCCACTTAATGCATGTGGAACCGTCAAAGAGGTATGATCTTACACATATTCCAGAATTGAAAACTAGTAGCTGCTTATCAGCTTTTAATGTATGAATTTTCTTTGTCAGATTAGTTAGACACCCTAACTGCATGCATTGTTGGGAGGCATGTTTACCAAAAACATCACTCTCTCTCTTTCTTTTTCTTTAGATGATGAATAGTAATGTGTCCTACACCAACAATGTGAGGGCCTCTCAGTCTCAGTCGGGTCAAATCACTCGTCAGTCACAGTTCCTGCTACGCGTGGGCTGCCGAATGGAGCCAGACACCATGGTGCAGATATTCTACAAGGCCCAGGAGAACATCAATGCCAACATCACAGAAATGGGCCACTTTGGGGCTAACATAGCCTTCTACTCATCCAGCAATTTTGACCGGAAAATTTATGACTCTCCATTTGAAGTGAACCTGAATCAGCTTCTGTACATTCAGGTTGCGCTAAACAGGCCTGACAACAGTCTGGATCTCTTCCTGGACACCTGTGTAGCGTCTCCAAATCCCAATGACTTCAAAGATCGCTCCTATGACCTGCTGCGTAACGGGTGAGACGTTTTCATTTTTAGGGGCTGTTTACACCACAATGTTTTCAGCCAAAATTTTTTTACTTTTTATGCACTTTGACTGTTTGTTTTGGGGACTGAAAATGCATATTTTTTAAAACAAGTTTCAAAGTGCAAGTTTCTGAAAATGGCACTGTTATCATTTCCTTGTAAACATCCAATACGGAAATCTTTGAAAACATGACATTATGAGTTTGTGTAGTACATGGTAGAAGTGGGCAATATGAGCTAATTCATATTATTATAATTTACAATGTCCAGGCTATATCGATATTATATTGTGATATAAAACATATATATAATTACAGTCTGGAGAAGAGAAAGCTGTCGTGTATACATGAAACTTACAAAAATAAAATAACGCTAGAGAAAAACTTTTCTGTTTGTTGCATTGACTACATCTTAAATGTAAAAGTAGCCTCAAATGTGACTCCAACATCATATGCAACAGTAGAATCATTTGGGATGGGTAGACAGCATTAGTAAGAATTATTTTGCTCCTAGTCTAAATATGTTTTTTGTTTTTTAATAGCAGTAATAGTTTGACTGTAGTTTTAATTGTATCCAAATTGTATTTCTCTTCTTTTGTCATTTGTAGATGTCCCAGAGACAACACATATTATTCCTACACCAGCGGTCAACACTATTATGCTCGGTTCAGGTTCCAGGCTTTCAAGTTCCTCCGGACTCATGCCTATGTGTACCTGCAGTGTAAGGTGATCATCTGCCCCGATAACTATTACAACTCTCGCTGCCGCCAAGGTTGTCGCTTCCGTCGCAAGAGATCCCTTGACAGCACCTACCACACCAATACTGTGATGCTGGGACCAATCAAACTCAAAGGTCAGAGGTCTCTCTGAGTCACACAGATTTAAAGCAATGATTTACTCAGGCCTATAGTAGCCAGAACAAATTCTTTATGTTTACAGACTTTAAGTAATGACGCAGCGCCATGCTCCAATTTCCCACAAAAACCTACCCATACCACTCAAATTAGAAAACATTATTATAAGGTTACCGTTACGAATCGGGTTAAAGGTGAAAGTTTTGAACACTAGCTGGTAATGTACTTGCTCAAATATTGATTTTGGATCATTTTTAACCAAACAACATTATGGACTGAGCTTTAAATAACTCAATACATATCAAACGACCTGTAAGACCAGACAAAGCAAAAGGGACCACGTAATGAAAACAGTTACTCACACTTGTGTAGCTACATTACTATGGATCCAATATAGTCGGCTGAAAATTCTGTCGAATTGTGCCTTGTTTTTAAACAAATCCGTGATAAAATGAAGTGAACAAAAGACCAAGTTCTTACTGATGCAGTCTGGATTTTCATTAAATAATAATCAAAATAATACTGTGTACTAAGCATAATTAAGGGCGTGGCAACTTGAGTGACAGGTGGATTGCCTGCTGTCACCTCGGTCAAGATAGGTGGGTGTGGTTTCAGCAACCAGGTCCCGCCTTTTTGCCCATTTTCATTTATCCGGTAGAGTAACATGGTGATGCCCTGGCAAGATGGTGACGGCCGCCTCCGCCCAATTTGAGCTTCAAAAAAGCTCCTTAGGATTCTTCGGGTGACTTCACAGATATGGAAGCATATGGGTAGCGTTATTCAATTCGGGATGTAATATGCAAAATGACAATGCAATATGTAAAATGGCAATGCATTTCTGTATTTACATTTACATTTACATTTTCCAATACATTTGTGCAACATTTGGTGCAAAATGAAAATGAAAATTAAATGACATCATTTTTATTTGCCATTTCTTACACCAGTTTTAATATGTAAAACTAGATAGTAAAGTTTGTTTTCAAACTTTAAGTTGGCTTGAAAAAGCCTGGCCAGAAAGTTAGAAAAATGTAAAAAGTTTGAAAAGCTTAAAAAGTTTTAAAAATTAAAAGTTTGAAAAGTTAAGAAGTTTAAAAAAGAAAGTGATTAACATATTATTAACATTATAAGCAAGTGACTACCATGTCGTTAGCATGATTAGCAAAGTTGTTAACATGTTTCTAGAATGTTGAGAGCATGATTTTAGCATGATTAGCATTTTGCTAGCATGTGACTAGCATGTTTCTAGCATGATTAGCATGTTGCTAGCATGTCGCTAACATTTTGCTAGCATAATTAGCATGTTGCTAGCATGTTTGTAGCATGATTAGCATGTTGCTAACATGTTTCTAGCATGATTAGCATTTGGCTAGCATGTCTCTAGCATGTTGTTAGCATGTTTCGAGCATGATTAGCATGTTGCTAGTATGTCGCTAACATTTTGCTAGCATGATTAGCATGTTGCTAGCATGTTTGTAGCATGATTAGCATGTTGTTAACATTTTAGTAGCATGATTAGCATGTGGCTAGCATGTCTCTAGCATGATTTTCATGTTGCTAGCATTTTATTAACATGATTAGCAAGTGACTAGCATGTCGTTAGCATGTTTGTAGCATGATTAGCATTTTGCTAGCATGATTAGCATGTTGCTGGCATTCCACTAGCATGTTTGTAGAATGATTAGCATGTTGTTAACATTTCGCTAGCATTTTGTTAGCATGATTAGCATTTTGCTAATATGTTTGTAGCATGATTAGCATGTTGCTAGCATGTCGCTAGCATGTTTGTAGCATTATTAGCATTTTGCTAACATGTTTCTAGTATGATTAGCATGTTGCTAGCATGTTGCTAACATTTTTGTAGCATGATTAGCATGTTGTTAGCATGTAACTAACATTTTGCTAGCATGATTAGCATGTTGCTAGCATGTTTCTAGCATGATTAGCATGTTGCTAGCATGTTTCTAGCATGATTAGCATGTGGCTAGCATGTCTCTAGCATGTTGTTAGCATGTTTCTAGCATGATTAGCATGTTGCTAGCATGTCGCTAACATTTTGCTAGCATGATTAGCATGTTGCTAGCATGTTTGTAGCATGATTAGCATGTTGCTAACACGTTTCTAGCATGATTAGCATGTGGCTAGCATGTCTCTAGCATGTTGTTAGCATTTTTCTAGCATGATTAGCATGTTGATAGCATGTCGCTAACATTTTGCTAGCATGATTAGCATGTTGCTAGCATGTTTGTAGCATGATTAACATGTTTCTAACATGTTTCTAGCATGATTAGCATGTGGCTAGCATGTCTCTAGCATGTTGCTAGCATGTCGCTAACATTTTGCTAGCATGATTAGCATGTTGCTAGCATGTTTGTAGCATGATTAGCATGTTTCTAGCATGATTAGCATGTGGCTAGCATGTCTCTAGCATGTCGCTAACATTTTGCTAGCATGATTAGCATGTTGCTAGCATGTTTGTAGCATGATTAGCATGTTGCTAGCATTTTATTAACATGATTAGCAAGTGACTAGCATGTCATTAGCATGTTTGTAGCATGATTAACATGTTGCTAGTATGTCTCTAGCATGTTTTTAGAATGATTAGTATACAACTAGCATGTTGCTAGCATGATTAACATGTGACTAGCATGTGGCTAGCATGGCTAGCAAGTGACTAACATGTTTCTATGCTAATCCAGGTAAAACCAGTTGATTCAGTTAGAAACCAGCTAAGACCAGCGTGACAGTGGCCAAAACTACTTTAAAACCATGTTAAAAGCATGTTCTTGACATGATTATCAAGTTACTAACATGTTGTTAACATGTTTCTATGATAATCGAGCTAAAACCAGTTGATTCAGTTAGAAACCAGCTAAGACCAGCTTGACAGTGGCCAAAACCACTTTAAACCATGTTAGAAGTATGTTTCTAGTCTGATTAGCAAGTTACTAGCATGTTATTAACATGTTTCTATGATAATCTAGTTAAAACCAGTTGATTCAGTAAAGAAAACCACCTAAAACCAGCTAAGACCAGCTAAAGCCAGCTTGACAGTGGCCAAAACCACTTTAAACCATGTTAGAAGTATGTTTCTAGTCTGATTATCAAGTTACTAACATGTTGTTAACATGTTTCTATGATAATCTAGCTAAAACCAGTTGATTCAGTAAAGAAAACCAGCTAAAACCAGCTAAGACCAGCTAAAGCCAGCTTGACAGTGGCTAATACCACTTTAAACCATGTTAGAAGTATGTTTCTAGACTGATTAGCAAATTACTAACATGTTGTTAATATGTTTTTATGATAATCTAGCTAAAACCAGTTGATTCATTAAAGAAAACCACCTAAAACCAGCTAAGACCAGCTAAAGCCAGCTTGACAGTGGCCAAAACCACTTTAAACCATGTTAGAAGTATGTTTCTAGTCTGATTAGCAAGTAACTAGGATGTTGTTTTCATTTTTCTATACTAAACCACCTAAAACCAGCTAAGACCAGCTAAGGCCAGCATGACAGTGGCCGAAACCACTTTAAAACCATGTTATAGGCATGTTTCTAGTCTGATAAGTGAGTAACTAGCATGTTGTTAGCATGTTTCTATGCGAATCTGGCAAAAACCAGCTAAAAACAGTGGATTCAGTAAAAACCAGCTAAAACCCAGCTAAGACCAGCGTGAGAGTGGTCAAAACCACTTAAAAACCAGTTTGGGAGACTAGCCAAAACAACTGATCAGCTTAGGCTGGTTTTAGCTGTATTCTCAGTAGAGAGTTTTTAAGGTTTGCTATGGTAGTAGACAGCTTAAATATATTATAAGCCTTATTTTTCAAAAGTTTGTACCCCCTCAATGAAAGTCTATGGGATTTAAGGTGGTTTTGGTAGTCTGGTTTACGAAAACCATAAGCTGGATTAGTTAGAAAAGATATAGCAACCCGAGTCAGACCAGTCTGAAGGTTTGGTGGTTCTAGCTTGAAAGCTCTAGGAGGAGATAGTGTTTAAAATTTGGCTCAGAAGAATAATAATAACTAGATAGTAAAGTTTGTTTTCAAACTTTAAGTTGGCTTGAAAAAGCCTGGCCAGAAAGTTAGAAAAATGTAGAAAGTTTGAAAAGCTTAAAAAGTTTTAAATATGTAAAAGTTTGAAAAGTTAAGAAGTTTAAAAAAGAAAGTGATTAACATATTACTAGCATTATAAGCAAGTGACTACCATGTCGTTAGCATGATTAGCAAAGTTTTTAACATGTTTCTAGCATGTTGAGAGCATGATTTTAGCATGATTAGCATTTTGCTAGCATGTTTCTAGCATGTGACTAGCATGTTTCTAGCATGATTAGCATGTTGCTAGCATTCCACTAGCATGTTTGTAGAATGATTAGCACGTTGTTAACATTTCGGTAGCATTTTGTTAGCATGATTAGCATGTTACTAATATGTTTGTAGCATGATTAGCATGTTGCTAGCATGTTGCTAGCATGTTTGTAGCATTATTAGCATTTTGCTAACATGTTACTAGTATGATTAGCATGTTGCTAGCATGTTGCTATCATTTTTGTAGCATGATTAGCATGTTGTTAGCATGTAACTAACATTTTGCTAGCATGATTAGCATGTTGCTAGCATGTTGCTATCATTTTTGTAGCATGATTAGCATGTTGTTAGCATGTAACTAACATTTTGCTCGCATGATTAGCATGTTGCTAGCATGTTTCTAGCATGATTAGCATGTGGCTAGCATGTCTCTAGCATGTTGTTAGCATGTTTCTAGCATGATTAGCATGTTGCTAGCATGTCGCTAACATTTTGCTAGCATGATTAGCATGTTGCTAGCATGTTTGTAGCATGATTAGCATGTTGCTAGCATGTTTCTAGCATGATTAGCATGTTGTTAGCATGTTTCTAGCATGATTAGCATGTGGCTAGCATGTCTCTAGCATGTTTCTAGCATGATTAGCATGTTGCTAGCATGTCGCTAACATTTTGCTAGCATGATTAGCATGTTGCTAGCATGTTGCTAGCATGATTAGCATGTTGCTAACATGTTTCTAGCATGATTAGCATGTGGCTAGCATGTCTCTAGCATGTTGTTAGCATTTTTCTAGCATGATTAGCATGTTGCTAGCATGTTGTTAGCATGTTTCTAGCATGATTAGCATGTTGCTAGCATGTCGCTAACATTTTGCTAGCATAATTAGCTTGTTGCTAGCATGTTTGTAGCATGATTAGCATGTTTCTAACATGTTTCTAGTATGATTAGCATGTGGCTAGCATGTCTCTAGCATGTTGTTAGCATGTTTCTAGCATGATTAGCATGTTGCTAGCATGTCGCTAACATTTTGCTAGCATGATTAGCATGTTGCTAGCATGTTTGTAGCATGATTAGCATGTGGCTAGCATGTCTCTAGCATGTTGTTAGCATGTTTGTAGCATGATTAGCATGTTGCTAGCATGTCGCTAACATTTTGCTAGCATGATTAGCATGTTTGTAGCATGTTTGTAGCATGATTAGCATGTTGTTAACATTTTAGTAGCATGATTAGCATGTGGCTAGCATGTCTCTAGCATGATTTTCATGTTGTTAGCATTTTATTAACATGATTAGCAAGTGACTAGCATGTCGTTAGCATGTTTGTAGCATGATTAGTATACAACTAGCATGTTGCTAGCATGATTAACATGTGACTAGCATGTGGCTAGCATGGCTAGTAAGTGACTAACATGTTTCTATGCTAATCCAAGTAAAACCAGTTGATTCAGTTAGAAACCAGCTAAGACCAGCGTGACAGTGGCCAAAACTACTTTAAAACCATGTTAAAAGCATGTTTTTGACATGATTATCAAGTTACTAACATGTTGTTAACATGTTTCTATGATAATCGAGCTAAAACCAGTTGATTCAGTTAGAAACCAGCTAAGACCAGCTTGACAGTGGCCAAAACCACTTTAAACCATGTTAGAAGTATGTTTCTAGTCTGATTAGCAAGTTACTTGCATGTTATTAACATGTTTCTATGATAATCTAGTTAAAACCAGTTGATTCAGTAAAGAAAACCACCTAAAACCAGCTAAGACCAGCTAAAGCCAGCTTGACAGTGGCCAAAACCACTTTAAACCATGTTAGAAGTATGTTTCTAGTCTGATTATCAAGTTACTAACATGTTGTTAACATGTTTCTATGATAATCTAGCTAAAACCAGTTGATTCAGTAAAGAAAACCACCTAAAACCAGCTAAGACCAGCTAAAGCCAGCTTGACAGTGGCCAAAACCACTTTAAACCATGTTAGAAGTATGTTTCTAGACTGATTAGCAAATTACTAACATGTTGTTAATATGTTTTTATGATAATCTAGCTAAAACCAGTTGATTCATTAAAGAAAACCACCTTAAACCAGCTAAGACCAGCTAAAGCCAGCTTGACAGTGGCCAAAACCACTTTAAACCATGTTAGAAGTATGTTTCTAGTCTGATTAGCAAGTTACTAACATGGTATTAACATGTTTATATGATAATCTAGCTAAAACCAGTTGATTCAGTAAAGAAAACCACCTAAAACCAGCTAAGACCAGCTAAGGCCAGCGTGACAGTGGCCAAAACCACTTTAAAACTTGTTAGAAGTATGTTTCTAGTCTGATTAGTGAGTAACTAGCATGTTGTTAGCATGTTTCTATGCGAATCTGGCAAAAACCAGCTAAAAACAGTGGATTCAGTAAAAACCAGCTAAAACCCAGCTAAGACCAGTGTGAGAGTGGTCAAAACCACTTAAAAACCAGTTTGGGAGACTAGCCAAAACAACTGATCAGCTTAGGCTGGTTTTAGCTGTATTCTCAGTAGAGAGTTTTTAAGGTTTGCTATGGTAGTAGACAGCTTAAATATATTATAAGCCTTATTTTTCAAAAGTTTGTACCCCCTCAATGAAAGTCTATGGGATTTAAGGTGGTTTTGGTAGTCTGGTTTACGAAAACCATAAGCTGGATTAGTTAGAAAAGATATAGCAACCCGAGTCAGACCAGTCTGAAGGTTTGGTGGTTCTAGCTTGAAAGCTCTAGGAGGAGATAGTGTTTAAAATTTGGCTCAGAAGAATAATAATAACTAGATAGTAAAGTTTGTTTTCAAACTTTAAGTTGGCTTGAAAAAGCCTGGCCAGAAAGTTAGAAAAATGTAGAAAGTTTGAAAAGCTTAAAAAGTTTTAAATATGTAAAAGTTTGAAAAGTTAAGAAGTTTAAAAAAGAAAGTGATTAACATATTACTAGCATTATAAGCAAGTGACTACCATGTCGTTAGCATGATTAGCAAAGTTTTTAACATGTTTCTAGCATGTTGAGAGCATGATTTTAGCATGATTAGCATTTTGCTAGCATGTTTCTAGCATGTGACTAGCATGTTTCTAGCATGATTAGCATGTTGCTAGCATTCCACTAGCATGTTTGTAGAATGATTAGCACGTTGTTAACATTTCGGTAGCATTTTGTTAGCATGATTAGCATGTTACTAATATGTTTGTAGCATGATTAGCATGTTGCTAGCATGTTGCTAGCATGTTTGTAGCATTATTAGCATTTTGCTAACATGTTACTAGTATGATTAGCATGTTGCTAGCATGTTGCTATCATTTTTGTAGCATGATTAGCATGTTGTTAGCATGTAACTAACATTTTGCTAGCATGATTAGCATGTTGCTAGCATGTTGCTATCATTTTTGTAGCATGATTAGCATGTTGTTAGCATGTAACTAACATTTTGCTCGCATGATTAGCATGTTGCTAGCATGTTTCTAGCATGATTAGCATGTGGCTAGCATGTCTCTAGCATGTTGTTAGCATGTTTCTAGCATGATTAGCATGTTGCTAGCATGTCGCTAACATTTTGCTAGCATGATTAGCATGTTGCTAGCATGTTTGTAGCATGATTAGCATGTTGCTAGCATGTTTCTAGCATGATTAGCATGTTGTTAGCATGTTTCTAGCATGATTAGCATGTGGCTAGCATGTCTCTAGCATGTTTCTAGCATGATTAGCATGTTGCTAGCATGTCGCTAACATTTTGCTAGCATGATTAGCATGTTGCTAGCATGTTGCTAGCATGATTAGCATGTTGCTAACATGTTTCTAGCATGATTAGCATGTGGCTAGCATGTCTCTAGCATGTTGTTAGCATTTTTCTAGCATGATTAGCATGTTGCTAGCATGTTGTTAGCATGTTTCTAGCATGATTAGCATGTTGCTAGCATGTCGCTAACATTTTGCTAGCATAATTAGCTTGTTGCTAGCATGTTTGTAGCATGATTAGCATGTTTCTAACATGTTTCTAGTATGATTAGCATGTGGCTAGCATGTCTCTAGCATGTTGTTAGCATGTTTCTAGCATGATTAGCATGTTGCTAGCATGTCGCTAACATTTTGCTAGCATGATTAGCATGTTGCTAGCATGTTTGTAGCATGATTAGCATGTGGCTAGCATGTCTCTAGCATGTTGTTAGCATGTTTGTAGCATGATTAGCATGTTGCTAGCATGTCGCTAACATTTTGCTAGCATGATTAGCATGTTTGTAGCATGTTTGTAGCATGATTAGCATGTTGTTAACATTTTAGTAGCATGATTAGCATGTGGCTAGCATGTCTCTAGCATGATTTTCATGTTGTTAGCATTTTATTAACATGATTAGCAAGTGACTAGCATGTCGTTAGCATGTTTGTAGCATGATTAGTATACAACTAGCATGTTGCTAGCATGATTAACATGTGACTAGCATGTGGCTAGCATGGCTAGTAAGTGACTAACATGTTTCTATGCTAATCCAAGTAAAACCAGTTGATTCAGTTAGAAACCAGCTAAGACCAGCGTGACAGTGGCCAAAACTACTTTAAAACCATGTTAAAAGCATGTTTTTGACATGATTATCAAGTTACTAACATGTTGTTAACATGTTTCTATGATAATCGAGCTAAAACCAGTTGATTCAGTTAGAAACCAGCTAAGACCAGCTTGACAGTGGCCAAAACCACTTTAAACCATGTTAGAAGTATGTTTCTAGTCTGATTAGCAAGTTACTTGCATGTTATTAACATGTTTCTATGATAATCTAGTTAAAACCAGTTGATTCAGTAAAGAAAACCACCTAAAACCAGCTAAGACCAGCTAAAGCCAGCTTGACAGTGGCCAAAACCACTTTAAACCATGTTAGAAGTATGTTTCTAGTCTGATTATCAAGTTACTAACATGTTGTTAACATGTTTCTATGATAATCTAGCTAAAACCAGTTGATTCAGTAAAGAAAACCACCTAAAACCAGCTAAGACCAGCTAAAGCCAGCTTGACAGTGGCCAAAACCACTTTAAACCATGTTAGAAGTATGTTTCTAGACTGATTAGCAAATTACTAACATGTTGTTAATATGTTTTTATGATAATCTAGCTAAAACCAGTTGATTCATTAAAGAAAACCACCTTAAACCAGCTAAGACCAGCTAAAGCCAGCTTGACAGTGGCCAAAACCACTTTAAACCATGTTAGAAGTATGTTTCTAGTCTGATTAGCAAGTTACTAACATGGTATTAACATGTTTATATGATAATCTAGCTAAAACCAGTTGATTCAGTAAAGAAAACCACCTAAAACCAGCTAAGACCAGCTAAGGCCAGCGTGACAGTGGCCAAAACCACTTTAAAACTTGTTAGAAGTATGTTTCTAGTCTGATTAGTGAGTAACTAGCATGTTGTTAGCATGTTTCTATGCGAATCTGGCAAAAACCAGCTAAAAACAGTGGATTCAGTAAAAACCAGCTAAAACCCAGCTAAGACCAGCGTGAGAGTGGTCAAAACCACTTAAAAACCAGTTTGGGAGACTAGCCAAAACAACTGATCAGCTTAGGCTGGTTTTAGCTGTATTCTCAGTAGAGAGTTTTTAAGGTTTGCCCTGGTAGTAGACAGCTTAAATATATTATAAGCCTTATTTTTCAAAAGTTTGTACCCCCGTAATGAAAGTCTATGGGATTTAAGGTGGTTTTGGTAGTCTGGTTTACGAAAACCATAAGCCGAATCAGTTAGAAAAGATATAGCAACCCGAGTCAGACCAGTCTGAAGGTCTGACCCGAGTTTGGTGGTTCTAGCTTGAAAGCTCTAGGAGGAGATAGTGTTTAAAATTTGGCTCAGAAGAATAATAATAATAATAACTAGAATTAAAAGTTAGTGAACTAACTTTGATGTTGGCTTGGCCATCTTGGCCATGGGGCAAAAGAGCCACAGTGATTGAGTGCCCAACATTCTTGAGTTGCCCCGCTGCAAAAAAATAAAATAATAATACCATAAAAAATACACCTGCAACAGTCTTTTTCCATGGTCCCTTGCTTTTTTCTTTTTTAATAAAAAGCCTAGGCTATGATAACAGCTACGACAGGGTTGTCTAGTTGAATGCGAAATAAGTCATGCAAAAACCATAATCTCCTAAATACCATTCAATTTAATCTTATTTTAATAGTACTGACAACATATTTTAAGTTATCACACATTACTGAAAAATTAAAGAAGGGACATTATATATAGTATACTTCGGCGAGTCAAGAGCTAAACACAAAGTCCTGTTTCATTACAAAATACTGTAACTTTTATAAACTTTATACTATCACCACAAAATTTTAATTACTATTTATTATAAAATAAATATTTCATAAAACTGAAACTTAAATATATTATTTCTATAGGCTATACAAAACAGAAAAGAAAAAAGACTAAATAATAAGGCTGAATAAGCTGATCTATAGCATGTTAAATGGTGGTTGCCTGTCTATGAATGGTACACCCCAACCACTAAGCTCACAGAAGTGGTTTGACCCAAGTCCTCAGCAGCCAATGACATTGACCTCTTCAAACTGATTTTTAGGGTGTACTTCAGTGTATTTCACGTGAAATACATGTTAAATACCCGCTGATTTTTCACTTGTAAACAACACTATTTAACACGTTAAATAATATTGGATATAACATTGGAGTAATATAGTATTTTAAGAAGCTCTTAAAAATATATATAAATGACTTTACCATGTTGTGCAGCGCCGATAAATAAATAATATTAAATACGTGTTGTCTACGCATGAAATACACGTATTTAACGTGTTGTTGACGCGTTAAAATTCACGTGTATTTGACCCTCTTGGCCTTCCATACACATGAGATATAATGAAAGGAGACGTGAAAAAAGGACATCGCTTTGTTTTGATATGGATTACTTTATCACAGAATATTTGTTCGTAGAAAAGTAGACATGTCAAGCTTTCTATAGATATATCTCTCATGTCTCTTCGTTGAGTATTCATGGAGTTACAGTTCATTTTAATGATGTGTTTGTAAATGAAGATCAGCGCAGACCAAGGCTGCAGACAGCACACCTTGTTTGTTATCTTTATTTTATAAGTGCCCAAAGTTTTGTTGTTATTATGTTTGTATCCAAAAAAAGTAGACCCTTTACAGAGACACGTTAAAATTCACGTGTATTTGACCCTATTGGCCTTCCACACATTAGACGTGAAAAAAGGACATTGCATTGTTTTGATATTGATTACTTTATCACAGAATATTTGTTCGGCAGCACTTGTTTGGTTTAAAAGTAGACATGTCAAGCTTTCTATATATATATATATTTATATCTGTCTCTTCGTTGAGTATTCATGGAGTTACAGTTACTTTTTTCCCCTCGATGTCAAATGATATTTCGTTTTGCACGGCTCAACAAACACCTGGATTTTTCTCTTGTTTGTTCTAATGAGTGGATTGTGTGCATTAATATTTTAAGAAGCTCTTAAAAATATATATAAATGACTTTACCATGTTGTGACGATGGATAGCAATTGATGTGACGTTCAGAACTTCAGCCTGACAGATAAAATCTCACAAGCACATATAAACACTCATTTTCATGTGTATAATATATTCTTCTAAGTGTTTTGTGCCGTTTCGCTGCAGGGTTTTAATGTGAAAGGCTCGGAATTCTCTATTTAGACTTAAAGTGTTCAGAGACATCGCGAGCTCGCGGACATTTGGCTGCCGCGAATATATCATGTTATTACTTTAAACAGTTCAGAAACATCTGAATTCAGCTATTGGTGTGTTCTAATGTGTGGATTGCGTGCAATCGCCGATATAATTTAATTACAAAAGGTCTTAAATAAGAATAAATTCGCTCGTTGCGAGCTCCGTGGAGACAGCCTGAACTGAGCAGCCGTGATTATTCTCTAGTCTTTCTGACTGCTCTCTGCCCAGAAATCAAGTATTCATAAGCTGTATCACGCTGTCAAATTATATTTCATTTTGCACACATAAACAGTTCAAAAACACCTGAATTCTGTTCTTGTTGTGTTCTAATGGGTGGATTAGTGCAATTCGCTTTGATATTATTTTTGGAAGCGCTTAAAAATGCGGATGAAGCGCTCTTTTCTCTCTCGTCTTTCTCGCTGTTCTTTGGCCAGAGACATAATTTATAAATGAGACCTGACCCGGTAATAATAACATATGTTGATTTAGCTTGTCAGTGTGAATGAAATGTGTAGCCTATTTATTTGTCCGATCTCGCCCCGAAACGCGGCTGTCATGTGACTTTTTTTTCCCTTCGCGATGTCAAATATTGCATTTTGCGCACATACACGGCTCAAAAACCCCTGGATTTTTCTCTTAGTGTGTTCTAATTGGTGGATTGTGTGCATTTGCAGGAATATTTATTTTAAGAAGCTCTTAAAAAATATATATAAATGACTTTACCATGTTGTGACGATGGATAACAATTGATGTGAGGTTCAGCCTGACAGATAAAATCTCACAATCACATATAAACACTCATTTTCATGTGTATAATGTATTCTTCTAATTGTTTTGTGCCGTTTCGCTGCAGTGTTTTAATGTGACAGGCTGTAAATTCTCTTCAAGTGTTCAGATAAATACATGGCGAGCTCGCGGGCAGTCGCGCTGCCGCAATATATCATGTTATTACTTTAAACAGTTCAGAAACATCTGAATTTAGCTCTTGGTGTGTTCTAACGTGTGGATTGCGTGCAATCGCCGTTTTAAAAGGTCTTAAATAAGAATGAATTTGCTCGTTGTGAGCTCCGTGGAGACAGCAGCAGTGATTCTTCTCTCATCTTTCTGACTGCTCTCTGCCCAGAAATCAATTATTAAAGAGCCCTGACCCCTGTAATAATCAGATATGTTGGTTTAACTTGTCAGTTTGAGGGAAATTGTATTATTTACTTGGTATTTTTAACCGGTTTAAAAGTTAAACGAAACCCGGCCGACTCCTCCCTTAATCTCGGCTATTGCAACTAGGGGCGCATTTTTTCTCAGTTAATGTAAGTCTATGGGTAATGTATTTGACATTTAAAAATTAATAAAAAAAAAACTTTAAGTCTGATCAGTCTGAAAAGATATAGCAACCAGCACCGCTCTATCCCGCAGGTTTCTGCCGAGTTTGGGGCTTGTGGCTTTAAAGCCCTAGGAGGAGTAGCGTTCAGAATTTCTGTCAGAAAAATAATAATAAGAAAAAAAAGAAGAAGAAGAAGAAGTTTAAATAGCATAACAGTATGTTGGCTTGTTGCCAAGCCAACATAACTAGAATTAAAAGTTAGTGAACTAACTTTGATGTTGGCTTGGCCATCTTGGCCATGGGGCAAAAGAGCCACAGTACTTGTGTGCCCAACATTCTTGAGTTGCCCTGCTGCAAAAAAATAAAAATAATAATACCATAAAAAAATACACCTGCAACAGTCTTTTGCCATGGTCCCTTGCTGTTTTCTTTTTTTAATAAAAAGCCTAGGCTATGATAACAGCTACGACAGGGTTATCTAGCAGAATGCGAAATAAGTCATGCAAAAACCATAATCTCCTAAATACCATTCAATGTAATCTTATTTTAATAGTACTGACAACATATTTTAAGTTATCACACTACTGAAAAATTAAAGAAGGGACACTATATATAGTATACTTTGGCGAGTCAAGAGCTAAACAAAAAGTCCTGTTTCATTACAAAATACTGTAACTTTTATAAACTTTATACTATCACCACAAAATTTTAATTAATATTTATTAAAAAATAAATATTTCATAAAACTGAAACTTAAATATATTATTTCTATAGGCTATACAAAACAGTTACGAAAAAAGACTAAATAATAAGGCTGAATAAGCTGATCTATAGCATGTTAAATGGTGGTTGCCTGTCTATGAATGGTACACCCCAACCACTAAGCTCACAGAAGTGGTTTGACCCAAGTCCTCAGCAGCCAATGACATTGACCTCTTCAAACTGATTTTTAAGGTGTACTTCAGTGTATTTCACGTGAAATACATGTTAAATACCTGCTGATTTTTCACTTGTAAACAACACTATTTAACACGTTAAATAATATTGGATATAACATTGGAGTAATATAGTATTTTAAGTAGCTCTTAAAATTTTTTGTAAATGACTTTACCATGTTGTGCAGCGCCGATAAATAAATAATATTAAATACGTGTTGTCTACGCATGAAATACACGTATTTAACGTGTTGTTGACGCGTTAAAATTCACGTGTATTTGACCCTCTTGGCCTTCCATACACATTAGATATAATGAAAGGAGACGTGAAAAAAGGACATCGCTTTGTTTTGATATGGATTACTTTATCACAGAATATTTGTTCGGGAGCACTTGTTTAGTTTAAAAGTAGACATGTCAAGCTTTCTATAGATATATCTCTCATGTCTCTTCGTTGAGTATTCATGGAGTTATAGTTCATTTTAATGACGTGTTTGTAAATGAAGATCAGCGCAGACCAAGGCTGCAGACAGCACACCTTGTTTGTTATCTTTATTTTATAAGTGCCCAAAGTTTTGTTGTTATTATGTTTGTATCCAAAAAAAGTAGACCCTTCACAGAGACACGTTAAAATTCACGTGTATTTGACCCTCTTGGCCTTCCACACATTAGACGTGAAAAAAGGACATTGCGTTGTTTTGATATGGATTACTTTATCACAGAATATTTGTTCGGCAGCACTTGTTTGGTTTAAAAGTAGACATGTCAAGCTTTCTATAGATATATCTCTCATGTCTCTTCGTTGAGTATTCATGGAGTTACAGTTACTTTTTTCCCCTCGATGTCAAATGATATTTCGTTTTGCACGGCTCAACAAACACCTGGATTTTGCTCTTGTTTTGTTCTAATGAGTGGATTGTGTGCATTAATATCTTAAGAAGCTCTTAAAAATATATATAAATGACTTTATCATGTTGTGACGATGGATAGCAATTGATGTGACGTTCAGAACTTCAGCCTGACAGATAAAATCTCACAAGCACATATAAACACTCATTTTCATGTGTATAATATATTCTTCTAATTGTTTTGTGCCGTTTCGCTGCAGGGTTTTAATGTGAAAGGCTGTGAATTCTCTATTTAGACTTGTTCAGAGAAATACAGCTCGCGGACATTTGGCTGCCGCGAATATATCGTGTTATTACTTTAAACAGTTCAGAAACATCTGAATTCAGCTATTGGTGTGTTCTAACTTGTGGATTGCGTGCAATCGCCGATATAATTTAATTATAAAAGGTCTTAAATAAGAATAAATTCGCTCGTCGTGAGCTCCGTGGAGACAGCCTGAGCTGAGCAGCCGTGATTCTTCTCTCGTCTTTCTGACTTCTCTCTGCCCAGACATCAAGTATTCATAAGCTGTATCACGCTGTCAAATTATATTTCATTTTGCCCACATAAACAGTTAAAAAACACCTGAATTCTGCTATTGTTGTGTTCTAATGGGTGGATTAGTGCAATTCGCTGTGATATTATTTTTGGAAGCGCTTAAAAAATGCTGATGACGCGCTCATTTCTCTCTCGTCTTTCTCGCTGTTCTTTGGCCAGAGACATAATTTATAAATGACATCTGACCCGGTAATAATAACATATGTTGGTTTAGCTTGTCAGTGTGAATGAAATGTGTAGCCTATTATTATTTGTCCGATCTCGCCCCGAAACGCGGCTGTCATGTGGACTTCAAGTGTTCAGAGAAATACATCGAGAGCTCGCGGACATTTGGCTGCCGCGAATATATCATGTTATTACTTTAAACAGTTCAGAAACATCTGAATTTAGCTCTTGGTGTGTTCTAACGTGTGGATTGCGTGCAATCGCCGTTTTAAAAGGTCTTAAATAAGAATGAATTCGCTCGTTGTGAGCTCCCTGGAGACAGCCTGAGATGAGCAGCCGTGATTCTTCTCTCGACTGCTCTCTGCCCAGAAATCAATTATTAATGAGCCCTAACCCCTGTAATAATCAGATATGTTGGTTTAGCTTGTCAGTTTGAGGGAAATTGTATTATTTACTTGGTATTTTTAACCGGTTTAAAAGTGAAACAAAACCCGACTCCTCCCTTTAATCTCGGTTATTGCAACTAGGGGCGCAATTTTTCTCAGACAATGTAAGTCTATGGGTAATGTATTTTGACATTTAAAAATTAATAAAAAAAAAACTTTAAGTCTGATCAGTCTGAAAAGATATAGCAACCAGCACCGCTCTATCCCGCAGGTGTCTGCCGAGTTTGGGGCTTGTGGCTTTAAAGCCCTAGGAGGAGTAGCGTTTAGAATTTCTGTCAGAAAAATAATAATAAGAAAAAGAGGAAAAAGAAGAAGTTTAAATAGCATAACAGTATGTTGGCTTGTTGCCAAGCCAACATAACTAGAATTAAAAGTTAGTGAACTAACTTTGATGTTGGCTTGGCCATCTTGGCCATGGGGCAAAAGAGCCACAGTACTTGTGTGCCCAACATTCTTGAGTTGCCCCGCTGCAAAAAATTTAAAACAATAATACCATAAAAAATACACCTGCAACAGTCTTTTTCCATGGTCCCTTGCTGTTTTCTTTTTTAATAAAAAGCCTAGGCTATGATAACAGCTACGACAGGGTTGTCTAGCTGAATGCGAAATAAGACATGCAAAAACCATAATCTCCTAAATACCATTCAATTTGATGTTATTTTAATAGTACTGACAACATATTTTAAGTTATCACACATTACTGAAAAATTAAAGAAGGGACACTATATATAGTATACTTCGGTGAGTCAAGAGCTAAACAAAAAGTCCTGTTTCATTACAAAATACTGTAACTTTTATAAACGTTATACTATCACCACAAAATTTAAATAAATATTTAATAAAACTGAAACGTAAATATATTATTTCTATAGGCTATACAAAACAGAAAAGAAAGACTAAATATGAAGGCTGAATAAGCTGATCTATAGCATGTTAAATGGTGGTTGCCTGTCTATGAATGGTACACCCCTCTAAGCTCACAGAAGTGGTTTGACCCAAGTCCTCAGCAGCCAATGAAATTGACCTCTTCAAACTGACGTGAAATACACGTTTAATACCCGCTGATTTTTCACGTGTAAACAACATGTATTTAACGCGTTAAACAATATTGGATATAATATCGGAGTAATATAGTATTTTAAGAAGCTATTAAAAAAATATATAAATGACTTTACCATGTTGTGCAGCGCCGATAAATAAATAATATTAAATACGTGTTGCCTACGCATGAAATACACGTATTTAACGTGTTGTTGACGCGTTAAAATTCACATGTATTTGACCCTCTTGGCCTTCCATACACATTAGACGTGAAAAAAGGACATTGCGTTGTTTTGATATGGATTACTTTATCACAGAATATTTGTTCAGGAGCACTTGTTTAGTTTAAAAGTAGACATGTCAAGCTTTCTATAGATATATCTCTCATGTCTCTTCGTTGAGTATTCACGGAGTTACAGTTCATTTTAATGACGTGTTTGTAAATGAAGATCAGCGCAGACCAAGGCTGCACCTTGTTTGTTATATTTATTTTATGAGTGCACAAAGTTTTGTTGTTATTATGTTTGTATCCAAAAAAAAGTAGACCCTTTACAGATTCGATTGATGTATTGCTCTTATCTGTATGATTATAACTGAAAGTGTAATTTAAGTAAATTTCGGGGTTATCAGGAGAAAATGATTCAAAACGACTCCAGAGTTAAAAGATCGTGACTTTTTTTCCTTCCAGTATTCATAAGCTGTATCACGCTGTCAAATTATATTTCATTTTGCACACATAAACAGTTCAAAAACACCTGAATTCTGCTCTTGTTGTGTTCTAATGGGTGGATTAGTGCAATTCGCTGTGATATTGAAGCGCTCGTTTCTCTCTCGTCAGAGACATAATTTATAAATGAGATCTGACCCGGTAATAATAACATATGTTGGTTTAGCTTGTCAGTGTGAATGAAATGTGTAGCCTATTTATTTGTCCGATCTCGCCCCGAAACGCGGCTGTCATGTGGACTTCAAGTGTTCAGAGAAATCGCGAGCTCGCGGACATTTGGCTGCCGCGAATATATCATGTTATTACTTTAAACAGTTCAGAAACATCTGAATTTAGCTCTTGGTGTGCTCTAACGTGTGGATTGTGTGCAATCGCCGTTTTAAAAGGTCTTAAATAAGAATGAATTCGCTCGTTGTGAGCTCGTGTAGACAATGCCTCCAGCAGCTGACCAGCCGTGATTCTTCTCTCGCCTGACTGGTCTCTGCCCAGAAATAAATTATTAATGAGCCCTGACCCCTGTAATCAGATATGTTGGTTTAGCTTGTCAGTTTGAGGGAAATTGTATTATTTACTTGTATTTTTAACCAATGTAAAAGTGAAAGTAAACAAAACTCCGGGTATTGCAACCAGTAGGGGCGCGATTTTTCTCAGACAATGGAAGTCTATGGGTAATGAGTTTTTACATTTAATAATTAATAAAAAAAAAACTTTAAGTCTGATCAGTCTGAAAAGATATAGCAACCAGCACCGCTCTATCCCGCAGGTGTCTGCCGAGTTTGGGGCTTGTGGCTTTAAAGCCCTAGGAGGAGTAGCGTTTAGAATTTCTGTCAGAAAAATAATAATAAGAAAAAGAGGAAAAAGAAGAAGTTTAAATAGCATAACAGTATGTTGGCTTGTTGCCAAGCCAACATAACTAGAATTAAAAGTTAGTGAACTAACTTTGATGTTGGCTTGGCCATCTTGGCCATGGGGCAAAAGAGCCACAGTACTTGTGTGCCCAACATTCTTGAGTTGCCCCGCTGCAAAAAATAAAAAATAATAATACCATAAAAAATACACCTGCAACAGTCTTTTTCCATGGTCCCTTGCTGTTTTCTTTTTTAATAAAAAGCCTAGGCTATGATAACAGCTACGACAGGGTTGTCTAGCTGAATGCGAAATAAGTCATGCAAAAACCATAATCTCCTAAATACCATTCAATTTAATGTTATTTTAATAGTACTGACAACATATATTAAGTTATCACACTACTGAAAAATTAAAGAAGGGACAGTATATATAGTATACTTCGGTGAGTCAAGAGCTAAACAAAAAGTCCTGTTTCATTACAAAATACTGTAACTTTTATAAACGTTATGCTATCACCACAAAATTTTAATTAATATTTATTAAAAAATAAATATTTCATAAAACTGAAACTTAAATATATTATTTCTATAGGCTATACAAAACAGAAAAGAAAAAAGACTAAATAATAAGGCTGAATAAGCTGATCTATAGCATGTTAAATGGTGGTTGCCTGTCTATGAATGGTACACCCCTCTAAGCACACAGAAGTGGTTTGACCCAAGTCCTCAGCAGCCAATGACACTGACCTGTTCAAACTGATTTTTAAGGCATACTTCACGTGTATTTCACGTGTATTTAACGTGTATTTAAAACGTGAAATATAGCTGATTTTTCATGAGTAAACAACGCGTATTTAACGTGTATTTGACCCTCTTGGCCTTCCATACACATTAGAAGGGAGACGTGAAAAAAGGACATCGCGTACTTTATCACAGAATATTTGTTCGGCAGCACTTGTTTAGTTTAAAAGTAGACATGTCAAACTTTCTATAGATATATCTCTCATGTCTCTTCGTTGAGTATTCATGGAGTTACAGTTCATTTTAATGACGTGTTTGTAAATGAAGATCAGCGCAGACAAGGTTGAAGACAGCACACCTTGTTTGTTATCTTTATTTTATAAGTGCACAAAGTTTTGTTGTTATTGTGTTTGTATCCAAAAAAAAGTAGACCCTTTACAGATTCGATTGATGTATTGCTCTTATCTGTACGTTTAAAACTGAAAATGTAATTTAAGTAATTGTCAGGGTTATCAGCAGAAAATGACTCAAAACGCGTATATGCGTTAATCGACTCCAGAGTTAAAAGGCTGTCGTGACTTTTTTTCCTTCCAGTATTCATAAGCTGTATCGCGCTGTCAAATTATATGTCATTTTGCACACATAAACATCTCAAAAACACCTGAATTCTGCTCTTGTTGTGTTCTAATGGGTGGATTAGTGCTGTGATATTATTTTTGGAATCTCTTAAAAAATGCTGATGAAGTGCTCATTTCTCTCTCGTCTTTCTCTCTGTTCTTTGGTCAGAGACATAATTTATTAATGAGATATCTGACCCGGTAATAATAACATATGTTGATTTAGCTTGTCAGTGTGAATGAAATGTGTAGCCTATTTTTTTGTCTGATCTCGCCCCAAACGCGGCTGTCATGTGACTTTTTTTTCCCTTCGCGATGTCAAATATTGCATTTTGCACACATACACGGATCAAAAACCCCTGGATTTTTCTCTTAGTGTGTTCTAATTGGTGGATTGTGTGCATTCGCAGGAATATTTATTTTAAGAAGCTCTTAAAAAATATATATAAATGACTTTACCATGTTGTGACGATGGATAACAATTGATGTGAGGTTCAGCCTGACAGATAAAATCTCACAATCACATATAAACACTCATTTTCATGTGTATAATATATTGTTCTAATTGTTTTGTGCCGTTTCGCTGCAGTGTTTTAATGTGACAGGCTGTAAATTATCTTCAAGTGTTCAGAGAAATACATGGCGAGCTCGCGGGCAGTCGCGCTGCTGCGAATATATCATGTTATTACTTTAAACAGTTCAGAAACATCTGAATTTAGCTCTTGGTGTGTTCTAACGTGTGGATTGCGTGCAATCGCCGATATAATTTAATTATAAAAGGTCTTAAATAAGAATAAATTCGCTCGTTGTGAGCTCCGTGGAGACAGCATGAGCTGAGCAGCCGTGATTCTTCTCTCGTCTGACTGCTCTCTGCCCAGACATCAAGTATTCATAAGCTGTATCACGTTGTCAAATTATATTTCATTTTGCACACATAAACAGTTCAAAAACACCTGAATTCTGCTCTTGTTGTGTTCTAATGGGTGGATTAGTGCAATTCGCTGTGATATTATTTTTGGAAGCGCTTAAAAATGCGGATGAAGCGCTCATTTCTCTCTCGTCTTTCTCGCTGTTCTTTGGCCAGAGACATAATTTATAAATGAGACCTGACCCGGTAATAATAACATATGTTGGTTTAGCTTGTCAGTTTATATAGCTAGCCTATTTATTTGTCCGATCTCGCCCCGAAACGCGGCTGTCATGTGGACTTCAAGTGTTCAGAGAAATACATCGCGGGCTCGCGGACATTTGGCTGCCGCGAATATATCATGTTATTACTTTAAACAGTTCAGAAACATCTGATTTTAGCTCTTGGTGTGTTCTAACGTGTGGATTGCGTGCAATCGCCGTTTTAAAAGGTCTTAAATAAGAAAGAATTCGCTCGTTGTGAGCTCCGTGGAGACAGCAGCAGTGATTCTCTTCAAGTGTTCAGAGAAATACATGGCGAGCTCGCGGGCAGTTGCGCTGCCGCGAATATATCATGTTATTACTTTAAACAGTTCAGAAACATCTGATTTTAGCTCTTGGTGTGTTCTAACGTGTGAATTGCGTGCAATCGCCGTTTTAAAAGGTCTTAAATAAGAATGAATTCGCTCGTTGTGAGCTCCGTGGAGACAGCCTGAGCTGAGCAGCAGTGATTCTTCTCTCATCTTTCTGACTGCTCTCTGCCCAGAAATCAATTATTAATGAGCCCTGACCCCTGTAATAATCAGATATGTTGGTTTAGCTTGTCAGTTTGAGGGAAATTGTATTATTTACTTGGTATTTTTAACCGGTTTAAAAGTGAAACGAAACCTGACTCCTCCCTTTGATCTCGGTTATTGCAACTAGGGGCGCATTTTTTCTCAGTTAATGTAAGTCTATGGGTAATGTATTTGACATTTAAAAATTAATAAAAAAAAAACTTTAAGTCTGATCAGTCTGAAAAGATATAGCAACCATCACCGCTCTATCCCGCAGGTTTCTGCCAAGTTTGGGGCTTGTGGCTTTAAAGCCCTAGGAGGAGTAGCGTTCAGAATTTCTGTCAGAAAAATAATAATAAGAAAAAAAAGAAGAAGAAGTTTAAATAGCATAACAGTATGTTGGCTTGTTGCCAAGCCAACATAATAATAATAATAATAAGATTAAATAGTAGATCAGTAAGTTGGCTTTTTCAAGCCAACTTAATAAGATTAAATAGTAGATCAGTAAGTTGGCTTTTTCAAGCCAACTTAATTAATATTAGAAAAATAGCATTTGAATTATCATTTTGCCACAGTTTTTGCTTGAACATCTTATATCTAATCATTTCTGTAATACATTTTCATTTTCATTTTGCAACTTATAAAGCGTTAAAATTAATATTCATTTTACATATTAAAACTGGTGTAGGAAATGGCAAATGAAAATTATGTAATTTAATTTTCATTTTCATTTAGCACCAAACGTTGCACAAATGTATTGGAAAATGTAAATGTAAATACAGAAATGCATTGTCATTTTACATATTGCATTGTCATTTTGCATATTACATCCCGAATTGAATAATGCTACCCATATGCTTCCATACACAGACACTATGTCCATGTTTTTATACAGTCTATGTTCCAAACACAAAGCTACAATCAACCTTCCTCCCAGCATGTGGATGAGGAGGGGTGGGGGTTTAGGACGTGGTCTCACAATTAAAATTGAATAACGCAGACATAACGCCCGCAGGGGTAACACAAACTTTTAATTATTATTATTATTTTGTAAATTCATAATACATGACAATATTGATTGGGTAAAATATATTAATTTCTACCCTTTGCATATAACATTTAATCGTATTAAAAGCATGTTTGACACATTGATGTATAATTTACTGTGGCATTTCTAGCTGTTCAATCTTGAATTATTCTACTCAACCATGACTCTCTTTGCCATACTCCGCAGGAGCATAGGACAGCGACGCGCTTTCACAGACAGAATGAGAAGATGAAGGCAACAGTGATTTAATCATCAGCTTTTTCATTTCTGATTTGTATCATTAATCAAATCACATTAATCTTACTAATGATGTTTTTTCCTTAATCCATTAAAGCAATTCATTAAAGCAGTCCTTCTTCAAATTCTTTGTTAAAGCACATTAAAATACAGTATGGTTATTTTTTTATTTTGCTTTTATTTAAACAAGCAAGTCACTTCTAAATAGTCCAAATTATATATTAATGTAAGTCAACAAAACATTTTGCATTACATTAGAAATCAATTGGTATAATAATTGCCTTATACTTTATAACTTTTTCTGTTGAGAATTAAATGACAAGACAAACATAACATGTAATTTCAGTATACATCGCATAAGTCAGGTTTTATTGACATTCAACATCAAATCCACCAAAAAAACATGTTATACAATAATTATCTAATAATTGAGTTCATTATGCAGACAGGCATATGAAATGTTTAAATAGTAGCACCACAGACGCTTCCGAAAACATTACACAGCATGGCACTGGTGGTAGTGAGGAGGGAGAGAAAATGAAAGAGAGAGAACAGTGTGCTCACACTGCCCAGAACACAATCATCAACACTGCTTTACAACCCCAGTGTATACAGCCATGTGCGATGGTGCTCACTAAAGAAAAGACCTCAGGCCACTACAGTGAATTTGGACAACAATCCTACAGGACACTATTTCTCACTGCTAAACAGTCAACTTACCTGTGCTAGAAAATGTTTATCTTTATTCACAATCTTGCTGACTTAAGTTAAGTTTAAATAATGCAGCACTCTCAACCAAGAAACAAGTAATAATTTGTGATCATTTTAAATTAAAAGAAGAAAAAATTAAATGTGGCAATGTTATTATATATTACATTTAAATCCAAAGTGTAAGAATAGCCATAACATTTACTCGTTAAATTTACCATCACTGAATTTGAAATGTAAAAGATAAAAATAATACAAAATTTGAATGTAAACTTTCAGAAAATAACAGTAGGCACTGATTACTGAACTCTGGCACTTATACAAGAGTGTTTAGTAACCTTTACAAAGACCAAAAAATCTACACTCTGAAACTGGATTACTGACTTCAACATAACATACCGATAACAGTTCAAATACAGTAATTACAAAGCAGGGATTTTGTCTTTGGAATGTTCCAGATACTAGAATTGTATTATGTAAAACAGGGCAAAGTAGAGGCCAGCATCAGCCACCTGTCCTTATTTGTGCTGGCCTCTCGCAAAGTGACAGGCAAAATCATAGCTGTTTCTGCACCTGTGTCCGCATATGTTACACTGGAAAGGGTTCTCATAACCATGGCAGCCCATGTGGATGGTGTAAAGGATGTTGTCAGGGAAATATATGTGACAGTGGGGGCAGTGGTGGAGCATCTGGGGGTCTTGTACTGTGGTGGGTGTCCCTGGCTGGCTGTTGGTACCACTCGGAGTGCTGGTTCTCTCACTGCAGGGTCCAATTCCTGGACTACAGCCGCTGTGTGCAGCCGGTCGGGGCTCGGGGGTGATGGGAGAAGAAGCTTGAGCCGCGCTGACAGAGACGGCCGCAGGTGCTGTCACAGGCTGTTGGACGAGGAACGTGGGTTTTTCATCAGGTAGAGATTCTGCTCCAGGAGATACCGGTGCACCTTGAGCTTCCGGCGGGATGCTGGCAAGCTGACCCGCCAAAGTCGAAAGCTGGTTCAGCGGGTTGTCCAATGCCATGTCTTGTTGCTCTCTGGAACCACTTCCAATCACTCCACCAACTTGTGCATCCTTTCCTAGAGCGTTATAGGCCTCCTGATGGAGGTGGGCGTGAGAAGGGAGATCATGGGAGAAATCACCCAAGTGGTGCTGCTCTGAATTAGGTTTTTGCAATACCATGGATGGTGGGCTGAGGTTGATGAGCAGCCGGCGGCCATAGCCAAGTGAGTTTCCTCTCTTCTGCAGGACACTGAGCATCTTTCGGTGAGAGAGAGCGGATCGGGCCCCTTTCATGGGGAGGAGTTTGTGCCTGCGACGCCGGTGATGAGAAAGGTTGCTGCGATCGCTGCAGCGGAAGGAGCACAGCTCACACTTGTAAGGTTTCTCGCCTGTGTGAGAGCGCATATGCGCCTCCAGGTGGCGTTCGTACGCTGAGGCGAAAGGACACAGGTGGCATCTATGGGGTTTTTCACCTGGAGAAGGAGATTGAGAATATCTTATGAACTTGGTAACCTGAGGTAAAGAACAAAGAGTATAAATAAGATTTTAGATCAGTTTTCATTCTTACCTGTGTGGATGCGAATGTGCTCTATAAGCCGAGCAGTGCCTCTGGTGGCATAGTTGCAATAGCGGCACTTGAGTTTACCATCATATGTTCTCTCAAAACCATCCACCAACATCCCTGAACTATCTTCTAAGGAAATGTCCACTGCTGGGTGCTCCAGGCCATTCTGACCAAGTTCTGTAAAGTATGAATGAATGAATGAATTAATTAATAAATAAATAAATAGAATATTAACTAATATTAAGATATGGAACGCCTTAAGATATTATGTTGTTCTACTACAAATTAACCAGTTTTGCATTAAGCACACTTGAATCAGCAGGCACTATTTTTTTATACTGTACACTTTATAAAAAAAAAAAAATTAAAGGCACAATAAAATGAAATGCTATGATCTAATAAAAACTACTATCTAACATACAGTCCTCAAATTCTCAACTCAAAACACTCAAATTAGAAAAATCTGTTAAACTGATATTAAATTAATAATAATAATAATAGTTTATATATATATATATATATATATATATATATATATATATATATATATATATATATATATATATAACTAACTTTACTTAAAACACAATAACAACATTAGGGCCCCACTGCATATTTAGAAAACATAAATAATTAAATATTATATATTACATTATTGTAATAAATATAATAAATAAAGCAACTATTGAATAATTTAAATAATAAAATATTTTGGGATGTTATATATAAATCAATAAACGCATATATATTTAATAATTTATAGAATCAATAATTATAACTAACTACAACATTTGGTCTCAAATTACCCAGCAAGCAACTACAGACTGTTGGCTTTAATTTAGGATTTTAGAATCCTTTGCATAGATAACCAACCCTATTACTCATTCTGGCACAGTTTTCATTTGATTTCCTTTTAATTATATTTGACATTTATAAAAAAAAAAAAAAAACATAATAATGAATGCAAATCTCAGAAAATAAATGGGGAAAGGGGATAAGACATCCAGATACTTTTAAAGACTGCAGATATTTATAAAAACCGGAGTTACTCCTAAAGCATAAAGAAAGATAAAATATATATATACACACACACTCACGCATGCACGCACACACACACATACACACATACATACATCCCGGGGAACACATAGTGAAAATAGTTAGCCTGAATGCAATGTAAGTCGCTTTGGATAAAAGCATCTGCTAAATGCATCAATTTAAATTTGTAATTTAATTTAATTTAAATTTAAAATATAAATTTACATTTTGACCAGTCAAAAACAACACAAAGAAAGGCTCTCTAAGTAATACCTCCTTGGAGGTCATCACTGTCTTTCCCTCCGATGACAGAGCCAGATATCATGTTGACATGTTGGGTCTGCTGACTCAAGTACTCCTGAAAGTCCTTCACAAAATCCAAAGGTTCTGGCTTCTCCTCGCCCATTGAAAGATGTGCACCGTCGTCTTCTAAGATCTTAAACGGGACCACACAGGCTGTAAATCAAATTCAAACAGAATATCATATAGATGCAACTGAATTACGAGATACGTAAATAAAAATCCTTGTAACTTAGTATAAAAGAGCAACAAAACACAACTTTCCAAGCAATCCTTTAAGTGTAAATCCTGTCGATTATTCTAACGTTACAATAACATTCATCTACAGGCCAACGGGTGCAGTAAACAACATCTTAAGAGTAGAAGTTATATTGGAAATTGTGACGGTTGAAAGACTAATCAGTTGTATTAGTCTGGTTATTATCCAGTTGACAAGGTAACACTCGTTGCTAAGATAGCGAATTAACATTGACGTTGCTAAGCATTCCCAACCATTACCCTATCATTAAAACAACGATTTAAACCAGTTACCTTTTCAAAGGCTTCAGAGAAAATAAAAACAGACTCGGTTGCTCGGATGTTCAGACTGACGGCCCGTTCTTTAACGATATATTAGACAAATCTGGTGGAAAAAAGCTCCATGGTGATGCTGGCCAGCTAATTTCAGCGAGTTAGCACGACTGATTCAGTTAAAAACAGATCTTAAACGAGCTTTACATTTGACCGAGAGTTGGATCGACGTATCTTAAACATATTCCGTGCGTCATTTAGGACTGTGTCATTGGCAAACAGAGAGTAAAAAACGAATTTCGGTGTGTAAAAATAATGCTCTGCGACATCAAAACAAAAGATAACGCAGGGGTGAAAGTTCAACCAGACAGTGCGCCGCAGAAATGATTCCGACCTTCGTTGCGACGGTTGAACATTTAGTTCCTGTGTGTCACTCTGAGTGGATCTGTATTCTGCAGCGCAAGCGAATATAGAAATAAACTATGTTTAATTTCCATATTTTGACTTATGACATCAGATGCTGTCTTTTTGCAGTTTAGGCTATGCCTATGTCAAATAAGTTGTTTTATTTTATATATCGTTTAATTGGCAGTTGTTTTAAAAGGCTCTACACACATCACTTTCTGTCTTTTTGTCACATTCTGTTAATCTTTTTTGTAATATTATATTGTTTTAAATAACAAAAGCCATGTTTCTAATTAAACAAATGACAAGAAAAAACTCAATTTAGAGGAAAAACAAAAGCATGGAGTTTAACTTGATGTTTCATGTTTTAATTTGTTTGTGTCACAATTCTGTAACATTTGTTGAAATTACACAAATAAATGTGGTATAAAAATTCAAAGAGTAACTTTATACTCTCACTCTCAGTCCCTATTTAGCAATGACTAACTAGCTCTGTAATTCTATCCAGGCTGATTTTCTTGTCACTGCATAAATAATTGAGTTAAAATTAAAATATATTTCTGAAAGTCTTTTACATGCTTACTTGGTCATATTAATTTACATTTATATCCAAAAGGTATTGCATAACAGCAATGATCCAATTATTTTAAAAAACCTTTTAGTATTCTGCATCAAGTGCATTGATGATTCATAATTCTTTTACCAGATTAGCTAAATACATGGATAATTTCCATATTCAAATGTCATGAGCAATTTGATGAGTACTTGAGCCAATTGCATTACTTTAAATAGCAGGATTGGCTCATTTATGTTTCATAGCGTTTAATATTTAACTAGAGGGGAAGTTAGCTGAAGATCGCATTGCCCCATTTGTGTCAGGGTTGTAGGAAAACCATTGAAGAGGGTGTGACAAATGACCAGTTAGAGCGAGAGCTTTGGATTCTTATGACACTCTTCAGAGTAGTAATGAGAGGGTTCTAGTGTAACACTCAGCAATTCATTGCCTGTGATCATGGTTCAGATGACCACAGAACAATCTGCCAGGCTCCTGTCTTGGGTTAAAATGTTAAAAATCATAGCCTCATTGCAGAGTTGTACATCTACCCCTACAATAAAACTGTGCTCCATGATTCCAGACTTATAAATTATGCTGCATTTGTGTTGTGATCTCAAACAGACTATTCTTCTTACCAAACATAATACCATTGATGTGTTTCTTATCCTGCATTCTGCCATTAATAGCGTCATTTCACTGATAGGACACTAGATGGCGCAGGATGCCAAGTTGTGATGACCATGTAGGGAAATAAGACAAGCCTGTATGGCCAACCTTAACATTTTTTAATATCAAAATTTACTTGAACTCTTTTGCGTTGCATTATTCACAAAACATAGTAAGAGTATTCAATGTCAGTATTTTGTTTGTTGCATATGAATGAGCAGAGAACACTTTGAGAGGATGCATCCCAGTAATTCAAAGTGCCCTCTTATATTAGCGTTATTGAATGAGAATTATAAATGAAGTCAAACAATTACTATCACGTGCAGTATTTACAGTCTGTGGGTTTTCCAGTGAAAAGCTGCGTAAACTGATCCAAAAGCAGGCACAACAGCCCGACCTTGTGGGGTTGAACTACGACCCCTGAAGCAGTCAATTACAACACTTCCTAATGGCCTGTCCACACTAATGTTATTTTATAGCAATTTAATTATGCTCAGGTTTCCCGTGAAGCCACTTCCCCTTAAATAATTCAAGCAGGGTGACAGTAATTTGTCAGTTGAAAAAGATTAATTGGGGTTTCAAGTGGGCTTCTTTTCATGAAGCGTTATTGTTTTCAAAGCTGGAGTGCAACAGTACATGCAAAAAATAGTTGCATAGATAACAGATAGCATGTATAATGTGTTTGGTCAAAATCATAATAAGAGCGAGATAGACAGAATTGTAAGTCTATCTATCTATCTATCTATCTATCTATCTATCTATCTATCTATCTATCTATCTATCCAAGGAGGCTGCAATGTGATTATAAATGCCTTATAAATCTTTTTTCACGTATAATTTATTTATATACAAATAATGTATTTGATCACAGCTTGATATGCATCCAAACTCTGCACAGACGTCGGTTCATTCGGTTCATTTTGTTTGTATGTCTTACAGCTTCCTCCCTTCTCAATCTCCACTTTAATTTAGCATCTGCTGAGTGTCTGAAGCTGCTCCGTCTACACCTGCTCGGGGGTAAGTCAGACCAAGTTCCCCCGCTGCCCTAATTCACATTTAAAAGCCTTTGAACGAGCGGGCCCCCTTCTCTCCTGCAAAGCGCTTGATTTATGTGCTGTTTGTGGTTTTATAGAACGCGAAACAATTCATTTTCTCCTGAAAAGAAATTGGGTATTAATTTGGAGAAGGCCCCTGAGCACTTTTTTAAGACTGCAATCATATGCTGGAGTCATTTAAAGGCTGCCATGGACATTAGCCCCCGAAGAAAGGCTTTTAATCCTGCCTGAAGAGCGCAGCTATAGAAACGGCTGCCCCAACGCCAAATCATTACTGCTAAAGGGTGAAGGAGGACCACGGCTGGATTTATTCTTCACGCCCCCAAGACTATTTATTTCTGGAGAGACCCTATCTTACGCCCCCACCCCAGTGCGACATGGGGCGTGTGTAGAAGGAGAGAAAGGAAAAGAAATAGGATAAAGGAAGTACATATTAAGCTTTTCATTTTCCTGCCACTTAATTTCCTCGCGGCCGCCTGTGTAATGAATGTAATTGCTACCTTTGATGAGAACACTATTATCTGAATCACACTTTAAATGGGCAAACAAGGCCCCCTCCATCCTCTCTCTCCCCCATCACAAAGCGGGTATGAGATCTCTAATTATGCGACAGAACAAGTGGTTTTCCTCAAAGCCGTGGCGTTGCGCTCGATTGCCAAAGAGCAGCCCTGGTTACATTTGCACAAAGGCGCAGATTAGCGGCGATACGCGCGCCACACACAAAGATGGGCGTTTTTTGTCATTAATTTCCTGCGTGAACCAGCGAATGTCTCCATACAGGAAATTCTCATTTAGTCGAATGCCAGATCTCATTTTCTAAAATATCTGGTCCAATCTGGATGATTGGAATATAAGCCAAAATCGAATCAATAAATAGCCTATAGGGCCTATGTGAATAAAAGGACTGTCACTCAGCATACGAAAGCAAACGATAGAGTAAACTTTATTTAGGAAAGCAGATGGAAAAAACAAACAAATTATATAGGATGATACAGTAGGCCATTTATCGAGTTTCATTAGGCTTCAGCTTTAGATTGGCCTATAGGCTTACGCACACACAACACACATAATTTTATTGCTGTTGGCAATTATTTTTTATTTTTTTTAATGTCCTATAGCCTAGATCTATCTATCTATAAATATTTCTATGGATCTATGCTAATATGTATAGCCAATGTATTCATTTAAATAACGCAATAAAAAGTCACATATATTTCCTGAAAGCTATCATTTTACCTCCTCGTGCGGCTTGGAGCACGTTCCGACTTTAGTATGACACGCCGATCCCCAAACAGACAGTTCAGTTATTCATGAGGATTTATCTTCGCACATCTCTCGGCGAGCACGCGGTGAATATCTGTTTAATAAAAGTGTCGGGCTCGTCCTACAGATGACGTGACTTTACGAGGCGACGCACGATAAAACCGCTGTCACCTTATGAAGTCTGAACGCGCGCGCGTCCCCCGGTAACGAATTAAAGCATCGCCGGTGAGATTTTCAAACTTCACAGGTGACAGCACGCTTCTATTCGGTCGAGCTCTTTAGCCTCGCCGAGATGCAAAAAAACTATAAAGCAACGTCATAAATGACGAATTACACAATTATTCTTAAATGGCTGGTGTTTTGAGCTATATGCAAAGCCATTTGGCACCTTAAACGTGAGTTATTATTCTTCAAAGCAAGCTATACTTAAATGATAAAGTGATAATCAATTCCTTTGACTATGATGCCTCGCTTGGAGCCTGGGGGAAAAACTACTGATCACTTCTATTGGTCTGCAAATGATGGTACTTACAGCATGACAGATGGCTGGCAGGAGCGCTGTGTGACTTCAGAAAGGTTTATAATGTCTAAAACAGGCTGCCATTCGGGCCCAGTCAGGCAGCAGAGGAATGGGCCAATATTTCTGAGTGAAGTGGCATTTTAGCTGTATTTATCTGAGGATCTCTACACCAAAACCATAGGCACTAATAAAGAAGATGCTGTAATAGCTTTTGACTGGGTCCAGTCGCTCTGGATGGGGAATGAACTGTCCTTTGCTGAATTATTGTGGCCAAATGCCATTTGTACAGCCTGAAAAGTGGGGGCATTTATCCTGACTGTCAGTGCTTGGCCATAGCTCATGGTCCTGAATGATATCTCCCAACGCACAGTTGCCCCAATACTCGCATTTCATGCTCGGCACTGAGAGGGGAACTAATGGATGGCACTGTCTGAAGGCAGATAATTTAGAGCATCTTCTGTCAAATCTTTAAAACACATGGCTCTACACAAGCCAGTGCACACAGTGAAGTGCATCCAGCGGCACCACCCCTTCGCCTCCCTGCCACACTGGGCCACTGAACCAGGGAGATTCATTAGAAATAGCTTTTGAATTCTCAAAAGCAGACACGGGTATGGGTATCAGCTGATTTAACGCTGAATTTGCTGAGTGTAGTTTAGTTTTAGTCTCCTTTGTCACAAATGGTTACATATGTACGCACAAGAATACATGTTGAAGATGGCTTTCCCATGAAATTTGCAAGTACCTTGGCAGATTAAGTAGACGTTTGTAGACAGTTCTCCCAGTTCATAATTTACTCAACCTCATGCCTCTCCAATGTAAATAGTGTGTTGCCATAGAAAATAATTTCTCGAAGTATTGTAAACGAAGCCTGAAACTTAAGTTTAATATAAGTAAATCTAAAGTCTTAATTTATTGTTATGTGCTCATGCTGTTCTTCCCTTGCCTGGCTGTCTGTGTGTATTAGACAGCATCTAGGCACAAAGGTTAATGAGAGCTAATGAAATGACCAGTTCAATTGAGTATTGAATATTGATTAAAGCTTATCATTGTCTAATAGACTCCTCATCTCTTTTTCAAACTAGAGCAGAAGTTCTGCACCTCCAATCCTGTTCAATGTTTTGTAATGGGTTTCAGCTACGACTCTTTTACAAACTGTTTTCTATAGCATCGCATTCTATTTCACTATGGAGAAATGACTCTCTGCCTAGTGTTTTCTGTAGCCCATTCTCTACTGTCATTTTTATACAAAGGTCCAGGTTGCTTTCCACATCACAGTGGTTAGTATGTTTTATTTATTCTCCACACAAGTTGATGCCGTAACAAGGAAGTACTCCATTACCTCTGTATTCTGTTTCTGAATGAATAGCCGTTCTAGTATTATTCACTTTCCCTGAACGCTGCTCTTATCTTGCACTGTGCCCAGTAGGCCTCGTTAGTCACCATATGAGGTGAGTGGCCAGGTCATAATGGGAGGGAGGAATGACCCTCGACCTCCATGACCTCTTATCGATCTCTGGGCCTAGTGCAGCTGGTCCTCTCTGTTGTAATGCATAGGGGGAGGAATTTAAACACGACACGCACTGTACCATGCCAGTGTGCGGTTGGAGAGATCATTAATAACATGCCTTTTACCTGTACAACACTGACAACCAACCGGACTGTGGAGCGGTAGGGAGTTTATGAACACAAACATGGGGCTCACGTAAAGGAGCAACAAAAGAGAATAGATAAAGAGCTGTGGATAAACAAAAACCAATAAATCAATTTATCTGTCTGAGTTTTTCATTTGTTTAACATATTTCGTGGTTGACTAGGTGATGAATAGATTATGAAGTGCACTGAATAACCTCAGTAGCAAATGCCATGATTATCTTAATCAGAAGAAGCTGTTTGTGTGATTAAGGTAATCATGGCATTTACTACTGAGGTTATTCAGCGCACTTCATAATCTATTCATCACTTCATCAGACACAAAAAGTCAAACAACTGTGTATTTATTTATTTGCTTATTTTTTATGTGAGTAAATGCTCAAATATTTGACCTTTTTATTATTATATTCACTTTGACATATAAAATGCGATTAAAATTATTACAACAATATAAAAAAATAGTTTTCTTTTAAATATATTTTAAAATGTAATATATTCCTGTTAATTTTTAGCCATTATTCCAGTCTTTAGTGTCCCATTAATCTTTCAGAAATCTTTCCAATATGATGATTTGCAAAAATATATATATATTTTTTTGTAAACAAGAGCTAATTGGAGTACATTTATGTGTACATTTATGAAACAATTGTTTCTACGCTGATTTTTTTTTGTTTTGTTTTTTTGTAAAATTATGAATATATTTAATGTCACTTTATATATATATATTGTATGTATAAATTATTTATTGGCTGATTTATCCGCCTTTAGTGTCTCTTTTTTCACTTTCTGTGTCTCCCTTTGATTCTTATTCTTTTTGTTCTGGTCTTTTGTGAGGCTTCTTCTCTGTTTTTCTTTGGCTCTGTCACACTGGCCTTTTCTCTTTTCAAGATCCTATCACTCCTTACACTTTCAGAGCTCTTCTTCTTCTTTCCATCTTCCTTAGCACACACATATGCACTTTTCTTCACCTTCATCTTTGGTCCAATGAAGACTTCAACAGCAGGCCTGTAGACCTATAAAGAATGAGCTTTGTGGTTTTCTTAAAAAAAAAAAAAAAGTTGTAGGCCACATGGGGGAAGTAAGCTGCTAATGTAAGCATGTAATAGTTTTCTATAAATAATCGAATGACAACATGGGCGCAGTGGTATCTAGGGACTGTAAAAGAATATGTAACCAATTTTAGTGCTATTAAAGCGAAATAGAGAACAAAATATATAAGAGGTCGAGGGAAAGGTTTCATCTGGAACCAGGGAATAAGGGCTTTATAGCAACATGTTCACTGCCATAGAGAACAGAAAAGAAAGAAGAGTCTTAACATTGAATGAATAGAATTAAAGCAGAGGGGAAAATGCGCAGTGCATAAAATCAATCGGTCGATAATTGGCTCACTTCTCGTATGTGTGCATGTTGGTTGGCCATATATCTTTTCCTAGGAGCACTGATTTGATTTGCACTTATATTTTTTACAAATAATCAATGCTTCATTTTGACCGCATAACAGATTGTGTCTCATATAGTACACTTTCATCTGGAGACAGTGACACCTTGAAATTGACAAGAAAAATATTATTAAACATCGCCTAGATTTACTCCTGGGTTTGTGAAAAGAGTATCAAGATTTTAAACTATTCCTGTTGCATTGTATAGATTAGTTTTGGTTTCAGTAATACTTAATATACTGTACAAAAGCACACAATTACTAAGTTAGCGTCTTAGTCGTCTATGCTCATTGTAATCATCATCCAGCTAGTCATCATTATCTCCTCTCAGGCCTATCATCGTCATTTGTTCTCAATCTAAATAAAGGTATTTAAAATAAGTGCCTCTGTATGATTCGTACATCTGTGTCTGTACTCGTCTGTACTAATATTTATTTGCGAATTTTAGGTATACATACTTAGCATCTAACTTATGACATGTCATATCTTTCATAATACTGTTAATTACATTCTTCAGTGGTTGCATGTGTGTGTATTTGATAGTTATAGCAAGGGGAGAGAACAGCATTTAAATTTGTTTGCCATTGATTTGTGGTCCATGTGGGGCTAGACTGATATTTATGGGGAGAAAATGCCCCTCTGCCCCCAGGACTCTGGTACAAATCAGATGTGAGATCCAATATGGTCGTCATGAAGAACGGATCGGATGATGTGAGGCGAATAAAAAGAGTCTGTCTTATCTCAAATGGATTTGTGTGGTGACACTAACAAGGGCTTTTAATCTTTAATTCAAGATGAATTCTATTCTCCTCTAGATCTCATTCGATTTTTCTATTAAGCCGTACATGTGTAGTAGCCTTTATTTAGCCAGTTTCATTTTTAGTATAAGATCCCTGTGAATGTCATTCATGAGTACTTTTCCATAGAAGTCTGTCGCTGTCTTTTATTTCTCTCTTTCTCTCCTCTAAGACGGCCCCCTCTCATTGCTCTCTTTGAGCGGTGGCAGTAGCTGCTTAATTATGTAGGGAGGTAGGAGATCTTTATTCTCTGTGTCCATGCTGATAGCATCTCATTCACTCTCAGTGTTTGAGGTTTAGATTTTATCTTGACAGGCTGGCTGACAAACAGAAGTCATCGTACACCTGCAGTGGGAATCAGCACTGGTGTTCTGGACAAACATATTTGTGTATAATGTCACTGGGCTGCTGATGAGGTTAATATGTTAATCAGGAAAACGTACAAATGTATAAATGTACTATTTTTTTTATAAAATAAGAATAAATTAATAAATAAGTGAATTAATAAATTTAAGATATTTCAATTATAAATTGTATTTAACACAGAAAAATAATGTGTGTATGCAAAATTAATATAAATATATATTTTTTAAATTCATGAAATATAATTATGTATTTATAACTTATATCTGTATTTTAAGTATATTTATTTACATGTATTTATTGTCTACAATATTTCTTATTTTTCTTGTTTAAATTGTTATATACATATAATTCATCATATTTATATTATGTGTGTGTAAATAGGCCTGTAGCCCTGTGAAGAATGGGGTCTGAAGAGAGAGAGAGAGAGTTTTTGTGTGTGTGTGTGTGCGTGTGTTTGTGTGTGTGTGCATGTGTGTGTGTGCGTGTGTGTGTTTGCGTGTGTGTGTGTGTGTGTGTGTGTGTGTGTGTGTGTGTGTGTGTGTGTGTGTGCGTGTGTAAACACTTACCAGTGGTGGCCAAAATTATAAGAAAACTAGTATTTTCACCAGCTACAAAATGGTTTTAAGTCAGTTATTTCTATGTTTTGCTGTAGTGTGTCCGTAGGAAATAACAGTTTACATTTGCAAACATTCATATTACCATTAATTGTAATAATCCAGTGAGATTTTGTTTGCACAAGGAGACAGCCAGTGCTCCACACAGAGATCTGATCTCAACATCATCCAGTCTGTCTGGAATAACATGAAGAAACAGAACAAACTGAGACAGACTAAATCCAGAAGAACTGTGGCAACGTTTCCAAGATGCTTCAAGAAAACTACCTTCACAGCTACCTGAAGTGCAACTATGGCAAAACACTATATACGTTTATAATATAATTGTATTCATAATTTTATAATAATAGAATAGAATAGAATTATATTTAATCTGCATTTTTCCCTATGAAGATCCCTTTCCAGAGCATGACAGCTGCTATTAGCTTACTCATTTTAATTAAAATGCATATTTAATATCTAATGACAATAATACAATTAATAATGTGGAAGTATTTATATGTACGCTTGTATCTGAGGACATGACAATGAAATTAAAGCTCCTATAAATGACCCGTTTTAATTACTGTACTCAGTTTGTTTGATTAATAAGCCCCATTACAGCATGTCTCTCTGTTCCTCTAATCTGGAAAGGTTGGTTGCTATGGCCACATTTATATGTGTTCATAAGTGGCCCTGAGTGACTGCTCACCATCTCGGCTCCAAACAACGAGCAATAATCAGCTCATTAAAGAGCTTCTCTCCCTCCCCTCATAGCCCCACGCTCATCTAAATAACAAATAACAAGCTCAGTCTCCATTGCATCTCCTTCTCCTCTCTGCCCCCCTCCACCTTTAAAACACATCTCATAGAAATGTATTTATATCTCTATATCTACAATCGGGGCTGTGAGTGGGGAAAGAAAGGGAGAGAAAAAGTGGGTTCTGTCAGAAGTGGTGGGGAAGAGTGTGAAAGTAGCCGATTTTCTTAATACATCCCCTGGGAGCAGATAAGTCTATCAATCTGTTAGATTGGAAAGCCATTAGGTGCCCTGGTTTATGCGTCTCAAGCTGTTAAAGCAGAGCAGATTGATTGTTGAGCCTTTGATGGGATATGCTGATCTAATCTCACTGTGCTTCAGTTTGCAATAAATTACACAATTCATTTCCCCCCATTTAGGGGAAGAAAATGACACCTCCAGGCACGCCTGGCCTCTCCGGGCGAAACAGCACACAGAAGCTATTTTATGGGGCCATTTAGCCAGCAAGCTTTCAGCCAACCAGGCCAACCGTCTCTCGCTCGCTCTCTCTCTCTCTGCTCTCCTTCCCCAAAAATCGAAGCATAATCAAGGTGTATGTTTAGAAAATTTATTGTTATAATTTCCACCCATAATCTCCTCCATTTTCCTGCAGCCAGAATGACATAGATCATCATCTGGGAAAAAAGGGGGGAAATGGATAGCAGTTTAAAATTTATCGGTCTTTGATTCTCAATTATAGGTGTTTATGACTTCATCCGTCTTCAGCCACCTCAACCTTTTCCATTATGGTGGAATATTATTTGTACGGAATCCATTAAATTCACAAGGCAGGACTCTAATGGCAGGGCTGCAGTGCTTTGCAGAGGGAAAAGTTTTTTGAAAGGTTAGCTTTAGCAAAAGCACTGCTGTTATGACACCAGAAATTGCTTTATTGATGGGCTTCCTCAGAGCCTGAGCATTTGGGCCATTTGTAACGGGCTCCATATCTCTATCTCCCTTCAGACGCTGATGAGGAGCCACTGCTGCCTCAACCCGATTACAGCGCTGCAATGACACACGGTCAGAACGCTTGGCCCAAGAACGCTCACACCTGGCTTTTCTACGAAAGGCATCACCTGTGTGTGTGTGTGTGTGTGTGTGTGTGTGTGTGTGATCCTGGACAGGTGCTGCAAAGCCATTCCACAGATTCAGCCATGTCAGAAAGAATGAATGGGGTCTTTTAGCTCTTGGTTGGCACAAGTAAGACACAGATCACTGCAGCAATGTAGGACACTGAGGGGTCAGGGAAACCTGTTGAACATCTCTGTACCTGTAAGCAACATTTACGGTTCATGAGGTGTTACATCAGACGCCACATTCTCCTACCATAAGCACATATCTTCAAAACTGTTCGTGTAATTTAGAAGAGCTTGTTCACCAAAAAAAAAACAACAACAACTGAAGAATTGTTTTTGTCCATACAGTAAGTGGGGTTCAAAAAATCTTTCACTGTTAAAAACAAATGTAAAAAAAAAAAACTGTGAATAGTATCCTATGAGTATAGACAGACAACCATGGTCCTGATGAACATGAACTGACCTGTGGCCCACTTGGTAAGAGCTTCCTCTCACCCTTTAAGTGACATTGAATTCTGCTCTTTTCTCTGTGGTCAATGAGCATATAAAAACAGCTCTCTGATACTTGGCTAATCACGCTGTAACTCAGAGCCTCTAACTATCTCTCAGCCAATCAATAGCTCCACCATCCCAATTAAGGTGGGCCAGGTCAGGGCCAGGCCACAGTCAGTCCTTTACAACTTAAATGCCATGTTTAAATCCATTGTGTGTGTTACAGTGAGACAGGCAGCCTGACCTTCAAGCTTTTAATGCCTCGTTTCAGTAGTGCTGGACATTAATGCACTGGGAGAGAGCATGTGGTCATTTCGTACAAGTCGGTTAAACAGATCAGGGTTTAGACTAAGTGTGCTAATAATGCTGCTTAGAATTTTTTTTTTTTTTAGCTTATTTACATTCATGCATTTGGCATATATACTGTTATAGAAAGCCACTTGAAGTGCATTCAAGCTATAAAATTTTTTAGTGTGATTACTTAAGTTCCTTATAATGATCAGTCCATCTAAATCTGTAATAAATCTATATCAATTAGCCTAATATATATACAATAAATCTGGTGATGCCAAATTTAAATAAAATTATCAAAACAGACCTTTAAAAATAATTAGCATCAACATGATTATTTAATCTTTTTATAGTGATGTGACCAAACACATTGGCGTAAGATCCAACAAGCGCACATCCAAGAGTTAAAGGTTTAGAATAGGCCTACCTCCTCACCCATTTTTCACCGTGTGGTGCTTTTCGATATTATACTCATGTCGTTTATCACAATTTCGACCAGACGAGAGAAACTCACAAGATATCAAAACAAAAATCTATATATAATACGTGGGCAATTACAGTCCGAAGTTAGCGGCGTCGGGTCATTGTCACCGCGCGGCGCGCTTTTCTCATCTCCCGGGGTCGTTAGACGATGATGGATTTAAACCTATAAAGTATCTAAACTGGACCTTTTAACAAACCATGAGCAATACTATCATTTCTTTAATAGAACCTGCTGACCGTGTCATTCCGTTCTGCCATTCGTCATTTTCCTGGTGAAATAATCAATAACTCCACGCTCTGAAATAAATAATCTAAAAGTCAGGGAACATTATATCTTCTCACCAGGCAGAGAGACACAAAGAGCCGGGACTAAGACTAATATGAAATATCTACACATAGCCTAGGCTACATGGAACAAGCCCCCAATAAAGGCATGGAGCGAACACTGATTCTAGTCTTTAGGTTCGTGTGTAGCGACATTCACGGATACAATTATTTGCTTGAACCATTTGTGCGCTGTTTACACTGAATTAATTAGGCCTGAATTAGATCCTCTAAATCGCATTATTTTTTCGGTAATAAAACATCTGCATTTTTTAATTCTAAGGCTACTAGAAAAAAAAAAGAAAATGTGAAATGTGAAGAAAAAAAATGTGTTTATAACATGCATTTTTGTAGAGGGGGCTGCCATCAAAAATCTCTCTTTTTCATTTTGAGAGATATTTGTATTAATTGTTATTATAAATAATTAATAAAACAATCTTATAAAAACATGACAACTTTGCAATATATCTGTAGCCTACATGAGTAACATCATTGACTAGGGCTATTTAACCTAACACCTGATGGCGCTAGGGAACGATTTATTTGCTCGTAGTTTTAGATGATAAATATGCATTGAAGGTAAACATATAAATTATCAAAAAATAAACTATTTTAACTGTTGCATAGTATATTTTATTTTCTCTACACTTTATTTTGTCTGATAAAACTAAGCGTCTTTAAAACTAGCATTTATTCTGCTAAATCAAACAGACTCTTTGTCTTTGGACAATGTCTTTACAATCTTATAGCTAATTAAACGTTAGCCTACTATTTTGACATAATAAGGTTAATCTTATTTACATTAAAAATAACATTGGTATTTAGAAAACCACAGTCTGTTTTGTTTTATATCACCACTTTTCGAAATCAAAGTTAAAGTAGAAAAATGTGGATCACATGTCAGCAAAATTTTAACAGCAATCAATAGTTTCATAATCAGATATGACAGCAGTTTTAAGTTGTAATTCTTATGCATTTGCACTTTAAATATTTTATTATTATAATAGTAGTAAATAAGAAGAAGAAGAAGAAGAACAATAATAATGCTATTGTTTTCATATTCACCGTTTTATCATGATCAAGAGTGAATTACTCCGTTGATATAACTATACTGTCAAAGGGCTTGAATCATTTTAGTAATTTTACAGCAACAAGATGGATTTCATTGGTTTGTTGACTTGGCTTACCGTCTTATTTTTTAAGCATGCAGTGATTCTTTATAACCCATAGAGGACGCCCTCGCCTTGTTCAATCTGAGACTTGTGGCGTTCAATTCACTTATGGAATCAAAATGATCGTTTTCACAAGACTACACCAACAAGAAAAGGTTTTGATTAAAGATGGACAACGCTGGGAACTTTATAGTCCATGAGTTCGTTGATGTTTTTAAAGAGGCAATGTGTTGCTCCCGAGCAAACTCAACATTTAGTGGCACCAAAAATATGACCTCATGACCTCTTGGTTTAATTTTTCTTTGCTAGGATTTTGTTTTGTTTTATAAGTTTATTATTATTATTATTATTATTGTTGTTGTTGTTGTTGTTATTATTTTGTTAAACTGTAAAGTGATACTTTAAAAACATAATCCATTCATATTTAGAACTCGGAGTTAAAAAAGTAACAAATGTATCGAATTTTTAAATTGGTTGCAAAGAGAAAGTACTAAATATTTTAGCTTAAAAGTAATGCCTATAAAGAATGGATGGTTGAATGATTTTAATTGAATCGACCTATTGATTTCAACTATTTTTAAAAACGTATAAAGGCTCTTATAGGGCAAGCTTTAACAATACAAAATAATGCCTGATTTTAGAGAGAAAAAATAATCTGTTAGACATATACCAGTATATGCACACTGTATTCGCGATATGCTAGGCCTACACGTAAAAAGTAAACAATATATCGTTTACAGTATAATAGTCAATACAGTGTTTATTAATATAGCAACTACAAATGCATTTTAAGTATAGCTACTTGTAGAAATTATTTGATAATAAAAATAATCAACATGCTTGGGTTAGATTTATGCTTTAGTTTATTTGTCTGTATATGTGAAAAAAAGAGAATAAATGTTTCTTGCAACATCAACACCAAATGTATGTGTGTAATTCCGTATCTCTGTCCCTAGCTGCAGTTGTGTACGCCAGTGTATTAAGGGTTTTGTCCAAATAAATATAGAACGTCTGTAATCAACTTTTTAGAGATGTACTGTTTAAAAGTCAACTGTAACTTTACAATGCTCGTGGCCTAAACCACCTTTTCGCTATTGCCTTCATCGGCGCACCGCTTGAGCTAAATCCTTGTTCCTTTGTGTTAATGGTCCGTCCTCATTTGCCACCTAATTGGACTATATAAGACCAATAACAGGAGAGAACTCTCAGCCCAGCAGCCAACGCGAAGAGTCTGGGAGGCCCCTCCTCTCTCCAGACTCTCCACTTCCCTTCTCTCCCTTCATCCCATTTGCTATTGTACGTGCCCAATCGCCGTATACTTTCTGCATTTAACTCGGGTGACATTTTTATTTCATCATTAGCATCTGGCGCCAGACGGACGCGGTGAGCATCATTTTCACCAAGGAACTCTCGGAAGATGATCAGCAAGATTAATATTGTTTATCTCGCTCCGCATTATTAAAGTCAGTGCTGACCGTAAACAACCGCGTTTAAGTTCCCACTACTGGAAGAGTTTACCAAGGACCTTCAAACTGTTAACAGATAAAAAAAAAAAAAGATTTTTAGCGATTTTCAATATATATTATAAGCCCGAGTTTCAAGTCAACATGCCCGAAACAACACAGGATACATGTGCTTCGGCGAAAGACTCTCCATTTTTCATAAAAAATCTTCTAAATTCTGACAGTAAGCCGTCAAAGCCTAAGCCTATTTTGGCATCAACTAAAGCAGGACTTGATGGCGGCTTCTCGCTCTCTCAGGTTGGGGAATTAAACTTTCCTCGCTTTGAGCTGCCGACCCAGCGCTTTGCGTTGCCGGCTTACCTTGAGCGTGCCTCGGCGTGGTGGTACCCGTACACACTCAGTGCATCTGCGCACCTTCACAGAACAGAAGGTAAGGTCTGAGCTCTCAGGACTGCTTTTTGTGAAGCGTGCATTGATTTGTTATGATTTATCATAAATAATACCGTGGTTCTGCTATTCAATGATGTTGCATTGTATGATATGATATGTTAATTGGATTCAAGTGAGCCTATAGTTTGGAAAATATTTCCGGAAATATTATAAATAATATAAGCATACAAGTTCTTAAGCATTTTGCATAAGCTTTTTGCGTTCTTTTAATATACAATTTGCATGTTTTTAAATTGTCTTTCTTTAAACATTTTCTTTTTAATGCTTAAGTTTGAAAACACTGAGATTTGGACAGTACGATCCACACTTGTTTGCACCTGTCATGTGGCAAAGTGACGCGACCTGTGAAACTTGATATGAATATTTTTCTGAAAGAAAACGAATGCTAATTTGAGCTCTCCCACTGTAGCAGCACAGAAAGCGAGAGACTCCTCGCCGATCACAGGCACCGACCGAGATTCACCTGAGCTCGTGCTCAAATCAGACCCGGATGCCAAGGACGATGAAGACGACAACAAAAGTGGAGACGAGATCGTCCTCGAGGAGAGCGACACCGAAGAGAGTAAAAAAGAAGGCGGCTTGGACGACTGGAAGAAGAGCGATGGCGGCGCGGACAAGAAACCTTGCCGGAAAAAGAAAACTCGCACGGTGTTCTCGCGGAGTCAGGTGTTCCAGCTGGAGTCCACCTTCGACATGAAACGCTACCTCAGCAGCTCAGAGCGCGCGGGCCTTGCTGCCTCCCTTCACCTCACAGAGACCCAAGTCAAAATCTGGTTTCAGAACCGCAGAAACAAATGGAAACGTCAGCTGGCCGCAGAGCTAGAGGCCGCCAACCTAAGCCACGCTGCGGCGCAAAGGATTGTGAGAGTACCCATCCTGTACCACGAGAACTCGGCCTCTGAAAGCTCCAACACAGCGGGCAACGTGCCCGTAAGCCAGCCACTGCTCACTTTCCCTCATCCGGTTTACTACTCGCATCCCATCGTCACCTCCGTGCCACTCCTCAGACCGGTTTGAGAGGACGAGGGATGACTTTTTATATGTAACTATGTAACTAGAACGATTTTACAAGACTGGAGAAGAGGGAAAGAGAACAGGGGAAAATGAAACAAAGAGACGAATTATTTTTGTTTAGAAAATAGTTAAAAAAGACACAAAAGAAAAAAAATGTACAAAGACGCACTATCATGCATTTGAGCCCTATACATTTCTTTTATATAACTTATAAAATACCCATAAACTTCACATGAATAAGGCGAATGTTTAGAGGCCTACATTTCTAATGTTGATGTTGGTTAGTGGTGAATTATAATGACTTCGTTAATTTACTGTTATTATTATTATTATTATTAAAAACTGCTACGGTTTATCTATGAATATCACAGATCAACTTGCTACCACGTCAAAGGAAATGTTTTATACACATGGTTCGATTTCTTTATAGCCCAGGGGGGAATCACACAGCCCTAAACACGGATGTGCAATACTACTGTGTATGATCTATATATTAAGGCAAAATATCCTTTTTGAAACTCTTTATTTTAGACACTTTTTTTGTTTTTATAACCAAACAGTTCTTAGTTTGAGAAGATAACCGCTGAAAACGATTTTGGTCCCGCGTTCAATGGACAATCATAGGGTAGGCAACAGAAATTGCAGTTAAACTGAAGACACACAAACACGAAGAATAAAAACTTTTACTTTTATCTATATTATTTACAGATGTAAATGTACATGTACAGATATAACGAACCAAAACGAGGAAAGGTGTCATTTGTACAGTAATAGCTGTTTTTTTCTTCTTCTTTTTTTACACTGTATTGCTAAATTCTGTTGTGAAATAAACGGAGACTATTAAAGTCTACATGTCTTGAGTGACTAACCTGACTTTGTGTCACGACTGTTGTGTGTTGACGCGAATAACGAGAAGGCTTCTTTGATGTCTCACAATTTATAATGCTCATGTGTAAATTTGGACATGTTGCATGACTAATGCACTCGCGTGAATATTGATAAAATATTATTTTCAGGAAATAATATAGGCTATTTACAAATTAAGAAATCAACATGGGAGACAAAACTGACATAAGATCGCACAAACCATATAATAATTTAGTTTAATTATAGGAAGCTCGATGTGTGTATATAGGCTAACAATTGTCAAATTATATGGAAGTAATTCTGTACATTGCAAAACATCGAAATATGCTTAAAGGGATGTTAATAAATTATTATATAAATAATGTATTAATTCAATAATTAAGTGGGCTAATTAGTTTATTTATGAATAAACCATGTATTTTTTCAGTGCGCTTTGCTAAACATTAAAGAAAGTAAAATAATGTTAAATATAAAAAGGTGAGCTCATTTAACCGTGCAGCAAAACCGGAATTGTTTCACTTAACGCCTCAACAAGCTGAAATACCCATTACCATCTCAATTACAAGCAGGTGCACCTTTAATTCTGGCGGACTCTAGAAGCGATGTTTTGCAAAATCGCGTTGTCAATAAGAACGTATAATTATCGGTGAGAGCTGGCGGAATTGCATTAAGAGTTTTACCGCTCATTGTGAGAGTATGCGTGTGTGTGTGTGTGTGTGTGTGTGTATGAGTGAGAGAGATAGAGGCGGAAGGGTAAAAACTGTGCCCAATTGTTATGTGTTGTGTTGTGTTATGTTATAAAAGCGTGGTCAAAATCGCAAGTAGCCTAATGAGTTTACTGCTGGTGCTGTAAAATGCGTGCAAAAATTGAAACACGACCCATTAACTGCTACAAACCTTAAGCCAATGGAAAATAGTATTGAGTTGAGTGGAAGAGGTTAGCCAGCAACTAAATTATATAAAATCAACAACATAAAATAAAATAATATTATTATTATGACAAATAAATATACAACAAATAATTAACAACTCTACTTTAAACTGATTAAATGCTCAGATACCTTAAATATTAATTAGGCTTAAGAATCGAGGCTTACTGATATTTTTTTTAGAAATATTTAAATTAAATCAAGTTTAGTAGTTTGTCACAACAACTAGTCTTACAGACAATATGTTGTCTATTTCCGTCGTGCGTTGTAATATAAGCCTATTACTAAAACTGAACCTATAAAATGGAATAGACATAGACCAGTATCGAGAGAACTTTAATATGGGTCAGTCAGGCTCATCGACAAGCATTGGTCTTCCTATTCCACTCTTCCTCTAGTCGAAATCAACTCTGCGTTGGGTCTGAGCACTCAGCCAAGAGCACATTCAAATACCACCGCCTAATAATCATAATTCCTTTATTGACGTATAATATAATGCAAGCTCAGCACGAGCCCATTACGGTGAATTAATAGATCGCGGAGGCATTATCGCCTGTCGAGTATTGATCGGGTAGCGTCTGTAAAATATTGTTTCAAATCAAGGGCATTGTTAACAGTTCTTTTTTTCCTGATGGCTTACTGATGACCTTGATCCACTGTCATAAACTGAAAAATAGGCCTATATATAACCTATAACTCGATAATTTCCATTTGACCATATCTTTATGCAAAAAAGGGAGGCGGAGTAAACAGATAAAATGCTCTTTGCGCGATAGCACATATGACAGAGAATAGCCTATATAGAAGAACAAGAGTTTGAACAAGTTTGAGTGCATATTTAAACAATCCCCTCCCATAATGTGTTCCAAAGTTTCTGGTTATCATTCCTATTTGCGCAATGGTGTTTTCTTTGTGAATATGACGGGGTTGTCAGCTAATCAAAGCCTGGGCTATTCAAAACTGACGGAACGGTGATTTAACAATTTCGATAAAACACAATACGTTTAGTTAGCCGACCTCACATTTTCGAGCAGCTCGCTGCGTCACAGTATGAGGCTGACAAAATGGACTATCATCTGCCCTATTGAATTATCTTTCGCTGTGTAGGGGGAAATGTTTTTCAGCGCTCTGCAAAGCACATTTACCCACAATAGACGACGAGAACGTGAACTCAATCCCGTGTATAACGCGCTTGAGAGCGAGCGGGCCTATCTCTGCTCATTACTTTCTCGAAATGTTTTGGTGTTATTCAGGGAAAAAAGATCTCTTCTTTTTTTGCCCCACCTTTCCCATTTGCCTTTGTGATTGAAAGCGAGCATCAGATTTTCATCAAAGTTCTATTAAGTGAAACATAGGTTGCGGGGCAGCCTCTGATTGAAACAGTTTAAATTTTAATTGTGTTTTTAATTTGACATATAGTTGCGGAGAGGAATGACACCACAACGCCGAGGGGCGGTCGATTCGCTTAATTTCTCCCTCAGGGATTGATGAGTATATCAGAGCAGTAGATTGGAAACCCATTAAGACTCAATGGTTAGGTTGTTAATTGGATCTTGATGAATAGAAGCCCTTGGTTGAACTATACTGATCCAATCTTCTTGACTTTCTGTTTTCCAATAAATTACCCAATTCATTTCCCAGCCGTAGATTACATAAATTGTACACCTCCAGGGCTTGAGCTTCCCGCCTGCTTGCTCGCTCGCTCTCGTTCTCTCTCTCTCTTTCTCCCTCTCCCTCTCTCTGCAAAACCATTTGAGAAAAAATAAAAGACCAGCCTCAGAATCTTGAATGAAAATCGAAACATAATCAGCGTTTATACTTAGAAAATTTATTGATATCATTTTCTCTGGTAATTTCCTTATCTTAAAGTTAGACATGCCATATATCATAATACACACGTGTAAAGGGCCCTTTGTTTAATATTTATCGAAGCTTGATTTTCAGATCAAAGGCGTCCATGACTTCATCTGTCTTTCTAGTGGAAAGCATTTTTGCCAGAGCTCGATGTGTATGTTCGGTCATTACTGCCTGCCGCATGCACTGACAGCACGTGCAAAAACGCCTGTTCTGCTGGATTTGAAAGATGTTTAGCTTTGTGAACGCGTGACAGATTGTCCCACAATCGCTGGGTGTTCATCGTGGTTCACCTGTCTGGGTATTTGTGAAACACATAGATAGAATTGCTCATAATCAATAACAAAAACAACGTTTTGGATTAAACGCGCCTTCACAGCACACACGCGCTGGCTTATAGTGCTCTTTTTCAAAGCTATTTAAACAGCTTTCAAAGAAAATTGTGATAATATCACTCCCTCCTACCCGAACACGTAGAATATATGAGGGGCTACATTTCTGGTGTATTGTTTTTGTTTAATATGTCTAAACGGCCTTTAAGCCATCCAGCCTCGGCTGACAAGCGCAGCGTATAAAACCGGCTCTTTAACGATCATTGCGGATTTCACGCCTTATGTGAATGCGCCATAAATCGTAGGGCCGCTGTGAACTAGACCCTCATATTTTACGCACTAAATGGCTATATGTGGGCATATGGTCGCTCACAATAGGTCTCTTTAACAACCGTTCCAAACAGTTGCAGATTGTGACACTTCAACCACATCGTTTCCATCATCGTGTATATAGTGCACGTGTCGTAGCCTACTTCCAGGGTCTTACTAGACCAAACCAACACCCACTGATATTTGTTTCGTTCTAGCCATAGGCACACTGTAAACAGACGCTCTTCAAAATTAAGATTCCTCAGTGGTTAATTTAATAAACACATAAAGCTTATAGCTATGGATCTTTTAAGATCAAAGGTTCTTGCTGGTAGGTTATTCATGGCCTATTCGATGTTTGCTTAATCTATAGTTTCCTCAGAAAAATAATATATAGTCTATATAGTTATAATAATGTAAAAAAAATAAAGAAAAATAAAATTGTAGCCGTTTTCAACTGGCACGGCCCTGTTAGTCTATGGTTGGTAGACTCGTGTCATTATTCCCGACCTTTGAAATTTGTAGTCGGGATCGCTCAACCCTGGCTCCCTCTGCTCCATTAGGTGTCCGCGCGCTGTCACCACGACAAAGCCAGAGCATTTGTTAAGTGTCGCCAGCCTTTAGAAAACGCTAACGAGAGCTAATGTGGCAGAGGCACAGCTGCCCTCGAGACACGAGTCAGGGGTGGGGAGAGCGCCCCCCCCCCCCAATCAATTAGTCAATCAATTAAACAGGGTCCTGCCCGCTCTAGCCGGCCCACAGAGGCAGTAGATTAGCCCACCATAATGATCAAATTAATTCTTAAACGGAGATAATGGACGTGGAATGAGTTTATTATTTTCAAGAAAAATGAGATAGGATCCATTATTAGTTCCTAGACTGTGTGTTGGATTATTTGACCAATTTGCCATTTATAGCACAAGACTAGTGGAATTTAAAACGACTGTTTAATAAGATATATGATTTTGAACTAAACCATGGATTCAGATGACTTGTGATTATGAGGTTGGCTATTGTTGTAGGCATGAACTTGAGAAACTCCATGTGCTTGAGATGCCTAAAACTCTAGTCATGAACGAAGATACCTCTGTGGATCAGCAGCATAGTCGTCTGTGCAGTGGGTTTTATTTGTGAGGATCACAGTCCACAGTAAAACCTGTTTAAAAAGTGCTTCTGGATTACTTAAGCTTTTAATTGCATGGTGAAATATAGTGACAATCTTTTGAAGCGGACAAACAAGCTTTATTTTAAAGTTACTGTTACATTTGTTTTAATTATAGTCCAGAGTCCTGTTCACATGAGCCTCCAATACGAGTCAAAATCTTAAGATCAGTAAATGAATAAAAAATAAGCTTGTTATCATGTAAACAGAAAAATATTGTGTCGATATAAGGGAGCAGGAAATTACTTAAATTAGAAGCAATAATAATCACAATTTATCAAAGTGGAAAACCAGAGGCACGCACATGACAATGAATAATTATCCACCCAGTACTTCACAGAAAGCTATTAAAATGTTGGTTGTAATTTCTCGTTACAGTAATATTCTGCAGGCAAACGTCCGTCAAGTAGGCAAGTTGTGAGGGAAAAGGACAAAATATTGTTGACCAGCCTACAGCTAGACCGTGACAAGTGCTTTGTAAAGCATTTGGCGTAAATTCACAGTGCAAAAACAGCAGTTTATTTTGTTGTGCAAAATACATTTATTCTGAGAGGGCATTTTGATCACTATATTTTACATTTCCCAACTCCGTCCTTAAAGTATATAATGTTAATATAACAAGCTTATTTAGACTCTTAGTATTATTATAAATGTGTTACTGCAAAATGTATTAATAGCACAGGGGGTACAATGGAAGGCCGCAGAATGACTTTTTAGCAAAAATCAGCCTCACCAGCATCTGTAATCAATGATAATAATAATAATAATAATAATAAAATGCATTAAAACAGCAATGCTTTGAACTAATATAACTAAATAAGCTTAAACTATTAAACTAAATGACATATTATGCAAAATAAAACACCTAAATGTGCACAACTCATAACAAGGATAAAAATGTTAATTATTAAAATCTATACAAATGTGATATAGCCTAGTTTGCGCAAGGAATTCTGAGAATTCCCATAAAGTCACCATAAAATGGTCATACTTTTTAAATTTATTAAAGAATGAAAGTGAATTTATTGTATGACTAAATGTAATAGGCTATAAATTTGTAAGTTAAAAGTAATTTATGTTTGTTTTTTTTACCTGTATTGTTTATAATATTTACAGCGTTACACAGGCTATACTCTATAAACATAGGCTACTATTGTTTATCATAAGGTTATTTACAGTCAGCCAAAAAACGGGTTTGCATTGTTGCATTTTGACATTCTTTTTCCGTTAAAATGACTAACCTTTTTAACATATTCATCTAGCGCTCTGCACTTCTCGTGAGCCATTGACGAACTCAACCTTTTTAAAATTTGAAATTTCCGGGCGCGCTTTCAGCGCGTGATTGGTCAACGCCGGTCTTACCTACATGCAAATGAGGGCACGTTCCACCCGCCTTGAGACCAGAGCTCGTGGAAGTGGAGAGGAATGCATTCGAACACTTTTGAGCCCACGAAAAACAAGTTTTTTTTGAACGTCCCAACAGCTTTAAAGAACCATTTTCAAATTTGAAGAGAACACTCTCTATGTGTAGCGGAACTTATTACTGCGTTGGCATTGTATCATTTTTAGAACATTTTTGAACTGTTATGAGGCGAGAATGAATAATTCGGAGGACAGCGGAAGCAAGAGCTCGCCTGCCCCCATTTCAAGCTTCACGATCCAGTCCATTCTGGGAACCTCCAACGAGGGAGTCCGGTCAGCTGGAAAGGACAGTCCGAAAGCGCAGCCGAGGAAGCGGACGCTGTCCGTGTCATCGGAGGACGACTGCAGCGCCGGAGAGGACTCAGGCGACTGCTACTGCTCTGAGCCCGGTGTACCAGAGTCCTGCAACACGCACCAGCCTCTGAACTTCTCCCTTCTCGGTAAGTGATTCTATCGCCAGTGTCTTTGTATTTTTATTATGAGACCGTTTTTTACCGCCATCGTCAATATAGACATTTCTGATGCCTTGATGTCTAGTCAAAAAATCACTTTTAAAACAGGGCTCACTTCAGAAAGTACCCTATATAAAGCACAAACTGTTTTTGTCATCGTGGTGACTGTCTTGTTGCCACCACTGAATAAAACTTCAGTAGTGTTTTTATCCGACGTATTATCGCGCCTCGGTGAACAGGGGAAAGGTCAAATAATTAACCGAATTTAATCGAGTCTGCTAATTGATTATGCCGGGCTTTCAGAGGGAATGCTACATTTCGTCAATTGAGCGTTAAATGTAACACGATTTAATTAATATCGTGCACCAGTGCTAGTCATATTGTATTGTTTATTTAACAGGGCACTTGTAACCTTTCAACAGTCGATCAAACAGTCGGAGTTCAAATTTAATGAACTCTTGTGTAAAGTATCGAGTAATGGCGATGTTTAGCCTAATAGAAAAACCCTACCGAGTGAATTTGATGATGGACGAACATTTAAAAGCACTTTTTGTGCCACACTAAAACTAAACGTGTTTGCAACCATTTATTGAATCAATTTATCCAATTATGCATTTCGTTCACACAGAAGCACAAAAGCTTTATATAATTAGCTATTATTAATAGATCGGAAGGACTGTGTTTTTACAGCACAATTTGATAAGGCGAAATCTTTGTGTTGCAGGTGCCACAAAGGGACTTCTACCTGTGCAAGATGGGATCGACCGCCGGCCGCATTTGACACCATCCATACTACCGGATTACAAAGAGGAGCAGGAGCGAGCGTGTAGCCAGATGTCTCCCGTTTCTGAAGATAGGCAACGTGAAGGCCCGGACAAACAGAGCAGCTCCGCCAAGAAGAAGACGCGCACGGTTTTCTCTCGGAGTCAGGTTTATCAGCTCGAGTCCACGTTCGATATGAAACGCTATTTGAGCAGCTCCGAGAGAGCCTGTCTCGCCTCCAGCCTGCAGTTAACGGAGACACAAGTGAAAACGTGGTTTCAGAACCGGCGGAACAAATGGAAACGGCAGCTCTCTGCGGAACTGGAAGCTGCGAACATGGCGCACGCATCAGCGCAGACTTTGGTTGGGATGCCCCTCGTTTTCAGAGAAAATTCGTTGCTCCGGGTGCCAGTTCCGAGGTCCATTGCTTTTCCTACCCCACTGTATTACCCTGGAAGTAATTTACCAGCTTTACCATTATACAATCTTTACAATAAGATTGAATATTAACTTTTGCGCACAACGAAAATTCCTTGCTAAGGGTCGACACACTATTACACACTTAAACGTACAAATGTTTGACAAAATTCATGTCTATTTATACCTCTTTATTTGGTGAAAAAAAATATATTTCTTATTATGCAGCAATTAAACGAGTCTATGTGTAAAACACAAAAGCAACACGGTTCTGTACATGTCCTATAAAATACACCATGTGTATAATGATTATTTTGTACTTTTATTTACATTTCTGTCCCCAGATTAACCAGTTTCGAAGGAGTGAAAAAAAAATGAAATAAAAGTGTAACCAGTCGATTCTTGTCTCTAAAATGAAAACAACAGGGATTTAAAAAACACTTTTCCAATCATTATAATAATAATATTTTTTATTTAATTTTAATTATTGTATTGTATTTATTATTTATTGTAAAGAGAGGTCTATAAAATACAGAACGATTGACAGAAATAACATTTAAAAAAAACTGCAATGGCACATTTTGATGTGATGTATTTTCGTCTCAACAGCATTTTCTTAATATTTTGATTATTTTATTAGCAGTCTTCTAATGACCACAACAGCAGAAGGCCTCCATGATATCACAGAATGAAATGAATCTTAAGGATGGTTAAGTATATAAACACATAAACACTTATGTATAGTGTTTATATACTTAACCATACTGAAGAGTATATATATATATATATATATATATATATATATATATATATATATATATATATATATATATATATATATATTAGTGTGCTTATCAGTTTAAGACAAACATTTGTGTTACATTGACACTGGGTCATGTAAAGTGTCCTCAGTTGATGCTTTCGCAATTAGGGATAATTACATGTTGCCTGTCACACGCAAACGCATTCAAACATTCTCGGAGACCAGCGGAACGTCAAAAGCGCAGCGGGGCCTCAGAGAAGCCGCAGTCAAGATGACAGTGCTCGCGGTGCAATCTGATAAGACGCACCCGCTGTCGAATTACAAAGAGTGTAGTGGTGTCATGTTGCACTGATTCCATGTTCTCTATACAGGCCACGGAGAAAGTTCATTATCAACACACACAAGTACTTTTTTTCCGACATGATGACAGCAGTTTGAATGTCACCTCGAAATGTTCGTTTTTACCGATTGCAGATTAAACCACGGAATTTTTAATAGAATGTGTAAGAAAATGTGATGCTGTGCACAAATAAACAGTTACATACTGAACAGTACATTTTAAATAAAATTGTAGTTACATTTTAATTTAAACATATAAATAAATACCGTCCTTCTTAGAGAAAATGATAGCTCATTTTAAATGTCATTATAGTTTTCTTTGAAATATTCGTATTTCGTTATTTGTACAGTCAGTTTCGTTAGTAGTATATTGGATAATATATTTTTATTTTCGAAATTTCCCCCCATCCTTTTATGCCCTTAAATTGCTAATGGCCAAAACAAAACAAAAAAAACAAAAAACAAAAAAAAAACACTGAAACATCAGTGAGTTCCCTAAAGGCAGGATGAAGAGAAGCTCCTAGCTTGCTAGTAATACTGTTGTTGCTGTCTGTTTGATTGACAGCTCGGACCAAAGGTCAGACTGTGCAAAACATACATGCGAGCATAAACTTATGTGACTTTCGTGTAAATTTCATCCTGTGGGTTTTCAGTATTTTCTCACTGAGTAAAAGCGCATACACTTCCATTCACTGCCTCACACACCCATCTGTAGGTGAAATGGCAGGTGTGAATTACAAATTTTAATAGCACACCAATAAAAATGATTTGAAGTGGTTTGAAGAGGTGGAAGACAGTGTGGAGCAGATTTGTTGAGATGATGTGTTGTGCCTCAGGATTCATCAAACTTGCCTGGCACAGCGAAAAGCAGGAGTAATTCAGTTTGGGATGTAATTTATGAGCAAGGTAATGGGCACTATATATAAAGTGGGGAGAGTGAAAGAGAGTGAGAGAGCAATAGAAATACAGAGAGAGAGGAAGAGAGAGAGATAGAGAGAAATGTTTTTCCATTCTTCTAATATCAGAACTGACATTGGTCTATTAATTTAAAAGCAGTGCTAAATCTTAAAAAAAAAAAAAAAAAAAAAAAAAAAAAACTTCAGCACTGGTCCTGTACATTAATGTCCCTGCAATATCTGACCCAAAAGAATTATTATTTTTGAATAATACTGATATGTGTGTCTGCATCCTGTCTATGGACTGTGTCCTTATATTAGTTAATGATCTGTTTCCATTCTATGCATGGGTCTGTATTTTGTTGAAACAGCAGCTGAACATCTAACTGCTCAAAAATGAAGGAGCGCTGCAGGTTTGGATGGACATTTGCCATGATTGTCGCTCACTACAAACAGCATCTAACAGAAGCTGCTTTTCTCTAAATGAATTTAAGAAAAACATAACAAGGTTTCTGATTGGCATCTGAATCACTTATGACCTCCATGAGCGGCTGTACCTCCAGACTAATGGCTGAAATGAGGAGCTTGAGTCTGAACTGATTCTGGTTTATATCAAATCCTAATGGAGAAGCCGAAGGGAAATTATGTTTGGATCCCCCAGACAATAACTAAATATGAAAGCCACTTAGTAATTTCCAGATGCACACTGAGATAGCTTTCAGTTGTATGACAGACTTTAACATTTCATTGATGCAGTGTTTTAGTGTATCATTCATAATAAATTGCAAATACATACATTCACACACACAATATATATATATATATATATATATATATATATATATATATATATATATATATATATATATATATATAATGTGTGATGCATACATAAATATATATATAAAGAATAAATATAAATAAAAAAAATATAGATAGCAAAAAAAAATCATAATAATTATATATTTTTTCTTCCTAAGTGATGGTGAAAACTACTCAGCTTTCCTAATGCCTTCAATCCAGTGAGGCTGATCGCTTCTTTCATTGAGAAATAGAAAGAAAGTCCATTACATTGAGCAAAATCAATAATCATGGTATAAAAGTATCTTTGTCGGCTGAACTTTTCTCTCAGAGATGAAAGGTGATCACATTTATCCATTAGTTCACATTGATTGTGCAGATGCAAGAAAGCGCTTGATAAGCCATATTTATGGGTGCACTACAATTGCTCATGTTTTCTTTACACTTCAATTTATCGAAGCAGAAGGTGCAATAAGTATTATTTTGAAAAAATCTTGGAACACAGATGTTCCAAAAAAAAAAAAAAAACTAATATTAAAACTTAAAAATGACAAAATGTTTATTTAGTTGAGGGTAATTTCTCCCTAAAAATACTGTTGTGTTGTTCTAAAGCATCAAAGACCCATTCAAACCACTAAACAAATAAATAAAAGATGCAGAAGTGCCTTGTTTTCCCACATGGAATATCGCTAAGATGATGCAGTGACTGCAACAGTTGTGTGAGCTCTCTCTTTCTTCTCTCTCCTCCATCTCATCTGTACTATCTTACTCTTTGTCTCTTTCTTTTAGACCCTGATTTTTCATACTGGAAGAGGAGGGGTGAGGGGGTGGGTCATTATTCTATTTAAGAGGTACAATTTTAGTAATGGCTTTTGCTGCAGTCCACAGAGGCACAGCCAGCCTCCCTCAATATCCTGAACATTATTTGCTCGTTTAGTTAAATGATGTTTCTAATTGGTTCATAATTAGTTGTAATGAGGCGGGCCCGAACGTCTCTGATGCGGATACATCTTAATTCAACATGGCATCTCGTTTCTTCAGGAATAGTTGCCCATGGTTCTTGGAGGGTTGGAAGTGAGAGGAAGGCTGGAAGGGGGAGGTTTCCTGCCATTGTGTGTTCCCGTAAATTGGAAAATGAAGTTTGAAGAGCAGTGGGGTTGAAGACCGGGCCATCGTGAGCGCTGCTGCTGTCTTTCTTAAATGATCTGGCCAATTGTCAAGAACCAAGTAGAGCTATTACACTGACATAGAACAGACAGAATAGCATATTTAGAATGGCCTGTTGGAGATTTGTTTCATAAATGTTTACTAAAACATACATTTTTTATGGTAGATGCAAATTTTGTGTGTGTGTGGGTCAGTGCTCGTAAGCGAATGCTGTGAAAGAGGGAAACTGAAGGTCATTGCGGCTGGTTGGTGTTAACATAAGACCCTTTTGTGGTTTGGATAAATGAACATGTCCATTCACTGGAGCCCACTCACCCCTTTTAAGCCGTACAGCCTAGAAATACACACACACACAAACACTATCACACTTTTATATACACACAATCAGTGGTGCCCAATCACTTCGCTTAAACAGCTCGAACAACTGCATGTAGAGCCAGTCTGTCTGCCATCTCTCTGCTCTCTGTTGATTTTTCTCACTCTCTTGTTTTCTTTCTCTCACCCACAAGCCCAGATAAGCTCACTCATTCAGGTTGAGATTCAGGTTGGAGAGTAAAAGTTGATCATGCATCTACTTAGTCACTTGAGAGTAATTTGATTTAATCCAACGGAGAAAAAAGTCAATATTTGTTGTTTGAACAATGACTTATTGAGCCTTTCCCAAGAAGTGAACCCGCATGTGATACCTGTGTTAGCTATTTGATTAGGTGTGTGTTTCCTTTTCACTTTCTACTTTTTATTTTTATGCCAAAAACAACATTTTACTAAGCTATCTACATAAATACTTAAAACTAATAATATTACTTTAGAATCATTTTCTTTTCTTCTTATATTTCTTTTAGAATTAGGGTTAATATATAATATTAATAATCTATCTATCTATAAGTGAAGATACATTTCATCCCACATGCTAAAAAACTTGTAAAATAAGCCACAATGTACTTTATTAATATGAATGAATTTTTCCTTATGTTTTTTTTTTAGCTATATTTAGAATTTTGCACTGCTTTGTGTTGATGAATAAGTTCCTGGCAGAAAATTACCAGTATTATTTATTTATTTATTTTTACAGAAAACGAGTTTGGATTTCAGTATAATTAAAATAAAAGTTTTTTTTTTTTTTATACATATGCTTAAGATTCTTCCCAGTAAATATGAATATGAATATTTATCTATCTATCTATTTGTCCCCCAAGTAAACCCACACACTCATTGTTTTTCCAGCTGTAAGGTAATCAGTGTAAAAACCTGATTAGAGAGATTTATAGACATTAGGAGGCAGAGGTCATTCAGGTGTGAGGCGAGTCAGGTAAATGTGAAATGCACCTGTGCTTTATAAAGACATTTTGAGTGATGAAGTGACAAACATGATTGCAGTCTATCTTTATTAGTCTTTGTGTGTATCTATGTGTGTATTCATCTATTTACATGACTAATATATATATTAGTATATATATACTAATATTTATATATATATATAGGTAGGTAGCCATGCTGCTTTGTCAAAAATAACTTTACAAGTATTTGATAAGTATTGCATTAGGCAGTCTTTAACTTTAACAAAAAAGAAAAAAAAAGATGAGGATTTATGTTACAAATGCCCCTGAGAGCACTTGACTGAGGGTGTATTTAGTAAACAAGCAACTAGGTTTTTGAGAGATCTCTGCATAAAGCGCCACATCTTGGTAACAAATTAGAGGTGTATGTGTGTGAGAGAGAGAGAGTGTGTGTAGGCCCACTAGAGATCTTTTTTTTCTCACAGGGAACATATTTGTAACCATTAGTTGGGTCTCCTGTTTCATGTTCCATGTCGTTTCTGAGCTAACAGCATCATCTGAGTGTGTATGTGTGTGTCCTGAAGCTCCATGTTAGTGGAAGGAGACTCTGGTGCCTCTTCGTCCCACAGATGATGCATCATTCTGGGTGTAAAGAGTAACCCGAGCCCTTCCTCTAGCATGGCTGTGGTTCTCCGTGGCCCCACAGAGCCCTGGGGATGCTTTTAAGAAGATTTGGTGCTAGAGAAAACAGCTCTTCAAAAGAAGTGTCGTTACATTACTGAGTAATTAGCACTGCACTAGGGGCAAAGAAGCTCTCTGGCTTGCCGACAGAAGCTACTGCTACAGAAGACATACTCAAGTTGTGTGTGTGCGTGTGCTTTTGTTTCGCATCAGTTCAAAGCACCTTAGGAAAAGCATGTGTGCGTTTTGTCTTTGACGAGGAAAAAATGCAGTCGACAGGCTTGTTATACCACCGTCTTTCCACGTCTCCGTAATCATTTAACACATTTACTGTGGCTTTTTCGGTTTCACCGAGTGAGTGAGTCACTAAGTGCCTTTTAAAAGCATAACAAACATTACAGGTTAACAAATGTGACATTTCAGATATATGCTATAAAGGGAAAACCACCCAACATTTCAGTACATTTAATTTAACAGAATGGGAAAATGGCAATTTGAGGCATTAGCGCTTGACTTTGAAAGCACCCGTTTGAAGTAAAAGACATGCTGATTGCTTTAATTGATAATCTGGAGTTGGTTAAGTGCAGTTTTGGTGCGTGTGGTCTTAATGAATAAATGTGTATTTTTTTTATCTCACACAAATTTGCCTGTTCTCTCTTTTTCTCTCTCACTCACAGTTTTAATTCAGTCTGGGTATCCGCCTGGTAAAGAGTAATACACAAATGTTACACGGATTTAATCACACTACCATATATTATCAATCCAATCCTTTTCCCCCCTCAAAGTAGGATTGTTTGGGCAAAAAGGAGCTTGTATTTCTTACTTCAAAGAGTGTTTGAGGGTCTTGAGGGTTCTTTGAGAGGTAAAAAAAAAGACACACACAGTAGTACAACAGTTACACACACACACATGTAGGTCCATGCTAAACCAAGTGGCCGAAGTCACCACTTACCCTTAGTCCTCGTTAAGGAGACTGTTATCATATTAGAATCATATTAGCAGAGCATGGCTTAACCTGAAAGGTCAAAGGTCACAGATCAAAGGTACAGACCTGTGGGAAGCACAGAAGGAGAGGATGATCCTCACCTCTGTAACGGAATCCTCTCATTACAATAAAGCTCCACTCTGCCTGCCGGGGAGAGAGAGAGAGAGAGAGAGAGAGAGAGAGAGAGAGAGAAGCCACAGTCATGTGATAGGAACCAAGCCAGAGGGAACGGAGCAGATTTAGAGCCAGCCAACCAATAAAAAGGAAACAATGACATCATGATGACACAAAAGCAGAAGCGACTTTATTCTCATGGAATTTCAAAGCAGCAGGTAAAGGTTATAGAAAAATGGCTTCTTAGATCCTAGTTAAGACAAGGGGCCCCCTTTCTGTTTTCAGACCATTTTAAACAGCAAAATCTGGGGAAAACTGGCAATCAAAACAATTAGTTACAGTTTTAAGTAGTGCACAAATTACCCTATATTTATACAATATTTTGTTGTTATTTTATTAATAATAAATAGAAAGAAAAATATAAATACATTTAAATTACTAATTACAATAGAATTAATTAATTAATTATTATAATAGTAATACTAACAATAATAATATATTGTGTTTGTTTGTGTATGTGTTTGTGTGTGTACATATATATATATAAGTTGTTGCAACATAATAAATAAAATTAATCATTTGTAGATAATATTTTATTATTATTATTTAATTCTTTCATATTATTATTCTTTTATTAATATTATATTTTTTTGCTTTTTTTGCTTTAGCACAATGACAATGTAAATGCTTGTTATTTACTTTTTTTTAACGCAATGTCTTCATAATATTTCGCTTTGTATTTTTCTCACACAGTATGAATATCTTAAGATATCTGGATTTATATTTCAGGAAGGTGGCCTGAAAACCCTATGGACTAAAGAAACTAAATACATTACCTAAACTGAACACTTATGTTATTGCGAGATACATTTTATTATTTAATCAGCTTGGACACACTTTGAAATCCTTTGCAGACCACCAGGTTTTCAGAACCACAAAAAAGGACATAAAGCTCTGGACCAGCCTGTGGGCTTCTGGCCTCTCATTGGCTGAGGTCACAGGCTGTGATCAGGGTTGTGACCTCTGACTCATGGCTTGGAGGAACAGAGACAGACACAGAGGTGGAGTTGCCATCTCAGAGTGAATAAAGATCTTTGACCTTCACCTGAGATTAGTATCAATATCAGAACTAGTGTTTATTTCACTTCCACCCTCTAACTGAATCCCTTTTTCTTTTTGTCTGAGTCATTGTGCTCCAAAAATGACATGCAACGGGTGGTTGAATTCTGGCAGAATGAGACACATGGTGCTGAAGGACATATGTAACTGGCCTCACCTGCATGTATTGCAGGTGAGGCCTGAATGAAAAATTGTTAATGAAGTGATACACTGGTGCCCTGTTACTATTTTACTTTTAGTATTTCATCCACATGAAAATATGGATATATACAGTGGTCCAAAAAATATTTTGATACTTCACTAGCAATTAAAAAAAGAATGTTATAAACATTCCGTCATCACATACCCTACTCTCAAATTGATCCAAACCTTTATGAGTTATTAACCTGTACAAGAATGTTGGCAACTAAACAGTTAGCCAGTGGCATCCAAATAATACAAATAACCATGGAAGTCAGTGGCTATAGGGCATCTTATATATATATATATATTAGGTGGACTATACTTTTTAAAAAACACACACAAAAATAACTTTGTTAGGTTTTAAAATGACTAAACAACAGACATATTTTGGACACTTTCTGGTTGTTAAATTTTGGTGGAATATATCAATAATTTGAACTTCACCTGTGGTTTCTCTGACTCCTATGCACTTGAGGGGAAATGATATAGACAAAAATATAACATTGCCAAATATATCAAACTGCAAAAATACATGTGAAGCAACATATGTTTGTTGATGCAAAAGTGTTTGTTTAGATTATTTGCGACTTTGTTTACTTTTTATATAAATACATTTTATGAATCAATGTTCTACAAAGTCCCTGCCTGATTCAGTCTGCAGACTTCTTTTTATTAAAGAAGTTATTAAATGTGAAAATGTTTTATTAAAGAAGTTATTAAATGTGTTTTATTTATTATGCAATTTGTAAAGTTGTTTATATAGGCCTAATATTATATATTATATATATATATATATATATATATATATATATATATATATATATATATATATATATGATATCTGTCACACACGGTGTACGAACACACTAAGATCTTGTTTTTGCTAAATTCACCTGCAGCCATTAGTCCGGCAAAATAAAATCAATCTCCACAAGGCTTGAAGACACAGAGAGAAAGGAGAAGATCCACACCAAAGAAAGAGATCTGAAAGAAAAAGAGAACAGATCTGAAGGCTTTATGGAGGATTAGTGACAACAGTGTGCTGACTGATTGGTCAAGTCTTTACGATGTCATCACCTGCCACAGATCGCTATGGGCAGAATCTACAGCTTGCCTGTGACACCTCTCACATATCAAATCATATTCCTGTGAGACAGAGTAACTGTCAAACCCGGCCCCTTCTGTGATCCCCCTGAAAGACTGCTACACTGTGCCTTCAAATTCCCGAAGAATGAATGGATAGAAGGGTCTTAACAGAAAGAGAGGATATATATAGAGAAAGGGAGGAAAAAGAAGGAGGGAAAGGTAGCAATTCTGTCCTTCCTGCAATTAGCATTCACGGTTAGCTAAGCAGAACTAATGCAGTGAATCTAAGAGTGTAGAGTTACGTGCTCGCTGTCGAAGAACCCCTGGGCAGATTAGACTGTAGAGAGAGAGATGATGAACAAGAAAGAGAGAGAGAGAGAGAGAGAGAGAGAGAGAGAGAGAGAGAGAGAGAGAGAAAGAGAGAGAGAGAGAACAAACCCTTCAGATCCATTACAAGGTTTATTAGGGTGCTGGGTTATTGGTAGTCTGCTCCACGGGGGCAAACACAGTAGCACACACACACACACACAGAATGGGATGTATTTAGCCTTGAGGAGGTGAGTGCTTAAGAAGTTAATGATAGGGTTGTTTTCAAAACAAAAAACAACAAAAATAAGAACTCTTGAGCCTGTGGGACTCTGGGATTTGTTGTGTGCAGTTTTTGACTGGAAAAAATTAGTCCTGTTTCAGAGGTAAACAAAAGAATTGCCGGCCAGACCTTACTTTGTCCTTTTCTTTTCTTTTTGTTTTTTTAAACAGAAATCTAATGGCAAACTGAAACCAATACAGTCTATATATCACCCCTATGCTTGGTCAGAACCACTGAACTCAATGGTTTTCTCTTTTTTTTTGTTTTGTTTCTTTGACAGTTGACAGCTTAAAGAACACTCAACAGAGCCTTTCTCTCTCTCTCTCACACACACACACACACACACACACAGAGGGCACATGTCTTGTGGGCTACTGCTCTTCAAACACTGTATCCCTGACAGAAGACATAACAGCCGAAGGCGACTGTCCAGTGTGTGTTTAAAACGGTGCATTTGAAAAGGACCCCATTACGGCTGTCAGTCTCCTGCCTTCTTTTATCAACTTTTAGTCTGTGATGTTCTTCTATTTCTGTTTTCACAGTGTTGGGTAAAATTCTGAATTGAAGTATTGGCTCATTTTCAGTTTATGAGTTGGAATTGAAAACTGAATTGGCTGTACTCCACAAAAAGCTCAACTGGAACGACAGGACACAATTTTTTATTGAATTGCATATGATATAATTCAACAAGTAATTATAAAATTCTAGTAAATAAAGTAAATAAATAATGTAATATAAACTTATATAATAATTAACATAATTTATTATTTATTTTGATAGGATAGTTGGTAGACAGGAAGAAAAGGGGACAAGGGGATAGAAATGGGAAAGTTCCCATTATCATATATAATAATAATAATAATATAAATAATTTTTCATTCATTGTTCAAAACTTTCAAATATACCTCTGTCAAGCCAGCATTTAAAATGCATCCTGACCCTTGCATTTCCATTTAAAATTATACTTTTGATTTAATTTTTAAACGATCACTAACATTCTAATAACAACTAACATTCAAATTCCAACATCGCCCAAAAGAATTTCCCCAGGAAGCGGCTTTTTAAATGCCCTTTTGTTGTGATTGACAGGATTAAAGGAACGTACTCCACCTAAATATTAATTTACAAGCATTTCATTTTACAAGCTAATTGTAGCCCTCATTGTATGGATGTTTAAAAAATGTCCAGCCTTTTCTCAAGCATGTAGGTCATGAATCTTGTCCTGTGATCTCATCTAACTCTGTACAGTCATACATGCTCCTTCTGTCCTTTCTTCGGAGAAGAGTGATCTCATGGGTCTTGGATGTCACTTCTCCATCGGTCATTAAGGAATGTTCTCACGCCACCCCGTTAGCTTTCAGAGAGGCTGAGATGTTCCACTTGTCCCCCTTCATAATAGACATAATAGGAACATGTTGCCCTTGATATATTTACTTGCTCTATTTCTGGCATGAAATCAAACACCTTACACATGCTTTACTGCTAGCAGCCAATCGTTTGTTACATCTGACAGGGATAAGCACATACAGTACTTAAAGGGTTGGTGGTAGCAACTTAATGTGTTAAACTCCCATTCTCTGTTCCAGCGCCACATGTGTAAATGTATGCACAAATATGAACAAACACACACAGTTTCTGGAGAAGAAAAAATGTGCCAATTATTGATTAGTTGTGACTGGGCTGTTGGCTTGATCGGGAACTCCGATCAATAACCTGTTGTCCTGCCATAAGCACTTTCAGATATATGTTGACACATGCCAAGAGGACATTATTTGAGCTAATGTTACATTTATGTCTTTTCATGATCATTCCAACCATCTTCTAATCAATATGAGTGGAAAATAGCATTAGATTGTGTAGGCCTATATGTGCACTTGTGTTCACACACAAAAGACACACACAAGGAGAAAAATTCATCCAGACACACACACACACACACACAGTCTGGCAGATTCTGCTGCTCGCTGATCTGTAATTGCAGTGGATTGAATCTACAGTTTAGCAAAGAGAAATAATTACCTAGCTAATCAAAGTAATTCAAGGTAATGGTTGATTCACATTTCGCAATATGGCCCATAGCACTTCTGTTTAATGAATGCTGCTTGCCAATATTTACTGCTAAAGGTTTTTAGCAGAAAGTCGATAATGTATCTGTGCTCCCACCAGAAATGGCAGCAATTATTTTGCTTATTGAAGAAGCTTGTTTTAGCAGACATGGAGCAACATGCATCGTGATCAACAGCCGGTTTATTAAACACTGAATTGCAAAGAGATTTTTCTTTTAAAAACAGTTAAAATTATAAAAAAAGAGGATATATAACCATGATAACTGTTTTATCTAAATCCTCTAAAGTTCAGTCTGAGGACAGAAAGGTCAAGACACGGACAGAGGTGATACAGAGCGACAGAGAAAATGAAAAGAGATTGTGGCTGCTCAGGGAAGATGGAAAATGAAAAAGAGCCGGGCATGAAGATTCAGTGGGTGAATGAAGATGTGTGTGTGGGATAAATAAATAAAACCCCTAAATCATTACCTCCATTAACAAACACATGTCATCCTGTTCTACTTTTTTGACGTGGAACAAATTTGTATTTAACTCAGTATACCTCTTTTTCACTTAGTTTGCCATTTTTGAAAATTACAGTTTTACATCCCAATCCACCTTATTTTCCTAACTGTTCAGAGGCGGTGTGGATGATTGGAAAGTATCCACGACAGGTGTTTTCACATTTATATCATATTTTGTTACTTTTTTACATATAGATCTGTACAGAAAGCACTTTGTGTTTGAACCTTTACAGCACTTGCAGAGTGAAGTAAACAAAATCCACTGAGATGAGACTCCAGTGTGCTGTAACCCAAACAACTAGCTAACAGATTAACGTTGTGAAAGAGCCGGAACAACACACGCTATTAAAGATAAATTAATTATTTGTAACTTATTATCTCACTTTAGCATTGTTACATTCTATTTTATTTAAATAGTTAGCATGGGCGCACGTGTGGGTTGTGGGTGTGTGTGTGTGTGTGTGAGAGAGAGAGAGAGAGAGAGAGAGAGAGAGAGAGAGAGAGAGAGAGAGAGCTTGCATTACAATCTGCTACTTTAGCAAAAATTTGAGATGTCCGTGTCAGGACTCAGGAGTGAGGGAGGGAGAGGGAGAGCATTGATTATTACTCTGTATTTGTTTAACTAATGTAATCCCCAGATTCAGCGTGTTTGTCTAGTAGCTGATCATTCGGCCGTGCCATGAATCAGAATGACTGAGGCACGGAGGAAAAGTCTAATATATCTGACACAGTCCAGGTCCAGCTCCAGCCGCTCTGCTCGCGTTATTGATGGATCTTTCAGCTCTGACACTCTCTTTACAGCCGCACGGATGACGAATGGGAAGAGAGAGAGGCAGCCAAACACACACCGGCCTCCATTTCTGTGCCGTTGAACGCCAGGAGCGCTGGAGCTCAACACCGGCGTTGCATATTGATCGATCTCGGGCCTCTTTGATAATTTGATGCGCGTCACATTTGACAACGTTATGCTGGGGGGAGGTTGTATCTAGAGGGCTAATGAAACTGTTAAGCCATAGAAAAGGGAAGGGGAGGTGCGGGATAGGCTTGGATAGATGCTGTTTTTCGGCTACATTAACCTTGCAAATAGCTGTCAGAGATTCATAATGCGCACGCAACACACACTCACACATGCGCGCACACCTCCCTCAACTCCTAATAACTTTGTCATTGTTGACATTAACATTAAACAGAAGCCAAAGCCATTAAAATCCCCTGCGCCTCGACACCAGGCGCATTATGTTGTTGGTGTAGAAAATGAAACTCTTGTTAGCATTATGGCCTGGCGCTTACAGCGAAACGCCATTGAGTGATTCTAAAAAATTTGATTTTGAAAGTGTGCCGCACGTGACTGATGATGAGCGCCGGTGACGTAACGGAAGAAGCGCCAAAGATCAGTTACAGAGCTTGCGCGTCATTTTGAATTCAATTATTAATATCTCTTGAATTACTCATCAGATTTCTCGGTTGGTTTATGTGAAGAAATATGGTTCAGAACAATTTGAACTTAAAGGGATAGTTCACCCAAAATTCTATCGTCATTTTCTCACCTGCAGGGGCGGATCTAGAAAAATATTGATGGGGTGGCAAGAAGGGGGCAGGAATTTTTGAGGGGTGGCAACATATGGCAGACGTATATATACTGAATTTAGTCACAGTTATCACAGTTTGATAACAAACATTACAACCTATATAGAATAAGTGACCAAACCCCATAAGCACCGCCACACTCAATAATGCATACAGTATGCATCGACATGTAATTAAGAGCATTATAAAAAGTTCAGTGTTATCAATATGTCAATTTATTATAAGAAACACAAGATTTTAACAGCCAATGACATTTCCAGCTGGTGAGACTCAACTGATTTTCTACTGTTTAGTGTTTATCACCATCTAACTCAACCAGTCAAGAGCTAGATTTAGCCTTAGATGTTATATGAATATGGTCTATGAAGCATAGGTTTTATTAGCTGATAATAATAGGCTACTAAATAAATAAACATTATAGGCACAAATACAAATGTACTTTTAGAAATTGTTTTGAAAAAATCTTAAATTAAATCTTAAATTAAAAGTTCTGCAAAAACTTGTTTGATATTCCTGTAAAATAATGTTTTAGTATATATATATTTTTAAGTATATTTTACTAAACAATTTCTTACATAATTTCTTTGAGTTAGACCAAACTTTTATTCTGGTGGGTTGTAACCAGAGTTTCTGTGTTTTTTAATTAACTATTATTATTAGCTAATAGGAAGTATAGCATATCAAGTATGATAATACTTGACATATAGCATACTCTTCTATGCAATAGTACTATATTTCTGTTTGAATTTCTTCAAAGTTACACCAAAATTTTATTTTGACAGGTTGTCGTAAAGACATTGCCGTTTCTGTCAGGCGAATCATTTGAGTCAGTTGGGGGATCGCAAAACCATTTGAATCAGTTCGGTCAAATTGGCCATAACCTTTAATTCGTTGCTGCCAGCTGGGGTGGCAGCAGGGGTGGCAAGGCTTTCTTTTCGGTAGATCCGCCCCTGCTCACCTGCAACTTGTTCCAAACCTGTCCGAGCCAGTTCTGCTTGTTTGCCATGACATTGACCATAAAACGGAAGTAAATGGCTACCATCAATTGTTTGGTTACTGTATATCTTCTTTTGTGTTCGACAGCTGAAAGAAATTCATACAGGTTTGGAACAACATGAAGGTGAGTAAATTAGGACAAAATTTTCATTTTTGGATAAACTAGCCCTCTAAGTACAATTAAAATTCTAATAAATGTATAGCTAGGCCTATGTGTAACATTACAAGAAACATTACTAGAATGTTGTAATGTAACTAGAAAAGATTCGTCTAAACACATGGTGAATGTTGGTTTATCAAATACTTATAAAGACAAATAAAATGCCTTGATATTTTAAGAGCATTAGTCCTTGTAGACAGACATATAATCATAATGCCTGGCTTTTCTTTATAATCTTGAGCGGAGTTATTTCATAGTAATACTAAGAGTAAGAATAAAAATTGCATGTACGATTTGTTACTACACTCATGTCAAGGAAGCATCATTGAATCTCAGACGGTTCAAAATATTTAAAAAAAGTGTCTTAAGCCAATTTATATGTTTTTTTTTTATTAAAGTTGAGAACTCCTGTTCTCGTTAGAGCTGTTGCATTCAGTAAATGGTCACGGATGTGAATGCTGACATCAGTTCATCAGGTCTAGAATTAGAAACATCTCAATCAAACATGTAATGAAAACCTGAGGGTTGAAATGATAGCCTTTGAGTGCTTCTATCCAAATCTGCTTTTCTTATTTGTTTTATTGTGTCAATAAAAGGAAATATGGATTCTTCTGAGGTATTTTCAATACAACATCTGTGTGGACGCAGTTAATAAAATATTTTTTTTTAGATGGAGAGATGTGATGTTAGCCACTTCCAGAGTAATACAATAATCTTTACACAAGTTAACCTGCTAATTATGTAAATTACTTCATTTTTTAATGATAAGTAGAAAGGATATCATTTTGTATGTCTTATAAAGAAATATTGGGAACCTTTAAAGACCCTCTGAAGAGTGAGGTACCACTTCCAGACCTATAGGACATAAGAGAGAGAGAGAGAGAGGAAGCAAGCGAGAGATAGACTGGTGATGCTAGACACAAAAAGCACTAAGATGTTCCACTCAGATCCCATAATTGGTCGAGAGGCTTCATTTCACTGCCTGATTTCCTGTCTTTTGACTGGTTTTAACAAGGCTGATGCTTTTAATAGAGCTCTGAGTACTGACTACTCTGAAGCTCCTCTCTTCCCTCACACCAAAAATCTACCCATCCCTCCCTCTATTCTTTTCTTTTTTTCTCCTGGATAAAAGAGTGGAGACATAAACCATCTTTGCGCCATTTGCCACTGAATACCTGAAAACCTCCTGCCACCCCTTATCATGCCAGGATCAGACACCAAACAGCCATTTTCCTCGCCCAATCACTGCCCTGGCAACATCAGAGAGAGAGAGAAATTGAAAGACATCCTCATGCGCTGAATGCTTTGCAGTTTTTTTCCTCATAAATGAAAGCGGGGTAATGTAAGATACGTTTCTGCCTTTCACAGACCAGTTTACTACACCCCCCTTCACCCCTGAGATGACAGGCAGGTAAAGAGAGAGAAAGAGAGACAGAGAGAGGAAGAGTGAGAGAATAAAGCAGCCGACAAAATGGGACAGCAAATTACTACATTTCCCCCCTCCGAACGCTGCTTTCATTACCTGGGAAAATATATCAAAAGGTACTTCAGTCCGAAAGGTATTTTAATAATACATTACTGTCCTCATAACTACTCTTAACCTTTAGGTAGAAATGCATTTTGGATGAATGCAGCTGTCGAGGCCTGGTGCTGGGATAATGAGACTTAGGCCTTATTTACCGCTGTCTGTCTGGAGGAGTAGACAGCCTGCAGCCTTCGGCAGGAAGACGACTGCATCCTGGGTGGCTGATATACACTCATCTCTAGTTCAGCCCTTAAACAGGCTGAAGACCAGCAAAGAATCCTGCGTTCAGCTGAAAAGGAGAATTTCCAGGACAGATTCAAAACATGCACCTCAACTTTGAAAAACGGCAGGTGAGAAATAGCTCTATGAACCAATCACTGATCGACAATGGTTTTAAAATATAAGAATATCTCACAAAATTATAGATTTTTTTTTACTGCATTTGAAATAAATATCAACATCAAATAAATACACATATACTTTTTTATATATAGAAAAATAGTCCTTAAAGAAAAAAGTTTATTTATATATACATAATACCAGCATACACACACACACACACACACACACATATACAGTATAAGTCACACTTTTTTTCATAGTTTGGCTGGTCCTGCGACTTATAGTCAGGTGCGACTTATTTATCAAAATTAATTTGACATGAACCAAGAGAAATGAACTAAGAGACATGAATCAATAGCAAACATTACCGTCTACAGCAGCGAGAGGGCACTCTATAATGCTCAGTGCTTCTGTAGTCTACACTGAAAACATAGAGCGCCCTCTCACGGCTGTAGACGGTAATGTTTTCTCTTGGTTCTAAATAAATGCGACTTATAGTCCAGTGTGACTTATATATGTTTTTTTCCTCATCATGACGTATTTTTGGACTGATGCGACTTATACTCAGGTGCGACTTATAGACCGAAAAATACGCTATTTATATTTAAATATGGAAAAAAGTCAAATTTAGCCTTCAGTGTTCTAATTTGAGTTCTGTTGAGATTTATAAAAAAATATTTGACGTCTGACAGTGTTATGTGGAATACTGAATAACAGTATTATATATAGAATAACAGTGCCATATTGAAATTTGGAGTATAAGAATCCCGCACCCGGTACAAGAATCAGTGTGTGGTAAACCCATAAAACGTGTGAATAAGAAAGATTGTGTTATTTTAGCCTGATGATTATTTTCTCTCATTTTCAGTAACTCTTCTTTTCACTTCAGCCACTAAATACAAATCACATCGGAAATGATTCAAGTGAAAACAAGGGTCAACGTGCCATATTTGCTGCTTAGGTCGCAGTCTGCGCTTCTCTGGCTTGCAGTTTTCCTGTAGTGTTTACTACACACTGTTTATGATTATTAGACTCGGATGATGTTAAATCACTGTCAAGGCTGAGTGGCAACAGCAATCACTCTTTTTCACTTGTTTTCTCTCTCTCCTTCAGGGTGAAAGGTGAAGCAGCAGCTCTTGTAGTTGGGTATGTGTGTTTGCATGAAGCGTCTGTTGTTTTGTTGCTCCGCAGGCCTCAGAAATGCTCCTTTGGCCTTCTGCACGGATGCTCATTATGCTAGCATGGTGCTACACACTCATGTCGAGGTACGGTAATGAGGGTCTAGGGCTTTTATACTCAAGCAGAGCATCTTTGCCTGCCAGGGAACATAAACATCATTTGAGAGGGGGGGATACAGGCAGATGATTACCCCAGAAGAAGCAAAAAATTGAGTTTCACAGATAATATTTCTTTTTTTGATCATTTCGTTTGCAACGGACAGAATAGTGAATAATAGTGAGGTATGTTCTGGAGTATTCCAATGCACCATAGTTTCAGCAGCAATAGTTAATGAAGTTATTAAGGTTTACACCACAGACAGACAGACATATATGGCAAAATCTCACTGAAAGAAGGATATACCTCTGCAATTCATTATGGCATCAATGCATCATCTTGTTTTATTAACAATTATTAATGATGTTATAATGGGTTTCACTCATAAAGATTAGTAATGCTAATAATGGCCCACTCAGTTTCCTATTGTGTGGCACGTAAACGCAGAGAGGGACAATGATGGGGGGTGACACCAAGAGGTCTTTGCTTTTTGCCCGATCAAAGCTCGTCAGAAGAAGAAACTCATTGTTCTGGCTACTACTGTCAAAATAAGTGAAGCAAGTAGAAAAAAAGAGGCCAGCTTTGTTATGAGCACCATTTAGTGACACCTTCCAAACCCAGGCACTCTAGACTCCCTCCAGCCGATTATTTTCAGTAGTGGAACAAAGGCTGGCGCTATTAAAGACTGTTAATTAAATCCAGCGCCTGTCTAATGCTTTTACACCTACACTTCAGCAGGCTCTCTCTTTATCCTATTCAGATAACTCCGCACCATTTCCTTCTCTCGGCTGTCTTTAGAAAAGAGTAAGTCACAATGAATGTTAACGGGAATGAAAGACCCCGCAGCGACGTTAATGGTGATTTTAGCCCATAGAGTGCTACACTAATGGTTAGTGCTAATTACAGCGGTATCCTGGGCCATCAAAAAAAGAGAGGGATCGATATGTAACACAGGAGTAACTTTGGTTCGTGTGGCTCGGGCCGACGTCACCTTCTGACAACAAGACAGAAGCTGAAGAGGGAGATGATGTGCATGTCATAGATAGGTCAGCGTGTGTAAAAGAGAAAGCGAGCGGAAGAAGGGGAATCATTATTTATTGAGAACAGATTCTAGCTCATATTTTTACTGAACATTTCTTTTTTAAATATATGCTAGACTCGGGGTTTAAAGCCATGTATTTTATTTAATGCATTTTTAATGCAGCTTAAGACCATTTGTAATGTCTGCTAGGTAATGTTATTTATCTAAGCCTGTGAAATAATGTTGGTTCCATTCTATATTAGAGCTGAGATCTCATACATAATGTTTTTATATGGAAGTCATCTCAACCCTAAACTATACATTTCTAACAAACTCAACAAACCTCTTGATATCATGGACAGATTTATAGCAAACATAATGCGGCTGATGTATGAACGTGTCAAATATTGAGAAGCACTTGAAATGTCCTCAGAAACTAATTTTCAACATACTTTGATTTTTTTTTTTCTTTTGAAAAGATGCATGCTCATCAAGGCATTTATTTGACAGAAAAAAAACACAGTATAAAGCTTAATGGTGCATGCAGTGTTTTTAAACCAAATTTCAGGCATTTTAAACATCTGCACATCAAATTAATGCTACTTAAACCATTAAATGATTGAAAAAATTACCATTTAAACAGCTGTATAGTTGAAATATAGGTTTTTACGAAAAAAATAAGATAAACCTCACATCAGAAAAGAGATTAATCAAAATTATAAATAATTATATGTCTATATTCATACAAATAAGATTTGGTTAATGTTTAATGTATCTTATGATTCTGCAAGCCTGCATTTATTTAAAACAGTAATAAAGTAAAATATAATTACAATTTAATATAACTGTTTTCTATTTGAATACATTTTTAAAATGTAATTTATAACTGTGATGGCAAAGCTGAATTTTCAGCAGCCATTACTCCACACTTTAGTGTCACATGCTCCTTTAGAAATTAAAATGCTGATTTGAAGGAACATTTCTTCTTACTGTCAGTGTTGAAAACATTTGTGCTACTTAATATTTTTTGTATTCTTTGATATCGAAAAGTTCAAAGAACCGCATTTGTTTAGTTTTAAATATCAATACAATAACACAATCAATATTTTCATGTTATTTAATATAGTGTGGACCACATCAAATGCTCTCACAAGCCAGAAAAAAATTCAGCTAAGTTAGCACCTGCTAATTTTCTAAATTTCATTCTTTTTTTTTTAGAATCATTCGTCCAGTTGAGGCTGCCATGGAAGTTTCTGTCAGATTTAACTGACTTAAGGGGTCAATTTTGTAGCCACACACACACCTGTACAGGTAAGATGATCTCTAACTGGCTGGATGATTTGGCTAGCAATATCCTGCCGGCTCCTGCATCTCCTCCCCTTCCCCTCAGCAAGCACCCCCCAGGCCCACTCCAGGAAGGATCTTTTTACCATCCTACGTTGTAGTGGCAAGTCACTTTATGAAACCTCTCCGCCCACCCCCAGAGTGACAAGGCCCCCTTTGTCGCCACTCGTCTGGAGCTGGGACACGAGCTGAACAGCCCTGTCTTATATGTCTCTGCATGTAGGCCACGCACCAGCCATCACTCATATTTTCAAAGGAGGACAGATAAAGAGGGAAATAGACGGAAAACGACAGAAGGATGGGTGATGGGTATCTGGTCCCCATATAATGACCCTTTGATGAGAGTTGCTGGGGTTCCTGATATGATGTGATGACAGGGAGTGGTTAAACAGACCGCGACCTTTAAGCACACACACACAGAGCACAGAATACAGACTACACTGTAAAAAGGAATTGTTGGGAAAAGTTCATCCAAGGCTACTGCTGGAGTTCTCTTAAGGACTGTCTAAATAATGGTCCTACATAAAACTTTATTTTGTCAATTCTAATTAGCTATTCAATGAAATGTAAAATGCCCCATTGTGCCAATTATTTAGCGAAAGCAACCAAAGATTTCCTTGTCAGCATATTTTCAGTTAATAATATACTGTAATAAAATGTATAATTTAGGTAACCATACATTGTTTTATAGAAGTGAACTGTGAATTAAGTTATTTTGATAGTGACTGCTTCTTTACAAAGTTTTAAAAAGGTTGTACATTGACCTCAACAAGATGAACTCTTGAAAGCACAACACCACAAATAATGATGAAAAAAAAAAAAAAAAAAGTAGCCAACCCACATAATTCTTGCTGCAGTGCATGCTGGGAACTCAAACCCGTTACTATGTACAAATGTTACTATGGAGCCTGGGAAGTCATGGAAATAAACCATACAAATTCTTAAATTGTTCCCTCAGTTCAACAAATGATCATGGATTAATAAATTACAGCCACGATTTACCGACCCGTGCTGTCAGATGTGTAAACTTTACACTCAATTTTTGCAATCCATACCCATCAGTAAGGGATTATTTAAATCAGGGGTCTCCAAACTCAGTAATGAAAGGTCAGTGTCCTGCAAACACAACTAGACACAACTGAATGAGAAGGCTAGAAACTTCAAGGCAAGTGGCCAGATTTGATCAGATTTCTCCTGATGGAACGCTGGACAGGTGGTCAAGAGGTGGGCAATGACCACAATATGAAGAACTTCATTTCATGATATGATATTCAGTTATTTGTTATATAATGATTAACAAAAGCAAAATTACAAACCGTAAGATAAACGATAGATATACAAACTAAAAATATTTAACATGTATACATTTATGTAGCATCTTTTTTTTGTTTGATTGACATTAATGACAGACAAGTATTTAATTAGGATGTTCCCTTAAACCAAATGCATGGATGTAATATGAATATACTTCTGTTATTTACTTACCTTTATGTGTTTCCAAACTCATACGACCATCTTTCTTCTGCGGAACACAAAAGAAAGAATTTTTCATTCGGTTTTGGAGATACATTTTATAAATACATTTTAAAATAATTTAGCCTTTGTATAATTTATAAATAATTAAATGCCTTTAAAAAGCCAAAAGAAAAGTCAGTTGGAAAATAAGTGGATAAGTCAAATAGATTGGAAAAAACATGAAGGTGAGTAAATAATGACAAATTTAGATATTTGGGTGAACTATCCCTTTAAGACTAATACACAGTATGTAAAAAGGTACTTTCCCAGGACACTTTGAAGTTCACTGATTACTAATATGACCACAGACAGCTACAGGCATATGTACACCTCTATTAGACTGAGCCTGTGTACCCTTTCACCTTCCTTCACCTTCATCAGTCTCATATACAGACCTATACTTCAGATTCTTATTTCCTGTTATTGTACGAACAATGACCCATGACAAGCAAACAGATGAGAGGACAGAACATTACATTTCCATGTAAATGACAAGTGCGCGCGTGATGCACGCAAGTGTCCGGATTCACACAAAGCGATTTGTTTTCATCTTGATGCTCTAGTACTGTACAAAGCACTTTACCTCAAACTCCATAAATTACCCGAACAAAACACTTAATAGACCTGATATTCACGCCATTGTGCCTCTGATACCAAGCTAATAGATTTTGCCAGTATCCGAACACTTGAGGCTTGGAGGAGGTCAGGGCAACATGAAGGTTGGAGCTGCAGCAAAGTCCTTTGGCGCCTGAAATGAGTTTGTTTGTTTTGTATATGCTCTGTTCTCCTTTTCCTCTCTTCGATGAGGGCATCTGATGAAGAACGAGGATTCTCCACACCTGCCCTGAGGTTAATAACTCTTTCTGAGCTGCAGATGGGACTGACGTAGAAATCCTGAGGAGAGATATCTGGAAATGAAAAAGTTCAGTTTCACATTGTCATTTTATTAAGGCTTGTTTTTAAAAGCAAGTCGACTCTGAATGTGGAACGGATACTAGAGAAAGTTATCAAACACACACGAGAAAGCTGTTTGAGCAAAGATTCCAAACAGTCCAAGCCTCAGTCGCATGCTTCCAAGAATCCGCTTTGAGGTTTGAGGAGTACATTAACATGGTGCTAGGAGCTCCAGAAATATTTTAGTTTGAATATGACACCAGATTATTGAAGCTGGGCTCATCCAGACATTAGTTTAGCAGGCCTCGGACATTAAACCAGAACCTTTCAGTGTTGTGAGAGCCGAGCAGGTCAGCACTCTGAAGTTTTTCAATGGACTGCAGAGCCTTCTGGTTGATGGACTCCATTGATGATCTTAGAGCCTCTGGTCCTTCCATCAATATACCCGCCAACAGATACCTCCCCACCCAAATCTCTGATCTTCGGTGAGGCCCAAAGAGCTTCGGCCCATAATAAAAAAAAAAATAATCCAGTTGCCATTCAAGAAGATGGCATCAGGACATAAAAAAGGCTCTCTTTTTACTAGGAGTACTCTCAAGTCTGCCTAGAGCGTTGTGGTATTGATGTAGCAAACTAAATTTGAGTCAATCTTGCCTCAGAAAAATGGATGGAAGACCTGTTAATGCGTTTCAAGTGGACATCATGAAGGACAGAGTAGAAATGAAAGGATATTAAGATGAGACACAGAGCAGAGGGCAGATAACGCAAGAACAGACACCTCTGAAAAGAGGCTAAGAATGACAAATGTAGTTCAGTGATTGCTAATAATGGCGGTAAAAGGGAAAAAAATGGCTCCAACAGTAGAATATCAAGCCTCTGATGCTTGAGACATAAAAGCAGTCACAGTCCTGGATCAAACATGCAACAGCGCTGCAGCTAAAACGCTAAATAGCAGATAAACTAAGACTCAAAAAACACCTAAGAAACATATTTTTGAACGACAAACAGTGTCATTTATGGTAGTGACGACATCCGGTCCTTGTCAAAAGAGGTCACACGTTTTAATCTCTTCCAATTAGCACATTAAACACCACCCCTAAGTGCTACAGAACCACACGGGCAATGAACCTGGAGCAAACGAGCCAGCTGATTTAATTGGTAATTAACGAGTGGTCTAAAGTGCTAGGAGGCAGCAGAATTGTAATTCAAAACAAGGGAAAATTAATCACCCTAATTATTCAGGAGAAATGCATGCATTAGCATAATTGAGGCTGGTAGGATTAAAGTTCACCGCAGCTCAGTCTCTCGCAACACAGTTTATCATGCTTGAGCAATTACTTAATTGTATTATTATTTAATAACCTAGATCTTTATTTATGACTTACACTGTATCAAGGCTTGTGGAAAGTTTTATTGTTGAAAAGGGCTGACGGGAAGTATGCCTAAAAGCGATGGCAACTTACTGTGTAACTTTATAACAACGTTCCAGACAGTGGACTAAAACTTTCCTCACTTGTGATGTAAATGAGGTTTTCCAGACAAGTCGAAAAGCCTAAAATCAGGATTTGTATTCTTTGTTTTTGTTAAATGTTCTTCTTTGTAGAAACTTGAATGCTGTGAAACATTTGTCCTGGATGGCCATGTCAGGCTGCGGTAATTGTGGAGAATGTATCTGTTTCTTTCCCAGCATCTGTTGCCTGCGTGAGGGGAAAAACATTAGCGTGGAAAGCTTTGGCAAATTACCCCCCTCCCCAAAGAACGCCCAGATGGGTTTTTTTTTAATGGCGTCATTATGCACTAAATTAAAAGGTGGTGTAAATGGATCTGTAAAATTTAAATGACTTGGAAAAAGTCACATCTCCCCAGTCAGGACCACAACCACTACTGTGCTAAATGGGGTCAGAGTCAGCCTGGAGAGAGTTAATCATACACATATGAAATAATCATGAAGGAATGGGGCATACAGTTGCGTGGTATTCCATAAGCTGTTATATTTAATACACCAGCTGTTCTCTGGAACTGAATAGTTTGTTTTTAAACAAGCAGTCAAGTGATGCAATAAGGCAGGAGTCTCAGTGCAGAAATACAGAAAGAGTAGAAGACAGTTCCTCAACCTTCATTAACAAATGAAAATACAATCAATCATATTTAACCAACTAATATACTTGAATGTGACTGTTTTATGGAATGAAGCTGAAAAAATGAACTTTCATAACTATAAATTTGTTGATTATTCAATTAAAAATGTATTTATCGCTTCATTTATAAAGACTGAGCCTCAATATTGAATTGTTTGGATTTCTATTCTTCTAATTTATTAATAATAAATCCCTTCATATTTATATATAATATCTGTTTATATAAATAATGAATGTACTCGTAAATGATTGCCTTATTTAATATTCATGAATATGTATTTGTTAGATTACATTCCATAAATTACAAATCAATGTTTATTTAAGCAAATATTCAGTCATTTAATGATAATATCATTGATTTAATTACATACAATAAGTAAACAAACTGAATGAAATGTTAAACATGAACAAATTTGGCTTTGTTGGCAACATTATACAGCAATGGTCTGTTCAATCATATGACACATGAAATACGATGTGGAGAGAGTGATCCCGTTATGGAGAAATATGAGTGTTTTGGACATCAGGGGGTCAACAAGGTCATGACCCTGACTGAGACCTTGTGGCCCCTCGTCTGGACATGAACATACACTGAGGACAATAACCTTTGACCCTCCAGGTTCACAGCTCCTTCCTGAACGTGAAATTGATTAGCTTTAAACGGAGAGATTAGTTGCACACACTGGGATATGTTGTTTACAAAAACATGACATGTGCAACATGCTGTAGACGGAGATACATTGTACAAGCCAAAGTTACAATTTAAAGAGTTTTTTATGTATAATTTACAGTGTGAAGAGCAATAATGAAAGCAGGGGCTTCAAATGGAGTGCGAAGAACGTTACACTCTGTTCCATGAACATTTTACTTCCACTGTACAAACCAGTCAAGCTTGATTCGCGTTTTTTTTTTTTAATCATCCAGGCAACAGTACGCACAAAGTGTTCAGCTGTAAAGGGTTAGTTGCTCTTAGTTCATAAAGAGCGTTGAGAGGAAAAGAGAGAGATTGACGGTTGGACATCCAGAGCAGATCAAGAGAGAGTGAGCGGCACTGCTATGACCTGGTAATTAAAATAAAAGGCAGCAAAACGCCATTTTGAAAACAAGCTCTCGTAAAACCATTTAAAGTGACTTATGCCAAATGCAGCTAGCGGCTACTGTAATTGAGCAACTCTTCTACAGTAATTACATCCCCTCCTCCATTTCATCGAGATATGAGAATGGCTGTTACATTCGCTGCCCTTTTCTTTGCCTGATTCTGTCATTTATTAATTCGATGTTTGTTTGGTTTGTTTTTTGGCGCTGAATGGGAACAGCATTTCAGAGTTTTTCTCGCATCTGATCATTATTTTCAAGCTCTCTCTTTTCTGTCACCGAGAGGCCACGGCTGTCTGTCTGTCTCAATATTTGTGTGAATCTATCTTTCAAAGCCCCAACCACACGAACCCCCTACCTTTGCGCCGTCTGCGCGCACCAAATCCGCCTTGCTTTATTTGCTTTGACAATAGCTTCATTAGTCGTTTTTGGCCACACAGATAAATACGACACATTTATTTCAAAGGGAGATTTAATAGCGCCTCTTAGTTTTCAGCCGTCTCTGAGAGGGATAAAGTAAATCACAATGCTCCTCTTACACTTCCATTTTCTTCATTTTACAGATGGTCAATTTTTAAATTATTTGCACCTATCTGTCTCTCTCTCTTTTTTTCTTTCATCTCTCCGCTCTTGAAAAATTGTCAGAGCCTTTTTCCTTAATAGTGCCGGATCGAGCCTAGGCCGCCCAGGGTCCTGATGCATTGCGGGAGGTTAGGGGAAAAAAAAACAGATGAAAAGCGTGTAAGGTGGGGAAAATATTACTTTGTGTGTGATTTCTCCCTCTCTCCCTGCCCATTCTCCTCCTAATTGCCGGTGATTATTTTAATAGAGAAAAGGGTGGCTGGTATTACTGAGTGATTATGTGGAATGGACAGGGAAGGCCCTCAAGATATGGCCAGATAATGCAGGGAATGAGAGGGAGGGCAAGGCTGTGACACTCTCAAAGCCTAGATAAGCCCCCGCAAAAGCCACATGTCCCAACCACCTTCTCTCTTTCTCTCCCCGGCGCAATCTCTCTCACTCTCCTTCAAAAGAACAGACGTTATCTGATGCATTCAGGGGCCTGTTAGCTCTAATGGGCATGAACGCTTGTGGTTATGGAAGGGCATTCAGCAGGCCTGTCTTTGATTAGGCTCAGTGTAAGATTACAATCACAGGACAAGACATGACACACCTCAAAAAAGGGAGGACCTCTGATGATACCAACACACACAATTATATCATGGTGAATAACAGCCCAAGAAATGATATGCCATCATCCGGTAACCACAGTCTGACACAACAGGGATTATTTCGCTGAGCACTGCCAAAAATGGTTTTATGGTATTGAAGATATGCAGCCTAAAACACTGGTGCCTTAACTTCACATTACTAGAACAACATGGGCTTTCACACACAGTATATTTGTAAATGAATGACTAAGCATGTGAAGGGATTTTCTCTGCTGAATTTCTGCATGTAAATGTGCAGCTTTTCAACAGAATGGGCCTTGTTCATGAAACACAAGTAGAAAACATTTCTATAAATGTACATAAATATTAGTTAAAATAAGAACATTTATGTCTGAATTATTTTTATTTATCCAAAAATCTGCTCGGCTTGTGTTCCATGAATAAGATCCAATTGTACCGGAAGAAAATAGGATACAATATATATTTTTATTTTTTGAAAACTTGAATTAAAAATTCAATTTAAGTAAATAAAAATGCTAAAATGGAATTATTATTTTTTTATGTTTTAATATTTTCTGCATGACATTAGGACTGTGAAAATATTTAACTATTTACATAACCATTTAAATGTTTGGGGTTGGTAAGTTTCTTTACTTAATTTTGTCTTAAGATTTTTCCTTTTAATAAGTCTATATAACGTTCACATAAGTAATATATTTAAACACTTTTACTATTTAAAATAGATTTCTATCTATTCTATTTTTATTTTTTTGTTCTATTGTAATTTAGTCCTGCCAGGGCAAAGCTGTATGGAAGCATATGGGTAGCAATATTCAATTTGGAATGTAATATGTAAAATGGCAATGCATTTCTGTATTTACATTTACATTTACAATCAGCAATGATTAGAAATGTGTAACATGTTCAAGCAAAAACTGTGGCAAAATTATCATTCAAATACTATTTTTCTTAATTGCTTTAACACTCACAGTCAAGACACTTACGATTGCATTTTCATTCAATGTCCTGCAATAAATGTAGCAAAATTCCATGTGCACATTGAAAATGCATTCTGAGCCTAGCCGATGTCAATCACTGCGTGAACAAGGCGGGGCTTGCAGAAGGTAAAGAGACTCAAGACTCAAGAAGAGGATTCAAGTGAGAGAACATGGACAAGACAGTTGCTGTACATTTTGATCATCTCGGTTTATGGCTTTAATGATTCATTCACACTTGTGGGCGGAGCTTAAATGCTGCTTTTATCTGATTGGTTCCACCTTCAGCTCGGTCTTTTCATTCTTTCAGGCAGAATAAGGCCGGGGATCACACCGCAATCTGCAGCAGAGCAGAAGCAGCACATATTTTTTCCGGTGCCTATGGTAACAGATGAGAGTGGTCACACCGCACGCAGAGACCGCACGCAGAGGCTGCATGGCAGAGCGTTGCAGAAGCAGAGCAGAAGCAGCAGTGCCGCGATCGTTTCGGCGCTGGGTCTATTTTTGCTGCGCTGCTTACGCTCAGTTAAGTGAAAGTACACCTTTGATTGACAAAATAAATATGATTTCACACAAAAACTGCTCTAAATGCACAAAATAAGCAAATCTAGGCTGTTTTAACAAGAACTGGAGTATATTAGGAAAGAAAATTAATATAAAATAATATATATAGAAGATAAAGTGACAATGATCATGGCAAAAATACACATGTACTGACACGAAAAAGTTATTTTGCCCAAAATTTGCATTAATGATATCTACTGTGTTTTTAGCAAATTACATTAAAAATGTATGATATTTAAATTCACACATATAAATATATATACATACGTTTTAAATTCTTTGTATTGTAAATGGTTCACAGCCTGACTTCCTATATATATATATATATATATATATATATAGGAAGTCAGGCTGTGAACCATTTACAATACAAAGAATTTAAAACGGTGTATTAAATTGGTTTTCAGGGTGTCCTTTTGTAAATTTGCTTGCAAACAAAAGGAGTGACAAGATGGTAATATGGTAATATTCTCTCCTACATCAGTTAATGGGATGAACCCAAAGTCTGCATCTTTTTCATAGTCTCCTTAATAACAAATATAGCACGATGGCCTTTCTTCTATCAACAACACTTACTGCACGGAAAACAAAGACAGCAAAACAAATAAGCTTCTTGCCAAATCGTTTTATTTAAATGTATTTTAAATGGAAACAAAGCAATGCAAACTTTCCCATTATAAAGTACTCTGTCCAAAATCCGCTGTTCAGTTGCGCGCTGCCTCCGCTGCCGGTGTGAATGCAAAATAGGCGCGCGCTGCTTCAGCTGTGCCTACCTGCTGCTAACGCGCTGCTTTCGCTCTGCTGCAGTTTGCGGTGTGAACCCGGCCTAAGAGTCAGTGCGAGTGAAGCACTGCAATGTCTGAAACCACCACTCACTGTAAATTAGCATAATATTTGAATCAGATGTAGCTGGGCATATCTAATATTTTCTGTAATACATTTTCATTTTATTTTTGCAACTTATAAAACGTTAAAATTAGTATTCATTTTGCATATTAAAACTAGTGTGTGAAATGGCAAATTAAAATTATGTAATTGAATTTTCATTTTTATTTTGCAACAAACGTTTTACAACTGTATTGGAAAAAGTAAATGTAAATACAGAAATGGATTGCCATTTTACATATTGCATTGTCATTTTGCATATTACATTCTATATTGAATATTGCTACCCATATGCTTCCATAAAGCTGAATATTCAGCAGCAATTACTCCAGTCGTCAGTATTACATGATCCTTCAGAAATCATTCTAATATGCTGATTTGATGCATTTCTTATTACAAATGAAAACAGTTGTGTTACTTAATTTAACTGTGATAAATTTAAGATTCTTTGTACAGTGGTACAGGTGCATCTCAAAGAATTAGAATGTCAAGGAAAAGTTCATTTACTTCAGTCATTCAACAAAAATTTTGAAACTTGTGTATTAAATAAATTCAGTACACACAGACTGAAGTAGTTTAAGTCTTTGGTTCTTTTAATTGTGATTATTTTGCCTCACATTTAACAAAAACCCACCAATTCACTATCTCAAATTAGAATACTTCATAAGACCAATAAAAAAACATTTTTAGTAAATTGTTGGCCTTCTGGAAGGTATGTTCATTTACTGTACATGTACTAAATACTTGGTAGGGGCTGTTTTTGCTTTAATTACTGCCTAAATTCAGCCTGGCATGGAGGTAATCAGTTTGTGGCATTGCTGAGGTGGTATGGAAGCCCAGGTTTTTTTGAAAATGGCCTTCAGCTCATGTTCATTTTTTGGTCTCTTGTTTCTCATTTTCCTCTTGACAATAGCCCATAGATTCTCTATTCTGGTGAGTTTGCTGGCCAGTCAAGCACACCAGCACCATGGTCATTTAACCAACTTTTGGTGCTTTTGCCAGCGTTGGAAATCCAGCCAAATCCTGCTGGAAAATTAAATCAGCATCTTCAAAAAGCTAGTCAGCAGAAGGAAGCATGAAGTGCTCCTAAATTTCTTGGTAAAAGGGTGCAGTGACTTTGGTTTTCAAAAAACACAATGGACCAACACCAGCAGATGACATGGCAACCCAAATCATCAAAGACTGTGGAAACTTCACACTGGACTTCAAGCAGCTTGGGCTATGATCTTCTACACCCTTCCTCCAGACTCTAGGACCTTGGTTTCCAAATGAAATACAAGACTTGCTCTCATCTAAAAAAGAGGACTTTGGACCAATTGACAACAGTCCAGTTCTGATGAAGTTCACTCAAATTCTTGAATCGATTTTGCTTGACAATATTCTTATTGTGGCGGTTCTCTCGGTTGGTTGTGTATGTTTTTATTTGTTGGGGTAGTAAATTGGTGGGTTTTTGTTAAATGTGATCCAAAATCATCACAACTAAAAGAACCAAAGACTTAAACTACTTCAATCTGTATGCACTGAATTTATTTAATACACAAGTTTCACAATTTGAGTTGAATTGCTGAAATGAACTTTTCCACGAAAATTTGAAATTATTGAGATGCACCTGCATATCATTGAGACACTCTTAAACTATTTCAAATGGTTTTATTTTATATTTCACCTGTAGTACAGAAGCAGGATGTCGGCCTTATCCAAGCCAGGCCTAGGCCTATTCCCTGAGTCAATGCCAGAAATCGGAAAATGAAATGGCCTGTCAAAGCAACACACACACACACACACACACACACACAAGCACAGAGAGAGACTGGATTTCACAATGTGAATTTTAAGTGTGTTCATTACAAATGAATCAAGGCAAAATCACAAAGAACAGGGAGACCTATACCTGTCAGTCACATTAATCATGCCGCAAACACTCTAACACACACAAAAGCCTCAGGCACGTTGTACCTGGTTCCTGGTGCTTTGGAGACTCCAGTGAAGACTGAGGTGTGTTCCACAAACAAAATCAGCTTTGAGTGTCCAGAGGGGTCTGAATATCAGCACATCATCCATTATAAAAGCACACAAATACATTAATACACCAAACAAGACCAACAAACAACATCATTCACCCTCTGGACACCCTCTACCAGCTGACAAAGCCAAGGCTGTGCTGTGAGAGTAATGGTGTGTTGCAACGGCAACCAACAAGGAAATATGAAGACATAAAAACAACATTTTAGCAAGTAGCACATTTTGTCATCAGTCTCGACTGTCCCGAGCATATACCCCAGCAAACCTCCTCATGCTGTCCGGGGAACTCCAAATTACCACATTCATTACATTCCTCTTCCCGCAAAAATCCGACTGCAAACAACAAAGGATTAAATACCATGACAGGTAGGCAAAGGCAGGTAAACTCACCTGGCATCAACAGGGCTTATTTTTCATTTCATCCGATTTTTATCCTTTCCATCCTGAATTCTTGGCCGCCGGGCCTGCGCAAGTAATGCGATCCAGCAGCGGGCGGGGTTGAATGAGCTCTCTGGAAGCTGCCGGAGTCTGACGATGTTTCTACGGCTGCCAGGGAATTTCTGAATGAAGGCAACATCCAGACAGACTCATATCTGCTGCCAGACAACACAAGCTTCACATTTCACCTCTATTGTGTTTCAGACGATTTCAAGGATCGCAAACGGCCCAGAAACAAATTGAGACAAAGCAAAGTAAATTTAGAGGGACGTGCATGTGTGCCTGTGTGTAGCCAACATAATTTAAGTTTGGTTTACTTGGAAGTCGCACAGACTGGGAATTTTTCCCAGCCGTGATGTGTTGACAAGTTCAACGTTATTAAAAAAATATTTTTTTAATATAAAAGCAATGTTAACAAAACTCATTCAACGGCTTCCTAACATAGGACTAGATCGGGTGTCCCCGTTGACCCCACAGGGCCGCATTCTACAGTAATGGATGTGTCTGGGTTCAAAAGCAGCAGTATGTTATACTCCACGAAACACAAAAAGTTCCTCACATCACCTGAGAGTGAGGACAAGGCTCAATGTAGTGCTTCTACACCCCCTTTTCTCAATCTGCCCAAGGGTCTTGTTACCGTGGGGATGACATGCTGCCCTCTCACCGGCCACTTTCTCCAGTGTCGGAATGCGGAATGCCATTGAAAACGGTGCACTCCGGCATTCTGACAGACGAGCGAGTCCTGCTCAATGATGGCAGAGGCATGCCTTTGTTTGGCTTCCCGCCCTCACCTTTTGCCCCATCGTACCAAGAAAGACAGAAAAGAGAGAGCGGGGAGGGGAGGAAAGAGCAAGAGTATCTTATCAGAGTTCCCACAAGGTCTGAAAGGTCTCTGGTTACCAGCCTGCAGTGTCTTTCTGCAGGCCTCACAGAACACCTGTGAAATACACCGACACACACAAGTGATTTTTTTCAGCGCTTACAAAGAATCTTAAGGAAAAAACGCATGATTGCATAACAGATCAGTGGAGTGGCAGCTCCAAAAGTCTTCAAGTATCATTTGTGTCTGAAAGATCGCCAGACATTCATATCAAACTCTCACTTGTCATTATTTCAGAAAAACATGTTCTTTGTTTTGTTTTGTTTTCTTACAGGTACACCCTTCAACAGGGACAGGTGATGCAAGCAACAAAACCTTACAACGGCTGTATGATGTTTCACAGATGAGGTCATGAGATTCTTGCCTGCTTTTTTAGCCCCACCCATAATGCCCTCATAAAGAGAGCTGGCTCTATTCATTGTTTATGCCCAATACACCCAAACCCTGACCCTCTTTAAAGATATATTCTGGATTCAATACAAGTTCAGCTCAATTGACAGCACATGTTGGATTTTGTTGATCAACACAAAAATGTATTTAATTTTGGGCAAAAATCTGGGCCAATATGTAAATGTTAATACTCATAATAATAATTTAAAAACATTTATTTTAAAAAGATTTTTTTTTTATTTTTATCAGATTTCCTTATCCAATGCAACACTAAAACAACCATAAAAACCAATAAGGAAAATTTTACAGCTCAATTAATTTACAAAAGAATTAAGTGTTTTAATAAAATTTGAATCTTACCATTCATGCATTTAAGTCCTTTAAAATACTGCTTTTTTATTTTATTTTTATAAAGAAAATGAACCAAAATTATGAGATAAAAATAATAAACCATAAAAGTGCAGTAAACTGTCAAACTATTTGCATTACAAACCACTGTGTAATATGATATATACCAAATACTAGTTTGCAATAAATAAAACAACATAACGAGTTGTTTTTGTACAGCTAAAATAACTGCAAGCGTCTGGCACTGAAAGTACATTCAAGTTAAAAATGGCTATGCACGCTGTAACAAATTAAGGAGATAGCAGTGTAGCTGTTTACAAACTTCCAGTTGAAAGATAGCGATATTGTTCTTAATTGGCTGAGTGAATTAAGGTAAATGCCCTTGTTAAGTTGTGTGTGTGTCTGTACACGTGTATGTGTGTGTTTTCGCCTCCTCGCTAGTGTCACACACTTTGTGTTCAAGGAGACTATGTCATCACCTGCATGTTTGCTATTCAATCCCTGCAGCCTTTTGCTTGTTCACACACACAATGGACAACGTTACCACAGCCCTCACCTGGAGCCAAGCCGACTCTGTTACAGGTGAGCCCGGGACCACAGGTAACACACACCATCTGGGGAGGGGCAGGAGTTTGAGTGTGTGTGTGTGAGCGAGGGAACAACGGCGCTGGAAGAGAAAATACATTTACACACCGCAGATCAATTTCAGTTTCACCATTGATTCTCTTTCTGTGAGACAAAAGCCACTAACAGCGTACTTCCCAAGCCCTCTGCAGACAGGAAGTGATTATTTTAAAGCAATCCCACAGGTTAAGTTAGAATTCGTTTAAGTGTAGATAATGTTTCTGTCTTTAGGACAACAAAAACAGACGTGAAACAGACATCACTGGGCGGGGGAAGAATAAGATTTAGACCGAACAGAAAAGAGCAGATAGTCTGTCTTTTGTTTACAGGGTTCAATGACTCTTATTGTGTGGTACATCTAAGGAAAAATCTGGACTGGAACTAGGGCTGTAAATGTTAAATCGTTTTTGCAATTTTTGTAAGTTCACCGTGAAGAAATGTACTTTTACCTCACATAATTGTCTGAACGCACTTAAATAACGTAGTCGTGTCAGTGTTTTACACTCTCCTGCAATGTGGCAGCGGGGTTATGTGTGACCTGTGGGGTAGTGAGTGGGGTTACCTTTTATCAGCTGACATCCACAGATGTGACCCCAATCACAGGTTGAGCCTGTAAGGTCCTCGAACCTTACAGAGACCCGCATTATCCACTGAACTGCCCACTGTCTGCTACGGGCAACAGGAACCCATTACAGCCAGCGCAATTACCGTGCCCATCCATCCACACTGGCCCGTTCTAATCTGGTTAAGTGCATTTCCCTGCGAGAGGTTCAAATATGACTCTCTCTCTCTTTTCAATGAGGTACACTCATTTTTCCCCCTCCCTTTTTTCTATCTGTTTTTTTTTTTCCCCTGGTCTGACTTGAGAGCACAATTTAGGGCTGATTTAATTTATTCTTCAAAACATGTCTAATGACATTACCCAAAAGGTGCATGTAGTGACTGGCTGCCTCTCGCTCTCTCTCTCTTTCTCTGTCTTTTCTGAATCTCTCTTATTCCATTAGACAGTAAATCAGGTTTAAAGACCATACTGAAGCTAGATGCTATTATGGGTGATTATCAAAACAACAGACAGTGGGGAAAAGTGTTTGCTAACTGGTTTATCTGTCCGTTCAGCGAACAGTGAACTACGGGCAGATGGGAATGCTGCAAATTATAAATCAAGCTTTTCAAAACTGAATATCCTGCACGTCGTAACCTGTGGTTCCAGAGCTGAAAGGAAAACAGACCGCTGTACTGAAGTGATTTTATAAAAAATTACCACCATTCATGGAAAAAAATTTTTTTTGCTTCAGACCCACATACGATATCAACATTATTATTTTTTTTTATTTTTTTGGGACAATAGATTTTTGCTTTCTTGTCCTTTTTTCATAGCTTTTTTTAGCTGCACATATTTTTTTTTAAGGTTCTGGCAATTATTATATTATATTATATTATATTATATTATATTATATTATATTATATTATATTATATTATATTATATTATATTATATTATATTATATTATTCAATTTTGGTAACATATACCCAGAATCACTTAATTAAAAACAACATTTGCGACAACAACAACAATAATAATAATTAATAATAACAATAATAATAAAGACCATTTTCTAATCAAACAAGCGAGCTTTTCTAGCCTCAATGCTATCAAAAAATTTATGTTGAATACTATTAAGACCAGCAAAACAAATTTGACAAGAGCTTTGTTTAAGCATTAGTACAAGAAGTCTGATCTAAGTAGAAATCAGATACGTTGACATTATATTTAAACACACTTTTTTGGACACCATGACTACTTTTAAAAGTAGTTTTAATAATAGTTTAATAGTAAAATATGTAATTCACCAATTGAAACATCATTAAAATAATGCCATTGCCAACATACTGAAAGCATAGTTTATGAAGTTTAAATATTTAGTAATTGGGAACCCAAGCAAATTATAAAGCCAAATCATGTGTGTATTTAAACTAACATTAAATCTAATATAAACACAGCAGCCTCCCCATACACACATATGCTCAGTCAACGTGTCTATGCACCTCTCTAGACAGGGTTTTCATGGAGATTTATTCTGTGTGTGTGGAGTGTGGCAGAAATTGATGAGGGAAGTTCATCTACATAGCTTGCTTACAGCTGTCAGTGAGTACTTCATTACACTGATAGAGTGATTAACCCCGGATCTGAGAGTTAAAGTGTGCATGTTTCCACCAGGGGAGACCAGACAGCTCAAAGTGTCTGTCTCCTTCCAACAGAATCATTATATTTCATCTACCACGGGCCGTTAGTCACTGTCACTTTGGCATGATAGCATGGTGAGAAAGACACGGAGAGAAAGACAGACAGAGAAGAACAGAGAACACTTCTTCAATAGGCTTGAAATCAGCATAATTGATTCAAATGAACAATTCTGAGGACATAATATCTCCAAAAGGACAGTCAAATCTAAAATAATCAACATTGTGCAACGCAGCCAATGGACCCAACAAGAAAAACAGCTGAAGAGACATGCAAAAAAAAAAGAGATAGTTTGCCCAAAAATGAATAGTTTAGTGATCATTTAGTCAACTTCATGCCATTTCAAACATGTTTGACTTTCTTTGTTCTGTGCAACTCAAAAGAAAAATACCTTTGGCTGCATTGGCTTTCATTGTTTGGACAAAAACGTTCCTTTAAAATATCTTCTTTTGTGTTCTTCATACAGGAACTGAACAACATGAATGTGTGTAAATGATAACAGAATTTTTTTTTTTTTTTTTTTGGGGGGGGGTGAAATATTAAAATAAATTAAATTTTAAAAAGTGTTTGATATTAGGGTCAGCAGAAAATGGAAAATAGCATTAAATTACTATAAATCAGTGAAAGTCAATGGAAAGTCCACACCATAATAGAAAGAACAAACATGTGTGTTTGGAAGGTTACTGGGGTGAGCTCATGGCTGTGGGGATGTGTGTGTACTTTTGGCCAGGTCTCTAATAGATATGCAAATGCAGTCATTCTCTCCACTTCACTCTTTTATTCTCCCAATTAAAGCAAACGCCTAGAAAAGAATAATTAAGCCATGCACGGGCAAAAGACTGCTACAACGCTGCTCTAATGAAACATTATTGATTTCCTTTTTACCCAGCGTTGCTCACACACACACACACACACACACACACACGCACACACAATGCTGTCCACACACTGAACAAATGGACTTGTGGGAAGAGGCCTCCTGCTTGCCAGGATGACCATTGTGAGGCCAGACCAATTAGGACACCAACAACGGAACAGAATAGATGCACCACACGACAAGAATTAGTAATAATACAGGGAACGTGTGTGTGCAGGCCCGATTTTCAGGCCAGTTCTGAAGCCTAATGAAACAGAGTCTGTATTTGAACTGAGCAGCCAACACACAGAGACATGCACTACAATTATCTGTCAGTGATCTCCAGTGCTCCTACTGGCAGATGAAGGGGTGGACGGTTTATGTCTGGACAAATGAAACAAAATTAAGCTTGAACAAAAGCACTGTGTAATTGTCGGACAATTCCACAGACACAGGCCCTCGCAAATCAATATGGCTCCAATTAAAATATGCTGCAGCCAATTAGACCTATTGAGATTGTGTTGGGGAAATTATGGGGTGCCTTTAAAGCCCTGATGTGTGCATTTACACAGACCGAAGCCTGCAATGATTCACTCATGCACAAAACATGTCTGATTGTCCAGGTCATCGAGACAAGCCTCTCTAGAAATGAGGGAAATAGGATTACAGAGACCACAGTCTTCTCAAAAGATGTCAAGGAATCTTTTTTCTTTTTCCGCTTGTGTATTAGGCCACACTCTGGTTGAGATTAACAATCAAATACTAAAGACTGTTATTCACTTTATGTAGGCTGTTTTAAATGCTCCAGCTCAAACATAATGAACACTTTTGGGTACAAAAAGTGTCTCTCCTACTAATTTAACTTATTTATTTAGAAAATTACTCAATATGCAGGACCCCAAAAACTTAAAAATGTGCTTCATGTAGAAACATCTGCACTACTGTTCATAAGTTTTGGGTGAGCACTTAAAAAAAAACTTTTATTCACCAAATATGCATTAAATTAATCAAAAGTTACAATTTTTTTTTTTTTTTTTTTTTTGTATAACCACATTTTAGTACAATAACAGTTGCTCCTATATCTCATTGTCTGAAACTGAAGCTGAGAGTGCTGAATAATCATTCTAATGCAACCATCCATTTTAGTAAATAGATTTTTTTGGATGGTCCTTCTAAATTAAGCTGTTTTCATTTGATTTATTAACTGCATGACCAAATCAATTTACTAAAACTATTCACTGATTTATTTAAGGCCTTGCAAAGAAATAGTAGATAACATAAGTGCAATATGTTTTCTAAATTAGATATTTAGATACTAGTTAGCTATATTTAGCACGTTTTCCAGTTTTATTAGGGGATAGTTCACCCAAATATGATAATTCTATCACTGTTTACTCACCCTCATGTTGTTCCAATCCCCTATGGCTTTCTTTCTTCGGTGGAACACAAAATAAAATATTTTAGGACATTAGGGACATATTTTTGAGTGTCTCAACAACATTGAAATCATTGAGGTAAGTATATATCATTAAAAAAAAAACATCTATTTATGTATTCAGTCAACATTTTTGTAACCTAACACTTCTTTAGATATTGCCCTCTGTAATAGCTTTAATACTTAAGTAGCTTGTTGTTGTATAGTTGCCTACTTTTAGTATACTACTACTTTTTTTTAAAAAGGTAGCTTGACTGTTGTTTAACCACTTCAAATTATTATTAGCTTGTAGCGACTGATTCAAAGTCGCTATATGAGTAGCAAACAGATACAACAGAATTTGGAACCTATATAATTTAGAACACAGGAATAGAATACAAGTTATATGAGCAGAAGATGCCAACCAAGAAAGGGCTTAGTGTAGATCTGCTCTGGTATATCAGACTGGCTGAGAAATGATAAGTGAAAAGATGAAAAAGACAGGAACCTTAACATAAATGAAAAGATTAAATTTTCTGTTTTATTCCGCTCTTATTTTTTGTTTTCTCTGTCTCTTTCTCCATTCCTCCCCTCCCACGCCGGGTCGTAGAGAACGAGAGAGACCGTAATTTATGATTTAAGGCTGAGGCTTCATTTGAGATGTGTTTCTGCGCTTTTCCTTTTACCCAGTCAACCGGCTGGTTAACAAGCACAAGATTAAAAACACATTTCTCAATAAACATCCTGGTCACAGCACTTAAATGGACACTGCATTGAGATCGAAAGCACATTAGTCTAAATACTAAAGCCCTCTCGCCGCGCTTTCAATTCGCGAACTGTCCAATGAAAAACAGAATTAGACTCGACGACTATCACCATCTAATGGACTAATAACAAAATCTGATAAAAGCTGTTATCAGGGGCAGAAGCGCAACACAGAGGACAGAGGGGGGAAAGAAAGAAAAGAAGAATAAAAAAAAATTACTTGCGGCAGCAAGCTTAATGGTTTTTCACATAGGGGAAAAGGGTAATTTAAACAAGTACATTTTGTGCTTATTGAGCTTGTTTTGTCTCGTTTGAGACCGAAAATGGGCCAAATCCTTTTTTTCTTTTGAGAATGAGAAAAAAAATGCAGTGACGAGGGGTTTGGGGGGGTGGGGGTTTGCTATAAAAGAACAGAAATATATAAAAGCACAGACTAGGCTTGCTCTGTGAACAAGCACTAGCACACACACACACACACACCACACACACTACCTTTCTCTTGTCCCTTAGTGTAATTACATGAAATTAAAAGCATGTGGCTCTTAATGCACTTGTTATTCTGAAATAGAGCCTCAATACAACACACCCCCATTTCCCATTTCTTCCTTTTCCACTCTCTATTTCTCACAGAGATGCCACTCGGACCTCAGTTCAATAGGCCGCCGACGTGCATAGAAAAATCCCCTGCAATGAAGAGTTTAGACAGAAAACAACGAGTTAATCACTCGCGCATCTCATCTCCGCCTCTTCCCCCTACTTATTTTTACTCGTCCCTTTAATAGATTTTACGATAAATTAACTGCATTTTACTTTACAGAACAGACTCCATCAATGAGGCGGGAGAGCAGGGGGCGTCGGGTTACAGTACAGGGAACTGACTCGGCACTCTGAGCAGATGCAATTAGGCCCCATTAGCCAGAGTCTAATTAGCCGAGGGTTATGTTGATATTTCAAGTGCTGTTTTATTATGGTGTTTTGTTTCCGAACAGCATCTCCAAAAACAGCGCCGGCAGATGCGAAAAGAGAGAGGAACGGGTCAATAGAAAGTCATCCGAAAAGAGTACGAGAACGCATGATAGCGGAGAAGGGAGAGGAGGAAGAGAGATGGAGAAAACGAGCGAAAGGGAAACGAAAGCCCTCGGCTGAGAGAAATTAAATTGATCTGCTTGAGGTGCCACATTTAATTGTTAGGCAACAGAGGGACATGACATTTTACCTCCTCTCTTACTCTCTCTCTCCCACTCTCGTTCTCTCTCTCTCTACTCACATTAGCTCACCGCATCGCCTCAAATTCTCTAGCTGGAGGCAGACAGTCTACCACACGCTGTCTCCTTGTCCACACGTCCAAACCATCACACACCCCCGCCCCCAGACATACACACATACACACACTGGACGTGACCCTGACTCATCCTTCTCTGCCCTTCTCACTCAAACTCTTGTCATTTTCACCACTTTTCAGTTCTTGCATCCTCACTGGGTCACAAACTATTAATATCAGAATATTCTGCCATGTTCTGTTCTTTTTCATGGGAAACGGAGTCAAATACAGAATAAAAATGAGACTGTAGCTGCTTTAAATATTAAGAGGCTCATTATTCTAGAATTACATTTTATGCTTCTTCTGTTTTTTACCTACCATCCAGTCAGCTGCCAAGAGCAGGGTATTCAAAATAATTGAGTTCATTACAATCAATTACTCTATGATTCATCAGATTAAAAAAAAAACAATGCAGTTCATCAATATAACACACAGGAAACAAACACTAATATACCCGAGCACAAACATGCCAGACTCTTGTGTGCTCCCCTTATGTACACATATGCATACAGACACATTTATCAATCTAAAATAAATATCTCAAATATTTATTCTAAGATATTAAATCAGGCTGTATTCATGTATTTTATTAAATCTAACCAAGAATCTTAAGCAAAATAAAATAATAAAACAAAATAAAAAACTTTTTTTTAATTACATGTAACTCAAACTCATATAAGAAATGAAAGATCATAACTTTACAATAAGACTATACATAATCATTCATTATTTAAAATTGTTTTACACCATTTATTGTTTGTTAATGAAATATAATTCCCCATTAAATAATATAATATAATATAATATAATATAATATAATATAATATAATATAATATAATATAATATGTTAATTCATAATGAATTAAAAGTCAAAATGTATTTATACAATTGATGAATGTTCATAAATCTTGATAAATGATAAGTATAATTTAGTGTTAGTTCATATTACCTACTGCATTAACTAATAATTGAAAATGTATTCATATAGTATAATATAATATAATATAATACAAATGTTAATTCATAATGAACTCAAAGTCAGAATGTATTTGTACATTTAATAAACTAATGCTCAAAGATTAATAAATGCTGTAAAGTATCATTCAGTGCTAGTTCATGTTACCCGCTGCATTAACTAATGTCAACATGTGCAACCTTATCGTAAAGTGTCACCAAGATCAGTTTCATACCAGATTGGCAATTGCTTAATCTTTAACAGAGCCTCTATCTGTCAGAATGGCACATCATGGAATAAGACCCAGGATCAAGACAAGGCCACAATCCTCAGTCTGTTTACAACAAAGAGAATCAAGCGTGCGGCTGGTTATGTATTGCTGGAAAGCGCCTCTGGGGCTATCAGGTGTCTGCCCTCTGCACACAAACTCCTCGCAATCCAAAAGATGCTGTCCGCCAAAGCCCACCATGGATCAACCCACAGCCATGACAGAACCCTTAATAAAATGCTTTTGATGGAGAGTGGATGGAAGTGTTTGATGCATAGAGATGATGTTTCTCACTCTGGAGAATAACTACAATCCATCTGGTGGCAGCCTTGTACATCTGCTTTCAAAACTCAGAGTTTGAAGTTGTTTTTCAGCCTTAAGGATGACTAATTGGGTCCATTTTAAAAGGGTTTTACTGTAATATAAGTTGGAGAAAATCAATAGCCTAGAGTAGCATAAGTTAGGGTGATAATCAAAAATCTCTGATAAGAAAAACTAAACATAATCCTAATCTAACATTTTGTGTATTACTATAATTTTCTCTGAGCTAAAGTGGTGTAAATGCTCTGCATCTCAAAATTTACACACTGTGCAATAAAAAAAAATTACAGAAAGAGAGAGAGTAAGAGAGAGAGAATGAGAGAGTGGGAGAGAGAAGAGGTAAAATCAATGGCTGGTTCTTCTGTCCACCAGTTCCCTACAATATTTGGTTTCTTGGGGCATATTTGTTTCCACGCAAGCTGAGCATAACGGCCATTGAATCGAAACGTCAATTCATTATCTCAAAGAGGCAGCTCCTAAAGCACCAGGCTCTTCCAGGAACAGCCTCACCTCAGGACCTGCATCACTGTAACCAGAGTGCATATGAAAATAAGAAATTAATGCATCCTGATTGATCGACGCCCTTTCTGATCTATTTCAGTTTCAGATTAGAGAGGATAAAACGCTTAAGTTTTTTTTTTTTTTTTTCTGTGTGAGACAAATATATAAAAGGAGAAAAAGTGAGAAAAATTTCGCAATTTATTTTTCTTCTCCAAACCATGATAAGAAACTTGCTGGACTAGCTTCCTATTAATTGAACTTTAAATTGATTTCAATCATAATAATAGGCCACAATGCAATCTTAACCTGAATATCACACTCCAGAGACTCATGTGACATTAAAGTCATTACAGATACTTTACATAGCATCGTTTTTATAGTATGAAATATTTAGATAGTAATGTAAATATATAGATTATTAATTTATCAAATGCATTTGAATTATTTAGATAAAATAAGATATATAAATACTTATATATTTTATATACAGTATTCATATCATATCTATATTTAAAGAAATCTTATAAGCATACGCTGCACATAAAATTAATGCTATATATATATATATATATATATATATATATATATATATATATACACACACACACAATATATATTTATATTATATTTAATATTATTATTTGTATGTTAATTGTATTTTTATAGAAATAATATCTAGATGTGTGTATAAAGTCAATAAAAATCCCTTTTAAAGAGCTGTGCCAATAGTTATAATCTGATCAATAAATACTTCATCGGTAAGTAATAACGGATGGGGTGAATGAGGCCCATTACTGTCATTATATGTGCTCGTAATTATCGTAATAATGTGTAATTATTGATTCATGATTGTGTAGTTGGCAGAAATGGAGGTGGGAGAAAATGTAAGGATGTCTTAGCTGTGCAGACAGTCGCGGTGGAGTACAGGCGTCTGTGGCCAACCTCCGTTGACATCCATCCGTCCATTTCAACCGCCCTGCACTCATTTTATCCATTCGTATTACTTCTCTTCCCTCCATTTCACGTTTGCTACTCCAACTCTTGGTTCATGTTTCGGTCTCTGAAGGGCAATGCGGCACTGGGATCTGACATGGACCTTATCGCCAGCCAGTTCATCCTCCATTTACAAATATTTCTTTGTAAATAACATATTGTGTTTTTATGTAACATCCCAGTGGGAAGACGGAAGACCCTCTTGGGGTACAAAGCTGGGGGTCAGTATTGAACTCGGAGCATCTGTCTGGGAATTCATAAAAGGTTGCCAGTCTGTCAGATCTGAGACCAGTTCGCCATTTGGTTCTATTGCAGAGAGCTTGAGTGAAGCAGATATAAGACATAACCATCTGTTTGGTGTCTTGACTTGAGAGTGTATATATGTGTGTGTGTGTGTGTGTGTGTGTTTAGGACAACTGGATTCCTCAAGAAGGCCCCAGCATTGACAGTCCCAAAGGGGGGGGACCGCCTTCTGTTGCCGAGGGCGACAACCCTTCCCATAAACCCCCCCCTCTGTCGCCAGTCCCTTGTTACCCCATAATGGACGACGCATGTCATCAGGACCAAAGGAACATCCCTAAGGACCCCTCTGGGGCTGCCCTCTCCCTGCCCGCTCCCCTTGACTTCTGCTGCTTAAAACATAATAAATAATCCTTCATTTGACATCCACTGAAATTGACTAGAGTTTAAACCTCATCATTGCAGGCAAGTCTGAATGCACAAGCAACAGACTGCAGTTAATACGGGAATAAAGTGGGCAACAAAACAAGATGTTGAATTCCAGTTAGTCCTGCATGATAATTTGTGAGTGAAAACAGAATAATGGTTGGTAAATAACCATGTTGATGTCGGTTTAGGACTTTATAGCGACAACAGAGTCTCAAACGGCTTAACGGGGAGCAATATTGCCCGTCTCTTTGGATCACACTGAGCTAGAAAGTCTTTTCCAAATGTGCCTAATGCAATATGAGTCAGGCCTTAATAGTATGGAAATTATACACAATAACACTCTGGACACCACAAACTGTTGCGAGAATGTGTGTGTGTGTGTGCCCCAATGCTAATTGTGTCCAATTTGGGCAGTTGCCACCTTGGACTCAGACTCCGACATATTAGCTTCATTAGCAGGTTCAATGTAATCACCACACTCTAAAATAAACAAACAGAGTAGAGAAAGCCAGCTCTCAGTCATCCTGCCATCGTTCACCAGCCAACGCTGCAGCTTTTAGGGCCTGCATTTACATGCAATTATCTTCTTATATAATTAAGCACATTCGCTTAACGAGCACCTTGCGAACGGATGGCGCAAACGAGAACCTGAAAGAGGGAGAAAGAGAGCGAGAGAGAGTAATTAGATGTTGATATGTCTGTGTTAATGGAGGAAATTAAAGAACATACGGGATTGAATAGATGAAGGGACGAGACGAGCAGGAAGACGCTGATCGAGAGGCCGAGTTTGCTATCCAAACAAACCAAGGTGGCTCATTAAGTGCCATGTTGAACAGAACTAATATCTAAACATTAGCACAAAAACAGGTAAACTCTGACAATCACACATCTCATTTACTGCGAAAAGGGAAAGTGGCAGCTCTTGCTATTTGCTACCGCCTGCCGTACCTGAGGCTCGCCTCCAGCCAAGACCTGTTCTACCACAAAGCGCCTCCTTGTCATGTCCCAGTGCCATACTGTCACTACGCAGGTCGCCTCCCTCTCCCCTCCGCAGTCAAACTGACCTTTTCTTACAGCCACATAATACCTTAAACCCCTCAAAGGCAACGGCATTGTGCTGCTAATATGGGTCCTTCAGTAGACCCCAGGTGTAAAATATAATCCAACCGGGCCAGGCAGGGTTCAAAGCCTCGCCTGCTTTTGAATGCCTGCCAGAGTCCTATCGCCATGATTGCTGTAGCTCATGCTGAAAAGACGATACAAACTATGCGCGTCAGTAAGAATATCTGGCCGCCTTTGTTCCACTGAGCCTGTCGAACACTTTATCAGCCCTGAGTGCGGATTACCTCAGGGAGCACCCAAGCTTTCTATCCCCCCACAACACGAACATGACACCCACGCTGCACAATGCAAACCTACCGTGTCCTCCCAGGACTAATTGGCGATGTTCACCTTAGGATCAGGAGGAGTCAGGCATTGGAGAGTCAGCTGTTATGAGTAGAAGTGGAGGAAAACTGCATGCAAAGTAGGAAAAGGTGAGTTTGAAAATCTTTAAGTATACAGTAGTATTTTTGAGAAAGCGTGTGTTAGGCTTTGAAACCTTGGCTTCATATGTTCTGTACACTTTCTCTCAAACTCTTTTTGTGTTGCCGACCGTCCATAGTGTTGACAGGTAATGGGACATTCCCAGAACGTTCCACAGCGGGAAACAGAATGAATGGCTCCTGTGATTGTTGAGGATGCGGTGAAGACTTTCAGAACTTGGTTGCAGTGCCCTCATCTGGTAAACGAAGTTACTGACTTGACAATTGCTGCTGTGTTCAAAATAGCACACTATCATGCTGCATACAATATACATCAGTTTGCCAGTTAGCGCTTGTATACATTTTGGTGAATAAATCAGGTGGTGATTCTTTGACTATGTGCATTTGTGAACCCTGTGAACTAAAATAAACTCTCTTAAAACAATTACAATCTAACTAGGTATTTTTTTTTTTTTTTTTTTTTTTTTTTTATCTACTAACAACGTCCAACAGTGAATGTACATATACTGTAACACAGGATAATTATTTCCCTGACAAAACAGATGTTGTTTCCATTGCAAAATGCTAGTCAAGACAATGCAACATTTATATAAGGTGGGAATTACGGATTTGATAAAAATTTAAGTTTATATATATATATATATATATAAACTGAATATACAGTCCCATACTGAACTGTATATTCAGAAACTGCATGAATTAGAATTTTCTTCAGTTGTAGTAAATGTTTAAAATTGTGATCAAACTTGGTAAATAGTTCCAACACCAAGTTTCATGATAAAAAATTTCCAAAACTACTGTACAACAGAGCTCAAAAGTTTCTTCAGGTCTTACACTCGAAGTTTACATGTGACAACATTATAAAACGATCAGTAGCTGTTCATTTGTGTTGTGAATACAAGCAATGCACCCCAAGTAGAATTTCTTTCCTCTCCTTTTTTTCTCCATCCCCCTCTCCCCTCGTTCCCCACCGGGAGGGGAGACACTCCAAGGACTTTCATTTGTTCTGTTATTATGCCCCGTCTATGCTGGCTCATTTTTCACCCAGCTTACATTAAGTATTGATATTGATTTCTTGTAAATGCTGCTGCAGTGGACGGGCCACAGTTCTTTTGTGATTGTTCTGCTTTACCTGTGGGTAATTCATATCATCTGCGCTGAGGGCAGGCCCTCTGTGCCAGGGTGTCCAGATCGAACACTGCTTAAAGACATCCGTCATAATCTCAACTTACTGTAAAATCTAGGTATCTGAACAGGCTTCGAATCTACATGACAGTGCAGTAAAACTGACACGAGATGTAAAAATGTATATACATTTATATATTACAGGCCTACTTTGTGTTAGCGGACACAGCTGCAGTGCGCCAGTTCAATCAATTGCTTTCTTTCTCTAAATCATGCAACAAAATCTCTCACAGTGCTGTATTTATTCTCTAGAGCCCACAGAGAGCTCCTTAATGCCATCGTATGATTTAATTTGTGTCCCATAAGCAAATGACTGTCAGTTAATATCATCTGAATAAGCCAATAGGGGGTTTCAATGGGTGAATTACAACATGGAACCCATCTGGTGGCCGCAGACGCCAGCATAACACAACAGCGTATACTGCAGCTATGGTAAAGAACAGCCTGAGGCTACGTTGTGTTGGTTAGCAAGCCAGACCTCTTCACCTGAGGTTAATGGATGAGGTCGGGCTTAGGGATTTAGATTCTTCAAAGAATATTTCAGGTTCAGATCACTTAAAACTTTAACAAAAATAAATCCATTTTGACTCCCTAGTTTTCTTATATTAAAAAAAGCAAAAACCAAGGTTATGACGAGGCACTGACAATGGAAGTGAAAGAGGACAATTTATGCCCATTTACACTAATGCAATTTTGTTTTAAAACGCTTAACTTTTGCTACGGTTACACCTATTGTTTACACTACTCCAGTGATTTCCATGTTTGAAAACGGAGACTTTTGAAAATGCTGCTGACCCCATTTTAGTTTGAAAACTGAGATTTTCAAAAACGATGGCGTGGCTGCCCACGTGATCTCTGCGTATTCTTGATGACTGTGTAACCATATCATGGCTCGTCAAGTATGTCGCTATATTTGTTATGGCATGACTCCCAATCGACATTTTCGGCCTCCATGGCCATCTTGTTATCATTAGTTACTTTGAGTAACAATTCCACCTCATCATCTGTCCACACAAAATACGTCCTTGCTTTTCCTCGCCATCAAGCTCATTTTTGAACCTGCCACTTCTTGTTTACACATTCACGCACATTCCCCATGTGCATGAATGGTCATGTGACATGCGTTTTCAGTTATGTAGTGTAGATGGAGATTGTTTCTGAAACGCAGCAGAAACACCAGTGTAAACGCAGATTGTTTTAATTCTAAAATGCTCACTATGAAAACTCACCAGTGTAAACAGGGCTTTAAAAGAAATGTGAATGTGTTCTATTTGAGGTATAAAGCATTTTAAAGTGTTTTTACTTTTTAGGGTTTATGGCATTGCATTGCATTGCCATAGCAAAATGATACAATTTCTGAATATTTCATAACTTAACCCAAAAAACGCCAAGTACTGAAACACCATCTAAGCTGTTCGCCAATCACAATGCACTGGGACAGCTAACCAATCACATCACATTTCATTTTGGAAGGCGGGTCTTCATCAAACCTAGGGAAAAAGGTATTGTAATAATGTAAATTATGTAAAAAACTTTGAACCACCAAGCAAGAGAGCATGTTCTAGTACACCCCCTGCCCCCCACCCATTTAGTCTGTATCTCCATCTTATTTGTCTTAGGGTTTGTAATTTGCATCTTCATTATTTTTATTTATATATAGATATTGCAAAATAAAACTTTCCATATCGTGGTCATATTGCCCACCCCTTAACCAACATGTGGAATCAGGTGACCCTAATAAGGATAGATTTTCTGCCTGGTGTTTTGCTTATTTTAGGCAATCGGGCAACCATGCACATGCAAACTCTCTTTATTGTGGAGGCGCTGAAGATGATCTGAAAACACTGACAAACAGCCGGTCTGTATTCTGTCATCTCAACTGTATTGTTTGCGATTGAGGTTGCTAAATTAACATACTTATTTAACCACTGTTGTTTTAATAGAGAAACATAGACTAAGCTATTGCAATTTGGAATTATTATTAGGAAATTTCACTGTTATAATATTTTTCATTTGTTTAACCAGTTTTCATTATATAGACAGAGAGAGCAGAGAGAGCAAGTCTTTGGTATTTATATAATACAAAGCCTTTAATAAATCAGCAAATGAGGTCAAATAAACCATGTGTATGATTCCACATTCTATGCTTTGTGCTTACTGGTGAAAGCACAATACCTAAAATGCAAAAGGCAAATTTCTCAAATGACAATAATCATTCAGACTAATTTTAAGCAAAAATTACTTTTATCAGTTTAACCATTATACAGTGTGACGAAAATGTGACTAAGATTTAATTGACTAAAACCTGACTAAACTGCTCATACATTTTGTAGTCTTAAACTTGATATGATATGATATAAACTAAGTATGATAACTAAAATGTACATTCGAGTAAAACTAGGACTAAGTTAAAAATGGCTGCCAAAATAATACTGCTGTACGGTTAATTAATAATAATCTTTAGGTTTAGGTTCACTTCAACTAAAACTAAACTAAAATACTTTAGATTTTTTTAAACTAAAATTAGACTAAAATGTCGAGACTTTTAGTTGACTAAAACTAGACTTAAAATAAATAGGATAAGGTTAACTAAATATGATAAAAACTAATAAGGACATTTAACACGAGACTAAGACTAAAATTGAAATAACACTAATTGATGATAAAACCACACAATTGATGGTAAAAACTGACTTACATAGTATTTTTTACCATATTATGAAAGTCAGTGGCTGTCAAGTCGTCAACATTCTACAAAATATCTTCTGTTTTCAAAAGAAGAAAGAAGCTCATGTAGAACAACTTACGTGCATAAATGATGACAGAATTTTTATTTTTGGGTGACTAAGGTCTATAAAGGCTTTTTAACCTTTTGTATAAAAGAACTTCATTTGAACTCTCTAATACAACTATATACAAGCCCTGTGACGGTAAACAAATCAAAGGACATGCCACAGTTGTTGTTTAATGTATAACACGCAAACCACGAGGACGACCTTCATAGCGGCAGCGATCGTCAGGATTCAATATTTTGACTGGATGCGTGAATCAAGATGGAGTGTGATGGCTGCGCTTTGAGTGGGCCATCCTCCTCTCTGCCTCATCCTCCACCTCTGTCTTTCCACGAGGACTACGTCTGCTATAATAGGACAAACCCATTGAAGTTCTACAGGAGGCCATTTTGCAGATAGCGCTCATTAGATCCGTTCATCGTCGGTGCCAAAGTGTTGATCCCGCCAATCAGATCTCTCAAACTCTAGGAGCTTATATAACCTTGGTCACCATCCAGCTCTCTCTCCATCTGGCTGCATTAGACTGCTCCACTTTACAGCGCACTCGTTTTCTCATGGAGTGCATTCGCTTTGTCTGTCACGGCAGCGCTAAGATCTCTCTAGCTCTCTCCCTCCCCCTCCCACCTCCTCTCTTAACTCATTTTTTTAATCTCTGTGAAAATGCCGAGCTCCTGCCCGTTATTACCAGAGTGGGTGTGGGCCGACAGACAGCTGTGTTTGGGCCACTTGTTCCTCAGCTGTGGCTGATTGCAGGCCTCATGCTCAAGTGTGTGTGTAGAGGCCTGATCATGCGGCCGACTTGCTGCCACTCGCCCTTCTGATGTACGGTTCAAACACTGGCAAATTGACGTTAATCAAATAACACAGAGGCCCAGAATCAAGCTTGTAAAGTCCCATTTCAGAGCCATGAGAGAGCGAGACGGAGAGAGAGAGTAAGAGAGGGGTTCTTTTTATTTTGTCTGCTAAGGGTACGGATTTTGAGGCTTGATTTAATTTCCTTGTGCGGCAGAGACCAGCACCCACCATTGTTCTGCACTTAGATTGAATAAGGCAGTTAACCAGCACTAGAGTGAGAAGTACTACTCAACTGCATGCCTGATTGCTCCGAGATATATCTATATCAAGCAAATAACTCAAAAGTACAGTAGCTTATTGACTAATGCAGCTCTCGGAGGATGAAATTAGGTGCTGTTTATTATGAATCAGTCCGGTATTCCAGCAATTGACATTCATGAACTCTTCATGAAGATGTGGTATTGGCGGTGTAGAGGTTGCTCTCTTGCTTACAATCTGAATTATGATTGTGTACTTTAAAAAAGTAGGTAGATGGCCGAAACTCTGTTGGACTATTCTGGAAACTCCAAAATACCTAGAAATTTAGTTAATCCACAATAAAAACCTGCAATTTCTGTTACAGCCCCAATCATAATTTTAGTATTTTTTTTTTCTTTAATTTTCCAGTTAAAATATCTTTTTTTTTTTAGTTTTAAGTGGTAAAACTAAATCTGCAAGCGCATTGAAAACTAAAAAAGCATATTCTTTATTATTATTAATAATAAGGATAACAATAATGATAGTCTTATGTGGTGTATTAACACTCAAACTTCAAGAACATCTTGTTTTAAGGATTTTTAATTCGAGCCAAAACAGAGCAATTTCAATTTTATTAAGAAGTCAACTTTTACAGTGTATGGAGAATAAACAAACATAACCAAAGGGGTAAGCTATTAATATTCTGACAAACAGGAACAAATACACACAAACTTCTAAAATGTCAGCTATATCAAAAAGCACCAAGTAGTTTTCTAAATACTGTGCAGCGGGTGCGATTTCCACAGCGTCTGAATTCCTCAGAAAGCCACAAAAATCCCATCAAATAAACATGAGGAGCTCGGCAAACAATGCCCAATAGTCTTATTCCTCTTAAATAAAACTACTTCCACTGGCTGTATGCAGGCTTTAATATTGCCTTAAATATTAAACGAAAGAACTCTGGGCTCATCTATTTTTCATTTATTGGGTACAAATGTAAGACATCATCAATCTTAGATAAATTACTGACATTTTCATCTCAAATAAAAAAGGGTACACTTTATTCTGAGGGAGAAAGAATTGGCCGCCGCCACCTTCAGCAGCATTATAAGCGTCTGGGGTGTTCGAGAAGGCAGCGGATTTTTATTTCAAAACAGCTCCCTGATTTTAACCATTTAAAGCTGAGCAACACTGCAAATGGCCCTTAGCATAATAACCTGCCACACTCCGATTCAGTAACCACAGAAGGGTTTTGGGACAAGATGTTTTCGCGTCTGTGTCGGTGAGTTAGAGGCTCCGAGGGAAAAATGGAGGCCTTTAAGAGTTAAACCTTCCATTATTTCATATCGGCTTCGGAAGAATAAATTGTCGGAGAATTACGGTGGAAATATTTACAAATGACGGCGGCGGCGTGAACTTAGCCGCATGTGAATTCATTAGTCATTTAATACAGCCATAATTATATTGTGTTTGAATCGTATATTTCAGAAAGGTGAGATCGGTCAATGTAGGCCTGAGGGCAGGCGCGGTGTAATTACAACCTGATATACAAATGGGACCCGTAATGGGGGAACAGTCAGCCGCCTAGCCTGTGGTGACCCCACCAGAGGATTACCATACAGAAGGGGTGAGCCTGTCTCTCAAAAAATGAAGGAAAAAAAAAATCGAGGTCTCTCAATCCAAGGCCCTGGGGTTCAGACAGCTACCCCCCTACCCGCTAGCTTCACACGGCTAGTGAAATCGGTGCGGGCGGTGACATTAATCTGAGCGGCGCGCTAATCCGTCATCGCACAGGTATACAGAATGTTGGGGAAACGGGTACAGAACCAGGCAGTGGGATTTATAACACAAGCTGCGACATGCTCAGTTAATTCACCTCGACGATGGTGACAGGCTACTGCCACATGCATAATTCACGCGCTAAAGATGGAGAGCGCGAGAGAAAGTGACACGCACACACATTCACACAAACCTGGCATTATACCCAGGCCCAAATCTCTACGTCTAGGCTTCTTTCCTCTAATTTCCTCAGCAGGATGGATGAATATTTGTTTATCATTCTCTTTCCGTCTCCCAGTCAGCTCTCCACGGCCCTCACGCCTCATTTGCATAGGTAGATTGAGATACAGTGTGAATAACGAGATGTGGGGTGAAAGGGAACATGGGGTTTGTGGTTGATGAATCATTCTCTCTGGCTGGAGCTGCACTTCTGTAAATGTTTGATTAGTTGTAAATGGATTACTGTTAGATTTTGAGGTTGGTAGGTTTTAATGTGGCTTTTGCATTGGCTCAGTGCCAAGCAACGGACTTCCCCAATGTGTGCCAAACCTTCGTCTCTGCGTTTTCTTTTTCTTCTAGGTGTTTGTATAGCTGAGTCTATAGGAAATGCAGTCCAAATGTTTTTTTTATACAATAAATACAATTATATACAGTGTGTGCATTTTTTTATCAGTATTTTGTCACCATTAATTGTAAAATATTTCAAATATATATATATTTTTAAATGAATACAAATTTCAAATTTAATCAAAATGTATAATTATTTTTATATTATAGACTGTTTATATTAATACTGAAGATAATTCATTATCTTTCAATATTTTTACCGCATTGGTGTTTTCTCTTGTATAAAACAGATGTAATAATATTTAGAGATGCATGTGCTTAAATCAAAATGCAACTATGTGATAATTATGATAAACTTAATTCAAGATATATTTCCAGAAATATTTGTCTTACAACTGATATAAATATGTGAAAAACTTTTCTAACATTCTAGCGAATATCAGGAGTGCTACAATGATCCGTTCATAGCCAGGAATCTCATTTAATCTCACACCTGCCGTTACCTGCTTGAGGAGACAAGTAATTAGAGAAGTCGAAAGATATTTTTCATTAACTGAAGTTTTGACACCTTTGACCGTTAATCTAATTTTTACCCCTTTAATTTCAATTCTGCCACATTCATCTCATTTCTAACACACACTCTCTCTCACCAGCCTGGTCAGACTGCACTTTTTATTCGAATTCTCCCTATGATACCATTTCTCCTGTCCTGGTAAAAAGAAATTGTAATGCTATTGTTGACCTAGACAGCTGGAATGATCATTCTAGAATAGCAGGGAAATGTTTGTTTATATTTGTGTTTGCAAGGGGTCAGAGACTCTTTGCACCCCCACTTCCCCGTGCCCTGCTGTGTTTCCCCCAATCTGTTTGCCTTGCTGACCTTTCTCCGAGTGAGATGTATTAGACTGGTAGCTCATGCAGGAACAGTGCATTAGGCAGTGTTGGCCGTGGCCTGGTGACAGCCGCAGGAACTGTGTGCTAATGGCTACAGGCTTGTAGAATGTTCCCTCATGAATCAATAGCGCTAATGCTAATGCGACGAGGATGTTGACGATGAGACATCGGCGTCGCTCTATCTTCACACTTTTAAATCCCTATCTCTTCATTACCTCATCCACTTCCTTTACTAGCTTCTTCCAGTCACTCATTCCCTTCTCAGTTGTCCGTTATTGGCATGCGCCTCTTTTCTTTTTCCATTAACTTCTTGTCCTTTTCCTTTCATTTTTACTAACCTCTTAACTCAATAGCCAATGTTCTCCTCCCTCATTCTTCGTACTTTCCTTTAGAGGGAGGGAATTAGATGTGGAGGGGAGAGAGAGAGTTAAGCAGCTCATTACTTTGCGCTCTGATTGGGTGGAGTGAGTGAGCTGGGCGATAATAAAGCCTGAATTTTTCAATACGGTTAAAAATGGGTCCGTGACAGCCGAGCTGGAGAGCAAAGGGCCGCCTTAGACAGCGCACAGAGGGCCACCGAATTAGCAATACCATACATCATAAAATCTAATTAAACCCGGCTGCACGGCCAAATGAGCTCCCTCACTCTCCCGCCATTCTATTAAACGAGCTGGAGAGGGCTGACTGAATTATTCACAGTGAAGGATTTTGCATTTATACAAAAATTGTGCACTTAATTGTCCATGCTATATTACAGATTTGGCCTTATGTTAACAATGAGCCTTAAGCACACTTAGTGGGCCATATCCAGAGTGTGACGGAGCTTATGCGGCCGCCATGGTTTAACCAGGATGATCACTATACTACGATTAGAGACGATGTGTGAGCATGGGATTGTCATTGTAGGGCTAAGACAATTAATTCATCAGTCTATTTACAACATATAATTAGAGAGATAGCTCACGCAAAAAATAGAATTCAGTCATCATCATCTCGTTCTAACTAGATTATCACACAGCATCAGGATCATTATTGACTTTTTGGAGTTGCATCTGTTTTTTGTTAGATTTGTTGACAGAATTATCAGTTACGCTAAACATTCATGGCAGATCCCTCTTTTACTAAAGAAATAACCCACACAAAAATGAAAATCCGGTCATAATTCATGTCATTTCAAACCTGTATGACTTACTTTCTTCTGCAGAACACACACACACACACACAAAAGGAATATGTTTGATAATGTTTCCATCCATATAATGAAAGTCAATGGGGTCCAAAACAACACTGCACCACATTTATTTTGTGTTACACATGCAGAAGAAAGAAAGTCAGAAAGATTTTGCAATGACATAAGGATGAGTAAATTATGACAGGATTTTCATTTTTGAGTGAACCACCTCTTTAATAAAAGAAGAATCTGCCATTGAGAATAAAATTACTTATTGGGAATAATTCTATCAACAAATCTGAGAGAAAAAAAACCAGATGCAACTAAAAAAACAGGTGATGATTCTAATGCTGTGCTATAATCTGGACAGGTCTGAAGCTGAGAATGCATCTGCACAGTTGCGAGCGAGAGGCAAAGTCATTTTGTGTATTATTGCTTGTGTATTTCAAGGCCGAGGCTAGAAATTAAAGCGAGAAAGAGTCATCAATCACAACACTTGCAGGTTTTTTCCACCATAACATTTTTCAATCAATGAGCCATTTCACAATATTCCAAAGAAGTCATTATAGCTATTGCTTTTTTACCCCCTCTCAGGCTGTGTCTTTCTCCCTCGTTCCTGGCTTTCCCATCTTCCGAGCTTTCCGAAAACACAACTTTATTATAGTCGCTGTCAATACAGTAATAATAAAGAGTGTGCTCGTAGCTGAGGCCGCCGTAATACACTTTTAACAAGAGCGCCGCAGATGCGTGGCCAGTGAATATTGAGTTTTAAAACTCTTCAGCGCGTGATTTGTGGCCCTGTCAGGGTGAGTATTTGTCAGTGTCGGGGCGGTACGGGCTGGTGTTGACAGTTTGCTGGTAAGTTTGGAGTCTAGAAGGCTAAACTCGCTGATCAGCCATTACAGAGAGTCGGGCGGTGACAGTCAGGTGATGGATCTGTGTTTATCGTGGGGCTGGGCTTTGCTGCCAGACATTATTATAAAATAAAAGGTAATTTTGTCAGGTTTCAATCAAGCCAGCCATCATTTGTCATACTATCGTGTTGGCAAGCACGTCCTCGCGGTGATGGATTGTTGTGGCGTGGTGTCTCGTGTCGCCGGCTGCTGTTGTTAAAGTCGGGAGGCATTAGCTGTAAGAGCTGTTTGCGGTGCGTTATCTCTCTACAACTGACCCCATGAGGTCTTAATCTCTTTTTAGCGATGGAGTGTAGCGCTTGCTTTAGATTGTATTCCTACATGCTGTGTGACATCTCCCCTCGCTCTGCTGGAAGTACAAAAAAGCCTTTGTTTATCTGTTTTACGCTTTTGCCTCTCTTGCCTATATATCTCTATTTCTTTCCAGAGTCTTCCCTAGCTTAGTGGTTTAGCTAATTCTCTCAATCATCCTCCTGAGATTACAGTTCATGAAAACTATTTATGCCTTTTCGAGGCAAACACTCTTTTCAAAGAAACCGTGGGGCATCTGATGTGCTTTAATCATCCCTGATAAAAACTGACCAGGTAGGATGGCTAGATGCTATCAAATATCTAATTCTTCACAAATTAATTTTAATGGATGTGCTGGATCAACTGACATGTTCATGAGCTTAACCTTGGTTATTTATTTACAGGATGCAACGGTTTAATCACAGAGAATGCTTCCTGTCATTCAGGATCACATTTCAGCCGAATTAATCAAATAAATGGTACACTCTCAGGTAACCTAAACATTTTTTTCATATGATAACATCTAAATAAACTGATTTTATTTAAGTTAAAATGTACACATTTGAATGCATCAATATGACAACATACTGTAGGTTACACAAATGCTAAGGGTTAGTTCAGGTGGAAAAAAGTATTTTATAGCCACCAAGGCTGCTACAAAGCCTTCTTACAAAAATACAGTAAGAAAATATTGTGAGATACTGCAATTTAAAACTGCATTTCTTTTTTAAAATATTTAAAATGTTTTCCTATGAAGGCATCATTGTGATATGCTGCTGGTGCTCAAGGAACATTTTTGCATTATCACAGTTGAAAACAGTTTAAGTTTAAAGTTAAGGTAAAGTTTCTAAACTGTCCTAAACTGAATAAACTCTCTGAACAGCAAACATGCCATGAACATTAGCTTTAGCACATCACAGCCATTAGCATGCTACAACAAGGCACAATTTATGCACTATTTTTAAACAAGACCATTTTCATAATGAGAGTCTATAAAACCTAGAGTTAAAGTCAGTATCGTGTTCATGTTTTCTGATTTGAAACATTTTAAACTGACCTTCAGAGTGGCTCGGTCCACAGACAGAGCAGTAGTTAGAGTTGTAATGGGCTTTTATCTGTGATTAGCCGCTAGCTGCTCTGTCACATTTAAGTCTGTAATGCTTTAAAAGTATTAACATTAATATTCATGCACACCTGCACAGGGAGCGCTGAGGTACCCCAGGACTTCAGGTTTGACTAAGAGCCACCATTACTGCCCAGCATTGAGTTCAGTCTGATGGCAGCGCTGCCCTCTACCGTGTCATGGTTCAAACTCTGCCTGAATTCAACACACAAAAAAGAAGCCTTTTATATAAACAGTCACAGTCACAGATTCTGTTTTCAAACCCCATGTAAAATCATATAGAGTGAAACAACTGCAGTTCTATACACCTCGTGCTTTTCTTTTATCTAAAACAAAAAGCATATTTAAACTGAAGTGAATGTCAGGATAAAAACTTAAACACACTTGTAAGCACATAAATGCTAAAAAGTAATTAACTAGAAAAATAATGGGTGGGTTTTGGCTGTTTATCAGTGCATTGTAAGACATGATTTATTGCATAATACAATCTAGAATAACCTACTCATATCATTGGTGTTTCATTCCAAATGTATAAAATTTGGGGAAAAAATGTATAAACAAATGTTTAATTTTTTTTAACATTTGACAAATTTTATTTTTGTTATTTAACATATTATACAGTAACTAATATAATAATTGTTTATTAATATGTTTTTAATATTTAATATTTACAAAATATTATTTATAAATTAAAAATATATATTAAATGTATAAATTAAATGAATTATATATAATTTCAAATATTTATAAATTGAATAAATACAAATACATTAATAATTATTGCTGTGGTTGTTATATTTTAATTAGCATGCATGACTAATTTATAATTATTTAATTTAAATGTAAAGTTGAAATTAATGCAAAATAATAATATAAATATAATTAATATATTATAATAACAATAATATACAGTTCAGAACGTTTGTGTGTGTGTGTGTGTGTGTGTAGCTTATACACACACATAAATGTGCATTCAGAAAGGAATAAATTATAAGCATTGCCAAAGTTTTAGTGTTAATAATTTGCTAAAAAAAAAAAAATTGGTTAGTATGTGGCTGCTTTAATACGGAAGACAACAGGCTTGAAAAATCTGCATAGCAAACACAAAATCAATTAAATCAGCCTTTAAATCTGCAGATGAATCCTTTATAGTGCTTGACTGTTTTGCTAGTTCAAGACATTCTTTCATCTGAAGCTAAGCCAGTCCCTTTGTACACGGCCCACTTCCCATCAGAATAAATCTCGAATTATGCTGACTTTTCCCCACTTACAGAAAAGTAATTTTACTGCGGCATTTATAGGTTAAAAACTACCCAATTTCATGTCAAATAAGCTCTCAGGCAGGAAGTGCTGCTAATATTATGTCTTCCATGATGGAACGAGATGTATTCTTTTATCATCTGCTTCTGAAAAACTAGATTTGGATGACACCTCGCCATCAGGGCATCAGATTCACGGTCAGGAGATAAAATGGCACTTAGGATAATGTGGTTGCCCTTAAGGTATTTGGAGGTGAATTATATTCTGTGATTAATAATCTGGAAATTAAAGACTCACTCATTTTCTAATTTAATTCCTTCTCCAATGGAAAAATGTTCACTCTGAGGTAAATTGGCGAATAATGTCGTTAATTCAAATGCAGATGAAATTTCAATTCGGGGTGGCATTGGGAAGTTTGATTGACGAGTCCCTGGTGGATCGTTACCGCCACCATCCACCATTGCACCAATTCCCCGGCAGTTGTCGTAATAACGGAAGCGATGGACGAAATGAGACAAGTAGCAGGCATTCCCCTTGTCACTGACTCATTCACTCAGCCTCATCGCACAGTTCTCTAATCGTATTTCTGCCCTTCAACTCTCTCTCGCCACTAAAATAATGAACAACGCAGGGGAGGTCAGGAATCATGGGAAATTGCAGTATTTGCTCTGCATTTCAGGCTCCACAGCCCACTGTTTCTAATTATTAGCATGTATAATTACTGGCATCTGCCTCGATGGAGAGAGTCAGGAAAAATAAAATGGCTGCCGTAGAGTTGATTTAATGAAGGGTAAATGTCAAGGTAATTACATGGCAGCACAGGTTAAAAGCAACGTTAAATTTCCCAGCAGTGAAGTGACATTCACCTGACAGAGAGACTCTGAGAGAGAGAAAATGTCAATATATTCAGTATAAATGTTTTCAGCAATACATGTCCATTCATCTCATTTTGAGCAGTCAGCATGTATTTCTAATAATGGTCCATTTAAAGGCAATTGTCTCGGTTTGACTTTTTCTTTTACTTTTCATGATATCTGTCTTGAAGATTTGTTAGACCTTTTACCTGCAGGCTTCGGCAAAAAATGGTCCAGTCTCACCCTGTTCAATTAAAACAATCAATGACGATAAAAGGCATTTGTTCCAACACATTTAACTCTGAACCTCTGGTCTCACTGCTCGCATCATCCTGTTATAACCTCCAGCACAACAACACAAACACCAAGTTTCATACATATGGTAACTACCAAAAAATTAATAAAAAATGTTTAGTTCTCTGTTGAAGTCCTACCCCAAACTGCCTGTATTTACTTTTACACATAAAATTTTTGCACAGTTTTCATATATTTGCCTTACATACTGCCTTTTCATGTCTAGTATTTATAGGGATTATGATTTATTCAGGCTAATTTATTCAGATTAATACTTCATTATTTTCTGTTTTTATTCATAGACCAGTTATTCTCAAACACTTTGACTCATGCCTCACAAGTATATTTTTGCTACTTGCGCTATAATGATGAAGCTTCTTGCTTTCAAACGTTTTAATTTACAGAAACCAGTACTGTCAGTATATTATTATTTTACAATAATTAACTAAATAAATATAGAATATACTAAAATCATTTTAGCATAATTAAACTAAGTAAATTAAAATTATATATATATATATGTGACTTTTCCACTTTGTGTTTTATAGGATTAGGTTTCAATCAATTATTTTTAACTCACAAATACGATAATTTCTCCACAGTTTCTACTCAAAATATTATAAAGCTTGGCATAACTATATATTAGGGGTGTAATGGTCTACAAAATATTTCTGTTTTAAACCATAAAGGTGAGCCAATGGATATCACACACGGAACATGCAAACTTTGCACAAGAGTCGAAACCACTTCAACATATGCTGATAAAGACATATAGCTAACTGTTTTTATTTATTCCCTTAATATTTATCTTGTGGCCCATACAAAGTGAAAACAAAATGGTTTACACATCCACCATGGGAAGGCTAAGTGTTGCTGGATCAGCCAGATGCAAGCTTGCACTGGAAGAGTAGGTCAGACAAGGAGGAATCAAAGCCAGGTTGAGCACCACAGTGCTGCTGAGTCCAGCTCTGTATCTGGTGCAAGTGAGAAACACCAGCCCCCACAACAGGTCGCGTACCAACCAATGGACAGCCCTCAGCAACAGCATCACAAACATATAACCACCTGCACACTCCCAAGTGTAACATCTAAGGAGCTGTCCCGCTGCCTGCAGACCCAAAGTCAACTGGCCAAAAGCCAAAGACAAGGATGAATGGAGAAGCTTCGCCTCAATCCTCTAAAACTGTGCAACATTACCTTAACAACAGTTCTGAAAATGGACAGGAAGGCAAATAGCTACATCAAAAAATGGCTTGGCCTTCCTTGCAGTCTTTCCAATCTGGCACTTTTTGGGAGAAACATCTTGGAACTCCAACTAAAAGCCATCTGTTTGGACTACAAGCATCAGAAGGTGAGGCTGCTATTTGAGATAAGATCCTCAACAGGATGCATGTGGAACATGCACAGACACTGGAACAGGCCATCAACCAACTACAGCATCAGGAGACTGTTGGGTTATCACAGCCAGGAAGGACAGGGCTTGGATGGGGATCTGCACCTAAAATGTGGTCCAAAGCATCCACAAAGGAAAGATAAATCTGGTGATCACAGAAGTGTCAAAGACCCCAGAACCTACAACTGTGGTATGGATTGGAAGAGAACTGTAATCTCAGCTCCTCCCAGAATCCAAGTCTTCAGCACATGCTTTCTGAAAAGAAGACCTAAAACAGTCAAAGAAGACCTAAGACAGTTGATCAACTAGAAGCCTGTGTTAGACAAGAATGGGTCAACATTCCTATTCCTAAACTTGAGCAACTTCTCTCCTCAGTCTCCAGACGTTTGCAGACTGTTATAAAAATTAGAGGGGATGCCACACAGTGGTAAACATGGCCTGGTCCCAACTTTTTTGAGACGTATTGATGACATGAAATTTAAAATCAACTTATTTTTTCCTTAAAATGATACATTTTCTCAGTTTAAACATTTGATATGTCATCTATGTTGTATTTTGAATAACATATTGAAATTTGAAACTTCCACATCATTGCATTCTGTTTTTATTCACAACTTGTACAGTGTACAGTGTCCAGAATGTTACTCTTTATTTTAAGTGGCCAGTTCCTGAGGAGTTACTGTACCATGTAAGTACACTGGCATTACAGTGGTACAACAACTCCAACTCGAGATCCAACTCCTCCCACTATACCTTACACTAAACCTACCCATCTCCACCTCCTGGATCTCATTTTCACCCCCAAATCTGCCCATTTACACCCCCTGACCAAATGGTCTCAATTACTCTTATACATATTTTAGTTACAATATGTATATAATTCACAAGTTACACAACCAATCAGTGAAGTGAAAAAAAAGTGTTGTTACCAATGTCTTGTTACACATTTGTACTTACACAAACCATTCGGATGGTCGTTACATTGTTGTAGTTACAGAAATATTACAGCTGTAGATACTATGTAACAATGTGTACTTAAATATGTATATATATATATATATTCTAAACTTAGAATAACTTCCTTTACTTTTCCAGGTCTATGATTTTTTTTATAACTTTTCCAGGTCTAAATGTAACACTTTTAAAATTCCGGTCTATGGGAACCCTTGTGCTTAAATAAAAAGACTTGTAGTTTATTTTGAAGGCATTTTATATCATCTTGAGGCCCCCTGGGAAGTTTATGGGCCCCGGCCCCCTGGTTGAGAAATGCAGTATTACACTCACAACAACCATGTAGAAGAACAACAATTTATTACTTTCACACAAAATAAAGACATCTTTAGAAGCATTACAAACACAAATCACATCGCTCAGGTTTAGTGGTGCACTTTTGGCAGTTTCGAGAGTTCAAACAGGGTAGGAGGCAAGTACAGCATGCAGCAGGTGTGGGCTGATGGCTTTCACATGGCTGGCTCTTTCACATTAGCCTATTTTTTTTTTTTAATGACAAACCTGTATGCAGACTGAAATCTACTGTATGCACCAATGGAGCGGTAAAAGTTTTGCTTGTATTTGGTTTAGTGAGTATTTAGTGATATGAACAGAGGGTGTGAACTATGTAAAGCTAGGCAAATGATTTAAGCTCTTTTTCATCTATCTGACTGAGCTTAACTAACCACATTTGTAAATTAATGAGACCTTGTATTCTCCACTCTCTCTTTTAATGCATGAACTCCTCCACATTTGGCTCTTATTCACAGCTGTGCAGGAGGAAATACTGTAAGCCGAGCTGCTGGCTGTGTTCAAAACAGAGTACCAGCATACTCAGTTCATTTTTTAAACAGCGGTATACTGTGCAAAGTATGCAAATATTGTGTTTGCATGAAAAATCCAGCCCATTTAGTACCTTTATTAAAATACACAGTATACAAAGTAAATTCTATACCACTATCCCACAATGCAAAGTACGCAACCATTTAAATTGCGACAAAGACATTTTTTTTTCTGTCTTCTGGACCCATTATTTGATCATACAAATTTATCTGAATCTGAATTCTAAATACCAAATATCTTTTCTTTTTTTTTCTTTTTTTTTTATAATCACGTCACACACATGCAATGTAATGAGAAAATGTGACAAAACATAACAATGACAAATATTGTGAAATCATGCCTGCTGTTTACCTACTATTTAAAAATTGTAAGAAGCACCCTGAAAAGATACAAAATATATTGGTATATTTGTTATAAAAACCTTTTGTTGATATAGGCTGATAGTAGATTTTATTAGTAGATAGTTAATTTTATTATTTTTAATATAGAAATTTTATAATTTAAATATAATCTTAAATTTAATCTAAATAAATATAAATGTTCCCTATTTCAGTGGTTCATTTATGGATAATAGCACAGATCTGTATACAATTAATACAGATAAAACATTGTTAGACCCAAATTATTAATTAGCCTAAATACTACATTATTTAAAATATATACTGAAAAATATTGGTTTATCAGTATTGGCCCAATTTTGATATTAGTGCATCCCAATTGTATAATTCTCAATATTCAGTAACTAGTAATTTCATCCTGAACAATAAAACCTCTCTAGAAATCATCTAGGGATCAAGACAGAAGGTGACATCCAGACCTTTGCCCCTCCGAGCCTCTCTCTCTCTCTCTGACACCATGTCACACTATTCTCAAACATCCAATTCTGCAACATTGTCAGAGTCTATTCATTATATTTGGCATGGCAGGTTAGGTGTGCATGAATGAGTGTGAGTGTAAGCAGAGAGGACAGGAGGGGTCATAACACCCCTAAAAATCTAATAATCCCTGCGGTCTAATGGTCCTCCACCTCTCCAGCTCTCTCCTTCACTCACACACGGCCAGCACTTGAGCCAGCCTGGGCTGAGAGGAACATTTTCTCACCTTATTGTTCCTGTTCTTTTCTTTTCCTTTTCTTGCTCAGCTGAACCTCATAGACTGTGAGTGACTGAGTGCCACTAGAGAAGCAGCCGGTGCACAGAAAGATTAGGGCCATGCAGGGTTAAGCCAACAATATGTAGAAGCACTAAGGATTGTGTAGGTTATACAGACGTAAATGACTGTGTGTGTGTGTGTGTGTAGATGACAGGTCCATCATTGCAACCATCGTGCTGCAAAATCGGTTAGGATTGCATAGCAGATCTCTCTCTTTATTATGTCAGGGTGTGAAGTATTTCTCAATTAGAAGTAAATTTGATAATCAGTCACGTAACTTGATGGCCTGCATGGGTTGTAAACAATACTCTTATTTACAAAGAGAGCAGGTGTAAGATCATGAACAAGACTCTCACAAAGCAATTCTCTCTTTTAAATACACTGAGAGAGGCACTTTGTTTTCAGCCTAACGACCCCATTTAGAACACGTCGGCAAAATTAATGCGGAACAAACTCGGCAGTAACCGGGCCGACTAATTTTTGCTCATTTCGTGTGAATTATTGATGATGGAGAAATATACCATATGCTCTCGCCAGAGTCATGCACATCCATTCTGCTGCGATACCACGCCTGTTTGGTGAAAAAGTAGTGGAAACTTGCTTTGGCCGTGCTTTGGTGCAAAAGGTAAGATATAGCTGTGTGTTAATCACGTATAAATCAGGTGTGGTAATTACACTCCCAGCTGCTGCCTGAGGGGGAAGGAGGATCTTTTTGCTCCATAATACAGACTACACACCTGATTCATTTGAATCCTGAGTTCCTCAACTAAGGGGGTCCGTGTCATGACAAATAATACCCCATCAAAAGCCTACCCACTTACACTTTACTCCAAAGTGTTTCTATCGGCAGACTGAACTTCTTTTGAATACCCTAATAAGCTTATTATAAAACCTAGAATATAGTTTGTTAAAGGAATAGTTCACCCAAAAATCTGTCAATCTGTCATCTTTTTAAGAAACTCTTCAGTGTTTCTTTTTGTCCATCCATTAAAATTCAGCGGCCACACAAAACTGTTACCACCATTCTTAAAAATATCTTCTCTTGTGTTCCACAGTAGAAATTAAGTCAGAGTTTTGGAAAAACTTGAAGGTAAAATGATGATCAATCCCTTCAGTACAGTATATTTTATAGCAAGACTGTGGTTAGCAAGATAATACTAAAGATATCTTCACGTAATGCTAACCGATTATACTGATAACGAACCATGCTCTATGTATTTTTTTTACCTTATGTATTTGCATTTATGCATTTAGCAGACACTTTTATCCAAAGTGACCTACAGTGCATTCAGACTAACATTTTTTTACCTAACATGTGTTCCCTGGGAATCGAACCCACAACCTTGCGCTGCTAACACAATGGTCTACCACTGAGTCGCAGGAACATTACATACAAAGATCACTGAGCATCACAAATGGTTACCCCTTTTGTTCCAAGCGATTTGGCATGACATAGAGGCCCACTAGGAGACCCTGAGAAAACTTCAATGACCAAATAAAACAAAACACTTGATCAATTCAAATTAAAAATAAAATGGTAAAAAATGTAACACTTCCATTTGTTAACATTAGTTAACTGCATGAACTAACAATGAAAAATACTTCTAATGCATTCATCATCAATCTTTCTTAACTTTAACATGTATTATTATTACAGCCAAAACAATTTTTGTTATTATTATTACTTATTCTGAGCTTTTTTTTTTTTTTGTAACTAACACATATTGTTAATGTTATTGGACTAACTTTACCTTATCTTAAAGTGTTGAAAAAAAAAAAAAAGGAGAAGAAAAAGAAAGAAATGTGCTGAACTGCAACATCTCATTTTACATAATCTGTCATACTTTTATATACTGGTCAGTCCTGATTCATTTACACAATGTAGCTTACTGTCAGATCATTAAACACATATAAATACGAGCTGTATGTAAGAGCATATAAATAATTTTTATTTAAAAGAAATCTATGAAAACATTCGTCTAAAATGATCTGACACAGGTCCTAATTTGTGCTTCAAGAGTATATTTAATGTCTCATCAACAGATACTACCAATACTGTAGGTTGCATTCAGATGGACTGTTACACAGGTCATTTTTTTTTTTTTTTTTTTGCCTTAACGAGAAATCCATCTCATAAATGAATTCCCTACTCTCATTTAAAACCGGTCGATCGCGCAAGAATAGCTAATGATCTAAAAGATTTCGTATATTGGTGCCATTACCGTCTGTGATATCATAATCTTATGACACACGATTTGCACTGTCCGGAGGAGAAGGGGGACCCCTAGTGTTGGGTATCTGCTACTTTCCCATCCATTGCTGATGCATTGTTTCCTTCACTGAAACCTACCAGAAGATGATTTTTTAAAGCCTTCACATTTTCATCTTTAATTACAGTCAGATAAAGTCAAGATAGTTAAAGGTGTCCTATAAATGATTGCTCAGTTATTTTTTAATTGTTGTGAATTATTGTACACAGGTCTGATTCAATTTACTCTCTTGCTCTTATTTCTTTTGAGTGAAGATGAAGGAAACAATCACTCGCTTGTTCCATACCTGAGTGACTCTTTCAGTAATAGTCAAATAGCTCTGAGGGGGAAAGTCAGTCCAATCCAGCCTAAGTTTGAATCGTGGATAATTTCCTGGTGCCAGGGAAGGGGATTTTGTTTTGTATGCAGCACTAGTAACTTTGCATATATAAACTGTATTTGTATAGCAGGTCCCAGCAATGCAAAACTGCATGGTTCTCTCTAAAGCCGGACAATAATAACCAGCAGCTATTTAACTGAAACTTTATGTGACCAGCCCTCTAACCCTGTTATCCAGAACTTTTACTGATAGGCAAATGCAAGAACAAATTTGTTGGTATGGTGATTTTTATCTTTCTCTCACTGCGATATGGCTGCCATTTACAGCAAATGTGTCTGATAAGAGCGCTCTTCAGCACGGTTCAGGCTAGAGTGATGGCAGTTGTTGCAGAGTCCCAGGAATTGCCTGGATGACAGTATATGGATCAGTGTCACAAGTCACGGGTCATTCAAAATCGCAGCGAGCTGCTGGTCCTACACTTCTAATTAAAGTACTACATGTATACGATGACAGACATTATATGTGCATGACTAATGTAGGAATTTGCTTGCACTTAATATCATTTCACACTGCTTGTACAATACTAATCTTTTTAATGTACGTGCCCTAGTATTAACCATATCTGTGTGTGTGTATACAGACATATGAATCAGGTATATGAAGCAGGTTTTGAGTAAGTATCAGTACGTGATTTTCCATGACAACATTTTTTGTCATTATTTCCATATATAAACATTTGTTTTGTAAATACTTAAGGAATAGTTCTAATGCATATAGTATATAAAATATATAAGAAAGAAAAAAAATCCAAAATAACACTTTGAAAAATCGCTCTATAATGGTACAGTTCTTTGAGTCAGGTGTTGATTCACTAAGTACTCTGACCGATTCATCAAACCGATTCAAACAACTGAATCAACTTGTTGTAGATGTTGTTGATTTACTAAAAAGAGCCAGGTCACTTGTTCAGGAATCAGTTTACACTGGCAACATTGTGCATTTTAGATTCAATAAAAAGAGTAAATTTTGTAGGTTATAAAAATTACACTGGTCACGTTGTAGATGTCGAATTGTTGCTCGTGAATCAGGCTACCTTAACCCCTCTGTGTGCTTTTGATTAAAAAAAGAACTGCCTCGTCTTCATTTCTTTGTGAATTGGGCTATACGCTGACAGTTACAGTATGTTTTGATTTATTAAAAATAACTAACTTATATGAATCATTTGTTTGTGAATCACTCATCTTCTGTGTGGTTTCCATATGCAGTCAGTGATGACGACTCTATGGAAGGATTTTTTTCTTTTGTTTTTGTGGTATACATTATTTCGATTGCATCTTTCAGAACAAACTCACATTCACTACTCTTCCTTTGCTGTGGTGCCACTGATTCAGCGGCAGGGGAGTGACGCTCTGGCAAAGTGGTCTGTGAAATATTGTAACTGCACCAAGAAAGCAGGTGTTACTTCTACTTATCTTGCACAACATAAATGACAACATCTTCAAGATCAGTAATTATGCATTCAAGTGTTTCTCTTTTTTTAATTTATCTAGCTATGCACTTACTAATGGAAAAATCTTTAGTGTTTTTGTATGCACGCACACAAACACGTAAACACAACATTTGGAACGGCTAAACTCCAGGCTCATTGAGACATCAAACAAGAGGGTTTTAATTAGCAGGGAGGGAAGGGATGTAATGACAGGATCTGTTGCAGTATCGGTGTCTTTGTATACATGAATAAAGAGGTCACAGCTCTTACTGTATCCCACCATTCATGGCTCTTTGCAGCCGAAAGCTCAGAGAGGAACACCTGCTGTTTCTAATCAGACCCTGTTAACCAAACGCTGGCAGAAGGGTGCTGCTCTCTGTTTATATTTTGTGTGAGGAGATCACTGAGAGGTTCATTTGCTGTAAAAGAAGAGGTCAGCACATACACACAAATACATACAAAAGAGCATCTTTGGTGGAGACCACAGGCCAGACAGGGACAGAAGCATTTCAGGGCATAAAATTGATGTGTGTTCGCATCTGTGTGTTAAGATGCTAATTTATGATTGCAGTGTTGTAAACAAAGGGCGCATTCACACCCTCAGCCGGCCCGTGACAGCACCAGTACCCTTGGTATGTGCTCAGGCCTCTGAGGATTTATGGAAAAATGATAAAGCGGCTCAGCTCTCTAAATAACATCTGCTTTTCAACAAGAGAGACGAGCAATGCAGCGCCCGTCCTTTCTTTCTGCAAAGTCAAAAATAAAGGGGTGGGAAAATAAACGGTGCTCATAGATCTGACTGTTGTTTTGTTGTACGGGCCGCAGATTTCTTTTGGGTTTTAGAGGCTTTACTTCTGTTTTATGTCCGCCTTTTATTTAATCACACAAATCAGCTGGCATTTCTTTTGTTATTTTGGATCCAAGGCTCAAAGCAGCAAGTAATCACGCGTCGGCGATGACACCTCATCCATCCCAAGCTCGGCGTTCTCAGACAGACTCCACATTTACACCCACTGTGGCCTTGTGCCGTTCACACAGCTGCTTTTAGTTATGGTGAGTGGTAATCACATTGCTAAAGTTTAATTGTTCAATTATTGGTGCGCTTTGTGAAGGGGAAACACAGACCTATCCCACACCCTCTTCTCCTCTCTGCTCTCTCTCTCTCTCGCTCTCTCCTCCTCTTCTCTCTCTCCACCAAATGGACCATATTTGTAATGGTTAGCAATTAGAGGAAGGGCCCTTTTGCTAAGTTGTGCCTGGTGCAGGCTGCTCAGCCCTAATGAAAAGCTTTTATTACAGAACCCGCTACTGCAGTTAGCAGCAAATTATGGGTCATTTCTGTCAGCCCAGGGCCCCGGCTGCCACGGCTACATTTAGATAAATGACTCGCATCAGGCAATGCCAAACAGCCAGCCGTGGGGACATCCGTCTTTTTTATTTAATACACAAACCCACAGACACTGGCTTTTATCTATCTATCATTGTTCTGGAGGATGGCGTGATGGAGGCAGGTAGACCAGATCAGATTTGTTTTTCCAGGGAGTGATTGAAGTCATTGGGGCCATAAAGCAGCGCGCAGACACACGCTGCCATTGTCATACACACCATTAAGAGGGCTACAGGGGGCTCGTATGTTTAAAATCTCCATCCAAGTCCACTTTTTTTCTTTATGCTTTTTTGATTTGCATAAAATGGAAAATAAACCCCTCTGTCATCCCACATGAACACAAATCTATGGTTAGTTTCTGCAGTAGGCCAGCACCGTCAATGGCTTTACTATCTAAATTGTTTACATTAGTGTGTCCTGGTTGGAAATATGGTAAATATTAATTAAGATTCACAGCCTCACACTACTTGCTTACCTAGTCATCATACTGTATAAGTCAACCAGCCAACTATATCAATATGCTTAAACCACCCTAAAAATGACCGTAGCTGGTTTAAACCGGTTGCATAGACTGGCAAGCTGATGGTTTTAAGATGTTTCCAAGACTGACCAGCTGAAAAGTTCCCTAAACCCCTCTAAAACCAGCCAAGAGACTAGCTTAATTATCCAACAAAGTATCTCAGGCAATTTGTGCAGTCCTACAACCTTCATTATGGGTTGTCCAAAGAACTTTTCAGTGAATAGTGTTTCTAGGCGTGAGGCACATATAATAATCTAAAGAACCATCTTCTACTATAAAGAATCTTTTGTGCAATTCACTCAAATAGTGGATAGTAACGTTTCTTTACAATCTAATTAAGAACCTTTACATTTAAGAGTGTATGACTCATGACTTTCCACACCAGGAGAAGCAGCTGTAAATTCGCGTGTGTGTGTGTGTGTGTGTGTGTGTGTGTGTGTAGCTACATTTTAAAGACACTTCAGTTGTCAGTAATTCTCCACGGAATATATTCAGACTTAAGAGACACTCATTTAGTGGCTGATGTCATTGTGTCACTGTCCACTCTCTTCATTATCCAAATAGACGTCTGTGTATTAATAATGGCCGTGTCCCCGGCGCCTAACACAAGAGGCAGTTGCCGGGAAACCGAGCGCGCTATGCCGTCAACTTCACCCGCGTCGCCGGGTAAACATTACCGAGTGATCCCTTTCTTCATTACACTCGCTCCCTGATCTCTCTCCAGCGCTAATGAAGAGGGGAGGACTGTCTTTCTCCAGCAGCACAGAACAATCGCTCTGCATTCTCTGGCTTTGTGTCTGCCCGCGGTAATGAGTAACATATTCACGCAGACGCTTTTGAAGATGCCTCCGATCGCGCGCATCACGGAAGCAGAAGCCGACTCAACAGCGCTTCTATTCAGCACACACTGACTGCTTCACGCAATTACTGCATTTCGCACATTTCTCAACCTTTATGCGGGTGACTTCGTGACAAATGGTCCTTTTCCCCCCTCTCTCATTCATTTTCTGTCCGTCGCTGTCCCTTATTCTTTCACACGCTGTTTCTTTTGCTTGACTTTATTCTCGCACAGAGATGTGTGTAGCCTACTGTCATTTCCCTAAGATTGTTGTATGTCAGGTAACTCAGCTGTTTACCAGGCACAACTATTAGTATTATTTTTCTCAACATAAGACTATAACAGACTTTACTAGGCTTGTGTATGTTTATCACAGATACAAATCAGGTCATTTACATGGTCTCCATATCTTGTTCTATCTCTTCTCTATTTAAATGTATTTGTACCATAAAATTCACATTAAGAGCAAAGTATTTCTGACAAATAAATAAAAAGGTAAATTTACACATGTAATCCAAAAGAACTGGAGTCCCATCATTTTTTTTTTTTTTTTTTTTTTTGGAATAGATGGCTTTTAAATCTAATCTTTCCAACGGAGGCATTGCCCAGAAAATTAGGCACTGTCGCCATCTATAGGTGACATGGGGTATTAGTAGGTCACCTCCAAATTTGTAAACAACATATTTCTGGTTTTATATTGTAATCTACATTCTTTGCGATAGATTTATCATTGAATTTTGCATTATTATATCCTAGTAAATTAGAAAATACCTGACATATTTTCTGCATGAAGTAGCTAAGTAACAATGAAGATGTAAAATCCAGGACAAACAGAAGGCCTGCTTCCCCCTAAAAACGCTGAGGCATATTCGTGTGGAATTGGGCTAATGAATAAACAGCTAAAATGTGATAATGTTTAATATCCTCTTTCAAGTCTAACAGAGTGCAATACAACAGTCATTTGTATAACGGCAGCCAAGCTTACGGAGCATAAAATACTCATCGATGAAGCTGGCATTGTTTTTTTTAGAGGTTAGGCAAATCTCAGGCAAATCCTGGCTGTTTTTTCTTGACTATGATTCCTCATTTGAAGTCACCGTAATAGTCTGAAATTTTTTTTTTTGCATGGCTATCAGATTTTTGATGAACGAGGTGTTAGAATTTAAATGATCTTATTACCATGCATTCTGTGAAGTCACCAAAACAGTTCTCGAGAACAGATGCATAATATATAACAAACAACTTTAAACCTTAAGAGGACAAAAGAAAACATGTGAACTGTTTGCTCTGCAGGGCCTTATTTGCATTTAAAAAGTGAAGCACTAGAGGATCAGTTATTTGCCATGGCCTCTGTGATCATGGATTAACCGTCTTCTGGAGCTTTCTGTCCCCACATCACTTCATAACATTCATATTTACTGACAAATCAGTGACATCTAGGTCTGAAAACACAGTTAGGCCACATCAAATTATAGTACATCATATACTGTTGATTATGAAAGTGTAAAGCTGGCAATTCACATCTGCATTAAGTTGAGAAAACAAGGCCATGTACAGTAGTAGTCCAGAAGTCCTTTAGTAATATCAAAATCAAACCAAATTACTGAAATGTAGAAATCAAAATTAATGTTCACTGTTTACCTACGACAGAGGTTATTGAATGTATATCTATAGGAATAATGACATAATACAATATTAGCTGTGTAAAAAATTAACCCAGATCTATCTATCCTCCAGTTAAATTATGTATATCTTTATATAAAAAAATCTAACACACACACACACAATATCTACACCTCATCTTTGTAAATATTTTTTAAGTAAACATTCACATGCAAACAGACAACTCTTAGCTGAACCCTGATCCATGTTGTTCCTAAGAGACAGTGTTTCAGACAATAGAGATCTATGCAGGTCCCGGTGGGCCTTTTGAGCAGATATCTCTGTTAGCTGTCCATTGTACGCCTGTCTCAAAGGCCCTGCTGACTCTAGGTCAGTGTGCTCATACACACATTTATCATGTAATTACCTTGTTTGGGCTGAGTCTCTGATCTTAGGACATCATTACCAGTAATTACCGAACATTTCACGCCTCTCCTCTCGCACAGATGGGGCTCCAGACTCCTCGCACAAAAGGAGAGTGGAGAGAGGGTCATTTTTTTCATTCAGTCTTTTTCTCCAACACTTTTTTAATCCTTCATCTATCGTACCTCTTTAAGGGCGCTCACTGGCGAATGAACTGAACCATATGTGGTTAGTAGTGCCATAGAGTCTGGTGGATTGGGCAGGGCATTTCTATTACAAACATACATGTAATGATATAATAACATAAACAATTCTGATATCAATATTGTTAATCATTACATAGATACTTAACTAAAGTCTCAGGGCAAAAGTCAAGTGTTTGTCTTAAATCACAATAGAAAGCGTCTCGGGTTACGTTTGTTACCATGGTTCCCTGAGAAGGGAACGAGACACTAGTCCTCTAGGGGTCGCTATAGGGAACACCTTCAGCGTGACCAGAGTCTGAAGCATACATCTAAATACAACAATAACATTGGCTGGCGACAACCTGGGATGTTATCATCCGGTCTTTACCACAGTATAAAAGAACACGTCATCCGCTTCTTCATCTGAAGCTTATGTCTGAATCATGGCAAGGAAACTAGAGGATGCAGTGTCTCGTTCCCTTCACAGGGAACTATGGTAAAATACGGAGCCTGAGATGTTCCCTTCCATGGGAACTTCAAACTGCATCCTGTAGGGGTTGCTATGGGGAAAAGTATACCTACACCACCATGTTGAAAGGAGTGTATGCCAGAAACCTCGACAAACACTAAGTATCTTGATAGATAGCATGGGTCCCATATAACCAGACATGATAGTATCTGAAGAAATAGCGGGACCCAATAACCACTCATGCATACAGAGCTTACTATTCCTTAGAGCAGAAGCATATAAGTGTAGTTTCTGTGGAAACACAAAGTCCTATTACCTCAGGGAATGCAGTATACTAAAGCCCACTCCGCAGAGGGGTGATTACTGGTTCAACCATAAGAGCGGTCAGACGACTGTCTATTAAGGGTTGAGCTCATCAACGCCTCAACGAAAGAAGCTCTAGCTCACAGAACGTGCATGATGGTTAATGAAAGACTCAAATTTCAGGAGACCCCTCAGGGTGAGAAATGAGTAGCATGTCATGAAGCATGTACTCAGAAGAGTACCAGCCCACGAAAAGGACCTGCAGGTCCTGAGGTTCCAGTAATATACTGGGGACCTGATGCTGGGAGGCTTCCGCAGAAGCCCAGGCTGCGTGTCCAAGCAAAGATGAGGTCCTATCACCAGCCTCAGGAATGGGTACAGAAAACCAGTATTTCTTTGGTAATTGGGTCAATACCGGACTACCAATAAGTTTCAGGACAAACTATACTGTTATCAATACTCTTCTCTCCATATACTTCAATGTTAATGGCAAATTATAAGCTGCTGCTGAAAGTGTGGGCTCACGCTACAAAACTAATGGTGCTTTTCCACTGCATTGGTACGGTAACACACAATGTTTACATATAAAAACAATTAGTTACTGTATGTCTAAAGTGAAAGTAAACAGTTGAGAGATAAATGGATGTGTGCAGCTCTTAAAGGGACAGTACTAAACATGCTGCTGATTGTCATCAAATGGATAGTTCACCCAAAAATTACAAAAATACAACTGCAACTCACGAGAAACATTCACATCAAATGTTAATTTAATCAGTAGGGTTACTCACGAGACACTGCACTTATTCGCAATCACTAAAGGGCATTATTTGTGTGTGCTTTATAGCCCTGCTGGTTAAACATTCCATTCACATGCTGTTCATTTTCATTTCAAAATGTCTCATTTTCAACATTTGATATGTTATTTACATTCTATTGTGAATAAAATATAAGTTTATGACATTTGTAAATTATTCCATTCCTTTTTACTCACATTTTGTACAGTGTCCCAACTTTTTGAATTGGGAATTGGAATTGGGTTTGTACTAATACTATCAAAAACACACAATGTTTATATATATTTAAAAAAAAAACAGTTAATGTATGTCTTAAGTGAAAGAAAACAGTTGAGAGAGAAATGGATGTGTGCAGCTCTTAAAGGGACAGTACTAAACATGCTGCTGATTGTCATCAAATGGATAGTTCACCCAAAAATAACAATTCTGTCATTATTTACTCACTGTCATGTTGTACCAAACCTGTAATAATTTATTTCAAAAGAAGATTTTGAAGAATGTGAGTAACCAAAAGAGTTGCTGAGTGGCACACAGAGTGAGATCTGTGGTGTGACGCAACTCAGCCACCTCATCAGTAGGGATGGGTACCGAAACCCGTTATTAAACTGGGCCCAGGGCTAAATTATGAAAGACCGTAGTATCAATAAGATCTGACGGTATCGGATCTGGAGGAAAAAAAATAATCTAGGTACTATGTATTTCTGCTTAATAATGTTGTTGTGCACATTAAATCTCACCAAACATTTCTAATGTGCGATCATATTAAGACGTTTGTCCGTGAGATCTGCGTGAACTCTCATGCACGCCGCGGAGGCTGTCTGTCAGGCACACACACACACACACACACACACACACACCACAACGAGCGCACGCACATGCATTAACTGTACGTAAACTTCTGCTTAATAATAAAGAGTGACGATGGCGAAGAGATTTGCTTAATGTTGTTGTGCACATTTTATCTTACCAAACATTTCTAATTTGCGATATTATTAAGACGTTTGTCTGTGAGATCTGCAAGAACTCGCATGCGCCCCGCGGCGGCTGTCTGTCAGTCACACACACACACACAACAAGAACGAGCGCGGTACACGCATAACAGTACGAAAACTCCCGCTTGATACAAAGAGTGATGATGGCGGAGAGAACAAAACGTTCCAAAGTGTGGTTATACTTCACTAGAGTTAATGCTGACAACCCTCGTTGTCATAAGTGCAAAACAATATTTGCATGTAAGGGCGGAAACACAAGCAATCTGTCAAAGCATCTTTCAAAAGTGCATTATGTGAAGGCCTATCGACTGCCTAGCTAGCTCGTCTCTGGTTGTTGCCCCATCTACGTCAGGTATGTATGCTAAAATCATGTTGAATCTACGTTGTTCACGTCATTTAAAATAAATGTAAAATCTCCCTGGTTTGCTAACCTTACGTAGAAATTCTGTTGATTTCTTTTGGGAAAAATGAGAATGAAATCAACATATTTTCTACTTGTTTTTAAAATTCCAAATAAGGAAAAATCAGTGTGTAAATGTAAACATTTATTTGGCTAACTTAAATGCACAGCACCTCAAGTTAGTTTACAAAATAGCCAATTGCCACATTTTGCAACCTTTTTATTATATATATATATATATATATATATATATATATATATATATATATATATATATATATATATGTATATATATATATATATATATATACATATATATATACATATATATATATATATATATATATATACATATATATATATTATTATTTTTTTTTTTTTTAAGCTGCAGCTACTATGAACCAACCAACTCCTCCTTACACCTCTGGTCCAAGAAAAGCCCATTATTCATTTTACATTAAAAAAAAAAATTAAGAAATGTTAATTCTGTTCTCAACTTGTTCTTAAAAAAACACACACACAACACAAAGTACCGATAAGAATACCGTTAAAGTACCGGACCGTTAAGCAGTATCGGTAAGAGTAGTAATACTGTTAAAACCTTAACGATACCCATCCCTACTCATCAGGGGAAAGACACTGACCTTTATCCAGGTCTTACAGCAGATCAGCCTGACAAGCCTGAAGCACAGCCATGGTGTGCAACGATGCTCCAGCCTGACCTGCTGCCGCGTATGCCCTGTATTGTGAAGGGGTTAGGGCAGCCTTAAGAGAAGATGTCTTAGCATGCCAGCGTCTCTTCAACAGGGGGCAACTTCTCATTTTCCTACCAGAAATTCACACTTCAAACAAAACAGTCCTTGAAGATGAAGTAGAGGCTGATTTGTTCTCAACAACATTGTCTCAGGCGATATTGTGTAACATTGTGACATCACAATAATGATGTCCCAATGTTACACAATGTCACTCGGCAGTTACTAGTGTTAAGATGTATGCTGCAGACACCGGTCACACCGAAGAAGTTTCCCATAGCGACCCTTAGAGAATGCCGTTTGAAGTTCCCTCGGAAGGGAACCGTCAATGGGACATAGGTTTCCATTAAAATATTTGTAATGAAATAAAATACTGTAAACAGTATTGATAATGCTTATCGTTATATAGAAGACAGGTGTTTGTATTAGTTAACAATACAAATCATTGTCAGAAGACCATTTACATGCATTTCCACAGGCAAGATGTACATGCAAACCAGGATGTAATGAAAAGCTTTGAACCCAATTCTGAAGTATTTCTAGTTTACATATGCAGCATTTTATGTTTTTAATTTTAATCTTTAACACAAAGAGCTATTTATAGTTGAATATATATATTTTTTATCTGTTGTGGTCATTCTTCACAATCCAACAGTCTTCTGACACATTCTTGATCATATCTCTATGCAAATATCACACCAGTGAGAGTCTTTTACCCCTTTCAGCAAAGCTACAGACTATATTTCCGTGTTGCCAGGTCTACGGTTATGTTAAGTAATGGGAAATTCCATTCATTTCAGCATAAATCAGTTTCACTGATCCATCCACAGGGTTTGTTGTATATGTAGTGCATATACACTAGCCAACATTACCATTCAAAAGTTTGGGGTCGGTATGATCTCTTATGATTTTCAGGGCTGTATTTATAGTAAAAATAGTAAATTATGTAAAATTATTGTTTTCTATTTTACTATTTTTAAAATGCAATTTATTTCTGCATAGCATAGCTAATTTAGCATGGCTAAATTTTCAGCAGTCATTATTTTAGTCTTCAGTGTCACATAATTCTTCAGAAATTATTTTAATACGATGATTTGGTGCTTATCAAACATTTCTTATTATCAATGTGAAACATATTTTTGTGTAAGCCATTAATATATTTTTTTCAGGATTCACTGATGAATAGCAAGTCCACAAGTTTGCTTTTAAATAATTAAATGTGTCATTGCTAAATAAAAGTGTCCATCTCGTTAAATAGTATCATACCAGCCTCAAACTTTCAAACAGTAACAGTGCATTTGCCATTAGATATGGAATAAAGCTCCATTCATTTAGCTGAGAACAGTGATGTCACAAACCATGGACTATGCTAGACTGGAATGAAATAACAACTGTGCAGTAAAGACAGATGCGAAGATGTCCATTTAAACTGTTATAAAATACTGTGGCTGTCTGTGCACGCACTGAACTGTTCACCTCAGGCAGAATAACGGCAGATGTGGTCTGTGTTGAGACTGTGTGTGTGAGACGGAGAGAAAGAAAGGGAGAGGATGGGGGTCACATTAAGCTGTTGTGACCCTCACATGAACTGGGGGTAGACAGATCACCCACTTAGCAGGTGCAGCCTACAGAACTGCAAAACAGGCCTCTTCAGTGCCATATTCAAACTGTGTGTGTGTGTGCGTGTGTGTATTTGTGTTGGTTCAAGCATCTATTCTGAATACATTACCCCTAAGGTCTCCCCTCTACATTCTTACAATTACCTGTGCAGGCGAAACAGGTGCGTTCTCAGGTTTAAAAGGGGGGTCCAAGCCACTTGGCTGTCGGGGGAAATCCTCACCAGTGACACTTTGGCCTGGCAAAAACAATAAAAACACAACAACAACAATGAAACAAGCAAGTGAGAAAACAAGAGGAGAAACTGAACTGACAGTCTTGTTTAATAGGAAACAAATTGCTCTCCACTTTTCTGTGACACAGATAGCAGCCCATTTATGCCTGTCCGGCTTTGTTGGGAACAATTGGGAGGAAGTGGTAGGATCCCGAACAGGGATTGGTTTCAGGCCTCACCGCCCCTCATGCTGCTCTGAACAAGCCCCTGTGGTGAAGCAGTTCAGGTGCAGCTACATTCGGAGAGAATGGAAGCAATGGTTATGGCCCAAGCTGGGATTGGAAGAGTAGTGGGAGGGGTGGGTGAATTGCCGGGGGGAACTTGGTGGATGAATAACGGTGTTGTTTGGATTCACAGAGCGAAACAGTAAGAGAAAGAGCCTGTTCACATTGGCATCTAGTGACTCGAGCTTTATTTTTCTCACTTGCGCACAAACTTTCCCTTTTATACGCACACACTTGAATTTATTTGCGCATAACGACTGATATATTCAGAGGAACCTGTTAATTTAAGAGGCACATGCATTTGTGTGTCAAGAGTAGTTAGGGTTTCAAGAGTGAGGGCCATGTTTCACTAGATTGAATCTAGTCAAAGACATTTTTGAGTACAGGAAACACAGTCCCCCCTCATCGAACATGGTCCTGTGGGACTGACACACTCACACTCCTATGTATGTAACCTAGGCTGTGTGTACACCTGTTTTACCAAGGCTGGGAACGTATTGACCTCACCTCTGACCGGCCACTATCTGCCTGTTAACTGATCACATGTATCCACATCACAGAAGCCAAATGGCCAGTTCAGGAGCTGAGATTAAGATCGTGTCACTTTACATTTCCATCCTTGAATTACAGCACAAAGGCCATTTTCTTTCATCTTATAAACTGAACTGTTTCCTCGCACTGAAATACACTGACACCGTGGACTCCTGACATGTATTTATTATAATTGACTGCCTCCGACCATGAAAAGCACTATATTTTGGAGAACTACAGCCTGAGGAGCGCAAAGCCTCACTGAGCAGCCAACTAATGGGAGTTAATCTCATTTTCTGTCAGCCGGCTCCCAGGGGTCAGGGTTTAAGTGCTTAGGTCAGAGGTCCTCTGAAAAGAGAAAAAGATAAACCATTTCAGAATGGATAGTAAAGTTAAATACGAGTCCATTTTTGTACATAATGTTTGGTGGTTTTCTACAGAGGTTAGTTTTGAACATTGGCATTATATATTACATGGACTTATACATTCTCTGTTTGCATATCCGGTTATGGTTCCTCAGTAAGATGCAAATAAGCGGTAATCACAAATAGCAGAGATGCTAAAAGAGTCTTGCTTATTTACACAAGAGATTCTGTCTATTGTCATGCTATGTTCGCAGTAGAGTTGGCGCACAGAAAATCCAGGACTTAATTGTTATCCTCTCTGCAGCTTACAGAAAGTGATATCCCTGTGACCGGTGCGCCATCTGATTCCTCAACATGTACATTTGCACTCATTTTTCTAATTGTATCCTCTATTTTCTCCACCTGATTCTGCCCCTGCACTCTTTTTGTAATTATTTAAAGATTTGAATAGTGTGAATAGCTTGCGTGAATGCGGAGCGAGGGATGAATAGATCGACTGATACTCGGGTTTTGCACAAATAGATTAAACAGCTGATAATGCTCTGACTTTCAAGGAAACAGAATAACAGCAGAATGCATGGTACTTTACAGAGGTAGAGTGTATGGAAATAACACATTTGACTATTGTATATTTAAAATGATTTGCATCAGAGAGAATGATCATTTTTGCAAAATCTGTGTATAATAGAAATATTCCATTGCTAAAGCAATGGCTTGATAATTGCCTCACTGTCATCTAATTTAAATGTTTTTTTTCTTCATTGATAATATCATATTACCTAATGGGATGCTGTCAAATTTATAAAAATGGAATGAACTTAATTCAGATTAAGGAAACACCACTTAACCCTTAAACGAACTGTATTCCCAAAAGTCCACATTAAAGTGTGAATGGTCAATGAGCTAAATATTTAAGAAACATGAGGAAAGTGTATAACTACAGTGCCACCTATGTGTCATATGTGGAATAACAGAAGGGAACGGTTGCAATAACTTGAGTTAGTCTGGTTAGATTTTCTTCTATTTTTGATGCCTAAAAATTATAAATAAGCTATTTTGCCACATTTATCAATGCATATATTTGTTGCAATGAATCAATTTCAAAATGTTGACAAAAGAGACTGATTTGAAAAGTTAGAAGGAACAAAGTAGATTTTTGTGTCTGGTCCAAAATGGCATCTTCTAACAGAATTTAGCGGATTCTAAATAGCTGAAATGACTGTACAATTGATCTAAGAGGGATCCCTCACTCTTTCATCATTCTCAAAGGTGGATTATATGGGGATGTGGTTCTTTCAAAATATTGCCTCCGTTTCTCTTTTAACAAGGCAATTACCCTGTCAGACACACAGCCGTATCCACCCACATGCACGCACTGACACACACACACATGGTTTCTTTTGTCAATTAACCTCTGTTTCAGCCCAGCCAGGGGAAGAGAGCCCCTGTCAGTCTTTCAGTGCATGGACATTCTTCTAATAAACTTGGTTGACAGTATGATCAGATTGCGCTGCTTGCCAGGTCACAGTGGTTGGCAGATTGAAATTTTTGGCGATAACTTTGCTCAGATTACTAATTGTTGGAGCATTTTTATTTTTCTGTTACTTCTAAACCCATGAAAAAGTCTCTGTTCGCTTAAAGCAAGCAACAACGCATTTGAAAAAAAAAAAACTATAAAAAAAAAGTTTGCACATAGTTCAGTATCAAGATAATTTTTTAATAAGATCTGCTGAATCATGCCAGAAGAGCTCCACTGTCTTCTTTGATCTGACTCCAGCTTTGATTCTGTCTCTACATGTCCCGAGACCGTAAATGGGTATTTTATGAACGTTCCCTAATTATATCCCTCATCGGCTTCAGTCTGTTTGTGGTGAAGGGTCACTGTAAGCCTTTTGTACTTGTATCAGATCTTCCTGCTCTTCTCAGCCTGAAGAATGACAAATATTTACCCCCCTTGCACTCATATATAGATCTACACACACAAATTGAATACATTATATAACACGAGCTTAGACCCTGTAATGTTCTACAACTTAATTTCAAAACAACTTCAAAAATCCTAAATTATGAAATGTTTCGCATAACAACCGCAAATCCATAACTTCCTCTCATTTTTTTCATACTGTGTGCACAGTCTGCAGTTATACAATGCACAGTGAGAGTGCAGAAAGCAGAGCAGTACGCCTAAATAAGTGCCTGTTGAAATGAACCTCAGAGAAGCACACTTTATCCACTCCCTTTCCAGAAGAAACGCCTGCAGGGAAAGGTAATAGCATCCGGATGGCCTTAACTAAATATTCAGATTATCCTTACCTCTCATCATCACCCAATCAATCAACGCTGCCTGGAAATGTGTGTGTGTGTGCTCTCTGATAGCAGGCCAAACAGCTCAGGCACAGGGTATAAGCCTTTCTTGGCTACATTGTCCCTCTGTTTCCATGGCAACTGGCTTGCCACAGTAAAGAGCAAAAGGAAATTAAGATTATCTGATTAAAAGTTCAAAGTTGAAACCCATAGAAAACAAAATGAAGGGGTGAGTCACTGGCTGAATAATACAGCAGACCTCAAGTCAGTTTGAGTGGGCTTTTGACTTAAATGACTTAGTTGCTAAAGTGATAGTTCACCCAAAAATAAATTCTGTCAATATTTACTTACCCCCATGTAGGAGTGGGCGATGACCAATAGGAGTAATTTTATTTCATGGTAACGATGTCAACATTTTTAATACTATAGAAATTTCATAATTCTTGTCAACGTTGTCAATATCACAAAATACTAGCCTAAATGAAAAAAAGCTCAAGCTCACTGAAGACAAGTTTACAGTCAGCAATTAAATAATAATAAAATAAAACTTATTAAAAGCAATTAGACAATAAAACTAAATAAGAAATGCTACATTATATTAAGCTATCAAATGTAGCCTATAAAAACAGCATATAAATGTGAAAATTAAATATACATTTCTACTTTATTAAAGTTACAAAAGTTACTTAGTCGAAAGCAGTGAGAGATTTTCTCTCTTTTGTTGTTTTATTAACATAAATGACAGAATGCAGGAATATTAGACTGCTGTCACTTTAAGAGCTGCCGAGATCCAATATAATGTTACACGTGTTTTCTTTCTCAGCTGTGTGCGTTCACTCAAAACATATGAAGGTGTTAATATTTGACCGTTCAAGGCCAACAAAGTGGCAAAAAATAACTATTTTCAATACTACCACGTTCTATGAGCAAAGTCTTCACGCGTTCGCGTCTCAGACAGCACGCACATATTGTGAAATGAATTCCTTTTCTTTTCTGATTGCATTCCAAGGGCTTAAAATCAATTGTTCTTTAAACCACAATACTTGAAAACTAACGAATTTTCATGACCACATAGCACAGCAACGTCACTTGAGCAATCAAGTGACGTTTGATAGAGACAGTAGTCCAAAATCTTGGTTGACAAGTTTCCACCAGCTAAAAGTCGTCAACCGGTATATCACCTACCCTATTCCAAACCTGTATGGCTTTATGTAAAACATAAACCATTTAGTCAATATAACAATATTGGAGCTCACTGACTCCAAATTCTTGTTTTTTGTGTTCCACAGAAGTCTTTTTTGAAAAATGTCTATGCTCTGGAAATTAAAAGGTGAAATATGGTGCAACAGCACATCCTCGGTCATCTTATTCCCCAAGCGACATGAATGATGTGTTAAGCAGTTTGTATAACACCGACAGGCCTCCGCACACCATCCAAGTTCAATTTGCAACCGACACCTTGCATCTGGCCCTTTCCTCTGCATCCTGCCATGCCAATTCACTTTGCTGTCGGTCTTGTTTTACAAAAAGAGGCTTTAATGCAACTCAATTCACAATTTCCTTCTTGCGCCCTACTGTAGAGGATACGACCCCATCTCCTCGCTTCCTCCCCCCCTGCCACACACAACAGTGTGCACTATTAGAGACAGGAGGAATTCTGATAAGCGTGGCATTAAACTCAATTTCAGATATCCGAAATCCCCGACCCACAAGCACCAACCCCCTGCTCTAACTTCTAATCTTCCTTAACTGCACAATAATACTTTATTTATCTGGAAGGGGTGGGTGGAATTGTCCTTAAGCAAGATGTGGTAGCACTTTACAGTATGCATTTCACACAAGAGCTAATCCTCTGGGAGAGAGAGAGAAATGGTTTGCCTTTTTGGTGAAGGTAAGACTATCCTGACTCAGGAGAAGGAATGCTGGGCTTATCTGCCTGCGGTTTTAATGCGTTTTGAAATGCTATGACAGATTAGGTAAACAGTGCATTTGATGAATTGGAGAAGAAGTCAATTGGCCATACAGCGTAGCGTTCAGTCCTCACACAACACAAAAAGCTCTTTCTTACGCTCTTCTCATCTACTTTCCGAAGGCTTAGAGATGCCTCCTACCCAAATCTGATTTCCCTCACATTAACCTCCAGAAGGGCAGGTTACACTAAAGCTGGAGACACTTCCGCAGGTGGAGAGTTCAGGGGAGAGACGCTCTTAGTTTGCCACACTGAATCAGCTTCAAACCAGCTTCAATTATGAATGAGTGACGAAAAATAAATTATCTTGGACAATGCAAGCCATTCAGTAGTGAATATAGGTGAACTTTTTCTCAACAAATTTTAATATTCTGAATCCAGCCGCACTAACCTGTTAACAAGAAGAAAGAAGAAAATATCAGAGACCTAGCCATGACCCTGAAGCTCAGAGTTGCTGCCAATTATCATTTATATCCACAATTAGAGTACACCTGGGTCATTATATGAAGATATTCATTATGGGAAATGTTTCGCACAGTATGCATTTGGCATTCAATTTCAACAGTAAAGTTCTAGAAATTTATATCCAATTCATTTTCTTCAGAATGAGAGTCCAAAGTTCAAACAGCTGCTAAAAACATCACAATAATCCACAAGTAATTCAAATGATTCCAGTCCATCAGTTAATGTCTTGAGAAGCCAAAAGCTGCATGTTTGTAAGAAGAGAAAAACACACAAATCAAGCACTGTTTACAAGGGAAAACGTCCAGGGGTTTCCCAAAAGCAACTATGTTTGCAAGTTCCTTCATTAACAATGGAGTTACTGTAAGTGGAACCGAAGGGTGCTAACAATTCTTTTGTAAAATGCACCACAGAATAGTTTTAAACAACTATGTCTGTGGATGTGAGAGGACAACAGGGCATAGACCTGTTTAAAGGGGTCATATGATGCTTTTTTAAAAATCATTATTTTGAGTATTTGGTGTAACAGAATATGTTGACATGCTTTAATGTTCAAAAAACACTTTATTTTTCAAATACTGTACATTACTGTAGGTCTTCTATAGGTCGTTTTCTACAAAGTACCTCAAGAGTAGTCTGCTCTGATTGGCCAGTTTGACCCAGTACATTGTGATTTGCCGAACACCGCAAGCACTCGTTGGAAATGCAATGCCGCTTTCCAAAATCGCGAGCTTCATCTTTCAAAATAAATGTAAAGACAGTTAATATTCTCCTTAGTTTTACCATTTGTTCAAGCCCGAAAGGGGAACAAAGTTGCGTGACAGACACAGTGATTAACCTCATATTTGTTTGCAGAACACAAGCCACGGTTAAGACAGCTGACTCCACTGTGTGACCCCCCCCCTCACACACACACACGCAACATGCAAAACTCTGCATTTAAACATTCAATAGCAAATACTTCAACTAATAACAAAACATACTTACAGTAGCTGATTCAGAAGCGCCAGATGTTTGTAGCAAAGTCACAATCACCTCCTCTCCTAGGTTTACGAAACAGTCACCCATAAAATGCATTGCTGTTCTGTTGTAAGTAATCTTAATTATTCCTAAATGCATCTACTTTCGGAGGCCAAATAAAGTGCTTCTGCTTTCGCCTAGATTCACACAGCATCTCCCTGACATGGCTCCTTCAACACTAACTGCAGTTTGGGCGGCATTACGCAAATATTTCCACATAGTGACATAGACGTGCGGATGTGTTTGAATGAGACATTTTAGGGGGGCATGGCAGAGTCTTAACTTTGATAAAGAATATCTCTTTGGATTTGAGACTTCAGTATTTGCAACTTTACAGATCTTCATGCACCAAGAGCTTGTAACACTCCAAAAAGGAAAAATTGAAAATCGCATCAATATGACCCCTTTAAGTTAAAACACCTTAATGAAGTATTTATTATAAATACACAACTTTTCACTTCACTACTAATTGAAGGACTGGAGTTGTGTGGATTACTTGTAGTTTTTGATGTGTTTTAATCGGCTGTTTGGACAAATCAGATTTTCAAATACTGTTTTGACTTAGAGTTTGTAATTTGGTGATTTGCCTCGCAGCTGTTCATGTTGGTTCATGGCTTATAACTCTTTATCAAAGACTTCCAAACCAGAAGAATCAGGGAGCTGGGTAAGTTGACCTGTTAAATAAAATTCTTAGATGGGCTTAGTTAGCTTTCAATACTGTTTTTTGACTTCCTTAGTGGGGATTCCAGTTTTATTTCATGACAAACAACCCCATGATTCACACCCAGGTTTTATTCGATCAATACTTTTATAGAAAGCATTTGCCACAGTTTAGTGCCCTCTCTCTGTCTGTCTGTCTGTCTGTCTCACTCACATACATCTAAAAAATATATAATCCCCTCAAATATCCCCCGAGCAGTGTGATCTTTTTCTTTCCTCTTCTCCTTTCCTTAACCTCCCTTCCCTCCTTTAACCGTCCCATATATGACATTCATCCATCCACAGGACCATGTCTCTTTTTCCTTCTCTAATCCTCTTTTTGGACATTACCTGCTAATAAAGACACTAAGAGGGGGAGAAAGAGGGGAAAAAATATCATCTTACACCCAGTGGCAGATTCTTCCAAAAAGCTGTTTCAACTGAGCACAGATAAATAGAGATGGAGATAGACAGAAAGAGACATTTGGAAGGAGAAAAGATCCAAAATATCTATATCATGGAACTCGACTCTAAGCAGTGAAGTCTACTCATAAACAACTCAAGTCACAGCTAACAGCAAATTATTATGGCAAGACAAATAGTTTTGTACATACAGTACTACTTAAAATCTGGAACAGTTATGACACTTAAGAGCTGCCAACCTTTCTATCTCGTCTTTTCCTCCTCAATAGTTAAATTACAGATTTCCGTTCAAAGCTCCGTAGTTCCAACAAGCCCGGTTTTCACTAGGACGATCTCTTTCACATACCTGCCTGATCTGCTTACATTCCTCTGCAACACTTGAAAGGTCATCAGAAGGATCTCATTGTGTTTAACTAAGAGGCCGTACTTCCCCTTGCACACTGCTCACACTGAAACAAGAAGTACCAATGATTATAAATGAATGCTGTAACTAATGCGAACTGACAAATTCTTGAAAACATTTTCAAATCTTTCTTCGCTGGTTCATTTCTAAATGAAGTAACTTAAAAATGGTGTAGCATAGTGGTTAAAGATCTCACCCATTTAAACAATTCAGATAAGTTATCTAGATTATTATTTATGGAACTGTTCAAATATATATAATAATTTATTAATCAATTATCATTTTGACTTAACCCTTTTCTTTAAAGGCTGAAATGTAAGGTTTTACTTTTTATGAAAGCTTTATTTGAATATTTCCATTAGATATTTGAACATGCTATTAAACTGTTGTCAGTCAAGTTGTCATTTAAAATCCAAACATCATTTGTAATGTTAATTGTTTCAGTAACTGTGCAAAGAAAAAAAAACATTTTATTTGTTGTTTGTTGATTTTGTTGGTGAAGTGATTTCTGTGTCTGTACTTTTTGAACATCTCCAGCACATTTTAACAATACCATGATAATACTGATAACCGTGATCATTTTAGTCACTATAATCATTATAAGAAATTTTCATACCATTACATCCTTACTTAAAACCAACAAACAACAATTGTATCACCATTGTGTACTTGAGCAATACATTTATGCTCAGGTACGTCCAGGACTGTAATAAACATACTTAAATTTATCAGAATTTAACGAATTAGCCAAATTAATGTTAAATAGCAGCACAATTATTTGACAGGTTAGAAATGAGTATTATTTAGTAGTTGCCCAGCATAAACCCTAATATTCAAAATTTCAAGCAGTAGAACACAAAAAATGTGAATTGGCCCCATTTTATTTACTGCAATATTTACCTTTTTTATGAAAGTAATGAAAAAAAAAATCTTAATAGATGTTTCAGGTGTTTTTTGTGTTTATTTTTTATTTATATACTTATTTTTGAGGCTTGAAGATTTTGGCTTGCATTGACTTTCATAATATAGACAAAAATGTTTGTTTGATGGGGGGGGGGGGGTATTTTTTTAAGAAAAGAAAAATCACTGTATTTGAATAATTAAGTGAACTAGTGTCTTAAACTCAGTTGGGAAAAAAAATAGTGCCCTCACAGTCTTGCTAAACATGACAGATTAACCCTGACTGTGACCTCTGAAGACAGACCAAACAGCACTTATCCTCTATGCCCGTACAATGCACATGGACATTATAGGATGCTGATGAAATGTTTATTAGGTTTGTTGAGATGTGATGAAAGACTTGAGGGACCAGGATGCTTTCAGTGAAGCCCAAGCCCTCCCTCTAGAGGTAAAAACAAGGAGTTCACATTTAATCATCTGAAAAAGCAAGCAATAATAAAACTAAATTAATAGAACACTCTTTAAACAAAGGTTCTTCATTGGCCTCGTTTTCATGAAAATCCTTTAACATCCAATGAGACTTTAAACTCCACAAAAAGGTTCTTTATAGAGCAACAGGTTTTTACATTATTCTAATGTCCTCCACACAAGGAAAAAAAGGTTCAAAATGGTCACTGAAACATGGCCAACAGAAACCAAACTCATTCTTCTATGATAAGCTCCCCTTTTGGAACCTTTTTTTTTAATAGTGTAGAGAACACCATTTTGCAAGCTGGACAGTGGGAAGAATCTGGGGGAATTAGGTAAATACGTTCATTTGAAGAGGGCCCATTTGCCTAGGGCTCTTAAACTGGTAACTCTGCTCCTGCTTGTGAGTGCACGAGTGCTTCCTCTAGTCACATAATGACTAGAGTCAAAACAACATATTTTCAAATGAGGACTAGGCTTTGATTAGTCAGGGCTCCGCCACTGAATACAAATTAGCTGTCAAAGTAAAGATGAGAAAGCCTCAGAGACAATCACAGAATACGCAGTGCATACATGATAAATGTTCCTCATAGAAACTGACAATAAATGAAGCAAAATTATTCTGATTAAAATTATTTCAGTGCATTCTGGTCAAATGTCAATCCAGAGCAAGCAACTGTACTGATTGCAAAATTGCAGACAAGCATTTAACCAGTTAAACCACCAGATGGAGCCACAGCTACAGAGGAGAACCTGACATAAAAAGACCCCTTTAAAATTGGCAAAATGTATACAAATGAAATCTGGCTAAACATATTAGAGGTCTTCACCTACACTCTCACTGTACAGGTCAATGTATTGCATTATTTGCAGTAATTTTTTCTCTCTCTCTCTCTCTCTCTCTCTCTCTGAAAACCTGAAATATCGGAATATAATACATCCTAAATCAACTGAAACAAAAAGCCATTCTTAATTTTTGAAATACAGCCTTTGACTTAAGAATATGACATGAACTGGGTTGTGTATACAAGCCTTTCATCTCATGCAACAAGCAACACAACAATGAATCTGACAGAATCAAAATCACTGGGCCCAGAATGCAATGCCTCTAGTCCACAGGGCAGCATTTCATGCTATTTACCATGCAGATTGTGTGTACATCACTTACATTCCATTGGTTTAGGGAGGTTACAATACACACAGATCTCAAGCTGTATAATCCAGGCTATAGAAACAATGGCATCATCTAATTACACACAATTCCCTTCAGTATAATCCTCTGGAGCACAAAATGTACATTATCTACATTCAAATGTACATCCAAATAAATGATTTTGACATCCTCCTTGCCCTGGGCTCAGTCAAACTGTGCTTTTCAGCTTATAAATTAATGCTTAGATGGATGCACTGTCATGCTGGAGAAAAATTTGTATGTAAATTAATATTATAGATCATCAGGCGCGTCTCTGTGCTCAAGGAAAGCACCCAGTGAAATGGAAATTATGAGGGTCTTATGTTCTCGCAAAGCTACAGCTATTGTGCCATGTGGAACATATGAATCCAGTGGACCAAAGGTAGATGATGTCCAGTGGCAAGAATGATACCAGTAACCCAACATCAACATATGACAACCAGCAATAATTTCCAGAGCAATTATTAGAGGCTTTTAACAGTAAAATATAATATAATATAATATTTTTTAATAATTATAGTTAGTATTATAATAATAAACGTGACAAAATAATTGGCGAGTTTTGGCAAGTTCCCAAAATGATTTATTCTTCACTTAGTGTCTGATTGTTCCTGACTATATCTAATATTTTAAAACACAAATTAGCTAAAAAAAAAGGGAAATTCATTGAATTATGCAGAAAGAGCGATGGAGATAAAAGCCTATGTTTCACATCAAGACAAGCTGTCCGTATATCGCCCCCTCAAGAAGAATAACGAGATCTGTGCAGCTGCTCCACTGATTGGTCAGAATCGTTCATGCTGTCACAAAGGATCATTGGATGGACCACCACACACCCACTGCCCAGACAGCGTGGGCGTTTCCGTGGTAACAGAGCACAGCAGCGATCTTTACGTGGCCTCAGTGAGCGACTAATGAGTATGAGAGCATGTGAGTGTGTGTATGTGTGCATTGATTCATCTCTTCATTCTACAAACTGGGGTTCATGTTATAAGAGAGACACTGCAGTGAAATAGAAATTCATCCAGCATACGAATCTGGGCTGGTGTGTGGGAGTGTGTGTGTGTAAACCGATCTTCAGCTTCAGTAAATGTCAGGGTTGCTTTCTAATTAGAGGAGTCAAAACTAAAGTAATTCCCCAGAAAAATATCTGGTATAAGAGAAAACTGTCATTCAAACTTTCATTTTCGTTCCAGTCAGAATAGTGCTATATTTATGAACACTGTTAAATGAAGAAGTGCCCTACATGTCAACATGCAAACATACACACACGTGCACTCGCACAGACACGTGCACATGTACAAATTCACATACAGATTCATATACACAAAGTGACAGGAAATTCATCTGACATCCCCCAACCTATCAAACAAGAGCCAAATGCATTAAGCCTGGCTCTTCCCTCTAACTCTCTCTCTATTTTTGTATTCAGATACAGAGCCAAGTGACAGACTGTTTGCATTAGCAATACTGGTTTCATTATTATTGAGAGATCACAGATTTAAAGACACATTAAAAAGTGCAGGGTGTGTTTTAAACTCTCGATATATAACCCATTAAATAAACTTAAAATACACTAAATGTGTGAGTGAAAACTTAAACATAAACAAAACATTTTTAAAATGTACTCGCAAAACCCTGCAATTCTACTTTAATAAAATCCAACAATAACGTGATTAGTTACATAGTTCAGTTACATGGATGTTTTTTACATTTGGCTTGAATAGCATTTTTCTACCCAAATCAATATTTTACCAAAGGTTTGATTAAAAGTGCTAGACTTCAAATCCCTCTATTTTTCCCTGTGTCTACCTCTAGCCATTCCAACTGCTGTTGAAAAGAGCTGCTCAGATTATTTTTCACTCTATCAGAATTATTTGATATTAATCAAACGCTTGATTGTCAGAGACTGAAATGAAAAATGAAATTCTCATAATTTCCATGATGTCTCTCAGCATGTTAAATGGTAAGGACAAGCTGTCTTCGGCCAAACTCAAGAATAATTGTCAAACTTTACCACAAGATATTCATGCCCATTTAAAATCTCCATGTTATTAATGTTCACTATTGGGGACTTCCTACTATACATGTATTTGCACAGTTTAAAAATAAGCAGTAGATTTCTAAAACTCTTTCTTTCGCATCAATGAAATAGGCTATGGATTAGCCTAAATGAAAGTTTGAGACTTCCAGTCCTACAAATCCCCAATTCCCAAATGTCGAAATTAAATCCTAAATGCATAAAAGTGACTGCAGCTCTTAAAAGATCTTGTAGGACTGAAGCGGTGTGCGCTAGCGAATCTCAATTGTACCACGAGACCCAGGGCTTTTGCCTCATCGTGACGTGGAAGAGTTCCCTTCGACAAATATAAACATGTCTAAATTTAGTCCTCTCACAGAATTTATTCCCCGACTATTCTTTTGACGGTAGTCACGTGTGAGCATTTCGTGAGTTTGTGGGGGTGGGGGTGACATTTTGACATATAAAGCTGTTTCAAGGGCGAATTCTGCATTAGAAGCGCGCGCTAACCCGAGCTGCGCAATTGCATTCCTTTAGGGTTGCGAGGAAGAGCGGATTAATCGTCCAATCTTGAAAATTTCGCGTACCAACTGTTCGAATGGATTTTCCCAACACTTCTCTGACTAAACGGGGGTCGGAGTCATGGAGACCCGTGGATCGAGCGTCCGTGTACAAGTGGATATCACGTTGGGGGATCTACAAGTCGTATTGATGCGATTTAGTTCCCCGTCATGAACTGTCCTGGAGTTGCGGTTAAAAGTTGGGGGCTTTAAGAGCGGGGAACATCATGCACACAGCGGAGCTCGCGCTCTCTCTCCTACTCGTCGTGATCATCGTTGTGTCGCTGCTGTCCAACGTGCTGGTGCTGATCTGCTTCTTGTACAATGCAGAAATTCGCAAGCAGGTCCCTGGGTTGTTTATACTCAACCTGACGTTCTGCAACCTTCTTCTGTCCGCCTCCAGCATGCCGTTGACTCTTTTCGGGGTGTTGAGTAAATCGCATCCCGGAGGACACATTTTCTGTCAGGTGGTCGGGTTTCTGGACACTTTCCTTACTACTAACTCCATGCTGAGCATGGCTGCGCTCAGTATCGACCGGTGGGTTGCAGTGGTGTTTCCTCTGAGCTACCATTCCAGGATCCGTCACCGGGACGCTGTAATCGCGCTGGCTTACACGTGGGTGCACTCGCTGTCCTTCTCTGTGGTTGCCGCGTGCCTCTCCTGGGTGGGTTACCATCAGCTGTACGCTTCGTGCACCCTCTGTAACGGCAGGGCGGTCAATGCCAAGACGCAGTTCGCAATTTACACCATGGTGCTGCACTCGCTCACGTTCCTGTTGGTGTCGGTGGTGCTCTGCTTCACGTATATGAAAGTGCTCAAAGTCGCGCGCTTTCACTGCAAGCGCATAGACGTGATAACCATGCAAACGCTCGTACTGCTGGTGGACATTCATCCGAGGTAAGAATGAGTGAGAACATGCAGATTTTTACGTTACGAAAGAAAAAAACAAACAAGAAAAAAGTAAATTGGCAGCGGCGGTTTCCTGAACTTTATCATAGAAATACAATGGCGACAATGGGATATTGGCGACTGCCCATTTTAGGCTATATTAATTGTCAAGTTACTAAATTAAATTGGGTATTAATATGAAAAGGCACAGGTAACAACACATATGTATAGGCCATATGCTGTTTAAAAGTTCATCAAAATTGTCAAATGCAACAACACTATTCAGTAATAATTCAAATGTTACCAGATATTATCAAGTTAACAAACATAAAATAAAAAAATTCACATAAAATGCAACAAACCCTAAACAAATGTACATGAACAACAACTCCAATAATGTTTGTACAGTCGACTCTGGGAATTCCCCTTGCTTTTCCCCATGCTTTCTACTATTATAAGTTAGTTAATTAACTTTTTTAAATTAACTTAATATTTTTACTAATATATTACTACTACTATCCATTTTTTTTAAATTATGCTTTTGATTTTAAGTGTCTGTGCCAATAAATATGATATCACATATTCAGCACTCAAACGTTAAATAGAGGCTAGAGAAACTCTTCAGTGCTGCTGGGTTTCAGCACCACAGGTTTGGTCCACATCCCCTACAATAGATCTGACAGGGATTTAAACCTTACTGAATCTAAATAATTGTTCTTAACTGAGTGAACATGCACATTTTGAGTGAACATTTTATTACTTGGATATATCACAGAAACAAACTAAATATTTGAAATTAATTAACTAACTCATACATTTTAAATATATTCATTGTCAAAATTTTAACTGATGGAAAACTAGAGCTGGACTGACTGATCACTGAGAAAAGGCATCGTCTCTAACTGGACCCTCCGGACTAATTATTGTCACAAATGGTGCAATGACACAAAACATAAATTGTGATCAACAATTATAAAATAATTCAGTGATCAACCTTAAATAATATAATGTGGCACATTTGTATTCTGCTACCAAATAATGTGGCTGAAAAAAGTAGTGGATGAGCACACCTCTTTCACATGCCAACAGATATCAAGAGACATTTTGTGCTCATCAGAGAGTGAACCTCATCAGCTCATTGCCCAGAGCTCTGGATGACTTTCAATGGCTCCATGTCGACCACAATAACTTATTAACCAACAATGACAAATCACAATAGCCCTGCACAGCACATGTAATGAGCACATCTGGTGTTCAAGGAGGGGGATGTATCACAGCACTCCACACATTCAAAGAGAAAGGAAAATGACTGCCAGCTGTTGGCTCTTTTGCTATCCATATAAATAAATAAAAGCTACAGCTTTTTATAGACTGATAGCAATCAGCCAATCACACCGTACTTCTGTTTGACACAAGTGACCATGTGAACAAGTGTTAAATAATCCACTGCAGGTGTGACGAAGTTAATCTGACATTTCAATGATTCGCTGAAACACCTTGGGCAAACATCCTCAGGTGAACACCTGTTATGTCTCTTGAATTTTTTGTGAGAATATGTAAGGTTCCTTATATTGTCAGTGGTGAAGTATGTATGTTCATCTGGTGCATAGATACAGTTGTAGATAACATCTGTTTAAAGCTAGATAAAAGTCAGTCCAGTGTGGTTGTCTCATATGCATACTAACATGATACACATTTCAAGTGAAAGCAGTCATCTAAATGGATCATCTAAATCTTTGCCCAGTGTTCGTCAGCGCTGTCTGGAGGAGCAGAAAAGGAGAAGACAGAGAGCCACCCGCAAAATTAGTACCTTCATTGGAACCTTCGTCATCTGTTTCACCCCGTATGTCATTACCAGGTGAGCCAGCTGCTTCACTCCCCTGGGCTCAGCATCTGTGCAGTCATGCTGTTAAAATAGTTTTAATTTGTTGGCCAGGTCAAGATTCCTTTATGTTTTTAGCTGCATGCTTGATATAATACTAATAAGATGGAGGACAATGAGTATTGTTTAAGAGTACTGCATAGTTATTTCATAATTTAACATACTCCATTTTGTTAGTGATCATTAGCCAATAGTTTTTATTTTGTTTTTTATTAATACCTTTATATGGTACTAATTCTTTTAGATATAAGGAACAACGTGTGTTTAAAGCAAAACTGAAAAATGTCAGTAATGTAGATAAAATGAAAAGCAACCAAATAAAAATAGTAATATTTAAATATGATGCATTAAAATATGCATTACAATAATAAAGTAATATTACTTATAAATCGCATCCCATTACTGATCACACAGTGAGTCTATAACGTAAATCTTTAAGATTACGCAGTTTAGGTAATATAATGTGACTACGTTTTGAATACTTTTAAATAATTTTGACCTGGCTCTTTTATCCCACACATTTGAATAATATTACTGTGTGCTAAAAGAAAATATATTCAGTTTTTTTTATTATAAACAACACAAAGTGCATTAAATGTCAGGGTTTCCCAAACTGATGTTTGTGAAGGAATGGCAGGGTTGATTGAAAAGCTAATTAATGAAATCATGTGAACTAAAAATTTCAAAATGAAAAATAAAAGCACTAAAAAGGAAAATATTTTATTTGTTTACCTGTATATCAGTGTTATCATTAACTGACACCAGAGAACTGTAAAGTGCAAATGTGTTGTTAATTTGAAATATAATAAACCTCATAAAATCTCGGGGGAACAATATTTTAGTTTAAAATACTGTGTGAAGTTAGAGTAACTAATCAAATAAGTCATGAAATGTGAAGCCTGTAGTTCGCATACTAATGTCTCTGGTCATGCATGTCCACCTGACTCATAATTCAAAATGAAGAAGGGCTTCCTGACTAGGCATGTTACATAACCTGGGTAAGCTCAGAGAAGATGGCAGGATGAACTGTCTTGTGTATCCCTGACTCTTACTGCAGCTTTTCTTCCTCAAAGCCCCTGTCAAAAGCGATTGTTAGTTTCCCATTCAGGTCACAGATTATCCCTCACATAACTAAACTGAGAACAGAAATTGCTCTGCATTTACTGCCTCTGCTATGCACACTTATAACCTTCAATATGCAAATAAGTGTTAAATGTGTTAACTGCAGAGAACGGACTTTGCAGCTTGTCTTGCTCATGTGGGTGTCATGTGTTTAGGATCGTGGAGCTATTTGTGACGGAGCCATTTAATCCATATTGGGGTGTGCTGTGTAAGAGTCTGGCATACAGCAAAGCTGCATGTGACCCCTTCGTCTACTCTCTTCTACGACACCAGTACAGGAAGACCTGCAGTGACATCATCAATCGACTCTTGAAACGCAGTTCCCCGAATGGATCCATGCATCAGCAGGAAAATGGAAAGATTGGGAGGGCCAAGGAAATCGTAAAAGATGGGAAGTTGAAGCCAGACCTAAACACTGAGGACTCCTGTTGCTATAGAGATGAACGATCACAAAGGTAGAGCTTCGACTCTGGTTGGAGAGAGAACAATGAAGGCAGAGGAAACAGCGGGATTCCAGGCTCTGCATTTCTCAACTCAAACAGAATTCAAGATATAACTGTAGCAAGAGATTTTAGTAGCAAAAGAGATTCTTTTTTTATTAAAATATTTATTAATTCTCTTCCTTCCTTCCTTTCTTCCTTTCTTTCTTTCTTTCTTTCTTTCTCTAATCAATTCTAAAATCAAACTTCTGTAAAGCTGCAAGCCACAAAAGCTGCTAGTTAGCCAACATTCAAAGAGAATCCGTAGGGCCTATTACATATCGTGTTCTTTCTTATGTTATAGTGATAAAGTGCTGTTTAGACTTATTAATAAGTGACTGCTTTGACTTACTGTATCACATGGTGAAATGTGAGAAAACAAGATTGCATTGTGAGTTTTTCACCAGAATAAGAAACAATATTTTCTAGATGATATTTTAGTGGAACTCAATGGCATGTGGTTTAGATTTTATTTGTATTTTTTTTTTTTTTTTTTTTGTAGCATGTATTGTATCTTCAGGGTTTAGATATGAAGCCCCACAGCAATGGGCGGACCTGTTTTTTCGGTGCCTTTATTTATTTTATTTATTTATTTAAAAGGAAATCTGCATAGACTGAATTTTAAAGTAAGTTCATGAAATGAACAAGCTCATTTCAGCAGAGAATTGTAGAGAATCATGTTGTGTAAACCAAAGGCTACAAACAAAGGAGATAAAATGAGTATTTATTGAGAGAGAAACGATACGATAGGTAAAACAAATGTTGGATTAAATTCTGACAGCATAAACAGTCTCTTTTCTTACTTGCCTCTGAAAATTATGTGTGAAAATATTGTGCAAGTGCCTGAAGTGCTGTCATATGGGTTTACTTAATGAATGTTCTCTGTGTGGGAACACTGGCCACAAGATACAGAAAAAACTAAATACTTGGAAAGAGCAAAATGGAAAAAAAAAGGTGACAGTTTTTCCTTCTCTAATTGTTCTGTTTAGTTTTACAATGCCATTCTTTGTCTATGTACTGTATATATGCATATACATTTTTGTATTTTTAAGAGTAAATCATTTCTACAGGGTAATTTATATCTGAATGTCACTCTATAGTAAGTATTGTTTTATTTTTTGTAGTGTGTATGTACGAATATGTATGCAAATATGTGACATTTGGAAGTAAGAACAATATTACACTTCAAGGGTGTTCATGTATAAAACTACATGTTTAAATGTTTTCTTTTGTGCAAATGTAAAAGCCTTAGGAAGAAACATGTCTATTTTTGTTAAACAGAAAATAATGTAGTTTTGAATTTTGCTACATCTTTGTGACTTTGATGACAATAAACAGTGGGTTTGAAAAAAGCACAGAGGTTTTTGTTATTTGTTTGACAGATTCTTGCAGAGCACAAAAGAAATAAACAGCATGCAAAGAAGTCCAATTTATGCTCTGCATATCTGGTGTATTTGGTCTTTGACAGAGTCCCCGACTTCTAAGTTTCCTTCTGTCTAAGAAAAGGAAGAGAAATGCATGGAAAGTTCAATTCCAAAGCAGTAGAAAGAAAGAGAGAGAACGATAGGAATGTGGGGGAGACAATTACTTTCTGAAATGCTCTAAAACAGATTTCATCCCTCCTCTGTTCAACTGAAACGAAGACAGCGTTGCACTTTGCACTCATGCTCTGGCTCAGAAAGCACACAATAGAGAGAGAAAGAGTCAAGAAGTCTCTGTAATTGCAGGTTCATAAGAAAAAGAAAAGAAAGAACCATAAAAAGGGAAGTAGAGAGCGTGAAGGCAGACATTATAGAACAGCAAAAAATGAGACCACTAAAGAATACTGGCCAATTATTACCACCCCCCTTATCACCACCCCCTCCTTCAATGCAAACAAGAACAGAAGAATATTACATCAGAATCCCGCCTCGACAGCCCCCAGATTATAAAAACAGTTCTTACTGAAGTCTTCCCTATCTCCTCTATTGTGTTTGTTTAGTTTCTTTATGGATTTTTCACTGCCGAGTGTGTCATCCCCATTTCTCACTGACCCATCAATACTTGCCACAAAAGCAAAAGACAGTAATCAAACCAACACTAAAACCAGGGGGAAAATGTGTCATAGTTTCCAAAGTTTTTCAGTAAGAATAGGTCAAATGAAAGATACTAATAATAAATGTCAAACATCAAATAAGGATATTAGAATGATTTCTAAAGGATTGTGTGATCCTGAAGACTGGAGTAATGACTGCTAAAAAAAAATGTTTGCCAACACTGCAGAAATACAGGAATGTAATGAATTTTAAATATACATTTTCACATAGAAAAAGATGTTATTTTAAACTGCAATAAATATCTTACGGAGTAATTTTTTTGAGCAGTAGTTTGTGTTTGTCTGAATAACATGTAAATATTCAGTAACACTTTAGATTAGGGAGCACGTTTTAAGTGTTTTTCCTCATTAAACTCCTAATTACTGCGTACTGATATAAAGTATAGTTGTTGTAGTAGTTATGTGTAGGTATGAGGAAGGGTTATGAGATCTATAATATGGTCATGCAGAATAAGCTATTAATATGTGCTTTATAAGTACTTATAAACAGTCAACACATTAACAAATAACTAGTTAGTAGTAAATAATGTTCCCTAATCCAAACATATTCGACATGAGTAGGTCTTTAATAACCGTTTTACAATAGTTAGTTCTACAAAATTGTTTTTATTATTATTATTATTATTATTATTATCATCATTTTTATTATTTAATAATAATTTTCATAAGCTTTACCAGTTATATACAGATAAGAACAACACTGACAGTAATGGAGACTAGGACAGCAGTCAATTACAGTTTAGAGGTCAAAATACTAAAGTATTTGAATACAGGATTCCTTGGTTGACCAATCAGAATCAAGTATTCCATGGAATGTAATGGTAATGGCAGGTGTAGCTCTAGTTACATGCTGCCTTCACGCCATATGGTAATCACCGTAATTTCGAGATGACAGCACGTGAAGTTCTACTCGGAGCTGTTTATGTCCTCAGAATACGAGTTCCCACGAGGACGTGGGAAATAGCATATTTTCTTAGCGGTAGATGCTATTTACACGATGTTAAAATTTATAGCTGCAATTTACAAATAGTGGCTATTATCAGAACCTCAGTACTGTTGTACATTATAAAAAAGTATGCAACAATAACTTACTGAGTGTAAATTTTTATTTGAATTCAAATTATCAAATGGATGCCACCTTACTGGGACAATAAAGCCCTCCCTACACCTACCCTAAACCTTGTTACTTATTTTCAACTTTTTTTTATTATTATTATTAGCCTTTTTTATTATTTCCTTTTTCCTTGATTCCTTCATTTTGATTGAAAATAAATGCTTTTCTGATGTGATTTGAAATTTGAAAAGGGAGAAAAAGGTTAGCCAAAAGGTGGATTCGAACCCTGGTCAATTAATGTCAAAAAGAGCCCAACACACTTTTTACCATCTTCAATAGCAATCGTCTTTTGTAATGTTGTCTAGCCCAATCACATGTTGGTGGGAGGAGTTATTTTGAATAACCTCTGCCAACGAGGCAGGCTATTTGCACTTAGTATAAATATACACTCCGAAAAAATATAGGCTTATATTTTGTATTTTAAAAGTTATATGTTTATTTTTTTATTCTGAGGGCAGAGTTTTTATATATTATATAGCATATTTTAAAAACTTTTAAATACATAAAATTTATGTTTTTTGGCAACAGTTATGCTAACAACAATAAAAAGACATTTATGAAAGTAAAACAGTGACATCAGCTAACAGACACAGTGCTACCTTGTCATGGAATGCCAGCTGAAGATAATGAGGAAATTACGTCACTCCCTTTGCCCAGTACATTCCAAAGGACTACATGATGGCCCTGCTCACTCCAAAGTCCTCACTCCAAGGGGATAGGGATGATCACTTTCATTTGGAATTTTCCCTGTGAACGTACGTGTTCGGTACTGATACCTACCGATACTTGCACACCCCTACTCTATATGAAAGAAAAAAAATATTTTTCTTACTTTTCTCTATGTTGACCACTTTTCTAGCTTCTGAACACCAGCTTAGAGACTCAAACTGAGTGTGCTTGTTCTAGTTGTGATAAATTGCTTATAATGTTCCTCATTTGTAAGTCGCTTTAGCAACATGTTATATTACGTTGCCATGTTTCATAAAGGTTCCTGCAGTTATACATTTAAAACACCCTCAATCCCACCATTAGCTTTTGTTAAACAGGATGTGGGCTGCAGCCCTGATGAAACTCTACACAATTCTACACATACATTCACATATACAGACACTCTTAAACATAGTCATTTAAGGACATACTTGTACAAACATATAACCTTTTTCCACACACAATCACATACACACAAGCCCAAATTCCTAAATTACTATAATTTGCTCCAAGACTCACCCACACAAACACAGCACGGAGCTCTCCAGGGACACACGCAGTGAGCCCAATTAAAAAGTGAGCAAGCGGATAGATAGAAAGAGAGGGGGGAAAAAAGAGAAGGAAAACACCAAGCGCTGTCAGTTTGTTCTCTTATTTCCACTCATGAACTGCACAGCTTCACAGCAGTACAACACAGAACAACTCATGAGAGAGCAGCTCTTAAGAAACTTCAAATACTATTCTGTGCTAACTGCAACTATTTAGGGTCAAGCTGAAATTAAGTGCATCTTCCAACGACGCCACAATAAGTGTTCTTCACAGAACAAAAGAGAATCGTTTTAAAGCTTGATTTATTTTGGGGTTAACAAGATCTTTTAGAGATGATGTGTTGTTTTCACTTACTGACTACTTGTCTGTCAGGAGATTGCAGGAGATCATGCAATCTTCTTTCCTGTAATTGCTAAAATGTAATGGGGACCTGAATGTGAGAGAACTTACAACTGCCATTTATGCTTTAAAACCATGCATCCCTCATGAGAAGAGCATTTAGAGTGATCAATGCAGACACAAATACACACACTGATGGTACATTGAGAATGACGGCTGTGGGCTCCATTATAAACGAACAGAGGTTCAAAGGTTTATTTGAGCTAATATAACATATCCCTGGAGAAATAACCAAAGTAAAGAGCCTGTAAGAGATAGCAGGGGAGACACTGAATTAGGGCAATAACATGAAAAATGACGCTTCTTCTTTGTGATGCAATGATATTAAATTGTGGCCGATACAGATAAGATAATTATTTTAATCTCATGGCTAAAATTAAAATTAAAAAAAGTTTGGCTAAAAGTAAAAAAAAAAAACGAAACTAAAATGAACTTATAAGTGCTAAATTAACTAAATATAAGTGAATTTATTACATTACATATGAATGAATTCATTACAAAGTTTTTACGAAGATAACATTTATTACCAAGTTGAAATTGCATGCTTAATACCAGTATTTAGTACTTAGATGTGGATATGCTGATATTTAAAGTCTGGCCAATACCGATAAGCTGATAATTATTTTAATCTAATGGCTGAAATTAAAAATTTTATAATATTGTGGCCAAATAAACTAAAACACAAAACACACACACACACACACACACACACACACACACACACACACACACATAAAAAATAGCATTACAATTTAAAATACTGTCAAGTTATTACATTATATATGTACAGTAGGTTAAATAATGTCAAATAATGTACAGTATTTTGAATGAACAGATATTAATTTTGAGATTTTTAAAAGTTTTTAAACATTTAGCCTATTTAAAAATAATGCATAATGATCTCAATGTAAAATTGGGAGAAACTGAAAATTAACCATTAAATATTGAATATCATCCTGAAGCGAAAATACATAAATAAAACCTTCCAACAGGACACTGTTGCACCATCCATCACTTTTGCAAGAGTTTTTGTTTGGTGAAGTTTGTTAGAAACCAAGAAAATTCTACTTTTAATAAAGCTACTGTAGTTTATATTGGCAGTGTCTGCTGCACAGACAATCCAACAGTCTTTTATAGAAACTTCTCTCAATTCACTCCAAGGACAGTACAGCTCCAGACAGAAGGAAAGAGACTAAGAATATCAATTCCTCACAGGGAGAAATCAATTACAACTGGGTTGACACCCTGCAAAACAACAAAGCTGCAGCGTCTGTTTGTGTGTGCCCATAACAGCTATTTACAGATTTGTTGTCTGTTTTATAAAATTTTCCTCCTACTTAGTTTGCAAGCCTGTGTATTATTTGATTAGATTAAGATGAAGTTTCATAGCAACTGTCTGGATTCTGAGTCAAGCATAGATAGGTACAGTCCATGCAAACGAACACATTGTTCTCATTCGACCATGGCATGAAATTGTTTTGTCATCTCAAGCAAGTAATTTACTCACGACATTTAAAATTGTGATCAGATGCACTATACAAATTAACAAAATGTACATCCTTCCAGCATTACTCAACTCTGCACTTTGAAGTTTAAAATATGCCTTAGCAAGTGGTGTCGAATTGTCAGGAGTTTAGAGCTCACAAACACACACACACACCCCTACGCACAAACTTGATAGGTTGTTCAAAAGATATCCCCAGCATCCAAGCAATTAGTGCTCATTGTTTCCATAGCAACCCAAAAGACCAGTAGGAAGGAGCTAAAACTTGGACCATAATTGCGATTTTCCCTTCCTCCCCCCTGTACATTCCCTCACTATGCATTATGGATTAAATCGTGCACATTTTTACAAGAACTGATTTGCGAGTTGCCAATAGCTTCCTGCTGAGTTGTTCAAGTGAAAGCAAGGACCTTGATTACCCATTTTAGTCGTTTGACTAAAAAGGAACTAAACCATATGAATTTAAATGTCCAGGGGTAAGTAGAGCCTCATAGTAGTGGCATGCATCTATATTCAGTATTCTATACAGTATACTGTATAAAGACCACATTTCCACAAGGCCAATAACATAATTGAGATTTAATGACAGCCCTCAGTAATTTACTTTCAGCTAACTGTCTAGCAATTATAGTTAATTAACTGGCATTCATGCAATTCTGTGTACTGTAAAATAAATATATATATATAAATATAAATATAAATATAAATATATATATATATATATATATATATATATATATATATATATATATATATATATATATATATATATATGTAATGCCTGAGGCAAATATATAAGTTAAATTAAAAGCTCAAATATCAAATTTCAGCTCTGTGAATGAAGAGGGGATTGTTCATTCACTGGATCAAATCTTAGCAAGTCACACCATGTCAATGAACACATCTGATGCATATTTTAATCATCTATTCAAATGAGTCATTATAGAAACATCTGTTATTCTGTTCATCACTTTGCATTTAATAAAAACAAAGACAGGGATAGTATTATAATTAACTCACCAAATGGTCAGAGTCAGTGAAGCAGATGAAATCTTCATCAGGCCAGTTCCTGAGGCTAGCAGCGAGGAGATTTTGAACCCTGTGATCCACAGTGACTGGGGGAATTACATATACATGCAGGGAAGTGATGGCGGTGATGCTGTTTGCATGATTGTGTTTGATTGCCATCATTCCATGTTTGATATAGGCTCAGAAAATACGGTGAAAACTCTAATAATAGCACCTAAAGCCTGGAAGGTAGCTTAAGGGGGAACATCACAACACACAGACACACACACACACACAAACTGCTTGGTTTATCGGCCTTGGAGTGACACACACTAAAAAACACATTAAACCTGTTTTCATTATCTGCAGACACACACACACACACAAACAAACACATAGCCATTATATTCCTGACAGTCTCAAGGGAGGTGAAATTTGATATGATGGAGGTTAAGCAGTCAGGTCAGTCTTGCACTCTTCAGATTCCCATGACTGTGTGACCGGGTCAAGTCCATGGCCGTCACCAAGGAGACACAGCCTCTGAGGATCTTTCTATAGAGCTTTTATTCAGCTTCAGTATTCACAATGGAACGAATGCAAAATGTAAAAACTATATGAAAAACAGGAAATTAGTGCATGGTTACATTATCATTAGGGCTGGGTTGACATGTCATCGCTACCCAAAACCATGCACAAATCCATCCTACATACTATGACTGGGGATACAGCTAATCTAATCCCAGATACTATTTAGGGCACATCAATGCATCGATCTGATACTCAGTATTGATATTTTCTGCTGGATTCTGTTGTTGTTGTTAAGCCTCAAAAAGGCACAAAAACATTATAAACCACTATAAAGTTTCCGTGCACTATATTTCAAGTGTTCTGAAGCCGTTCCATGGTTTAATGTGAGGTAAAGATGAATATTTAAGTAAAGTTGACATAAACGCTTCTCTCTGTTGCAGCTGTCTGTCATCCTCCATTCAGCATTCAAACTCAATGTTGCGTTCGGTTACTTTAGTCGAAACAATGAAACTCTCTTCAAGAGCACACAATAACTGAGATTTAAAACTGTTGAAAGAAAAGGTTTAATAAACTATAGCACACATTTAATACAGTATGCATCAATATCTCTTCCCTTTGTGCTTTGAACTCTCCTACATATGCTGTGCACTGTATTGCTTCAAGCGCATCATTCTGCGCACAGGATGCGCATAAGTACTTTGTACCACTGTGTATTGGAGTCTTACCCTTCATATTCTAATACTTTTGTGCAATGAAATATTAATAATAGGCTTTCTTGTTCAGTCCTATCTATCATATGTTGCTGCCTTCATTACTGTGCATTACATTTAAAATGTCTTAATTTTATAGTATGTATTTTTATATTAATATATTTACTTGTTTTTCATGAATGTATATTACAACAACACAAAAAAGCAATATGTAACATTTTTCCAGAATTAGTCCTACACTTATTACCTTGTATTTGTTCCCCACTAAATAATGTTGTTACACAAAATGTTTAGATTTTACAAAATTATTATGCCCCCATCATTTTTCAAGAGCATCCTTTGCTGCTGAATTATCCACAAACTTTGTTTATAATAGTTTTTTTTAGTCAGAGTATGATTATATATATTGTTTTTCTTTAAAATTAAGTTTATATAAGTCTATATTTAGCAGATTGTGTTTAACACACAAAAGAGTGATGATCAGGTCAACACAAAAAAGTATACAAATTCTACATTGATTTATAAATGGTATTATTGCATGCCTAATTGGGACACAGGGATTGTTTTCAAAAAGGTCTTCTGAACAACTGGTTGTTAAACAGACAATACAACCCCAAATGTTAGCCCCTCCTGACCACAACTACATTCAGGCTTCAAAAAAATCTTTCTCCATTGGTGAGTATTGATTAGTGAAGAATATTTTTTTACATTTCAAATGGCAAATAATTAATGTAGATGTTCTAACAGTGCAATTCTCTTTGAAGGGTTCTTTATAGCGCCTTTTATAGGCCTTTACACTTTATGGAGATATCAAATTAAAATTGCTTACATACAGTACAGCTCAGTCTCATATTAAGCAAGGACAGGAGATTTTAGCATCCAAAAAATTACACACTTCATCTCTACGTAATGAATTAGACTCACTGAAGTAAGAGGATTTTAGACTATTTAGACTCTGGAAAATTATAGCCAGACAGAAATTCTGACAACCAGTGAATTTCAACAACAAGTAGTTGTGTGAAACAAGAATGACAAGTATAGTGAAGATGTACTAAAAAACACCCCCATCCACTGACTGTACTGTATAGTTTCATATTTTTACTTACAAAATCATTTATATAAAAATAAATATGGCAAAATACTTTCAAATATTTAAAGGTTACTGATACACTACCAAAACTGAGATTAGAAGTTAGAAATGTAGAAGTTTTAATGTAGTTTTAAAATATTTTTTTAAACAAATGTTGTTCTTTTGAACTTTCTATTTATTATCCTGACAAAACTTTTTTTAACAGTCAACAGACTGCTTTGAGCATTCATTGATAATAATAAATGTTTCTTTAGCACAAAACATTTTGTGGTCTGAAATCCTTTTTTCAAAATGTCTCGCATACAAATGTTGGCTTTATTCAATAATGTTCAATTGTTGAGATATGTTTTAAAATACATATTATCAAGGAAAATAATGCATTGAGATTTTTCAACAGCTTTCTTAAGAACTGCCTCCAGCAATGGTAGTCAGTCTAAATGCTAGTGTACCCTTGCAGCCATTAAAAGAAAATAAAGTATTGGTTAAACTAAAAACAATCGGAAAATCAATACTATTGCCGAAAAACAGATTTACCAAGAATTGTAGATATTGAAACCTTTTTTTTTAGGTTTAACAAAGTAAAATCTCTGCTTTAGAATTCAACACCAGCACTTACACTTTTTGAAAAGAGCTGAAAAGAGCTTTGAGAGAAAAAGAGGATGATATTCTAAGGCAGTGGCCATTAAACTGACTCCTGAAGGATTCATAATTATTAAAACCTCTGTGCGTAGTTTTGTGTGTGCGTGTGAAAGTGTAGGCAGATGTGTGTGAGCGTGATGTTAATTAACACTCACTTTAGTCACTTAATCAAACAGGAAAATTCGAATCCCAATTTGCAGACAATTGCATCTGCTGCAGCATGTCAGCAATGACGTTTCAAGCAATGACATGCACTCGCCGATTCTCATGACAGTAGCAGAAGCAACTACATCAGAACCACATGCACCACTCACTCAAAGCATAGAGTATTTTTATAGTTCTGATTAATATCTTCAGAAGAGATCATCTGAGATATGACCAGTGATTGAGAGGATATGATTAACCAGGTCTCTGAGAGAGAACAAAGGAGGAAACTGCTGATTACAAATCAAACAGAATCTGTCAAGATATTCAGACAAGAGTCAGAAAGTGCCATTTAGGGTCCGCAGTAATGGAAATTCATGCATAATTGACTTGTTTAACATTCCTGTCCTAAGCTGCCAAGATACCATCAAGGTGGCTAATGTCATTTTCACTTGCAGCAGGAACCTTCTTGATTTACGTGAAAATATAATTAGTTTCTTTGGAGAAACTACATTAGGAGTTGTATCAAAGACAGCAAACATTAAATTCAAATGTAACGGTATGTGCAGTTAGTATGATAAATCAAATGGACATTACAAATAAAATTCACCATTTAATAGTAGTAACTGCTGCATGTATGTACAAGGACTATATATGCATCTGTATTTTTTTATTAGTTTTATGTTTGGTAGAACCAATTGGGAGAATTTGACTAACAGCATTAAACTATGTTTTAAAAACAAGAAATTGCAACTCTATTCCTTGTTATTTTTCTCCATAGACAGACAGTCAGACAGATAGATAGAGACAGTTTGTAGACAGAAATAGGCATGTTTTACCGCTCATCTGAGTTACCTCATCAGTGATGAAATCCATTGCATTACTAAATTGTAATCATGACTAAAACACAGTAATTGCTCAGACCTGTCACAATTTCATTACTTTTTATACAATCCATTCTGGTCTTTGGTATGATCTTATTCAGATCTACATTGTGAGTTCGAACAAAAGGTCTGAATCACTCTTTCACTCCAAGCTGAAATTCACGACCCTTGAAAGTCAGAGCCGAAGCGAAAAGCCAGGAATTATCTAACCGCCCCCTAAAATCAATTAACCTCAGTCCCCTCATTCTGCCCAGGTGCAATTCCCATCATTCTCAGATTAATGCTTGCCCATCAAATAAAGACACGTCACAGTGGCTTATCGTGGGCAGCACAGGAACGTCAGAGGAGTGCTGCAATTTAGGAAGAACTGTTGCATTGCTGAGGATAAAAGATGTTCACTGCTTCCCGAATAACAGCCTGATGTTCATTCTTATAAATGTCACTAGGCTCTCATAGGACAATGTTGATGTGTTTGACCTTCTGCATGAAAACGATCAAGACAGTTCTTCAGATAAGGTAAGAATATGCTGCATCAAACACTGCAGACGTTAACACCATTCAGACAGTAACTGTTTCTCTGGTCAGTAATAAATAAATTTAAAGCATCCAGAGAGTAAACTATCAAATATGTCTCCATAACATGTGTGCTTTGGACAAAGAGGCTGCTAACTTATAAAAACTCAAGCACAAATGTAGACGAGGAAAAACAAGGCTTCCCCCAGGAGAGTCACTTTAATTTCACTAATTAAATGTCCCTGAAAAGACTAACCAATGTCTTTGGGTTTAACTGAAATAAGCCGAAGGAATAGGAATGAGTAATAATAATAATTCTTTACATTTATATAGCGCTTTTCTAGATACTCAAAGCGCTTTACATAGACAGGGGGTATCTCCTCATCCACCACCAGTGTGCAGCATCCACCTGGATGATGCGACGGCAGCCATATTGGGCCAGAACGCCCACCACACACCAGCTTACTGGTGGAGAGGAGACAGAGTGATGAAGCCAATCAGTAGATATGGGGATTGTTAGGACCCTATATTATATCATTATCACAACTGACTCGTTTCTGCAGATTGTAAAGTCACCAATAACAAGGTATAAAATACCTTTACGTTAAAGAGGACAGAACACAATGTCCTTTTCGTAATTTTCTTTGTCCGACGCTTTTTTTAAATGCTTCCACTTGGGCTTGGAAAGATAGCAGCCAACCCCTGCACTGTATGACTCATGGTACTATTACTCAGAGCTAAACCCATAGCAGTAAATTGAATAATGGTCAATTAGACAGGGGCTTCTAAACACTGCAGAAAGAACAAAAAATGGAAAGAATGAACAACGAATGGGCCTTTTTTGTTTGTTTAAAGGCCTTCTTTGGTGTTCAGATTGTTAACAAAAAAGAAAGGTTGTGTGGTTTTAGTAAATAAATGAAATCGAAGTGAAACAGTGGTTAAATCTCATGACTGAACAACCAGTCATATGGTTTAGTTACTATTAAAAGTTAGACCTTGAGAAATCAAAGTAAGAGGGGAATGTGGATATACTAAAAAGTTGTTATGGTAACACAACATTTAAAGCAGTAAACTTTTCGTAGTTCTTTCCTTCTACTTTCTTTTCAATATTCAGACTAATTGAAAGATAAGTTACATTTCTATTCTAAAAGCAACGTTTGGTGTGATTTTTTCATATTACACAAATTAATTAGTTTAATCTGCTTTTAATCACATAAAATATTAGAAGTAATGCTCAAATTAGAAAACATTTAATGGCACTGTCAACTAAAATGCAGCTTTAAAAATTGTCGTCAGATTATGAGAAGTACAGAGTCTCCATGTCCTGCTTGCTAAACAGATGCTTCATAATGTCAGATTGATTAGTTCATTAATATATGTGCACAGTCTCCTATTTCCAGAGAGGTTAATTTTAATATAGCAAAGCCTCTCAGAAAATGAGAATGGAACAGGTTAATTAAAGTGACGCTGTGGGCATGAACTCAGAAATGAAGTCATACCTCAGCTCAAGCACAACAGATTGCATTTGCTCAAACTCAGATGAAGGTTAGTTATTGTGTCTTCACTTCTTTCTTTAGCCCGTTGTATCATATAGTCATACTTTTAACTAAATGACAAAAAGGTCTGGTCCACATTGGTCAAAAACTGATGCCTCCTGAAGCTCCATGCACCCTAATGGCAATTCACTTCAAGGACATGCTGTTGTTTTCTAAAAGGTAACTCTGCCATATAAACTTTATTAGTTTGCAGACTGCTGTCTGCCATGACAGCTGTTTTATCTGAAGTACATTAAAAGGAAATAGTTCACCCAAAAAAGAAAATTTCAGTCCATCGAAGATGTAGAGGAGTTTGTTTTTTCGTCAGAACAAATTTGGAGAAATTAGGTGTTACATCACTTGGATCCTCTGCAAACAGCTGATAAAAAAAGCATCACAATAATCCACAAGTAATCCTCACGACTCCAGTCCATCAGTGAATGTATTGTGAAGTGAAAAGCTGTGTGTTTGTAAGAAGCAAAACCATAATTAAGGCATTTTAATGTCAAGCCATCACTTCTGGCCAAAATATTGCTCAATAATCTTTAATAATGCTTTCTCCCAAGAAAATGTCCATCCCCTGTTGTCCTCTAACAACAATTCCACCAACATATTTGTTTAGTACAGTTTTTGCTTGTAAATGGTGCTTAATTTGTTCATATTGCTCTCCTGAATCAGATGAGATTACTTTTTTTACTTTATATGAATAGTGGGCACATATTTTGCCCAGGAGCAACGGATTAAAATTTAAAACAGCTTGATAAATTTGTTCATTAAAAACACACATCTTTTCCATTTACAAGATGTTAATTAATAGACTAGAATCATGTGGATTACTTGTGAATTATTGTGATTTATGAGCTGTTTGGATTTTCAGTCTGATGGCACCCATTCACTTTATGCTGGTCAAAAAGTAGAGTATTTTACTGACATATTGTATTTTAGAAATATTAAGAATCTATACATTTCTGCGAATCTATTTTTTTAAAAGGCAGACAGAAAAGTTACCCCCAGAAGTAGCACAAATCCAACCAAATTAGAGCTTGCAAAAATTTGAAAAATGCATTTCACTGTGAGCCCTTACCTATAATAGAATTTTTCCTTATGAGGTTTGCAGTGTATGCTTGGTTGGTATTTTTTCACGCTCATCTTAATGGGTTAAAGCGTTCACACTGCACATGGCTGGGGTCTGGCAGTGCATTCCATGAGCAGTGCATCTGCAGCAATCGTTTCTGCATCAACTGAACGCGCTGAATTAAAGTAACAGCACATTGTTTGTGGTAAATATGAACATGGATTGACACGAAAATGAAGCAATTAAACCATAAATCCATACAATTAAACTATACTGTTTCACAGTCAACACATAGGCTATGGCTTTTTGGCTAGGTTTAAAGGAAAAGAGCACTTTTAGATTAACAAGGCAATAAATAGATGGTACTCGTGGAGGTAGGAAAACAAAGTTCTTTATGAACCGCATGACTGTTTCTAATAAAGGTTCAAATGCAAAATGCAGTAGAGCTGCCTGTTTCTGTCATGGCAAGTTTTCATTTAGAATATTTGTGATGTACGAAAAGTAGTTTAAATGTTTTCCTACTTGCTTGAGCAACTTAATATGTAAATATAGAATTAATTACAAAATTTAAAAGAATTGAATGATCTGTTATATGTATTGCATTTTAAAAAGTCTATTAAAACATTGTATTAATGTACTGTGTAAAAAAAAAAAAAAAAAAAAGAATCACAATGCTGAAAAAAGCATTTTAAGTAACAATGTTTGGGTTAGAAATCAAAATTATGGAGAAATCATGCGTTTGTAAACAGCCATGGATTAGTTGAAGACACCTATGTGAAAGCATAGTCAGTGCTGCTTCTGCACCGCTTGCATACTGCACCGACTGCAAACGCACTGCAAACAGAGTGTGTGAACCTGGTGTAAAAGGCTGATTCCAATTAAATCAGGCTTGTGCTGTGCTATTGTGCAACAATTATACGGTTGTCAAACCAAAAATGCAGTGCATAATAAAACATTTAGGAGAGATAAATATATATATTTCCAATTCCAATTCATCTCAGAAATGCTTATTCACCTTAAATGGGAATTAATTTTCAAAAATGAAATTCAAGCCCTGAATAAATGTCAAAAAATCTTGATTGGATCATCATAAATAATTCTACATGATAAAAAGATCAGTATCTGTGATCGTATCAGCAGACACTACTTTCTGTGATCGGCCTCAAAAATCCTGATCGGAGCACCCCATCTATTACTGAGAAGTTTAATTACCCCTCTGTTTATATGCTTTCAAGTAAGCATGTGCCATATCATACTATCCATGATAATACCAGTATACATTTTTACATGATAAAAAAGTGTCATATTACAATATCATAGATATAGCGATGGAATGATGTATGGTGGATAAATGTTCCCTAGCACGCACAACAACAACACCACAAACCCAATAGGTTTGTTCAACTTGAAGCAGTGCTGCGTGGACTGATCGTTGTATGACAACAAAGTATCGCAAGAGGGGTTCTAGAGCATATTTGAGTGCACACTCTTACTTTCAAAAATAGGCAAGGAGCATATCTTTAGTAAAGTGGTGTGGAGAGAGTGGAGGGGGCCGCTGATTTTAACCGACTACCTGAGGCCAGCGTAAAAAGACTGCCTCAAGAAAAATCACGAAAGCTTATCAATTGCACATGTTTAAGTCTTGCAAATTTAAATATTCAAAACAGTTTAAAGCATTCAAACAGAAGACACAGAAAAACTCAATTGAGTTTGTGCCCCGAGATCGGTGAGCAACGCAAACACCAAAACGAGCTCTTCTTCGATTCCTCCCATGCTTGAGTGAACAGCCCTTAAACACCAAATTGAGTTTTGTTTCTTCTTGCTCTTTAAACGACAATTACATACAAAATTGTCACCTTCGAAAGTATCAAAGTCTCTTTAAGACAAGTCATGTCACTCGGTGGCCAGCTCCCGTGCAGCTCCTATCTCTTTGAATGGGGAAACATAAAATTCCCCTAAACTGTTCACTAAACTTAGGATCAAATTTCATATTTGAAATAAACCAAATAAATCTGACAACAACTGTGTCATGTTTTGACTTTTAGTCAAACAGCATTATAAAAAGCTTATTTCTCAGGCTAGATCAGCCAGTGCTCATGCGCAGTCCTAAGAGCATGTCCCAGAGCGCTGACTGTTTCTATAGCAACCAGGACACTTCTGAAGGCAGCTGCAGTGATTTGCTGACTTTACCGATTAGCAATTGGCTATTTCATTTAAAAGGCGGGGCTTCCTGCGATTGAGCGGTTCTATTAAGCATTGCATTTTTTCCCCCATTCAAACTATACAAGTGTTTGAAAGTATCCTCAAAAAGATGGTTGGGTATGTCTTACTGTAAGTGAAAGTAAACAGTTGCAAAAGAAATGGAATGTGTATCTGTGTACATGTGTATATGTGTACTGGATGTATTATCTCTTAAAGTGACTGTGCATAACTTACTAGATGCTGTCAGTGTCCTTAATGTTAATCCAAGAAATGAAACGGGAGAAAACCACTCACTACTCACTACTGAATCATTTTGTCGTTTTAACCAGAATTAATCTATATTTAATTTATACAGCAGAGACTATGCAATGCTATTTACATTTGATTATTCAGGTCCTGTCCCTGGAGAGCTACAAACTTGAAAAAACATAAACATTGTTTAATTTGTATAATTGTTTATTTGAGCAATTTACATAATTTCAAACAGGGCCCACCTGTAAAACCTGCAGCGGAGCCCCACAAACCCCAGCTACGGCGCTGTACACCGATTGGTCTGCTTCAAGTCGAACATGCATGCAGCTGCTCCTGCCATCTTATGACAATAGATTTACACTTCAAATTAGGTAGTCTGTCATCGATGAGAGTAGCTCATTGAAAAATGATTGAAGTTGCCATTCTTTTTGTTTGCACTAATAAATGCTGCCGCCTACCAGCTGCAATCAGTAATAAAACATTGATCTTTGCTTTTTTTTCTATATCGTCGTAAATATAATTAATGCAAATATTCTTGAGATATCGTGATATAATTTTAAAGTCTATCACCCACCCCTACTTTCAGGTCCCATCTGCCTGTAGAAGGAATACAGGAGTTACAACAGAGATTCAATTCCAAGAAGACAGTGATGAACGACTCATAGTTGCCTGACTGTGTAGGCAAACATGCTTACACCCAAGCATCATTAAAAGCATTTGTGCAAGCATCAGAAATATATTCTAGACTTCCTCTAACTCTATTTCACCAGCTTTACTCATTTAATGAGCTACATACAAAAACATTTTGAGTATTTGTGATTGTGAGAAATATTTGTAATTGTGCAATTGTAAAGTTGCAAGGAAAAAGTAAATTACAAGAAAGTTGCAGTTATAAGATATAAAGCTGAATTTATATGAGATAAAGATGTAGTTATGGCATCGAATCAGAATTATCGAACAATTGAAAAAAAAACTCATCTGTGAGATATAAAGTCACAGAACTTTTTTTTTTACTCTACAGCAAGCTTCAATGTTAACCCAGTGTTAACAGCACTGACCTACTATTGCAAAAGCTCTTCATTCCTCCCATAGAAATGCTTTCTTAAAATGCCAGTGCAATTTAAAAAGATGAAGTAGAACAAGGACAAGAACAAGAAGAAAAGAATGCAAATGGGTTGAGTCCTGTATATGGCTGGAGAGGAAGCCGCTGCAATATCATCATGCATTCATGCTTCAAGGACCCCAGAAAGTTTGGTAATTATAAATGCATCAAAATAAATTATTATAAACATTGTGAGGAACCTCAGACAGAAGGAACATATGCCTGAATGTTTCCTACAGCTAAATATTGAAGCTGTTCCACTAATTTAAGGTATTTTAACTATTCAAAGCTAAATTTTATAAAAACACTCAGTGATGAAAAAAAAAGGATTTTCCTTTTTCCAAGGAAACAAAGTTTTCTTATTATATTAACTTTTTCTTTTTCTTGTAATTATTCATATGTAAGAATTAGATTTCAGTGGGAATAAAAATTGGAGAGAGGCAATGGATCATTGTAATGCATGACAATGACAAATATTTCTCATACGGATGTTCGTTTCTTATGTCTCTCTTTCTCTCTTTGCAATCCTCCTCGGGAAGCCCATCACAGATGAATATAGAGACCATCTGGATGTGCATGATCATCCGGAAGACTCCAGTTATTTAAAAACCACAAATGATGTCAAAACAGGAAAATGTACCAAATGTTTGACCAGCCTGGATTATTTCGTAAATGCTTCAATTAAATCCTCAGCTACTGCTCTGTGAATAACAAGCCCAATTATACCTTTGTACATCTACCGACGTCTTAGTCAGAATGCTTCCTGCTATGGATTGTCAATTTGGTTGTGTACCTTATGGTCTAACTAGAAAGTTATCATCATAAAAAGTTTTGATATGAGACTCAAAGTTTCAAAAGACAAAAGTTCAATATCCAGATGACAAATAACAAGGGTCTCTTTCTTCTTACATATGTTTTTAAATAGCCTACATCTTATCACATACATACAGCAAGACGTGTAGTTATTCAAATGGACTTTCACAGATTAGGTCACTCACAAGTCACTGCTCAATCATCTACTACTCACTATTTCCACATGTGCATTCACAAAACATTGTCACATCTGAGCATCTCAGATTTACTATATAATACAAAGTTGCATTTGGTAACTCATAATGGCTTTAAATTCAAAAGACGATGCCCTTTAGGCTCCCCAATCACTTTATGACATCAAGATCTGCTGTATAAAACTTACAGCAATGCAAAGGCCAGCTCTTCTTTATACATCAAAAGGCTCTGTCTGAAGTAGTTGGTCATGGTGCAGTTTTAATAATCCATGTGGATTCTAATTAAACAGAGAGATGTAACGTCTTTGATGATCTCCCATTTTTAATGTGCAGCTTAGATGAGATCCATTTATGTCCTGAGAGATTTAGCACATTATCGTTCAGCAAAAAATAACAAATGTGAAAAAGTGCGTATATTTTAGTATATTTTAGAGTATATTTTATGTTTTGTCTACACTGGGTCTATACAAAATGTGACCCTAAAAGAGACAATGATCAAGCCCAGTTCAGTACAGGTGTCTCCTTGCATCAGACGTACCTGTAAGTATGTGCAACATGAACACTAAATAAAGTGATCTGGTTGATGTGCACATTTCTATTTTACAAGCTTCAATATCTCTGTACAGAGCTTTCCACTGTTTGCACATACGACTCTCCTATTGCCTTAATATAAAAATATAATATAATAAAGGCTTAGTTATGAGACAACAAGCAGATGAAGCTTTGTGCCATGCTGCCTATTTTTAATGAGCAGTAAAACTGTCCATTCCTGTGAATAAGTGTATAAAGTGACACAGACGAAGCACCAAGGTCGCTCACCTTCAACGTCACCACCACCACGCTTATGATAACTTATTCAAACATAATTGTAATGTGTTCAGTGAAAAGGAATCACTCTGTGGATTAATTTTAATCCACGCTACACTAAGCTTTTCATATAAACTGGAATAAATATAAAACTAGAGCCAAACTAAAACTCAAATGAGTAATAAATAGTATAGTTAATAAATTGAATTATCATAACTAAAGGACATAAGGTGCATTAAAAGTCAATAAATCCTTGATTGATATGAATATTTTAGTTAAAAACGTGTCTCCACATACTGTTAAAAAAAAAATTCTAGTACATTTAATCTAATACACAGAAGATTGAGGAAGTTTTGGATATGGTAAGATTAAACTTATTTTAGTGAATAAAGTACCACATTTCAATAATCGTTTTGTTAGTACGGGTACACAAAATTTTATTTTATCCTTGCTTCTAGAAAATCCTCAATCTATGCTTTCTAACAGCTTCATGTGGCCGTGAACATTTAATTTTAATGTGGCTTTAAGCACTATGCATCGTTAAAGTTTCACTTTCACAGTGACTAATCCAGTAAATGTCTTGTTTATATGGAATAATCTTAATATGAGTATACCTTATGGTACGAAACCAGATCAGAATCAGTAGGACAGCCATAAAATGAGCTACTTCCATCCACAGACTTGAGTTGTGTTTCGGAGCAAAAAATAATAATAATAAAAAAATAAATCTTATGAACAACAATCTAAAATGCAGGAAACTATCGATTGGTTAGTCAATAATTTATTGTACTATAAATTATACTACAATAGAAATATAATGTAAATTGATAATCTGTTCGGCATAATGATGTTTAATGTGTGAGCAATTTTCATTATAATAAATTATATAATAATGCAATACTGATAGACAGACTTTATCAATGCTTAGAATAATATGAAATATGTTGCATGCCTTATTCTGTGTAAAAGAAACCACATCATCAAACTGAAGGATTTATTTTAAGACTCGACTGACATTATGAAGTGAGTTTGGAGTAAACATGTTATTAAATGGGGGGGTGAAATGCTATTTCATGCATACTGAGTTTTTTACACTGTTAAAGAGTTGGATTCCCATGCTAAACATGGACAAAGTTTCAAAAATTAAGTTGTACGTTTGAAGGAGTATTTTTGTTCCAAAAAATACCTCTTCCGGTTTGTCACAAGTTTCGGAAAGTTTTTTTCGAGTATGGGTCTGTGTGACGTTAGATGGAGCGGAATTTCCTTATATGGGTCCTAAGGGCACATCTCCCGGAAGAGCACGCGCTCCTGTACATTCACAGAGCAGATAGATTCATGGATCAGAGCGAGAGAGCGACATGTTACAAAAGAAGTGTGTTTTTGGTTGCCAGGGCAAGACAACCCTGCACAGATTACCAAAAGAAAAAAACAGCATTAAGGGACCAGTGGATGGAGTTTACTTTTACAGAGCATCAACGGAGTTGTGCAAGTGTTTTTGTTTGTTCCCTGCATTTCGAAGATGCTTGTTTTACAAACAAGGCCCAGTTTGACGCCGGATTTGCATATCGTTTATTGATAATGCAGTCCCAACGAAAAAGGGTCACGATCGTGCGTTGGAACCGCAGGCGGTGAGTAAAACTGCTTCAAATATCTCTGTGTTGTTAACTTAACGATCAGCGCGTAAGCACGTCAAGTAAACAACATGGGATGTTGTCATCAAACTGCACTTTCCACGTGTACACCTTAAAAGACAACATAAAGTGGAACTTAGTCATTTTCCAAAACCGCTAAGCAAATATATACAATTTCAGTACATACCACATAGAGACGTCGTTGCTGATGCTGCTCTTGATAAATTTCAGCCTCTGGATCTGATTCTGGATCATAAATATACGCTGAATATGACTGTTAGCAATGGTTTGTTTTGGATGATGTTTTTTTCCTCACGGTAATGTCACAGCTTCCAGCTCTCAACGCAAATGCCTGCTGGCGCTCGTGATTCTTTAGCTCCGCCCACACATCACGCCTCCAGATGCTCGTGTTTTTCCGGGAAAAAACGGTACAGACTATCTTTCTCTTATAAATATAATAAAACTAAAGACTTTTTGGAGTTATGAAGGATGCAGGACTACTCTATAGGTACTCAAGATTAACAGGATATTCAGTGAAAAGGAGCATTTCACCCCCCTTTAAATGTGGTATTTTCACATGCTTACAGATAGAGCAGCATTTACTACACATAGCCGTAGTTCACTGGGAAAACTAAACAAACAGCTGTCATTAACGCAAATTATTTCATAATTTTGTGATTATATTGTGATTTTTTGCAGAGCTTGTTAGTGAACTACAGCTTGGTGTAGTAAATGGTGCTCCATCTGAAAGCAGGTGATGGAGATTTAATACCAATTACAGAGCCGGCTTTACTGGCAAAAATGCACATGAAAATTGCATTTGATTAATCATGCAGCCCTATCATTATGCCATTTCTATGTCATTGCACATGCGCAGTACTTTCCAGTTTTGGTTTTCAATCAAGTGTTTACATCGTCCTCTCAACTGGATTAGAAAAGGTCTACACCACCCATTCAATCCAATGAAGCAATCAATAGAATTACTAATGGATTATTTGGTTGCATGTGAACATGGCCAATGTGAATTCTAAGTGAATTAGGACTAAACTTATCATTTACTTTTTTGGTATGGACCAAAAGAACCAAGAGAACCGTACTGCAAGTGTAAACATCCTTAACAGAGATCAAGAATGAAAATGTTCTATTTCCTAAGTGAAATTACTACACGTAATATTCTGAGTTAGGATGTTTGTTTTATTTTAATATTTTTCCTTAATACTAAAGTAATTGGCAGGCCTTCAGATATCTTTCATGTGAGCTACAAACTCATTGTCCACAGTTTTGTTTTCTCCTCTTAGGCTGCATATCAGAATACGAATGAAATGAATAATGAATGATATGCCTCTGCGACTTCTAAACTAAATTTTTCACAATTTATGCAGAGAAATTTCAATCATCAACTTTAACTTCTCCACTTTCTTGGAGCACATTTGAATAATTCATTTCAAGAATATTTATCTATGCAGAGATTCAGATGAAAATAAAAGTTTTGATTAAATTGTCATGACATCAAAGGTTGGCCTTTCAAGAAACAAATACTACTGGCAGAGTTTCAGCTTTATGAAACAGTCAACAAGAGTGATCAAATAAGGGCATTCAAGCAGACATGCCATCAGAGATATATGTGTGATATCAGAGCTTAGATTTAGAGATCTTAATACATATTGGCTCTTTAAATCAGCACAGATTACTGAATTAAGTACACTCTCCACTCTCTCTACAAGGAAATATACAAAATGACACTTTCAAAATATAGAGCCTCAAACAGCCTTTCCCAATAAAATGTAAAACATTCAATATCAATAACTGGTCATGGCCAGTGAACACAGGGAATGCAACTGCCAACAGTGCATTATAGCCAATCTGCCAATGATGCCAGCAGTGCATTATAGCCAATGATAAAGTAGCATTTCAAGCACCACAAGATAACAGGTAAAAAAGCGTTGTATCTATTAATTTATTCACAGGCTTTTCGCGTCTATATTTTCATATCTTTTCATATTACGGTAATCAATATTTAAGTGTAGAAAGTGAAGTCAACAGCAAGCTTGGGAATAGGTGTCCTTTAGTAAACTGAACAGGATTGAAGAACATCAGGAAGTCTCATGAAGTCAAAGTGTGCTTTTGAACCACACAAACTCATCTATGGCTGTCTTCTCTCCCCCACAGGGGCCAAAGCAGCAAATTCATACTCATTATTGTCTGAATGGATCACACAATCATCCATCTGAGGATGCCCTGCAGCCCAAAGCCCTCTCTATCAAGCCTAAATTACCACTGTGGGCAGATTGAAAGTGGTATTTATGTGTGTCAATGTGTGAGTGTCTGTGTGCTTTTACTGCATGCTAGCACATGGAAATCAGGGAAGAGGTGTTGAAAACTTCACAAACCTTTTTGGTCCCTTTCAACTCTGAATTTAGGAATATGAACAAGATAAAATTATATTGTAAGATATATAAAAGGGAGTTCATTCTTAAAAAAAGGTAAAAGCTGTCTAAAATGTACCTATTTGAACCTTATTAACCCACTAAATGGTACACATTAGTAACCAAAATGCACGATGGAACTTTAAAAGTTTATTTTACCTAGTATTAACACGCAAACCATTTATTAACATTCTAAAATTTAAATATATGCAAATACTATTTTGGCGACCCAACCTATTTTGTCAAAATAAACACTAAAACCTTTTTTTAATTCTACAAATAAATGTTAGCATAACAACATTATACGGAAAAAAATAGTATGAAAAATAGGTAATCAGGTTAAACTGTTATTAAATTATTACTGTTAAGCAAAGGTAATCTAAAACATGGGAAATAAGCATGCACAAGTAAATAAAATTGTATATATATATATTTATTTATTATTATTATTATTTTTTTTTCAATATCAAGCAATACAGCTAAATTAAATTTTAAATTGTACATCCCTTACCCACGTGCTCAGAAAAAAACAGTACAAAGCTGTTACTGGGGGCAGGTACATCTTTATACTTTATTTATGCCTAAACGGTACATATTAGATCCTAAGAGTAGTAGTTTTTGAAAGTGTACCACCCCAGTGAAGGTTTTGTAGCTTTTTCCTCTGAGAATGAATTTCCACATTCTGCTCCAAAGCTGAATGCAACAGTCACCGCAAGATGACAAAATCCCCAAAATGCCTCATTTGAAATCCTACCAGCAAAAACAGAATACAGAGAGAATATGTTCTTATCTGCAAAACAATACCCCATAACAGCTACAGGCAGTCAATCAATACATCACTTTTATCTACATTCCTTTGGTCAAACAGATATGAGCCCAGACCTGAAATCCATCTCCTTGAAACAATATGTTTTTCCCTGAGAGAGATTCCAGCTATAGACAAACAACAGATGAGTCATGCGCACGCTTGTCTCTCCAACCACCCACAGAAATACGGCACCCCTGTATTTCTCAGAGGATTCTATGAAGAGCAGGTGAAAAGGAGGCAGACAGAGTGAGAAATGTGTTTGAGGAAATGGAGCAGAGAGCCATGAATAATGTGTGTGGAGGGGTGTGTGTCTGCAATGTCATACTCCATCAGAGTGTGGCCCCAGCTCATCGTGAGCCAAATCTCAAAGTAGAGGCTGTGAGGTATAGTGATGATATGTTATATAAAAGGTTCAAGATTATGCTTTAGAGATCTGATCATCTCTCAGCAACCTACTGAGAAGGTTTTGAGATATTTTGATTAGAATATCTTTCCTACAATAGCAAAGACTGTCAAAAACATCTTGGTGAGGTGTGAACTCAGCTGAAGTGTATCTTCTGAAGTCCTGATTTCCTCGGCATACAAAAAACCATAAAGAGAAAGAGCTCCATGTAACAATTGCCTGACATTTTTAGGTCAACTTACTGAACATTAAAAGCCTCTGCATAGCAATTGTGAATTTACAAGGTACTGGGTTGCATTACTGCAGAAGAACATAAGCTTACAATGTTTTTGACCCAGTAAAGATGTTAAGATTTATTTTAGTCTATGTCTAAATGACATATTCAAGCATACTGAACTGAAGTACAGCATCTGCTTAGGTTGAATTGCTGTTATAGGAGCAATAGCCATGTACACAGCGCGGTGTCATATGCCATAGCTGTGCACAAGGTGTTTTTCACAGCTTCAGACTTATTTGTTCATTAATGATCATCAGCGACTAGTTGATGTCGTTTAACCCCTAATGGTATTGGGCATAAAATTTCTGTCACACGCTTGAAGCATTCGGCCAATCACAATGCACTGGATAGTTGGCCAATCAGAGCACACCACACTTTTTTAGAATGATGAGCTTTGTAAAAAACGATGCGTTTCGGTAGGCGGGGCATAGAGGAGAAACGATAATGTACAGTATGTGGAAAATAATGTTATATAAACACATTGCATTACACCAAATACACAAAATAATGTTCTTTTTTAGCAACGTCATATGACCCCTTTAATATACTATTCAACAAAATAATTAATAAACAGCCTTATCTGAACCTCAGCTATTTCTGTGATGTGTAAATATTTTCTTTATTGCACACATAAAATTGCTTGCAAACTTCAGGAGAAAACACCTTACTGCCCTCAAATATTAAAATTGACATTTGCTTCTCCATCTCAGTAATTCCATCTACCATTTGTAAAGCAGTTCCTGTCTATCACAGTGACATTTCAGAGCACATTTCCTTTTTCGCTTGTTCACATTTGCCCCCTATGAAATATCTCTATTAAGATGCTAAAACAATTAATTGTTTTGTAAAGCTTTCCAGATTTATATAATCACAACCTTTTTACAGATATTAAAAGGACTTTCCCACGGCTGATTAAAGTTGCTTGTCACACACAAAAAAAAGTCAGAATAGTCAATATTTAGTTTTGTCGAAAGTTTTATATAAATAAAATCAAGCCAGTTTCGTGCAAATTTGTTGGTTACCAATGATGAATGTTATCAATAATGGTGCAAAGGGTCATAAAAGAGCAAAAAAGGACGAGGGACAAAAGGTGGATTGATCAGTTTGTCATGTTAGCTCCTTGATTAATGAACTTACGATAATCTGTTGATCACATACAGGTGAATTTATATTATGTGGGGACTTCCCAGTGACCTCTATTATTTTTATACTGAGCTAATATGATACTTTCGTCCCTTCACATTAAACCTAACACTCAGTCTTTCTTAATTTTTACATTTTCAATTAATTATTTAATCTATAGGATTTAATCAGGTTTTACGACCCTTGTGACGACCCTTGGTCCCTTTAGCAGACACAAACCATGACACACGTCTTATCTGTGGCTGTTTGATAGTGAATATTTTCATTTACGTTTTCGGAGTTATTGACCGGTCTGTTTTCAGGTTGGCTAGACTGCACATTTTTAAGGCCTTTTCCGCCATCTAGTGAGGATATTTCTGAACTACGTTTTTTTTTTTTAATTCTTACATGTAGTGTAGACAATTCTCTCTGAGCAAAAATACTAAGAACAAAATTTAAACAAAAATTAAAACTTTCAAAAACAATTAAAAGTTCATATCTGTGACTGCCACTGCCTAGTTATATACAGTCTAAAACAAGCCCAACGTTACAGTTATTAAACTAGCCATGTAGCATTCTCAGTAAAACTAATCAATATATAATACTGAAAAACTGCCATCATTTAGGCTAACTTACTCACCTGTCAGGCCAGTTTTTGTATAGGGAATGCGATGACGAAAAAAAAAGTTAATGGTCGTCCTTGGGAGAAATCCATGTGATTTATGATATATAACTAGCTACTTTAAACTTTTAAAGTCATTTGTGTGACGAACTGACTTAAAATTTACTTAAAATCTTCAGAAATCTGACGCTGTCGATTAATCTTACTCATGCCGTCGCATATTTAAATTTGGCGCGTGAAAACGTACTTTGCATAAGAGTATGTTTACTAGGCCTGCTGTAACGTATGCTAAAAACAATTCGTCAAATAAATGAGTAGAAAGTCCGAGTACAAGGTACTTGAGAATACACTACTGCATTGCACTACTGTATGGCCGCATAATGCCCTTATATCCATTGATATGTTAAGTCCACAAGGCCATAGAAAGCCTAATTCGTCGCTTTTACCGTTAGCTCAGTGATAACCTACTGTCTGTGCAGCATTACGTCACCAATTACCATAGTGTTTCGAAGGGACCGCAAAGTTGGCTTTTTTTTTTTCTTTTTTCTTTTTACATTTTTCGATATTCCCTCGCTCCGACGTCATGAAGGATAGCCTATATCAGTTCTTTAAATGCGGAGGATGTGAGAATCTATTGGTTGGCAATCGAACAGCATATAGCCTAAATTACCAATTATTTCATTATACTTTAGTAGACTTTCATCATTTTTAAAACTGAACTTCACAGTATTTTTACATAAACATTTCTAAAATGTAACATATGAGAGATAAAATATGGTATAGGCCTAAGCTATTGACTTGAAAGTCTTGACAGGAAAAAATATTTTATTATTGTTAGTTTCCATTATCATTTTTAATCTATATTTATCTAACTTTATTTATTTACCATCACCAGTTCTCCAGACAAATTTTTGGGTCTTAGAGAAGCAAATATATAAAAAAGCAATATTTATTGCAATTCAGTCAGAAAATATCATAGTTGAATTAAGTTGGAATGAATCTATTCTTGCCCTTATCTCTGTACAGTCACAATAACAGATTTACATTAACATTAAAATTACATTTCAGTGACATCAGGTTACCTAGTTCAATATCCAGGATGGCTTTTGTGATCAGTTTCCACAACTCTTATGTTGTCCTTTATACAGGTCTGTTTCTTCCAGCATCACTATAGGCCCTCTCTCATTCACCTCAGAGCTAAACTCCAAAACACTGACACTTTTTTATTAATTGTCATTTGTCGAGTGTATATTCAATTTTGATCAATACCTTTTCTGTTTCTGTATCCTTTCATATTGTAGAAACACTGTGGATTCCAAGGCCTTATAACAAATACATTAAATAAGTTGTCTGTTAATTTCTCAGTGGTCATCCTGACCAAATACTCTCACAGTATCAAAGTGCAATAATGAACGTGTCCAGCACCAAATAACCAAGGAAAAAATTATAAAAAATAAAGTCAGTGGTAACACTTTATAATTGACTAGAATTTAAAATATTTTCTTAAATTTCAATTCTGGCCAAAGGTGATACCAGCCACCCAGCAATGGCCTAACACATCTAATTTAGTTTTAAACTTGAGTTTAATCAGTGTCCCTCTTTTCTATTATGTTCATTCCCTCTCTCTCAGTGCTACATCCACAAAAAGGCAGGGTCCCTTAGCACTTGGGCCAGGCGCTGGTTAAAAGGCTCGTAGAAGCTCTGCAGGATCTCCTTGGTTATGGGCAGCATTGGGCCAAGATTGCGATTGGCTGGTCGTCTGGTGTTGGAGGCGGGGCTCTTTGTGATGTCTGCTTCCTTCTGCAGAGTAAGAGGTCCTGCAGAGTCAATGAAACCCTGTCAGTGATATAACAGATACATATTTGCACATAATGACACATTTCTGAATACTTCAGGGGTTAAACAAACAGACACACATCACTGTAACGAGTGTGTGGAAGGATGACAACTAACTCACCCAAATGTAGAAATTCAAAGACTCTCCGCATAGTGATTTTTCGGTTGGCAGCATGATCCTCAAGTCGTAGGATGAGCATCTGCTCTCTACTGAAAACACTCAGCCAGTCAAGCAGGTATATGACATATAGTCCAACCTGAAGCCTCACCTACATCAAAAACAATAGTTATTCAAGTAAAAAAAGAAATATGATTATATATTTTCATCTTGACATTTTGTGATTTTATCATTTTAAGTTGTATTTTATAGAAATAAATTATTTAAAAAACATATTTTGCCCCCCTATTTAAAGGGACAATAAGTAACTTTTTAGGTATTTTATTATCTAAAATCAATATTTTTATTCATAAATATGCCCTCAATGGTGTACAAATACCTATGCCAATGTTTAAACTAATCCTCGTAAATGAAGAATTTATTATCTCTATATACATGGGACGGGTAGGTCGACGGAGGCTTCCATGTAGTTCCGCCATCTTGCAAAACTATAATAGCAGAGAGGGACAAAAAGTACTAAGCCAACGCGTTTCCACAACGCGTTTTCGGTCAGAGCCAGAAACGCAGGTGCAAAGCAGTGAGAGGCGCTTGAAACTGCACCGGCAAGTTTAAAAGTCTGGATTGCATTCTTATTATGGACCATACATATGCCGCGCCACAGGAGAAGAAAACATTGTCGCCAAAACAGTCAAAAATAGAACGTAAAAGGAAACGTGACCGTAGATTACAGAAAACAAGAGTTAATGTCGGGGAAGCTTTTTCTAGGTGGAAAGAGCTAATGCTGGATAAAGATTTCAAAAGAGACGCTGAAGTGGCCAGTTTTCTTCTCGACAGGTAAGTCAGTGTTACAATCTATATTACAATATTTTTTTTATATCTAACAATGCACATTATTCAGAAAATATAACGAATAAAGAAGACATAACTACTAATTACAATATTTCATGTTTTCCACAGTCAGTAATTAATACTGTAACATTCGTTTGTTTATGGTCATGTTGCTGTTTGTTTGAAATAACACACCTGTTCACCTGAAGGAAAACTCGACGAAGTGCTATTAGAAGACATCCTGTCAAAGCTTTTTGGTACATATCGCCTACCGTAGATGCAACGCGCATTTGAAAAAGCGAGGCGCTGGAGAGCAAAATTAGTTTGAATGCAAAATACAATTTCACCACTAGATGGGAGTAATTCCTACTTAGTGTCCCTTTAAGAAGTCTGCATTAAGAATAGAGTGGGAGTCAATGGGTATTTTAAATAGGAGTTTGGTAAAATGCCCTAAAATGAAGTCCGTGGTTCACACAAGCTCAAGATACTTTTACGTTTTATTCCATGAAAGTTATACCCAACTCGTGAGTTGCTAACAAGTTGCTAAATGGGATTAAAGGTGCTGTCGGAGACATTAAAAGTCAAACATCAAAAGTTTATAAATTTACAGTATTTTCAGATTGTAGTATACTTTATAATACAATTTATTGTAGAATAACCAATTAATAGTTTACTGCATTTTTTTATTGTTGTTCAACAAAGTTGTTTTTTTTTTTACTTTGCCCCAAAATGCAAAATATTGAATTCACAACATATGACCCCTTTAAGTTCTGGCACTTTTATTTTGGCTTCAAAATTCATCAAAGTTATACTATCTTGTGAAGATTATCTTGATGGACAAAAAGTTTCATGAACTATGATTGAATATGAGTGTTTTTTCTTTTTTTTTATTAATGTTTTTTTATTTATTTATTTATTTATTTATTTATTTATTTATTGCGATAATAGAAGCTTATGGAAAAAGCCTTTTTCGTAGAGGGAACAAGGTTGACATGGAAACTTCAGACCCATCATCTGCATACAAAGTGGCGTCAAGTGAATTTATTAATTTAATGTGTTCACCAACAGAGGGACCCAAAGGCTCAGTATAACATTTAGCACTGTAATAAGCCTTGATTTTTTTATTTTTTTTATTTATTTTTTTAGTTTGTATAACAGTATTTTATGCACTGCTGTATTATATGGTGATTATACTTAGTACATCTTTATAGTAAGTAGCTTCTGATATAAACATCTTGTGTAGTATGGATTTAATGTGCTGTATTAAAATACCAATGAAAAATACATGTCCAACTTATGAGCAGAAGTTTAGTACAATTTATAAATAATCACGTAATTAATTCTGACTAATATTTTTATTTACTTCTTGATATGTACATAATATATTTACAACCATCAAAAATCTAAAAATGCCCACCACATTGTTCTCAGATAACTTTTTGCAAATAAATATTTACATTTATTTTGTGTATTGATGTTTGGCTCCATTTTAAAATCTGAGAATTTTGTTGTGTTAAATGGCTAACTAGTGATTTATTTTATTTATTTATATTAAAATAACAATTCTGTATTCTGTTTGTTACCAGTTCATGGTGCACAAGCTTCTATTTGTATTATATTACATCCAATTTACCGGACTAAGCAGCAATGATTCAGCAATCCAGACTTTTGCTGGTTCATCAACCAGCTTCAAAGCCATAAATCAAACATTCATGACTTAATCCCCAGATCAGTGCAGCAAAACAATGTATACTTCACAACACATTTAGATTTCTCTAAAACTGCTTTCATTTCAGCTTCCAACAGCCTTCTCCAGAGGTGAAGATCATCTACTGGCTACACAGCTTTGGGGAGCAGCCAGAACAGCTCATACCCTGGTGGGTATATCTTATCTATGCGGCTGCACCTGGTGGCTGAACCAATTACATCATATCAGACTGAACAAAATCTGACTCTGACTCATACCAGCCAGCCTCCTTTGGTGCCTGTCCCTAATGAGAAATACCAACTGAAATGCTTTGGTGAGACATATCCATCTATCGTTCAGAAGATCTGATAACATTTTAATAAACTGAAGGAATAATTTTTTGCAATTTGACGACTTTTTTAAATCACACCGGTTCTGAACAACATGAGGTTGAGTAAATAGAATTTTCATTTTTGGGGTGTACTTTCCCTTTAAGAGAGCAATAGCAAATTAAATATCCACATTTGATATGCTCATGATTCATACTACACTCACAGGCATCAGGTTGTTGAGAGTGGTATTGTAAATGCAGGAACGGATGGACCTCTCTTCCAAGCAGCCCTCAAACAGGTGCAACGACTCTGATACTCGTTCATGAAAATCCTCCACAGATTTATTAGCCATGCCAAAGTACAGATAGTCTGAGTAAAGCCTGCTCTCTCACACACAAATACACACACACACACACACACAGTACACAAACACAATAAGAGGTAAGAGGTAAATCTAAAAGGCATCTCTCACATAGTAATATTTTACTGGTTATGATATCCAAACCATTCATTATTATATCTTATTGAAACAGTGGAGTACTACAGTACCTTTCTACTGGGTCTCTGAGCATCACAATGAATCTGGAATCTGGTTGGACAGCATGAATGAAGTCTTGCACCAGAAAAGGTGGCTCCACTTCTGTCCCATTGTCGTAGAAATAAACCCAAGCGTTATTGTCCCACATTGTGGATGCACTCGCCTCACCTGTCAATCATAAAATGTGTGAATTGCTTTATCCTAACCAACTTGATATTTCATTTGAAGACTTGGCTTAATCTGATGAATGCTATTAGTGATTATTTATGACTGGGTTGTTTTGTGTTCGATTTAGTTGACTTAGGCCTCAGAAGACGAAGACTGAAATTTCTAAATTATTTATTGTTACGAGTCATAACAAGAGGATAGACCTTGGCCATAGCATCTGGCATTTCTCTAATTAGAAAGTCTAGATGATGTGTATTTAATTTGAACACGTTCTTCATAATCAACATTATAGAAAAAAGCACAACAACTTGAATTCCTTCCCAAAAAATTTAAAAATTAAATAAATGTAAAATAAATAAAAATTTAAAATAAAAATGCCATTATTTTTTTGTTCTTTTTAGTTTAGTTTTGTTTACCTGACTGTTAACTGATGTCTGAGAATTAGTGAATATGAGAAAACATGATTGAAAAAAAAAAAATTACCAATAATGATGTCTACTTTTTTGTGGGTTTTGGAGGAGTTGCTTGTCAAGTGATCTTGAATCTGATTGGCTGCTTGGTCAAAAAGGTCCAGGTAGTCATTCAGTGGATAGGGGTTATGAAAACCATTACTCAACCTGATGATACCTTAAACCAGGGAAATACAAAGTACAATTATTTCAGTTGTAAAATAGCTTACAACCAGAATTGCACAGCAGCTGTTCTTTAGCTGTAAAATATGTGTAATAAAACGAATGTAATAAACTTTAAGCAGATGCTCTGTATTGCAAGAAAATGTAAGTGGTGAACATTATGCAGACTTTTAAAAGAAGACCATAATTTTAAACCTGTAATTTATCTCTTAAATGAAACTCACCAAATCTCTTTCGTGTCCACCAGTGTGGCTCCTTCATAGTGGTGAAATGGACCTCTGGATGTAGGCGTAACCGGTCGTAGAGGTCCGTGGTGCCACACTTAGGCTGTCCGATGATGTAAAAGAAAGGCAGGCAGCGAAGGCGATACTGTCTACCTGTGTGATGATGCAGGTGAGCCGGAAATGCTCTGCGCAGGTGGTCATATATTGCTTGGAAGCGCTTTGAATAAAGAGCATACAGGTTTTTCCCATAAGGATCAGCTGTGACATTCCCAAAGAACTCTTCATACCAACAAGGGTTCTTGAGATGAGGAAGAAATTTGAGGGGAATTCCAGAGAATATCTGTGGACGAGAAAGACCAGAAGGCTTATACTAGCAAACCAAGACTTGACAGAGCGTAGCTTGTAGTATGTACTTAATTTATGTACAAAGTTTGGGGTCAGTAAGGCTTATTATTAAATTATTTATTTACAGGTTTTGTAAAACTGATTAAAAGTTACAAAGATGTCTTTAAGAATCCTAAAAAAAAAAATTATTCTGGTTTCCACAAAAATATTAAGCAGCAAAATAGTTTTCAATATTGATAATAATAATAAAAAGCATATAAGAATGATTTCTAAAGGATAATTTAACACTGAAGATAACATTTATTTGCCACTGCAGGAATAAAATATATTTTAAAGTGTTTTAAAATTGAAAACAGTTATGTAAAACAAGATTCATAATGATGTCAATCTTAAAATTCACAGAAACAATCAAAAATGCAAATTTTTATGTACCAGATTTTTTAATTGTAAATAAATCAAGATTTTTTTGCATGTTTAGCAATTTCGTTCAAATGCACATACGTTTGGCTCTTTCTTTCTCACTTCTCTCAGGTCAGGCACTCTCCTCTGACTGAAATCCACTCTGGCCACAATGCTTCTCACCACCTCTCTCACAACTGTGTAGTCTGTGGCGAAGGACAGATTAAGGGGCAGCTGAGCCGGATGAGACTCCACAGTAAGGTGATACGGTGATGGTGTTAAAAACAGCCCTTTCTGGTCCCTCGTTAAGATGTAGGATGCCATTATGACAACGGTGACCATAAGTCCGAAAAGGAAACTTAAGATTTTGATTTTCCGTACAGACCTGAGTGTCCATGGGCTCCATGTTTGATGTTGTGCTCTGTGGTTCTCTATGACAGTCAATACACCCGTCCACCTGTTGCTGGGGTGCAAAAACACAGGCTTTTTTTCATCCAGGCCATTGAGAAACCCATGCCTGTGGTCCATAATTATGTGTTATGCTAGCTGTGTTTTTTTCACATATGAAGTGAATCCCATCTATGTGAGTTATAGTTCATGGTCTTCATCATACTGCTCACATGAAGTGGACCATAACCCAAGGGAGCCGTGTTTTGCCAATAAAATCAACATCTTTCATGGAGCAGATGCCATGTGGCTTCAGGTCATTGTTGATGCTGGGATGTTTGTGGACAGGAAGACAGACAGCAGAATGAGCGGGCTGGCCACCCTGGGTTTCTGCACGCGTGGCGAGGGGTAAGACGTGTGGGAGACGATTAGAGCACTCCTTCAATTTAGCTGCCACAAATGACACAGCGGCAGCGGGCTTGACAGCGCACCAGAACAAACAGTGCAGATTTGGTTGTCAAGGTCACAAGCACCCCAACACCAGCACAGATAACAGAAAGGTCTGTTCCTGCAAGACAAAAAAAAAAATTTTAATACAAAGACGGTTCATTGATTTGAGTCTAGGAGGCAGTGGATGGTGGTGGTACTCTGTTTCTGTCTCTCACACATGCCAATAACTCTGTGATGGGGTTTGGATAAGCATCAGAGAAAGGATGGCAGGAAGATCACACAGGCCACAGACTGTGTGGCATATGGTGTGTGGGTATGTACTGTATGTGCTTGTGTGTTGTGTGTGTGTTTTGGAGAATTTTAGAGCGTAATCCATTCAGACATGATAGCCTCAGGACATGCCTAATTAAGAACACAGTAGACCAGCTGCAAGCTAATAGATACATATTTTATTTGACAGCCTCCACTCCTTCTTTCCCTCTCTCTGTCCTAATCTTTCCTTGTCTTCATTACTAGTTCCTGGAAATTGTGCAGATTATAAAAAAAAAGCAGAAATCAAAGAAAACATCAGTGTTAGAAACAAATGACGTGCAGGTTTGAGGGGGACCTTAATTAAGGCCTGAACACATGAAATGGAAGCTAAAAACAAAAGGATGGTTGTAGTATATTTTTTTAGTAGACATACTAGTATATACTATTTGCATTATTCAGTTTTGGGTCGGTAAGATTTTTTATAGTTTTTTGAAAGAAGTCTTATGCTCACTAGAGCTGCATTTATTTGATCAAAAATACAGTAAAAACCCCAATATTTCAAAATCTTACTAAAATTTTCTATTTCAGTATATTTTAAAATGCAGTTTATTCCTGCGATGGCGAAGCAGTAATGCTCAAGGAACATTTATTTTAAAATGTTTTATGCAAGCTGCTTAATTGTTGGATGCAATAGTGACAAAATATATAACATATTTTTGTAAATAATCAAAATAATGAAAACTGGGTTTTCTTTTGTCATGTAAACAGCTTACTGCAATTAAGACCTTACTCTAATTATTGGAAATAATTGCATTATATATAGTCATATTTATCACTTCATTATAGGTTTGCAAGTCACAAATGTATCACATTAATTGGTCTAAAAGTAATAATGATACAAGTAAAAAAAAATCTAAATCATGCCATAATAATGTTAATTCATCTTCATAATAATTTTCTGTATTCTGTGTTTGGTAAAACTAATGGCTATATACTTGATAAATATCTGAAAGTGAGTGTTTATGGCCAGAAAGTTCTAATTATTTATCATCCCTTTAATTACGTGTTAAGGACACCATCTCTTCCTACCAATGTCATGAGTCAGGCTGGGAAACAAAAGAGAAAAAATGAACAAAAAAGCATTTCTCCTCAATGTAGACCTAACGACTTTTTATTGCTGAATGTGCAAGGATAGAAATTCTAGAGCAGGGCTTTTGAAAACCTAAAAAAATCAATTTGTCTTATTTTGCTTTCTTCCTTTTATTTGGGCAAATTAAAGGGCCTGTGCTAGGATCCTCTGGTGGAGGGTTTGTCTTCATCATTTCATCAGACAGTTCAGGGCTGTTATTTACCGCCTAATTGTGGTTAAATTTACCTTGGGGATATCATTAACAGAAATGTGACTCTCCGGAAGCCCACACAAACCACAGTAATTTATGCTGAACTAATAAATAGATGTAGGGCTCATAAATTATAGATAATTTCCTATTTGTGCAGGAAAATAAATGGTTTGTATAACGCTCCGAGAGAGAGAGTGAGAGACAGAGAAATAGGGAGAGATTAATGAAAGAATGAGAGGGAAGGTAGTCAAAGAAGGACATGTGTGTTCCCATGGAGATGAAGGCAGGTGTCACTGATCCGTGTTGCTATGGAAAATAGACTCTGGGAGCATTTGTATTTGTACGATGACCTCAAATGACATTCCAGTGACATCTAAATCATAGTCCCATCATAATCAAGTCTCGCTATCTCTGTCGAAAATAAGAGTTTGAGGTAAACGGTAGCATCGCTGTCAGTGTGGGTGTCTATTTTAAGCATGAGCGTTACATTTCTGATGACTTTAGCATGGAGCTGGTCTGATGGGTGCTGTCACTTTAAATATATTTCAGAATAACAAACCCAGCTCTAAGTGTGGGGAGGTGAGGCATCTGTGAGCATGTTTCCATTACAGATCTGACTGAAGTAGAGGAGGGGTCCGGGACAGCAAGGGGATGTAGAAATGAGCACTCACTGCGGGAATGCCACAGCAGTCCACAGCTCAATGATTCATTACTGAGAAGCTCCATCATTATATTTGTCAATCAAAACCACAAGTGAGGAGCTCTACAATGCATTTGCCTATTGATGCTTCTGGATGTTGTTAATGTAAAGCTGACACAAGCTCATTTCAGTTTAAAGGTATAGTTTACCCTAAAATGAAAGTTTTGTGATCATTTACACTCTAATCAATATGTAATTTATGTGCAATTGGTGTCACCAAACATGATTTTGAAAATAATGACTTGTAGTTTAGAGATTACTCCTGATTTAATCACATTCCAAACCTGTATGACTGTTTCTATTGCAGAACATAAACAATTTTGACCATACAAAAATAATAATAAAATAAAATATATACAGATTTGGAATTAAATGAGGGTGAGTAATTTATTTTTTTTCTTCAATTTGACCAATTTTAATTTGTTTTCACTATATCATTATCATTTTTTTAGTTGTAGTAAATATTTTTTCAATGTTCTAGTTTCAGTTTAATTTTTATTTTAGTTTCAAATAATTTAGCAGACTCTTTTATCCAAAGCGACTTACAATTGGGGAATAGATCAAGCCATTTATCTTAAAGAGGCAAATAAACACAGGAAGTGCTTGTCATACCAAGTTTCAAGCATTGTTCAACTAAGATAGACAGAGAAATATATTTTTTAGGGTGAAGTCAGATAGTGACAAAAGAGGTGAGTTTTCAGCTGTCGCTTGGGTTGGAAGATCATTCCACCAGTCAGGAACGGTGAACGAAAATGTTCTGGAAAGTGATTTTGTGTCTCTTTGTGATGGTAAAATGAGGTGTCGCTCACTAGTGGATCTCCAACTTCTGGAGGGGATATGGATTCGTAAGAATGTTTGAAAGTAGGCGGGTGCTGAGCCTGAAGCTGTTCTATATGCAAGAATTAGTCTCTTGAACTTGATGCGAGTTGTAACTGGCAGCCAGTGCAGGGAGATAAAGAGAGGTGTGATGTGGGCTCTTCTGGGCTCATTAAAGATCAGTCATGTGGCTGCATTCTGAATCATTTGTAAAGGTTTGACTGTGCATGATAGAAGTCCAGCCAGAAGAGCATTGCAGTGGTCCAGCCTAGAAATGACAAGGGCCTGGACAAGAATTTTTGCAGCACACTCCGTTAGGAAGGGCCTTATCTTTGTGATGTTGTGCAATGCAAACCTGCAAGATCTAGCCATGTTTGGAAACTTTTCAAACATTACACCAAGATTTCTGACTGAACTTGATGGGGTAATTGTTAATGAACCTAACTGGATGATGAAGAAATGCTGTAGATTTGGAGTGGCTGGGAAGATGAGAAGCTCAGTCTTTGCCAGGTTGAGCTGTAGGCAATGTTCTTTCATCCATGCTGAGATGTCCGCCAGGCAGCCTGAGATCTGTGCAGTTACTGTGGGATCATCTGGTTGAAATGAGAGGTAGAGCTGTGTGTCATCAGCATAGCAATGGTCTGAGAAACCATGTGCCTGTATGATGAGTCCCAGTGATGTAGTGTATATGGAGAAGAGGAGGGGTCCAAGAACTGATCCCTGAGGAACCCCAGTGACCCGTTGATGTGCTTTGGATACCACCCCACCCTGAAAGACCTACCAGTGAGATAGGATTCAAGCCATCGAAGTGGAATCCCTGTAATGCCCCATGATGAGAGGGTGGACAAATCCAGTAAAATGAGAGCTGATGAATTGGAATCAGCTTTTGCAATCCGCAGGGCTTCAGTGTCAGTTGAATGGCCACTCATGAAGCCTGACTAGGTAGGATTCAGATAGTTGTTCTGTGTAAGAAATAATGATACCTGATTAAAAACAACTCATTCAAGTGTTTTTGCTATGAAAGGAAGGAGTTAGACAGGTCTGTAGCTATCTGTAAGCGAACTGTTTAATGTAGGTTTTTTGAGCAGTGGGGTTACCCAAGCCTGCTTAAATGCAGTGGGGAAAGTGGTAAAAGTGGTGGTAAAAAAGTGTAGTGGAGATTGCTTGGAGAAGGTGTGAAGGGTCTAGTGGACATGTTGTAGGATGGCTGGAGAGAAGTTTGGATACTTCTGCCTCAGTGAGGAGACAGAAGGAGAAGGGGGATGTTTTAGGCGTGTTTTAAATAATAGCGACTTTATTTAACACACGCATGTGGCATTCTGAAGTAGGTCTCATATGGTCCTATATTGGTAATGAAGATCTTACGGGTTTGGAACGAGATGAGGGTGAGTAATTCAAGACAGAATTTTCATTTTTGGGTTAATTAACCCTTTAAAAATTTCAAACAGGTTTCTGGAACACTCCCCCAAACTTTCATTTGTCAGACAAACAAATAGTCCCATCCCCAAATTCAAACCTCTGACTGAGCCATTGTTGCTATGTAAGGTCGGTTGATGGAAAATGCAAAAATACTATCCTACACTTGAAGGACTGTTTGATGTCAGGATGCTGTGATGTTCCTATATGAGAGTGCTGCGGGACATCTTTCACATATGTCTCTCTTTACACCCTTGCTTATCCATTTCCAGAGTCATATAAAGAGGGTGGCAGGGCTGTCAGGACCTCCGAGCACAGTGGGTGCTCTGTTTGGGTCAGCCAGTGCCATGACCAATGGATCAGAGTATGCAGGAATGGTTCCGGGTGGATGGAAGGGAATACCAAGGATCTAGGAAGGAAAGTAGTTCAAATTGGAGCCCACAATGTACCACACAGACAAACACTGATATACATAGGAAACTCATGAGGAGCAACGTACTACCAGTAGATGTGAAACATTACTATTGTGGATGTCTTTGCATATAGAGTGACCGTAAAGTATATATCTATTTATATAAATATGCACTTTTGGTTATATATGTGGGTGAGTCTGTTTGTAAAATCACAATCCAGCTCTTCAGCTCAAAGAAGACATAGAAAGCAAAATGCTTGCGCTCATCTCTTTCTGAGTTAATCTAAATTCTCCTCTAATACATACAAGCTCAAACACACACACACACACACACACATAGACTATCAAAAGGACACATTCCATTTGTGCAGTGTCAATACAGGGAAAACATGCAGGGATAACATCTATTCCACAGTCAGAACAAGTGAGAGGAAATGAACGAATTCAGCAGCCAATAGAGATGAATAATGAAGCTCAGTGGAGCGGAGTCTGAAATGGCATCAGTCGGTTATATTAGTATATACTTATTACATCAAACTGAATAATCCGTGCTAAATGCACTTGGTTATATTCATCGAAGTCACCTATTCAAAGCGTTCTGGCTGTGTCACATCTATGTTTTACTCTCACCCAGTTTCCTTTTCATATTTGCATTTTTTTTTCTTAACTCTCATTAGGAAAAGAGAGACAGATTTTGTTAGCTGTATGTGTAATATGCATTTTTATTATTGCATTACTATAGTGTATAGTATTTCATATTTCACTTTCATCTATTTTATTATTCAACATCCATTGTTGAACACAAAAGTGGATATTTTGAAGAATAAACAAATTGTTGCTGAATTTGTAGCTAGTGAGTTCCACAGTAATGAAGAAATACTATATTTGGAACAACATGTGTAAATTATGAATAAATAATGATAAAATTGTCATTTTTGGGTGAACTATTCTTTTAACCCCACTATAATATCCAGCATTAACTGTTTAAAATTAATTATTATAATACTTCTAAATAATAACTGAATGTCTGTGACATTCTTTTTCCTGACTGTGCTGATTAAATGTCCTCCAAATGACATGGAAAAGAAAACAAATATGTGGTAAAAATCAAAAGACATTATGATCGAAGGCTTTGGGTACAAGGATGTGATGTGACGTCTGACAAACACAACCCAGAAAAAGCCCTGAGAGTGACAGTTCAATTAATATAGTCACTCTGTGAAAAACCTTAGTCGCTCTAATTTCCTCCTCACAGCATATGAAAGAGTCTCTCCCTGAATAGTAAAATAGATAAATATATATAAATTAAATTCAGCTTCTTTGACAGAGACAGTGTAAAAAAAATAAGGTACTGTGAAAGTAATTATTTTGTTTTCCTCTACAGTGAAAGCCATTATATGGGCAGAAAGAGTTGAAACATTATACAAAAAAAATCTAATTTGTGTTTTGTTCTTTGGGGGGAACTATCCCTTCAATATCAAAAACTGGTTCTGTGCCCACCATATCATCTATCACGGTAGAGCTAGAAAACACTTTGACGAGTTTGATTAAACAAGGCTCAGTAGGAAGTACTATATGGAATCTGACAAATTAGGACATACATTGTAGTTGTAGTATAATGTTTCTTACAGATATAGTGTGCTAAATATAATGTATTCCATTCCGAAATACTTTTTTGAGCTGATTATAATTATTAATAAAACAATTGCATAACAGAATCTCACAAGAAATGAATTTTTGCAATAAAGAAGTATACGTCTATCTGTTCTCTGTTCTTAACATCTCTCTTTTATCATAGTGACAGCAGACCGGCGCATAAACCAAATCAGATTAATACCTGCCGTTCAGTAGTATTAATTTTCACACTCAGTTTCCGAAATTACTTTTAGGTTTGACAGATCACTTTGCAGGCGAAATGTAATCTATTAGCATTGACGCTCCCCTTCATCATGCACTTGTGGAGACACACCCCAAATTACATCTTCAATCAAGGAAAGTCCACAACAACTGACAAGATATCCTATTTTGTATACCGTAAGTCAGCATGTGAAACTTTACTTAATCAATGGCTAAATTAATTTAAAAGCCACATGACACTAAATTACAACAATGTGCACTTGCTATTTATTATTGCAGCAGGTCAGTAAAGCCTAAACTTTTATACTACTTGTGTTTTCCTAAACTGATAAATACAAAGGTGTAAATAATACAGCAGTTATTATTAGCAACATCTTGTGTAATTTGGCACCCATCTGGCAGCCAGATGCGTTTATGGTTGATGTTATGTGAACTCTTGCTGAAGTAGATTTCTCAATGCTCCTTTATTCCTCCCTCTGATACTCCAGCATCTATATTTATGTATGTATATATATATGATGAGAGGCTCATGTTCGGTTTGGCAGATTTGTTTTGCTGCTTGAAGAAGATGTTTGTGTCTCAGCTCTTGAAACATGAGGCATGGGGTTTGCTGTTGATTTCAGACTGTTGATGGAAGGCTTTATTGTGTTATGCTGTGCAGCGTGTGTAGCACAAGAGCAAGGAGGCTGGGGAGAGCTGTTTACGTAATCCACGCTGAAAAGAGACGCAGCACAGAAGAAAAGAAGTGTAATTAAACAACAGAGATGAGAGAAGAGAAGTTCCCTGAGGTGCTTCATTCGGCAGCCTATGTGAAAAAACACCTTGTTTATGAGGGAAGAAAGAGAGATTGAACCATCTTTATTAAGATGATTACAACTGTATCTTTCACACTCTTGTTTAAATATAATTATTAATTAATTTATTTTAATATATAAATTTTTATTTATTTTTATATTTTTTAACATAATTACCAGCTCTCTGCCCATGTATTGAACTGTTCTGTTTCCTGACAATGCACTGTTGAAACACCATTGTGTGCTTGATGGGAAAGTAAGGACACTTCTTCCTAGACCTTTATGTCCCAAATATCCACACAGTTCAACAATAGATCCAAGTTCCTCTTGCCAGTTAATCAATAGCCTGTTCTTTGTTACCATCCCACTGCACAATTCACAAGGATAATATGTAGCAAATGTCAGCAGTGGAGTTGCGCATAAAAATGCGAAGTCACGCCGATTCTATACTGTCAGATAACAGCCACTTGAATTTATCTCATAAATAAACGATGTATTTGACTGGATTCTTAATTAAATCTGCTGCCTGGGACTTACGATATAAAGAGTTGAGAAGCAAATTGCAAACAGAGGGATGAGAGATTTGTTACAGAGCATCCGTTGTGCGAATGAACAGACGTGAGCTACTAATAACTCAAAGAATCCTTTCTATTTGCTTTATTTTCTCTCTCTCTCTCATCCTCCGCTTTTATGAATCTCCACCCCCGAATGCAGGTTATGGAATGCAGCTTTCATTTTCCTTAAAAACAAAGTTTTACCTATCACAATATATCCTTGTTTTTTTCCTTCTCTTTGTTATGTTTTTATTGTTATTGTTTTATGTTTTATTGTTTAATCATAACTTCACTCTTTAAAACCAGGTTTTTTAAACCTTTTTTTTTTTTTTTGCCAAAGAACTCTAAATATAATATTTTCCTTGCAAGAGATTTCTTCACTAAAATATGTAAGCAGCTATGTATTTTCATGTACAGTATAAGATCCCATTAATATTATAAAAACAACAGGTTATTATTTAATTAATTTGCAAAATACAAAATAAAATTTTATTTTATTATTTCAAAGACACTATTAAAATATTTTCTGGAATTTTATGACACAAAATGTTAATGGAATAATATGTCAATTGTATAACTAATGCTGATGTATCTTGATGATATATCTAATATCTATCTATCTATCTATTGTAATTTTATATCACAATTCTGACTTTTTCTCTGAATTCTGAGTTTACATCTCACAATTACATTTCTTATGTTTCTGCAACAGACTAAAACAGGTGTAAAGGAAATTGCATGTTTATATCTCGCAATTCTGAATTTTCTTTTCAGAAATGTTTGTTATATACTTCTCATAATTCTGATATTTTTTCTCAAAATTGCAATTGTTTTTATCTTACTATTCTAACAAGCTGAAAAACCCTTTCATTAAATGAACATGATAGTAAATCAGATATTTCACAGTGAAGTGTAACATAATTAAAATGTCAAAATAAGTTAGATAAGATGTATGCATGTAAATTACTGCGAACATCATCTGCCTACCGATCACTCCATGCACGGCAGAAATGTGCTTGAATATGAAAGATATTAAAATGTAATTTGCAGCAATCACAAATTAGGATTGTGATAACAATTTTAGAAAACAAACTCGACAGACAGCACACTTTGTTCTCCCCTTTCTCAGTAGACCATGCTATTCTGAATCCAAACAATGCAGCCTCTTTGACCAGAGAATGCCATCGGCCTCGTTCTAACTTGGGATAGTGGCTGGCTAATGTTCCATGCATCATTAAAGAGGGCAGCAGACCAAAGCTCCTGGCACAGATGACCAGAAGAGAGAGGGGGAGAACTGAACTCTCTCCCTCCATTGATACTGCTGCACAATGTTTATGTTTCTGCTCCAAATAGACATGAAAGACAGAACTGAGCCTCAGGGGGCCTGATGCCTCAAGTAAAATCATATTAGGATTTAATCTGATCTAATTCTGTGCCTGTTGATAATACCTATTCACCAACCAGCAGGTGCTATAAATACTCTTTATTGGGGGAAGGGGGCATTGACAAGGCCAATGACTCCCTGTTTGTGGTTTGCATGGTCTTTCATAGCCAAATCTCTGATTAAAAAGAGGTCTGGTCCTCATTGCAGCCTATTCTAGTGGAAAACAATCTACTAAGACAGGAAGAGACTGTCTGACTGACTTGCTTACTTTACAATATCATTTAAAAAATCAACATTGAAAACTAATGTATGAAAAACTAGTGTGTGTGTGTGTGTGTGTGTGTGTGTGTGTGTGTGTGTGTGTGTGTGTGTGTGTGTGTGTGTGTGTGTGTGTGTGTGTGTGAATGTGTAAAATCATGATCATGTTAATTTCCTTATTTGCAATCATCTAATGCTCACTTACAGATAATCTTTCATAACACTAATAATTTAATAACAGAAATGTACCAAATCTCAGTATGAATATCAGTGTTTCATGCTGTAAATTATCAAATTATATTTTTTAAAATATTAAAATTAATAATGTACACACATTAACTTGTGGCATTTAAAATATCTGTTTTAGTTTTTTGTTTTATTTGTATTTTAACTATTTAAATGCACCTCAAATAGAATTCATTTTATTCTATTATTACAAGTAAATATGAATAAATATGTATTTACTATTACAAATAAATATGAATACATATTCAATTACTATTTAATAACTAGTTATTTAATAAACTGTTTAAATTAAATTAACTATTTTAGTTTTATTAATATTAAATAATAATTCAGAAATAATGTTTGTTACTATGAAGCTGCTTTGACACAATCTGGATTGTATGAAGCACTGGCTGAATCGGATAACTTTGTAAACATGACTGTGCTTGCAGGTGGACTAAGTTACAAAAAAATCCTGTGTGACCTGAGCTGCACCAAAGCCAGCCAATCAGATAGCAGCTTGCCAGATTGTGAAAGTAAATTCCAGTTTTGTGTTCAGTATGCATCAGACGGGTAGTAAGTGGATTGTGGGCGGTCCGTTGGTGTGCCGTCTGTGGCTGAGACGATGAGAAGAGCATAAAAATTCAGAGACAAACTGCAAAATCGAGTTCTCTCTTTGCTTGGAAATAAATGAAGATGGGCATTTAAGCTACTGAGCCAAGACACTGGGCAGGAATATGCATAAATGATATACATCCCTCAGATTTAATCTTATACAGTAGCTAATAGAGTGATGCTGCCAGGAAGTACATTACAGTAGCTCACTAAAGTTCATTTTTTACAGTCAGTACGTTCATTTTTTAACATAAAGTAAGCATAAATCAGATTAGCCTTATGTAAGCTTATAACATAAAAACATTATTTAAGGAACAGACTGTGCGTAAGAGTAAATGTGTGTTTGTATTTTCAAAAAGTAAAGCAACGTTACCCTAGAGGCACCCTGCATGATGAATCATCCTGGTGGAATGGCCCATCATCCTGAAACTCACTCTGTTTCTCCCTCGTATACTCGGCTTCTTTTCCTCTCACTGGCCAGAATCCATATTATCAAAGTTTTGAAGTTGTTTTGAAGCATTCAGTAAGTTTAAAATCCAAATTAAGTAATTAGGCGATAAACAGGAAGCAAGTGTTGCAAGGAGTGAGTAGCATGTCCATTACAGTAAATGTCATAAGGTCACTTAAGAGTTACCAGAAATATTTTATGACTGAACTCAGCAGACCATTAACACCAGCTCACTATAGCCCACTGAGGCAGGCAGACACATCTCCCTATTTGGCGGTTTCAGACAGGCTCACACCATTAAGACTGGCTAACACAACACAAGAGATTAATACCACTCAGACCGACACCATTAAGACTAGCAAAAAGCACTCATGCAAGTTAATGCTGCATACAAATGACTCTACATCGGCACTCATGGTCTTCTGTACTTGTAGGATATGCTGTTAGCATGTCTGAAATACACAACATGGCTTGAGGCAACGTCTGTTTATATTCCCACGGATGGCCAAATAAACTGCTGACTTGACTGATGTTAACAGTTGGTGAAGTGTGGAGTGAAATATTTTAGAGAAGTATCTTCGCCATTGCTATAGAGTTCATTTAACTAGGCAGTGTCCTGCAAGACAAAGAGGGCCTGCACAACAATGATCGATTCAATATGGGTGAAGTATGGATGTGACACGCATGAACTCTACAGGATGGAGATTTTAAAAATGTTCATCATTTAATGATATCTATCTTTATATATACTCATATATATCCAGACAAAATTATATATATAAAGAAATATATATATATATATATATATATATATATATATATATATATATATATATATATATATAAATTGTATATCAATGTTTAAGTAAATACATTCACATACTGTATACACCACCAATTAAAATGTTTGGAGTCAGTAAGATTTGTAAATGTTTGTAATGTTTTTTGTCTCTTATACTCACCAGGGATTCATTTATTTGATTGAAAATACAGTAAAACCGTAAAATATTATTACAATTAAAAATAAATGTAATGTATTCATGTGATGGCAAAGCTGCATTTATATATACAGTATAAGCCTACATGTATTCTATTTATAAGGGTTTAGAACTGTTTGAAACCAACCATTTGGACTTTTGATTTAAAACTTTATAGTTCCTGAGATTTCCAGCCCTTATAACTGCTAGCCCTGTTCTCTCTCTTGTAGAATGAAAGTTAGGTTACTTGATTTAAACTGCTTTCAAAGTTTTTAAAAGATCTCTCTTTCTATCTAGCGCAGACCAAACAATATTAAAAATTCAAAGCTGTGTAATATCTAATACTGGGGTATGAAATTGCAAAACGAGAGAATGGAGAGCCTTTATAGAGCACAAATCGTGCCAGTGAACAGATGACATGAGACATAAATAACTAAATTCTTTCTCATTTTCTTTTTTTTCCCACTTTCATCCCCTTTTATTTTCCTCATAGGTTATAGGAGGCAACTTTCATTTTCTAAACAAATAAAAAAATAAAAGAGGGGGTTTGCCAGGGGAGGAGACGGAAGAGGGAGAGGCCGGTCACAAACAATCACAAACACACACATAGGTAAGATGAAGGAGACATTCACATGAATCCAAACACACACAGGCACAAACACAGCTCCATGTCCGAAGCCAAAGGGCATCTGTCAACTGTCAGACTAAGTTTTGCAAATCTCAGAAGAAAAAGAAGATAAATGTTAATAAAGGCCTTGAGCCCTATAGTGTGAGGTCTGAGAGACCCTGCTGACTCCCAATACTGAGTTTCATCTCATTGCTGAATGCAATATGAACACTATATGAAAAGCTTCCATAATATAAAATGAACTCTTATGGCATTCCAGAAGAAAATGCATAAGTTATGACGATGAAGATAATGCTTTCTCTTTTTCTTATCATAAGCCAAGCGAACCATTAAAAAAAATTGTGCTCAGTGACTGTGAAATAAATTCTGACATGTAATAAGAAAATTACATTTGGAGTCTTTTGATATGAACTGAACATAATGCAAAGTGACTGGATGCAATATAGATACAATGCACATAGCAGGAAACACTATTTGCTTTATGGTATAAACAGAATTGGTCCATTATAACAAAAACAAAGTAGCAAATGTTGTTGTTGCCTACTACATTGCGGAAGAAAAGTCTGAAGGTAAGAAAAGGTGAGTGCTAAAATGTTGACTTCTTAACATAAGTGCTGTATTTTGGGGTAAAATATGATTGATTTCATGAGAAACACAGAAGCCAGACCCTTCATACTATAAATATTTTATGCCATGTGAAATGGAAATGTGTATAAGTGTGTATATGCGTGTTTGTTTGACTATGGGTGTATGAGTGCTTGTAGGCATAGGGTCAGACTGTGTGTGTAGGCAGACAGTGGGTCAGAGCGATGAAGGGTTTGGTTGTTGGTATGGATAGCATGTTGACTCAGCGCTGAGTTATATATTCTGCAGCTGTTAAGATCTGAGCCTGGTGAATGTCTTTCTAAGGAAGAGACTCTCCAGCCATCCAATGCACACTCCTTGTGCCAACAATTACTAATACATCACAGCCTTGTAGACACTCCAGAGTGCAGTAGCCATGACAAACATAAAAGCACTCCATGGCAATTTCCTGAGGTAATAGAGCAAAACTCTCATTTCTAACATGTCTCTTGCTAAAAAAAAACCAATGCAGCCTATTGAATTCTCAAAATTATCTTAACCTTTACCTTAAATTGCTCTGAATTCATTGTTGATTATAATTAACCAGCTACAGCCTGATAAACAGGTGCTTCAGGGTACAGAGCATGGATTTCAACAGGTTTCGACATGTATTTCGTAGCTGCAACCCGATGCCGTTGAATAATGTAAGACTACATCCATCTGTGCTTTTCTCTTAGATAGCTGTCAGTATATTCCATGGGGGAAATACGCATAATACGATAATCAAATGAGACATGTTCTTCAACCAACAGCCACTGCTGTTCATATAGGACACCATTCCAACCACTCTCTTACCCTCGCCTAAAAACCCCATTCCTAAAATCATAGTCAGGGGTGGAGTTCAATGGATGGTGGTGAATGGAGTGTCTGAGTTGGGTGCAAGTTCTGGAAATTAGACAAAGCCTCAATCAATTGGAAAATGGCCTGATATATAAAATAGTATTTTAACATATTTAATTACTTGGGAATGCTATTTTTTCATAATAAAATAACATTTTATATTCCATAAAATATATTCACTTTATACAGTACATAAATCACATTAAATGATGTGTGATTAATTATAGAAATGCAAATATGTTTAGTATGCTGTACTGTAGGTAGCCTACCTAAAAATAGTTTAAGAGCAATAGTCAATGCTTCCAAAAAAATTCCATGGTAAACCTAGCATTCACAAAAAACATTGTATCTATAGTAACTGCTAACTTAGTGTTAGTCATCATCACCAAAAACATTTAAAAAATAATAATAAAAAAGAAATTCACCACAGTCTCTGAAAAGGGTTCAAATTAATCACATCTCGAATTTTCAATGGCTTTTTAAGCAAAATATTCATATTGGGAAAATGTTTTTACAGATGTATGATATTTTAACACTGAACCAACCAACCAACCCCTCAACCTGAAATGGGTTGGTATAAACGCACAAAATAATTTTGGTCAATAATTGACAAAAGTTAAGTCTCTAAATAGCCTATTTGGTAACATTATTTTATTTTATTTATTTATTTTTATTATTTATTTTTTATTTTTTTTGCAAGGGCTTGAAGTGAATATCTGCTGTTTTTTTTTTTTTTTTTTTTTTTTTTTTTTTTATATTCAACAAAGAGTGGATATCGTACCAACCGACCCCGGTCTCCTCTAATTATACAGTGACAATAACTGCAATGATGGTATTCTTGGGTAAACTGTGGTTACCATGGTAAATGTTTGTAAGGGTAATAATGCCGTTGAACTTGCCAGAGGTCGCACACAGCGAATCTTGTCATAGCAGCTTCCCATCTATCTGAATGAAACATTGTGCGTGTGAAAATCCTGATGAGAGCCTCTATTTATCAAGCCCTTCTCAATGGACAAGTTTTAGAAATCATCTGTTAGACGCTTTATCATCCCGCCGGTGTTAGATGGAGCGTCGCTATTAAACACCCTCACTGTCATCTAATATTTGGATAAATCTATTAGCTTGATCCAGTGTCACGCGTAAACCATCGAACATTCCTGTCCAAAAATACCGTCACATTACTCGCGTGGAAAACTTACCTTGACAACTTGTCCAGCTTTAATATCCCAGCGTTTAATGACGATGAAGCGGACCGCGATACAGAGAACTTTCTGAGCGACTGAGTTGATGAAAGCCTTTCGGTCTGTATTCAGCCACAATCTCTCTCTCTCTCTCTCTCTCTCTCTCTCTCTCTCTCTCTCTCTCTCTCTCTCTCTCTCTCGCAGGGGTTCAGTTCAGTTGGTAGAGGGGGTGGGATACGGCGCGTGCTCCATGTGCTGTGCTCCCACCAATCCCAGCTATTTATAAACTCAATCTATTTGGGATTAATAATAAAACAGAATAGAACGAGCTAAATGTTGGGGTAAAGCATTAAACATGAATGGGTGGCTAACATCTGTTGTTTTGTGAAAAGTCATAGCCCTACGACGTATATTGTAACAATGAATCTGTTGAAATGTGCATTTTGTGACAGTTTCGCTAAACAATATGTAGGCCTCAATAAGTACTCTGTATGAAATAATAATGTAGCCTAAGCATAGATAGTCTGCCTCATACAGAGTGTAATAGAAGTACAAGCAAATTTGCCACACACCATCATTTCCCAAATGCCACACATTTTTTTTTTTCATTTATTGAAAATGGTTTAAAACAAACCCTTTCAGTAATGTTGGCATTTCATCATTTTTTACTCCCCCATGTTTTTTCTAATTTACTGTCATAGTATTCAGAAAAGTATTTTTGGCAAAGGAAACTAGCCTTACACTGCATTAGTTATTTTTATATATCTACAAGATGGTGTGTATAGCATTCACATAAAATAGGCTACTGTAAACATCCCCCTTGCTCATCTTCCCTTTGATGGATCCACAAAGGCCCATGAGCTTCGAGATTGATGTTGTGTGTGGTTGTGCACATGGTTTAAACCAAAAACTTAAAACCTTTGGCAGACCAGTTACTTTTTCCAATGGGAGAAAAAAAAACTGAATGGTTATACAAGATGAATTCACTGCAGTAGAGATGCCAGAATAAATCAGTAGTGAAAAGATGCATGAGCAGTTTGAACAGAAGTCATTACATAATTGTTATTGATTGGTTTGAAATCGATTAATCTGTTTTCTAGCACTCAGACAGCAGTCTTGGCAGTTTATCAGGCCACAAATGTAAGACAATTACCAAGAGTCAGACTCTCTAAAATCTATTTAACTGTACTGTAATCCAAAAGTTTTTGCGAAAAGACTTGAGGTTTGTCCTCCTCATTCAGTAACTTTTCATTTGTCAAACTAAAATTTGGGGGAAGAAAATTGGATAAATTTAAGAGATAATAAAATGGGTTATGGTTTGACTGGTTTTTATATGAATTTTTTAATAAAGTTTTTATTTATTTATTTTAGTTTTGTCATTTTAAGTCAGTTACATTTATAGGCTATTTGAATGTCTAAGTTTTAGCGCACAAAATAAACCACATTAAGGCAATTAAAATTTTATCCTGGTTCATTTAGTTATTTATCTAGTTATTTATTCAAATGACCAGATAATGACCAGATGTTTGATAATGACTGTAAATTACTGTATTAATGTGGTAATGACTGTACAGTAGCAAGCAGCAAGACAAGCACTGCAGCAATGTTATAACAATAAGCCACTGCTGTATCCGAAATCACATTCTTATGTACTAGCCTATTTAGTAGGTTTAAAAGGAGTATGTGACAAAAGAAGTATGTCCGAATTCACAGTACTTCTTTCATTACAGTTCAGTGTACAGATTTCATTAAAGTTCAGTGTACAAAAAAATAATCTGTTGAGCTTTCTGAATGACAGTCACGGACCTTTGAATTATTGAGAAATCTACTGAGATTATGAGTCATAGTTTTCACACTGCTTGTCTTGCATGAAATTCTTATTTTACTGGAATGGCACTGTGGGAAAACACATATTTGGTAATATTCCCTTAATGCCAGAAATGAAATCATTTTCATCTAAAGTTGGCCCATCATTGACTAGCTTGTTTCCATGTTACTTCATGAACTTTTTAGTGGGATACATTATGTATGAAGCAATCATTTTCAAATATGTGTATAGACACTGACAGGATGACAGGATATCATACCCCTGATATTTTGCAATACAATAAAAGCGTAGCTGTACACAGCGATCTGCTGCTGTGACAAAGACTGGAAAATGAGTCAGAGTTCAGACTTAAATCGTAAGACAGACCATCACTCCTATGATGCAATGGTCTATAATTTCTGTTAAATTTCTAATTTTTGTGAACTTCAGAAGTGTAATTACAGATAATTCATTTGTATATATTTTGAACGCTAGGCTTAGCTTACTTTCTCATATTTCAGAAACTTGCTACACTTGTTGTGTTTGTTACAGCAGCATGCTCTAGATTCCGATGCCATGTCTCAGAGCTAATCGCTCTCTCTCGCTCTCTGTCTATCTCTCCATGTCGCCATCAGTGCCAGCAGCCCACCTCTTCAAAGAGAGCTGCCCTCTGGGAAATCAAAATTTAATTCGCTGTAACGAATGGGATTTGACTAACACTGTCACATCCGTGTGTTTGTTCAATGGTCTGCTCTCAACCCAGAATCAGAGATTGAACAACTGGGTCTTGCCTCAATGCAGAAACAGATGAAATTGATTATGTGTTGGATAATGGTCGTCTGAGCAAGTGAAATAATTCACCATAGATAGATACATAGATTTTTTTAAAGGGAAGAGCATTTTAATAATCTAAAGAAACTTTTTCCACTATAAAAAGCTTTTGTACAGTGGAACAGTTTTATGGATGCTAAAGGATCTTCATAGAAGCATAGATTCCAATAAATGACCATTATTTTTAAGTGTAGACTATAAACTCACTGTGCACTCGATGGACATCTGTCTGAGAGCCTGTGGATATGTTTTCACATGGATTCCCCCCAATTCTCTCTCTTCCTTCTGAAAACATGCTGAGTAAAATCCCTAAGAATTAAGACAAATTGAAACAATCTGTGGGGTTTCAGCAAAAAACAAAACAACAGATTCAAGCATCCTCAAATGGTTAATAAAACCCGTAAAATAACTGTAATCATCCAAAACCAGCTGGATTATTCTTCCAGTTTGACAAGATTGTGTCAACTCCAGGGGAGTGTAGCAAAAGGATGATAACGATTAAATGAAGATGTGTTTAACATGTTGTATAATGAGATAAAAGAGGGCTGTTGCCCAAGGCTCGATATCTTTGAAATTCTTTCCCCTTTTAGCTTAAATCACTTGATATGTTTAGACCCCTAGGTGAAATTTACCATTGGGAATGCAGCACAACAAATCTAAGCAAGCAAGCTGAAATATATCATACTGTAGGATCACTCCCAAAGTGCTTGTCACTAAGAGAAGAAAAAAAATTTTTTTTTGATTGAAAATGGTCCTTGAATAAGCCAAATGCTCTTCATCTATATTCATGACAGAGGCATGTGTAATTTCATGGGTGGGTGAGTTGTGTTTATAAGCATCTCATCTGAATGCTGATCAACTCGCCACTCTACTCTGAGAAATCCTGCATGTCTTGATGAAGCTGATGATGTTAATCAAGTCGATGAGGAATATCAAATTACTTTTTGATATTTCATTCAGGTCTTCTCTCTAATTTGTCATTAGGCAGGCAGCCCACTCGTCGCAAATGTTACCTGGGCGCTTGATGAAATGTCAAAACAAGACACCAGCAGAGATGACTACATAAATCTCATTACACCGTCCTATATTTTTGCTCCTGGAAATGTATGACCAACATTTTTTTTTTTAGCATTCTGTATGTTTCATGCATCATTCAAACCCTGCAACATATACATTCAGGTGGGTTAGCCATTCAGTGCCATTTCCTTACTCAACTACTGTTCAGAGAAAAGAGGTCGATTTCGATATTCAAAAACTTTCTAATAGTGCCAAATAGACATCTCAGTCTAGTTTTTAAAATACTCAGTTTCACTTCTCTCTGGTAAATGTTTGTCTGTATACTTAGTTTTGGATGACAGTCAGGATTAAGAAATATTTAACCATTGAATGCCACATCTGACCAATCAGAGGCTACTATTTTAAACAGCCATAAAATACAATAATTATTTTTTCTTCAGTGCAATAATTATACTTTCTTTCCTTTTGAAAAATAGTTTCGTTTTTTTGGACAAAGCAAATGAACAAAAATGTGGTCATAAAGATAACTCTGTGGCATCCTCGCTTTATATTCAGGGCATAGTGAAGCCAAAGAGTTGAGAATATATGCACAGCTGGAATGGAAGAGTTCATCGATATTCCAGGAAACATTCCTGTGTGCTGTCACTATGAAAGAGTAAAGAAAAGGTAACAGTTATAAATATATCAAAGACCAATATACATGCAAACACACTCAGCACTACATGAATAAACGACTTTATAAATCGTGGTAAATGATTTGACAAAAAACTTGCATTATGAAATATTCCTTCGTGAGAATTTTTTTTTTTAAATAATCAAAAATGCATATATTCAGTTTATTCATGGCATAGCAAAGAAACTGCATGCATTTTTTTCTTTTGATTTATATTTGTAATATTTTATGTTTAACTTCTACAAATAACAAACATAAAATGCATATTATAAATATTACATTTTGTGGAAAAAGTTGGCCATTCTTGATCCACTTGAGATCTTTTGAAAGGTCTCAGAGCTTAATTGACTCGGTAGGCCTTAATCTCAGTCAGGTGATGACAATTCCAGAGCTTAATGAATACTGTAAGTATGAGTCCCTCAGGATGTTTTGGATACGCTCAACAACTGTGGGTTCTGGGGCTGGCAGAGGATGAGAAAAACAGACTCGTACAAAGCAGAGGAAGCCCATCTATATGCTTCCTGTCTGCCGTTTTCATGGTTTGTAATGTAATTAAAGTAATGGACTTTAAAAGGGAATTTAGTCATATAAAATATGGCAGAAGAAATAGAACTTCTTGTACACTTACATCAATAACAGTAATGTATAATCTCCACATCAATACAAAGGACATGCAGAAAGAGTTAGTGGTTTATGAAAAAGAAAAGAATGTGAAGAAAACCAAACGCCAGTAAATTGGAATGGGGGAAGTTTGGATAAGCTTTGAAGTCGTATGGTAGCCTGTAGATATGAGAGGAGGAAAGAATGAATGGATTCTCCATCAACATTCAGGAAGTACTGATAAGCAACAAATAACAAGACAAAAATCCAAAACATACATCCATGAAGTACCTCACAAAATGAAAGATTGTAACAGTGGCCTTATTATTGTGAATCTATAAGGAGATCTTAAGTATGCAGTGGATGAAGGATGAGCGTAATATGATTTCTAAAATAGAAGCACTCAGCAAAAGCAAGAATAGAAACTTTGCTGTGTAAAAGAAATATTGGAGGTTATAACGTCTGCTAAAATGGAAGCTGGTAATGGGTTCACATTCAGTTATTTTTTATTAGAAATTGTCATATTTTTTATTTGAATTTATTCTATTATTTCATTTATTACATTTCTGAAAATAACTGGATTGTCATTCAGAGGAATGTTTATGTTTGTTAGCATTCAGTTGAAAAAACCATATGAAAGTGCAATATCTGTATGACAAAGTGATGTACAGTATAATGATGTAAGCTGTAAGATTTAAGTAACACTATACAGTATATACAGAAAAATCTGTATGTTTTATAGGTTTTTGTAATATATTTTTAAAGACATTTAGAAGATATTCGGCATGAAAAAAAGTATTTACTTATATATTTTACCAATATGTTTTTTAGGATGCAAATACATGTCCAAAAACATATTTTTACTTCATGGCAATGTTGTGTACATACAGTAGAAATGTAATGTATGTGCATATAGGCCTATTGCATGTGTGTATGGGAAGATCAAGGAGTTGACACAAAACATTCAGCTTTAGAAATCATGGTACACAGACTTTTCTCTTTTTTTCAGACAGCAAAGATGGGACATGAAATTATCCGTTAGTAAAAACGTGAAACAATCTGTAATCTTTTACACACATTGCCGCTGTTTGTTTTTTGGATTTATAGCTCACATTTTGTTCCACACAATCTATTTAAGGATGCATCCCATCTGCGAGATGTCAGATGCACAAATATGAAATGTCCTTATTAGGGGAATATCTAAAAGAACAATTGCAGATGCATTGAGCTCTGAGAAGTCGAAAGGTCACAGAGATGTCAATGTTCTAGCGAACAATAAGCCCACTGACTTTGACTGTCAGTTCATGCTGAGGTCTAGGTTGAGAATAAGGACACCACATATGCTTTTTTGACCCTCCCTCTCTTGAGATCTCCATTCCCTTCACCATGTTCTTTTTTAAAAACACTTGTTTACCATCCCACTACCCTTATATCTCTAGCCCAACCCCACATCCACCACCTCATTAGTCTCGTCTTCATTTCCATTCCGTCTCCATTCTCGTGGTTCCTTCCTCAGATGAGACATCACGTTCGTTTCCCCACAGACTCTAGTCATAATGACTATTTCCCCTCGGCTGCAGTTTTCCATCAGACCAGAAGGCCAGGAGGCCAAATGCTCATCTCAAACCAAAATCACTTTTTCCTGTCCACACAAAACTCCACCATAGTGGAAGAGAGATGGGTTGTGGAACAGAAAATGACCCCCCCCTGTTCATGGGTCAGAAATCCATGCAGCACTTCATTACTACACAGCGTTTTGCTCTGTTCAGACTCTCTCTTTGTGTCACCTTTTGTGTTCAAATCAGCTTTATTGACCTCAGTGTAATTCTTTATTGAAAAGAAACCACAAAACTGGATCTTGGGTTAATAATTGCATTAAATGCTTGATTATTTCTATTAGCACAGTAACCCTGCTGTTTAAAATATTATGCATGCATGCATTTCCATATAGATCCAGCAACCTGAATGAAGTCATGAACTGATGTTCATTACGGTCGTGCAAGTCAACAGCAATAAACAAAGTAATTGTCTGAATCAGTATGTTCACTTTGTTTTCCAGTAATTCAATTGATTTGAATAACCCTAACCCTAACCCTCACTACAGTTATGTTTAAAACAAGGGGAAAACATAAAAACGTTTTGCTTGTGGGGTAAGAAAAACAGTTCAATTGCAGTTTTTTGTAATGAAGATGGATTACAACTAATATCAACACCACTGCTTGTTCAAACATAACAAAACTCATTCTAAGCGATGCTCCTACTCAAATTCAAATCCATTCAGTGCTCACATGGTTCTGATTTGGATAAATGCTTGGTTCGATCAACTAGTGAAGAGTTGTTTGTTTTTCTATCATCACAAATTGCTGTTGGGAAAATAGTTTGCCATTTCCTTTGAATCTAAACATGAAACAAACTTGGATATGTACTGTGTGATTTATTCAAGATCTGTTCAATCAAAGCTTCTTTGATCATAATTTTCCCACAGAAAAAAAAAAATCTCATGGCTTCTGTTTAGATTTTCATTTTCATTAATTTTTTTTCCTCTGCTGTTTGTTGAAACAAACTTTGTCTTCTGTATTGTTTTCTTTAATTTCATCTTCTTTTTAGCATTAAAAATGCATTTTACTAAGCTTACAGTCTCAGAGCATTTAGATTACAGCTTTAGTGTTTGTTTAGAAAGCATAATATTAAACAAACTACAACACTCCTATAATATTTGTGTTGCAACATTTCCCAGACATCTGTGGTGGATTTTTATATGAAAGTCTTGTTGCTAAAAAAAAAAAAAAATCCAAAGAAAATCATATCTTATCTAAAAATAGCTCAGCTCTGGTTGTGGAATCATGCAAGTGACATCATGACCATGATGAAAAGTCATATTTATACCCTGCATTTTCAGTATGATTTTACACAAGGTCAAAATTATTTTTTCTTTTGGCCTCTTTTCCCAAAAGGCATTGCTGCAACAGCCATGCTCAGACTGAGTCAGAGAATGAATCTCTCAGCATAAGTCAGAATATGTGTAATGGAAACCAAATGACTCAACAGCTTTTAGCCAGTGTCCATATTTCATTTGGCAATGTGAAAAATTAAGTTATACTGCTGGTCTATGAGAAAGTGCATTGCCTGTAGTGAGCACAATTTCAGCTTGGTCTCATCTTTCAAATCCAAAGGGCACAATTAAACCTAAAAAAAATGTATAAATAATGAAATCTAAGAAATTTATTAATTTAAATAGACAGGCCAATATAATGTCTGTGGTTCAAACTGGGGAAAAACACTTTTAAAAAAATAGTAGTTTAAGAGTTCACTGATATTTGGCAACAAACAAAAAAACAAAAACAAAATTCTTATGTCTATGGTTATGGAATTTCAAGAACTTGTGTCGCCTAGGGCAAATCAATCAAAATTGCACACACGGGTGCTGCTTTGCACCTGTTTTTCCCCTTGGTGATTAATAAAATATGTCTTTTTAGTTGTATCTGGTAACACAGTCCAACTAGCCCAGAGGTATTGTGAATCAATGTCACTCCTGTTGAGCAATTCATGACAGGTAACAGCAGTGTCCTGAGAGACACCTATAATTCCAGTCAGAAGCAAAACAGGGCAGCGGGAACTGCAATAGCACTACAGCCTTTTACTTTGGAAAAAGTGCTGGTCTGAAATGAACTGATGGTGACAGCCAGACCTGAGATGTAAGTGAGTAGGTCCATCTAGTGGGCAAAAGTGTAAGCAAGCATAGAATGAACCTTAGACCAATTTTCTGCTGCTATTCTGTGTTCAATTACATCAGCTTACACTACTGTTTAAAAGTTTGGGGTCAGCAGGAATAAAAAAAATCCATTAAAAAAATGCATACATTTTCAGCAAGGATGCATGCAATTGATCTTAAGTGAGAGTAAAGACATTTATAATCTTACAAAAGATTTCTATTTCAAATCACCCTGAAACATGCATAAAAAATAAACCGTTTACAAAACTTAATAATAAGAAATGTTTCTTGTTCACCAAATCAGCCTAGAGTGAAGGATATTCCTTTCTGAAGGATCATGTGACAACATCACAGCAGTAATGACTAAACTACTTTACTTCTAAAATCGATACTATTAGGGATAAAATTGTAACCATTCAGCCATCAGCTACAGTATTACATCAGACAGTGCACTATAGATCATCTGAGGAACAGTTCCACTCATTCTCTACTATAGGAGAGGAAGAATTGTATAAACTTGTTAAATCATCTAAACCAACAACATGTATGTTAGACCCTATACCATCTAAGCTCCTAAAATAGGTGCTTCCAGAAGTCATAGATCCTCTTCTGACTATTATTAATTCTAACATTGTCTAAGACTTGATGGCTGCTCTGTCAATTCTTCGTCATCATTTAGGAACCTAGGTGTGCTATTTGATAGCAATCTTCCCTTAGAAAGCCACATTTCTAGCATTTGTAAAACTGCATTTTTCCATCTCAAAAATATATCTAAATTACGGCCTATGCTCTCAATGTCAAATGCAGATATGTTAATCCATTCATTTATGACCTCAAGGTTAGATTATTGTAATGCTTTATTGGGTGGTTGTTCTCCACGCTCAGTAAACCAACTACAGTTAGTCCAAAATGCAGCAGCAAGTTCCTATAACCAGGAAGTATGACCATATTAACCCGGTCCTGTCAACACTGCACTGGCTCTCTATCAAACATCGTATAGATTTTAAAATATTGCTTATTACTAATAAAGCCCTGAATGGTTCAGCACCTCAGTATTTGAATGAGCTCTTGTTACATTATAATCCTCCACGTGCGCTGCATTCTCAAAACTCAGGGAATTTGATAATACCTAGAATATCAAAATCAACTGCGAGCGGTAAATCCTTTTCCTATTTGCCGCCTAAACTCTGGAATAACCCACCTAACATTGTTCGGGAGGCAGACACACTCTTGCAGTTTAAATCTGGCTGCATTAATTAGGTAAACCGGAACCGGGAACACTTCCCATAAAACCCGATGTACTTGCTACATCATTAGAAGAATGGCATCTACGCTAATATTAGTCTGTTTCTCTCTCATTCCGAGGTCACTGTAGCCACCAGAACCAGTCTGTATCCAGATCAGAGGGTCACTGTAGTCACCCGGATCCAGTACATATCCAGACCAGATGGTGGATCAGCACCTAGAAAGGACCTCTACTGCCCTGAAAGACAGCGGAGACCAGGACAAATAGAGCCCCAGATACAGATCCACTATAAAGACCTTGTCTCAGAGGACCACCAGGACAAGACCACAGGAAACAGATTATTATTCTGCACAATCTGACTTTGCTGCAGCCTGGAATTGAACTACTAGTTTCGTCTGGTCTGAGGAGAACTGGCCCCCCAACTGAGCCTGGTTTCTCCTTTCTCTATTTATTTTTTAAAAGAAAGCTGCCTCAGCTCTCTAATATTATTTACTTTTCTTTATTCAAATAAGGTACATCAGGATTACCACAGGGAGAAGAATTTTGATGAATACTTTAGTGAATTTAAAATTTGTGCTGTCCTTTAGACAAAGCTATCATATGACTTTCAGAAAATGGAAAAATTGCATGTTTGGCATTATTTGGACTACTGTAATTGACTTTTTATGATGCTTTCATCATTAAAAATATATTATTAACACCCTAATATAACCCCCTTAGATCTACAAAAACAAGGAAAATCACATTGGAACAATATAAGGGTGATGAATGATTTTTGGGTGAACTATCCCTTTAATTCAACTGCATGGACAAAAACTGTTGAAACATTCTTCAGATTATTATAAATGACAGAATGACCATTTATGAGTGAACTACTGCTAAAAGTTATGGAAATAGTAAAGGTTACAGTTGGCTCTACTCACCAGGAGACTTGAAATGCTTGAATGAGATATTGACTAAGGGAAAGTGAAGCACTATGGGAACCTCTGGATTCTCTTTATCTTCAAACACATAAACTTCCCTAATCGGTTTAGACTCCAACATTCTGTAATCAATCTTTGGAAATGAAATCTTGCGATCAGTGCAGTTCTCCTGAGTTTGCTTTATGGCCTATAAACAAACACAGAAACAACAGAATCGTATTTTCTCCAAGATCTCTCTCCTTGTAATCTGCCAAATCCCCCTCACCTTGAACTGGTCCGTGTCCCAAGCGTAGTTCAGAGACAGAATGACGTCCGCCCGTCTGTTAGAGCGTAACACATTTCCAAGTTTGATTAAACTGAATCAAAAGGTGAATAACACTAATTAGACTCTACTCGACAACATAAATGATGTTCTGACCTTTCCATGTGGTGAAGGCACAGTTCTCACTGTAGTTCCTGTGAAGATGGAAGCCTCTAAAGAAGTTGAACACTTGGCTGATAATGGGACGGCTGGTCAAAAAGACTGTTTATCATTAATTAACCTCTGGAGTATTTACATGTATTTACCCAATAAAGAGTATATTCCAGATTCAGAGAGATTATTGATCATGTGGCCCAGGTAATATTCACTCCCAAAGTTCTGTGCAGGTATCAAGGCACCATACTTGATAAATCCAACCTCATATGGGGGGAACTCACACAATTCTAAAGAAGAGAGCAAAGAGGCACTTTTTGTTGGTCAGATAGTGTACCCATTTGTTTCTGAGTAAGAAAATAATGTATGCATTTTTTCTAAACTTCTAATGGCAGCCATTTATTTACGGTTTTATGCTAAAAATGTATTTTGTTTCTGTGAAATTAATGGTATTCAGGTACCTTTCCTTGAACAAGGTATTCTATAGCCATGTCAAGGAGAGATGAATAGTCCGTCTTTCTCTATCTCTTCCATCTTCTCTTTGTGGTGTCATTACTGCTCGGGGCAAGATATACTGAACACACTTTTAGAGATCTGCTTCTTTACAGACTCCAATAACTCTATGTAGGTCATTGTTTGACCAGTTAGCATCACCATAAAGAAAAGCCACAGTCCTATGAGACAATGTTGAAAGTCTGATGTTTAATGACATGATCACCAATGTAAAATCAGGCTTTTGGTTTTGAAGCAAAGCCTGATGAAGCACTGATTTAGAAACAGACAGGCCTGCAGTGCTCCTTATACTCACCAGGTAGAGGCAGAAGCCCTGTGATGTAGCTGATTGTTTCAAGAAGCTGGAGTTTCTGCAGAGTTCTTAGGTTTCCAAATGTGCCAGTCATTGCTCACTGAATTTGTGTGTGTGTGTGTGTGTTTGTTTAACAAATATTTCCAAGTAAGGTTTGTTTTATGGAAACCTGAACTTGCCCTGCTTAAGATTCTAACACACTGTAAAATATACAATCATACAAATGTTATGAAATTTATCACATGAAATAAGCATACTGTACGTACATCTATTAATTATTTTTTAATATGTGTACGTAGGTTTAGCTGCATCTGAGTTTATACTGAAATATAATGTTAGGTGAATATCAATAAAATACCACAATCATTTGTAACCTGATCTTTTTAATGTCAATTTATTTTCACTCAAAAGCTCCCTCTTTCTCTTACTCTACACTGGTTTGCAAAATAGAATTTGACCTTCTCCACATTTTTCCAGTGCCCTATGATGCTTTGCATGAATTATGTATTTAAACTGTTAACAATCAGCGAATTACTGCACTATGAATGCAATAATAAGCCATTTAAAAAACTGGGTATAATGAAGTGTCATTATTCTGTTCATTCATGACTTATTTACCAGGGCAGTGGAACAAATTTAACCATTGGCTGACAATTTAGTAAGTTTCTTGGGATATTTTAGGGATTGAAGTTAGATTACATAATTATACTAACTACTCGTATAAAATTACTTCGCTTTTATTCCAGCATTTCACTGTTAGGGACATCCCAAGCATGTCATTCATCACTTGTTATTCAAGAACAAGGGTGGAGAATCACTTCATGCTGTCAGCTGAGATTGGAAGGGCAAGGCACAGTGGCAACGAAACCTTTCATTCAGTCTTGAAAAGCTCAGTAGTGTCAGATTTTTCTTGCAACTTTCTGAGCAGATTTTCTTACCTTGACTCCGCTTTGAACTTAGAAAGGAAACGTTTGATTACATTTTAGTGCATTCCGTTTTTTTCACAGTCTTAGTGCTATGGCAGCAAGCGCAGGCGGTGGGTAACTTTAAGACGATTTAGCAGTAACATTATCACTGTGCTGCGGGGAAAATTTAATCAGTCCTATGACCTTTGTGAGTCCATCAGTCCTCAAAAACCTTGTGACTTTACCACATGTGGTAAAAATAAAATAATAATAAAAAAAGCTTTTAAACAGGTGTTCTGTGTGTATTATGTATGTGGTTGTGTGCCTTTGCTGAATTTGATTAACTGCATACTCTTTCTCTGAAACAATGGTTTAAACAAACTATTTTCATCTAAATTTGTAACAGCAACATTTGAAGATATAAAATGGGATGGGATATGTGAATTTAAGTGAATTCTCCTGGCTATACTAAAATGTAAACATCTTTGAAAATAACTAAATAAATGTATTTGATATATTTCACTGTATTTTTTATTTCTTTCATATAAATTGCATTCATTAACCTAAGAACAACGTTTTACATTTAACTTCAAATGTTTTGCTCTTGCTTTTTTAAATCACACATTCTCAGATTGATCCAGAAATTAAACTAAAAATGATCTGTTTTATAAAGTGTTCTAGTAAATTACCAAACGCAACAATTTTCTTCTTTCTAAAAACAAAACTCAGTGGGTTAACCCATTGAGTACAACAAGAGAGAGATTAATTATTTCTCTAACAAACAAAATACTAAATCTTTCCAAGTGCTCCCAAGAACTTGCTTTCCTGATTGGGAATCCCTGTCATGACGGATCCTTGATCAAGCTCCTAAGGCTTGTTCACAAAGCTGCTATTTGTGGTTTTAAACTAAAATAGCAATGCTACAAAAGAAGTAGGTTAATTCATCAGAGTCAAATATCTGTGAGCTTCGGCATTGTTGTTTTCGGTTCAGCAGACCTACAGTGAAGTCTCAAAACCAAAGGATGAAACTAAGATCTCACTAGTCAAAGTGAAATATAATACAGAAAACCTGAGAGACTTGTTTATCTCCAGCCTCACCCACCCTAATAGAATACGTAATGGTGTTTTGTGTTTAAAGTGTTGAGGGTGGATGAAATTCTGCTCCCTCTGTTTCCAATCATCCTCCATCTCTATATTAACATGTGTGTGTGTGTGTGTGTGTGTGTGTGTGTGTGTGTGTGTGTGTGTGTGTGTGTGTGTGTGTTTTGGTGGACAAACCTCCCTATTTAACTCCACAAGAACGTTGCTCTCGCAATTTTTCAGAAGAATGGTTTGATTGTATAGTCGATTTGTTCATGCCCTTGCAAAGCCTGCTTTTAATCCAGGGAAGTTTCTAGAGTGTTATAGTGAAACTAGTTATGTCATAGATGTGAAGTGCATAGATACTGTATGGCACACCTCAACGACACTCTATAGGAAAACAATAGAGTATCATAGCAAAAGCTTCAGTTTAAGTAAATGAGTCACCCTGGGCTGAATTACCTGGTATGTATTTTATGTGTGGAACACCATTCATAATATGTGTCCACTACCGGATCACAGAGAAACACAGTCAAAATAATAAGTGCATTATCTTCAGTAACTGCCGTGTATTGGAATACAAAGCCTGTGCTTAAATTACCGTATTTTCCGGACTATAAATCGCACTTTTTTCATAGTTTGGCTGGTGCTGCGACTTATAGTCGAGTGCGACTTATTTATCAAAATTAATTTGACATGAACCAAGAGAAATGAACTAAGAGAATTTAACCGAGAAAACATTACCGTCTCCAGCCGCGAGAGGGCGCTCTATGCTGCTCAGTGCTTCTGTAGTCTACACTGAAAACATAGAGTGCCCTCTCGCGGCTGTAGACAGCTGTAGACGGTAATGTTTTATCTTGGTTCTAAATAAATGCGACTTATAGTCCAGTGCGATTTATATATGTTTTTTTCCTCATCATGACCTATTTTTGGTCTGATGCGACTTATACTCAGGTGAAAAATACGGTAATACCAAAGTAGTGGTCTTAACATAATACTATTTTTGTTGTTAAAAATTGCTGGCAAAAAAAAAAAAAAAAAAACTGGTGGCAACATTACAACTAACAAATTTACAAAAAAAAAAACAATTTAATAAATAATGTGAAGCCAAAATGTATATATATCATAGCAAACTATCTGTTAATTTAATAATATGACCAAATTATTGTTATATATTAAACATATTAAAGTACATACATATATTAAAGTAGAAAAGTATTTTAATTTAAATTAAATTTTGATCAAATAAATGCAGCTTTTTTGTGCATAATAGTCTCCCTCCCCCCAAAAAAAATGTACAAAATCTTACTGACCCCAAACTTTTGAACAGCAGTGAACATATGTAGCATCTGTTTATCTCCAAATATAAAATGTCTACTTGAATAAATGCTCATAAATGTCACATCAATGTTACATCAATGACATGTTCCATGACTTATTTTTTCCTTGAAATGCAAAAGATGTTCTGGTCATTATCATACAATCTATTTAACTTGTGTCCAATGAGTTTCAAGCTTCAAAAATGACAAAAAAAAGCACCAAGAAAGTTGCGATGTATAGAAAAGAACAAGATGTCCCATTATTTACTAAAAACCTTCTCACGTCTCTCAAATATTATGTACTTTCGCTTTATTCAAATAAGGAGCATCAAAGTTGCTATGATGAAATAATGCCACACTTGGAAAATGGCAAGTATGGCATAATTTGGACTACTGTAATGGACTTTTTATGATGCTGTACAGAAAAAAATGTAAATTGCACAGTTTTGGAACAATATGAGGGTGGTGAATGATGACATTTCTGGGTGAAAGTCAAATATATACAAAAAAAATCACTCTCCAGTTGCTTCTGCTGTCAGCTTTAACTTCTCATCTCAATATCAAATCAGAATTTTGACACTTTTGTAGCAGAACTTCTCTCCATGTTTCTCTGAAGCGCTTTGTTCAGTGTGTTTAAAATGACGTCTTTGTTGTTCAGAATGTTGTAGGTGGTGAGGTTGGTCAGCTTCTGGAAGTCCTCAGGTTTGTATGTAAGATGGTGAGTGGCGAATGGACAGAACGCACTAGTGAAATCAATATCAAAATCTCCTTCCTTCATCTCTGCCTTACCCTCTCTCTTCACTCCTGCCACAAAAACACACACAATTAGTTCATAAAAATACATTTCGTAATCTATTCTCTACATGCAAAGGGAGAATCTCTATCTAAGATTCTTAAAGGTAAAGTTCAACCAAAAATGAAAATCATTTGCCATCATTCATCCACACATGTGTCATTCAAAATCTATATGACTTGCTTTCATCTGCAGATCACAGACGATGAAAGTGCCTCAGTGTTTTTTGTTCATACAATGAAGTCAATAGGGATCCCATTGACTATAATTGCATGGACAAAGCAGTTTGAATATTTTAAAATGATCTACTTTTTGGTGAGTAGATGATGCTAGCATTTGAATTTTGGGGTGAACTATCCCTTTAATAACACTCACCAGGAGACTTGAACTGCTTGAATGAGACATTAACCAGGGGGAAGTGAAGCACTATGGGAACATCTGGATTCTCTTTATCTTCAAACACATAAACTTCCCTAATCGGCTCAGACTCCAGCTTTTTGTAATCAATCTTTGGAAATGGAATCTTGCGATCAGCGCAGTACTCCTGAGTTTGCTTTATGACCTATAGACAAATACAGAAACAACACAATGTAATTTCATCCCACTCTCCTCATAATCTGCTTTGCCTCTGTGGTCTCCCTCACCTTGAACTGGTCTGTGTCCCAAGCGTAGTTCAGAGACAGAATGACGTCCGCATGTCTGTTAGAGCGTAACACAGGAGGGAATCCTGACTTCAGGACAAAAGCAGAGTCCACTAGGCCAAGTGTGGCGTCTGCTGGTGTCAGGGAGTTTGGGAAGGCGTCTGGATGTGTTTCTGCAGAATGTCCACTTTATAATTAATCATTTCCAAGTTTGATTAAACTGAATCAAAAGGGGAATAACACTAATTAGACTCTACTCGACAACATAAATGATGTTCTGACCTTTCCATGTGGTGAAGGCACAGTTCTCACTGTAGTTCCTGTGAAGATGGAAGCCTCTAAGGAAGTTGAACACTTGGCTGATAATGGGACGGCTGGTCAAAAAGCTGCTCAGCTTTTTTGCCAAACTAGTCATAGGGCTGACCCCAAGTGTGTCCAACGTTGATGGTTTGTCATCTTTGTCTACAGACAAGGGAGGATAAAAAAAATTTCATTGTTTGCATATAGATTAAACAAAGTCAAACATAAAACAGAATATTTGCCATCACAGAAATTGTAATCACAGCTGGTAATGTATTTACTCAGTCTGAGTAGTTTTTACACATTAAAAAAATGTGGTAGCACTTTAATACAGGGACCAAATCTCACTAGTTGCTTATTAACATGTCTATTATTAACATATTGGCTATTTATTAGTATTAATAAAACATATATTCTGCATGACTATATTCTACATCCTACCCAATATCTATACTGTACTTAACAACTACCTTACTAAATATTAATAAGCAGCCAATTAGGAGTTTAAATGTTAAAGGACAAACTTTAACTTGCTGATTAGTATCTTAGAGTTACTAATAATGTTTTTAGACTGATTGCATGTTTTATTTTTTTATTTAATTTCTACTGTCTTTGAAATATGGTTAAAGTGTAATGCCAAATGCATTGTTTGGATTAAGTTCAAATTTGGTACATTTAAATTATTTTAAATGTAATATCACATAGTTAAGTACTCTGCATGTGCTTGTTAGGCAACACATCAAAACAATTGTACTTATTTAAAGCATGACAAAAGAATACTAAAACATAATGATTTAAAATGTCAAATTTAATCTGAGATCATAACAAATTGCAGTGTACTTAAGTGTGTTAAGAAAATAAACAGTCCTCGCTTTAAGTACACGTAAGTGGTAACATATAGTTTTTTTTTTTTTATCTAAAGCAGACTGCTAGTTCATATGCATACTGCTTCTTCACAAGGGTACTTGTGATGAAAGGCAACCAAACTTTTGAGATCTGCATAGGGATAATTTGCTCAGGTGGTCTTACTCATTGCCCCTGCCTTCTTTTTACCTGTCTGATTCACTTCTTCCCCAACCTTGCTGGCCCAGGATGGAATCACTCCAGTGACAGTATTCCAAAGCTGAGTCAGACTCAGAGAGAAAACACTGCTCCATATCCCTGCAAACACAACACATTTTGAACTGCCAGTCATTATCTTTAACTTAAAATACATTCATCAACCATTATAATATTTACACTAGTTTACCCAATAGAGAGTAAATTCCAGGTTCGGGGAGTTTCTTGATCATGTGGCCCAGGTAATATTCACTCCCAAAATTCTGTGCAGGTATGAAGGCACCATATTTGGTAAATCCAACCTCATATGGGGTGAACTCACACCATTCTGAATGAGAAAAGAACAAAGAGATCCATGGACAACATATCTACAGTGAATACTTCTAGTTGCTCTTAATACAAATAATTGATCTGTTAAGGAATAAACATAATTAACTTATTAATAAAGATAATGGACCCTTATATTGTAGGATAGTGAGCATCAAGCATATTAAACCGGCCAAAGTAAATGAAATCCATTCTTACCAGTCTCTATGGTACATCCTTTCTTGCCATTCTTCATGTTGAGAGCAGTGTAGATGGGAAGAGGGTTCTGGCCCTGTGATAGTGCCATCTGCTGGTCAGATAGTGTACCCATTTCTTTCTGATGAAGAAAAGAAATTCTCAAGTTTCTGATGGAGAACTGTATTTGTTTTTATTTTTGCTTAAAAAGTATTTTGAAGTTGTGATATCAAGGGTGTTTAGTACCTTCCCTTGGATGAGGTATTCTATAGCAAGACCCCACATATCGACAAGAGATACTAAGTGTCCATCTTTCTCTCTCTCTTCCATCTTCTCTTTGTAGTGCAGTAGCTGCTCAATGGAAAATACACTAAACACGCTTTTTGAAATCTCCTTCTTTACAGACTCCAAAACCACATTTAGGTCATTGTTTGACCAGTTAGCATCACCATAAAGAGAAGCCATAGTCCTATGAGACAATGAAAGAAAGTTTGATGTTTAATGATCTCCAATAAGTTCTGGGTTTTGAAGCAAAACCAAATGAGAACCACTATTTTAGAGTTGAGCAGACCTGAAGTGCTACTTATACTCACCAGGTGGAGCCAGAAATCCCTGTGATGTAGCTGACTGTATCAAGAAGCTGGAGTTTCTGAAGAGCTCTTAGGCTTCCAAATGTGCCAGTCATTGCTCTGGTCCCGCCGCCAGAACACACAACAGCCACCAATGGGACCTGGACAGTCACATCAATCTTACTGATGCTTCTCAATAAATTAGAATTGAGGAAAAGTTCATTTATTTCAGTAATTCCACTCAAATTGTGAAACTCATTCATTAAATCAATTCAATGCACACAGACTGAAGTAGTCTTTGGTTCTATTGTTGTTATGATTTTGGCTCACATTTAACGATTCAGTTGAATGTGTTAATACTCAAGTTTGTGTTTGCTTTCTTGCCTTGCTTGGTTCAGGTGCAGAGCTGAGCTTCAAAGCTTTCTGAAGAGCTTGTGACACGACTTTGCGTCTCTTGACCAGAAAATTCTTTTCTTCCAGTGGAATATCAAAATCCAGACGCACATCCAACTTTTCATCAGAGCTTCAAAACACACACACACACAGGATTATTCTGAGAAAAATGAAAGGAATCAGACTGAAACCAGTTGAGGAAATGTTGGTGGTTTACAGTGCTTTGTCTCATTTGACTACAATTAATTACACAATTAAAATAATTCAGGTTCGGTTTATGGATTACATGCCAAAGCACTTTCTTTAAACTGTTAGAGATAAGCCATTCAAATTATTTACCGTCCCTCTGTGCTTAGTTGCAGATCCACTTCATCCTAAAAGAGTTGCAGTTATTTAGCTGTTCTTTTTGAAACATTGAAAAAAGACATGTCTTCCAATTGAGTTTACCAGTACCCACCTTTCCAATGGGCATGGAGAGTTTAATCTGTTGTTTGGCTGGTAATGGTTTAATAGGGACCGATGACAGTATGTCTGCAATCTTTGAATTTATCCCTTCCACTTCTTCCCCAGCCTGGACAAACTACAATCATGCAAACACATAAACAAGCATTATACACTCTCTGTTAGTGATATTGATAAACTGATTTGCTAAGAAATCACCAGTTTAATCAATGACACACTTTTGGTGGAATGAGACTAAACTCAGTCTCCAGGTCTCGGTTGATGTAGTAGCGAATGCTCTGTGTGTAGCTGAGGTTTTCCTCAGAGCCTGGGATCAAACAGTCTTCCTTATAAGCGCCTCGCAGTTTTAACATCATGTCCTTCGCCACTGAGGTAAACAGAGGAAAATTTCACATCATTTTGGCACTGTTCTTAATGCAGCACCTTAAAAATATTTATATAAAACCAAATACAAATTGTATTTGTGGAATAAAATTATCACTTAAATTCAACTCAAGCTTTCAGTGGCTATTATACAGACTCTAATATATTTAAATATCTGATTGAGGTTTGTTAAAAAGTATAGATGTATGGATCTAAACCCAGAAATAACCCTGTGTTCTTCTATTCACCTTTAGTCCTTAGACGTTTTTCCACCTTCACATCCAGTGCACAGAATGGACCTGCCTAAAAATGAACAGAAAAATTGAGAGTGCTACTTATTTCCAAAGTGATTTATGGAAACCTGAACTTGCTCCTTATGTGCTGCTGAAGTATGTGTAAAATATTCTCACCATCAGCACTCCATTAGAGAAGTATGGTTCAGGCTTCTCAGAGCTTGAAAAAGAAAACGAATAGATAAGATTCGTTCAGATACAGATTCGTTCAGACTGATTTAACTGAGAAGATTTTTTTTAATAAAGAGGTACAATTACTGCATGGTTAATTACACCACTAATATTGTTTTTGATTGTTAAATTCTCATTTTACCTCACAGTCATCTCAAACTCCACCCACAGCTCACTCTTTTTCTGGAGAAAAAAAAAGTGTATTACATTTGTAATTCTTTCTTTCATACATCGATTTAAAGTAATGGACATAGAAACATGTCCACTTCAAAGACTCTGTAAAAATCTAATAAAATGATAGTTTCATCATCAAATAATATACCTCATCTGTAATGAAGCATTTTGCTTGCTTTTGGCCAGGCGTGAGGTTATCGATGTCGAATAGGATGGTGGAGAAGTAGTCATCTTTCGTTAACTTGTCAGCATCAAATATGTGGAATTCCAGAATGTTCTGATCACACGAGAACAAAATGGCAAATTTATTTTAGCTCAAAAGCTCCCTCTTTCTCTTGCTCTACATTAGAGGATTAAAACGTAATGACAAAATTCTGCTTTGCAAACCTATCATATCACATGTATCACAACCAAGCATTTTTACTCAAGTTCAAACAGTATTAATTACTTTAGAAAAGCAAAACAACTAAATAAAATCATTCTAGAATTCTGGTTTATACACGGCAGCAGTTCTGATAAAGCCATGGGGGGAATATTTTGGGGATTTATATGAGGTAATTTCTTATTATTATTTTATACAGAATTAGTTTGCGGTTATACAGTAGCAGCATTTGACTGTTACTGACATCAGCATGTCATTCATCACTTTTTTTCCGAGAACAATGTGGGTGGAGAATCACTTCATGCTGTCAGCTGAGATTGAAAGGGCAAGGCACAGTCACAATAAAATGTTTTAGTTAAGAAAACCCTAAGTAATATACACAAGCACATTTTTTTCCCACTAAAAGAGTTTTCTTGCAAGTGTCCAAAGCTGATTTGCTCACCTTGACTCCACTGTGAACTCTGAAATGAAACGTTTCATTCCAATTTGGTGCATTACTGTTTTTCACAGTCCTGGTGCGATGGCAGCAAGCGCAGGCCGTGGGTAACTTTAAGACGACGTAGCAGTCACATTTAGAGACTGGAGAGAGAGCAAAGTTTGAGCTACACTAAGCACTTGATAGATGAAGTCTGTAGTATGCAGTAAATCAAAGTCAGAAAAGGCAAACAAACACATAATACACCCAGAACACGTTGATTTAAAGGATTTTTCATCAATATTTCATGACAAGTTGCAATGTTTTTGAGGGCTGATGGACTCACAAAGGTCATAAGACCGACTGAATTTTCCCCGCAGCACAGTGACACTGAGGTTCCAGTATGGCATGAACTCTTTCTGTGAAACACAATGAAATGATGTAGCAATATTTTCATCTGAATTTGTAAATGCGACGTATACTTTATGTAAGCTTATATGGAATATGGGAATTAATTTCACTCATTTGAAGTGAACTCTTCAGGCAGCATGTATTACAATATACTATCACTGAAAAGAAAATATAGTGTATAAACAATTTTTTTTTTTAATTGCTGGTTTATTTCAAAAATAAATATTAAGAAGACATTCAATTAAAAGTGAAGTTTGAAGGAAGAAAAATAATGAAATATATAAAATATACATTTCAGTCAGTGTATTGTTTTCATAAACATGTATTCATGTTTTCATTAAAATTTAGCAGTTTTGTAATACTATTGTTTTTATTACATTTGAACATAAAAATCACGTTTTTTAAATGATTAGAAAAACAAGCTATTTAGTCTTCTTCAGAAAAAGGGTTTGAGTTTTGCTTGAAATTTGACATACCTTCAGCATTGTTGTCTTCTCCTCAGCAGGCCTACAGTGAAGTCTCAAATCAAAAGATGAAATCTCTCTAGTCTCACAACTGAAATATAACCCAGAAAACCTGGGAGACTTGTCTATCTCCAACCCTTCGCACCCTGATGAAATATTTGATAGTGTTTGTTTTATTGTTTATAGTGTTGAGGTTGGGATCAAAAAACCTCCTCCCTGTTTGCAATCATCCTCCACCTTTAAGATATAGTGAAAAGATGAGTTATTAATGGCTAAATGCCCACATTGCATACGTTGTCTGGTGTGGACTGTCTTTGATTATAAAAACAACAGTGACACATCCAGGCTCATAAGACTTAAAAAAAGAAAAAAGATTTCAGTTCTATTACAAGGAATGTTTATGGAAACCCTCCCATGCCCATGAATACCCGCCTAGCCTTCTTTCATTCAAATGCTATGTAGTCATAACACTCCTTCTGATTCAAGGTGTAATCTGAGAAAATTTAGCTATTATTAACATTGATGTTGTATTGTTTGTTGTTATTTTTGCAGATTATGTACAGTATAAAATGCTTCCATAATGTGGAAAAGGTTCTAAAATAGCATTCTGATTATCTAATAATCTGCTAATTCTAGAATAAGGCCCTATCATTCAACTCTATAAGAATGCTCTTTTTCTGAATCTATAATAACTGTTCCTTTTACTGGCCATTGATGTTTTCAGAAGTGTGGTGTGTTTGTATAGCTGACATTTGCTCATACCTTGCAAAGCCTGCTTTGAATCCAGGGAAGACTTTAGGATCCTAGTGTTATAGTGAAACTATTTAGTGACGTCGCGTGCAGTGCATAATTATGTCACACCCCAACGATACTCTACATTGAAACAAAAGAGAATTTCAGGAAGAAAAAAAAACTATTTTTTCTAAGTAAATGAGTCATATTAAACACAAGAACCTGCCACATATATTATATGTGGGACACCACTCATAACATGTCTCTACTACTAATATTGTTAAAATACTGTTGTCATGAGTGTTTCTATAAACAGAAAAAGAAAAGAGTCATTTTGCACACCGTTGACATCAGCTTGGCTGGCAAGTCTTTGGCCAGAGGGCTAATGTCTAATATCTAGTGATGTCAGTAAAATAAAATAGTTTTAATTAATGAATTAATTTTAACTGTGTTGCAAGATAAGTGGTCTTTGTTCATTAAACCGTTTCTGTTGAAAAGAATGAAAACAGTGCAAAAGTTTCAACAACCGATTGATAAAGTTTATTGGATGTTTTAGAACACTTTGTATTGAATTACTGATGAAGAAAATAGAGTTGTAATGATAGAAATGACTGTGACAAGTTAAATGTACAGAAACAAAGATGCTAATTCCTTATCCACTTCTTAAAAATAAATTATGTGAAGCTAATGTTGAATAGTATATAATCACACACAAAAAATTAATTTAATAGTATTCTTGACAACTTTAATTTCATTAAATAGGTAATTTCAATTTTTCCTTTCTTTTCCTTCTTCGTTGCATGGAGGAGCAACAGTAATGTACATTTTGTGGACCACCAAAACACCAAAAAACACCAAAATTACACCAAATACCCAAAATAATGTTATTTTTAGCAACGACATATGACCACATTAAGGATGCAGGTTTTCTTCACAGTAAGTGTGCTGCAGATGACTGTGCTTCAGTCTTTCATATTTTTTTTAATCCTGTTTTAGGTGTAGACACTGAACTGTTCTTTCCTACAGCTGCCGTCTCCTTTTTGCCTTGACTATCATCACCTGATTGCCTTTCTCTTTTTCGGTTTAATGCTTTGTTTAGGGCATTCAAAATGACATCTTTGTTGTTTTGGATGTTGTAGGAAGTGAGGTTGATGAGACTCTGGAAGTCCTCTGGTGTGTAAGTCAATTTGCGGGTGAGATATGGGGAGGTGCTACTGTTAAATTCAACATCAACTGCTCCCTCCTTCCGCTCCTTCTCACCCTCCCTCTTCACTCCTAAACCCCAGACATACACAATCTTACATGAGCATTGTTACAATGATGTGCATTCTTGGATATGTGAGCTGATGTACCAAACAATAGAAATATCCAATCACAATATACTGCAATTAAACAGTTAAAAGTGCTGTATTGTTATGAACTTTGAGGAATATAAATACAGTCCTGCCTGAGAAGCAATGAAATTCCTATTAGGAATATGGCAGATGGGATGTAAAGAGTGATGGTAGTGCTTACCAGGAGCTTTGAACTGCTTGAATGAGACATTGACCAAGGGAAAGTGAAGCACTATGGGAGCTTCCGGATTGTCTTTATCCTCAAACACGTAAACTTCCTTCAGTGGCTCTGACTCCACCTTTTTGAAATCGATCTTTGGAAATGGAATCTTCCGATCAGCACAGTATTCCTGGGATTGCTTTATGACCTATTGGACACAAACATAAATCTTTTTTTTTATTTTAAGTTCCTGATATTTGCACTTCAATCAAAACTCATAGAATCTTCCAGGTCCTCACCTTAAACTGATCTGGTTCCCAAGAGTAATTTAGAGACAGAATAACATCCACATGTCTATGAGAGTGAACCAAAGGAGGAAATCCTGAATTTAAGGCAAATCCAGCATCTACTAAACTTATCACAGGATCAGCTGGAGTCATGGTGTTAGGAAAGGCATCTGGGTGTGCTTCTGTAGACAGAGCATACATATTATGACAGACATCACCAAATTACATCTACCTGCAAGGAATAACACTAATATAATATATAGTGCATGTGAAGAATAAATATAACAAACACAGAATGCACACTCAGAGCTCTAGACCTTTCCATGCGATGAAGCTTGAGTTCTCGTTGTATCTGCAGTGCATGTTGAAGCCTCTCAGGAAGTTGTACATCTGGCTGACAATGGGGCGGCTGGTCATGAAGCCACACAGCATTTTAGCTAAGTCAGTCACAGGGCTGATCAGATATGTGCCAAGTGCTGATGGTTTACTATCAGTCTCTTTACAGAAGTAGACAAGAAAACAGTTGCATCATGTCACTGTATAATAATTAAACACACAATGTAACTACCATTCAAAAGGGTTGTTAAGATTATTATTATTATTTTTTTAGAAGTCTGATGATAATGTAATGCATTTATTTGATCAAAACTACAATAAAACAGTAATATGTGAAATGCTGTCACAATTTAATCTTTAACATTGTAAACACAAATGTAAATATAATTTATTCCCATGAAGGCTAAACTGAATTTTCAGCAGCCATTATTCCAGTGTTCAGTGTCACATGATCCTTCAGAAATTATTCTAATATGCCGACTTTCTGCTCAAGAAAGAAATCTTAGAATTATCATGAAACTGTTAAGTTAGGAGTTGAAATGCATCACAAACTCTCACCTGTGTTACTCACTTCTTCTCCACCATAAGGTATCCAGGAAGGATTGACTCCTGTGGCAAGATTCCAGATTTCCGTCAGATTTATAGAGAAAATGCTGCTCCACATTCCTTTAAAACCACACACAGTGTTTGCACTTATTAATTCTGACTTATTACAGTTTACATAATTTGCTTACAGCATAGGATCATGTTCAAATAGAGATGTAGACTCCCCCTATTGGTCATAGAAAGCAACACACTTTTTTAGATTCGAGGTGCAAAATGCCACTTTCTCCTTCTCTTTTTTACGGCCTTCAGTTTTTCTTTTGTTTCATGTTTTCATTATGTGCATAAACGCACATGCACTCAAACTCACCTACAAGAAAGGACAATCCCGTTTCAGGGAGTTTCTTGACCATGTGACCGAGGTAATATTCACTCCCGAAATTCTGTGCAGGTACAAAGGCACCGTATTTGGGAAATCCAACCTCATATGGAGTGAATTCACACCATTCTAAACAGGAAACAGAAATAAACATAGGATTATTGATCTGTTATAAGCTCTTTTGTTCGCAAAACATCAAGCTACAAGCTACCTTACTTAAGCATACAGTGAACCTAATCTAAAAATGTTCTGTTTCTGGTTTCTGGTCCTAATCTAAAAAAAGTTGCTGCATAGTCTCTTACAGTTATTAATACTGTACATCACTTCACAGGAAACTGATACTGAAATTAATCCAACAGTCATTGCACATCACTTCAGCACTTGAAGAAGTTTTATTAATATAAAGGCAGATTTGTACTTGACTGGTCACAATTATAAAGTGCACAAGGTGCAACAGCTACAATGTAACATTAATATAACCAAATTACATTTATTTTCATTTTATACAACACAACAGGCATTTATGACTTTTGAATCCTTTTAAATGACATTTTATATTAATTACATGTCAAATAAAACCTGGATGCCTTATATATACTCTACAAGTATAATACAAACACTTGGTATGGTATCTTATATTAGCCTATATTACAGAATTATACTATCATACCTCAAGCTACCATACTTAATATGCACGCCTTAACTAAATGACATTGCAGATTGTTCCAAATGAATGCATTTAATCAAATGCCATGAACTTCAATACAAAACAAACCTTTGACTATATAAGAAAGTCTGGTTTACTTATTAGACAGTATGAGTTTATAATATATAAACTGTCTGACAGATAGGTAAACCAACAGATATGTAAAAACCACATTTTGATTATATGAACACTATTCAAACAATTGCAAAGCAGTTTGTATGTAAATAATATGTAAGCATTTTATAATATTAATTTAGTATATTATTAAGTGAACTACTGTTACTCTTAAAACAAAGCAGAACATACATCGACGCCCAATGACATCATACCACCTTGACTCAAATAACGTGTGAGACCAGTACAGCAGGCAGTATCTATCCTATACAAATTATGCTCTTTACAGAAAGCGCACCTAAGCACAATTGTGTTCTTTGTTTGACAGTTAATACTGCGCTATTATGAACTTACCACCCATGTGTTGTTTATATACATTGTTTATATGTGAATATGATTCAGATTCATGTCTTAGTCTGAAACAAGAAGCTGAAAGGCACTTACATTTTTATTAGTACATACCTGCATCTGTTATACTTTCTGTTTTGGCTTGCTTTAGGTTAACTGCTGTGAATATGGGGAGAGGGTTCTGGCCTTCAGACACTGTCTTCTGCATTCCAGATAGTGTACCCATGGGCTTCTGTAAATGGAAAGTGTATTATATTGTGTACCAAATTTTAACAGACAGTCAAAACTGACAGCAAACACAATTTGTGCTATTTTTTATTTTTTTTTACCTTCCCTTGGAAAAGATACTCTAAAGCTAGACCCCACATGTCGATGAGAGACACAAGGTGTCCTTCCTTCTCTCGCTCTTCCATCCTCTGTTTGTATTCCTTTAGCTGCTCTGAGGAAAACATACTGTGCACCTTTTTAGAGAGCTCCTTCTTTATAGACTCCATAGACTTGTCAAAGCCACCCTTTGACCAGTTAGGGTCTCCATAAATAGAGCCTAGGGCCCTGAAATATGAAAATTAAACAAAAAATACAGTCTGACCGGCTGACGTACAGGAAAAATGCTACACATGGTTTTTATCAGTCTGTCTAGAAACAAAGTCATGTTTAAAAATACACTAAGACTCTTTATTCTCACCAAGTGGCGCCTGAAACCCCTGTGATGTAGCTGACTGCATCAAGAAGCTGGATCTTCTGCAGACCCTGAAGGCTACCGTATGTGCTTGTTAATGCTCTGCTCCCACCACCGGAACACACCACAGCCACCACTGGGACCTGACGAGTCACATCAAACACAGAATTACATTTTAGTCTATTTGTTGTTGGGTATTTGTATTCTATACAACATTAGACTCAGATTTGACTGCATATTGTACAGCAGGAAAACATCCCTCAGTTCTTTGCTGAGTATGTGGGTGATTTGTGCTTGTGTCTGAAGTACCTTGCTGGGCTCAGGTGCAGAGCTGAGCTTCAGGGCTTTCTGTAGGGCCTGTGACACAACCTTTTTTCTCTTCACCAGAAAATTCTTTTCTTCCACTGGGATATCAAAATCCAGACGCACATCCAACTCTTCATCAGAGCTTCAGAACACACAAAACCGTTTTTAATTCTGAGGTTAGGGTGGATTTGAAATGAAAGCTGATAAATAGTATTGTAATTAACAATATTTCATTTAATACATTCAAAATACAATTTACTATTAAACTACTACTGAAGATTGATGTGAAAAAATTCACGATTTGTTACCGATCATCTCTTTTCAGTTGCAGATCAACCTTATTCTTTGAAAAAAAAGAAAAGTCTTTCTTTTAAAATGCACAAAATATGAGTATAAATACACGATTGTTTAATATATTAAATATGAGAAAAGATGGTGAGAAATTGATAGTACTTAGTTACTCTATAATGTGTTAATATATTAATCAGTAAAACATTCTTGGAGCGTCACTTTCAGATTAGTGGTGTCAAACGATTAATTGCATCCAAAATAAAAGTTTTTGTTTATCTAATATATGTCTTGTGTACTCTGTATATTTATTATGTACTGTATATAGAGTATAAAAACACACACACGCATAGAGTATTTATTTTCTAAATGTTTACCTGTATTTACACTTACATTTTTCTGAAATATATAAATGCATGTGTGTGAATTTATATATACATAATACATACAGTGTACACAGTACACAAACATATATAATGTACACAAAAGCTTTTATTTTGCATGCAATAAATCGCGATTGATCGTTTAGCAGCGCTAATTCAGATTTAATATATTAATGAATAAATAACTCACCTCTCCCAGAGGCCAAGAGACTGTCATCTGTTGTTTGGCTGGTAATGGTTTTAAAGGGATAGAAGTCAATCCAATGTCCACAGGGTCTGGAACAGCCGCATCCACTACTACTGTCCCAACCTGGAGAAAAGTATGTTCAAGCAAACATTTCAAGCAAAACTGTGTTTGTTTCATGTGCTTTATAAATCTACCAGCTATGATGTGAGACACAGTATACATACACACTGTTCCATAAGTAATACATTGTACAGTATGTGGGAGATTTTACAGCAATTTGCAATAAAATTGGAAAGCTAGTTGTCATGGATGACCTACATTTTCTGAGCTGAGAACAGTATCTGAGGTCAGAAAAAGTTCAGTTTCCAGGTCTCGGTTAATGAAGTAACGTAACGTTTTCAGCAAGCTGGAGCTCTCCTCAGAATTTGAGATCACGAAATCCTCTTTGTATGCCCCTTTCAGTTTTAACACCATGTTCTGCGTTGCTGGAAAACACAGGGAGTAAGCCAAAAAACACCTAAATCTAGGATTACATGTGTTTTCAAAATTAATTTATAGAACAGAGCATTTTCATTTTCTTTTACAGTTATTTCTGAATACCACTGAATTCTCAGCAGCTGTCTAATATCTAAGCATTTGCATGGGAAATGTGGATGAAAATGTCTTTATTTACCTTCAGTCTTCTTTAGAAGCTTGTCTATCTCCACATTCAGCTCACAAAAAGGACCTGCCTGTTTAAAAGCAAAGCATAACGCTCATCTGATAAAGGTTATCTTATATATTTTTGAGGGTTTAGTTAAGATTGTATGTAGCCTTTGTTAAAACTGTAGCTTTTTAGGAAGACACCTTCTTATACTGTACATCAGAAAATAATTTGTAATCATCTGTCTGCAACACATGACACAGATAAGAAAACTGTAGTAAAGCTTCGTACCACCAAAACTCCATTAGAGAAGCATGGCGTTGGTGGCTCAGAGCTGAAACACAAAACGGACACTTTCAGATTTATGTGTATAGACATGCATATTCAACTGGTATACACTTGTACCTATTTTTTTTTAAATAATCACAAGAACTGCTGAAGGCATACTCACTCACCTCGTAGTGATCTCAAACTCTACCCACAGTTCATCCTTGTTCTGAAAAAGAAAGTAGTCACAAATCAAATATCAAGGGTTCTGTCAACTAGGTGTTTACTTTATGTTAAAATGTCTGTTTAGTTATGAATTCTACATATAGCACTGACCTTGTCATTTATTCTAAAGCACTTGGTCTCCTTTTTCCCAGGTGTGAGGTTATTGATGTCAAATAGGATAGTGGCACACTGGTCATCTCTCATTAATGGATCCTCATCATAGATCAAGATTTCTAGAATGTTCTGTGTATAGAGAAGAGAAAAGTGCTGTTCATATGACACATCTTACTGGAGAGATAAATAACGGGGGTTAGAAATAGGATATAATAGAATTAAACATTCTAAGATCAGACAAAATCTTAGTGGTTTACCTTGATGTTACTGTGCACTCTGAAATTGAAAGTTTCATTCCATTCAGGATTATCGCTATTTGATATAGTCTTGGTGCGATTTGTACGGGTCGATGCCGTGGGTAAGTTCAGGATGACATAGCAGTCAGACGCAGACACTAAAAAGAAATTGAGGTGGTGTTGGAAAAGTTGCTAAGTTGGCTGACAGAATTACAGTAAGTGTTAATCTATTTGTTTGCATGTATACTCATGAATTGAGGTTATAAAACTTTAGGACAAAGGCTTTTGAAAGCCCAGAAACATCTTTAAAAATCTGTTACGTAAGCAAAGTATTATATCTATACTGATTTAGACTTTGAGATAAGAAAAAAGATTGCTACTACTATACAGTATAGTGCATGAGTAACTAGTAGCGCAAGTTCAAGTAACAACACACATTTGTAATAAAAACCACAAACTAGTTTAGACATGTTTGCTTTAAACTTTGTACACACTTTATTTTTTATTATTGCAATAATACTTTACTCTTTTGCTAAAAAGAAAAATGTACATTTGTAAATGGATATATTAGGCTGCTGTTAAGAGGACAAATCGTCTCACGGTAGTCATAGGACTGATGGATCTTCGCATGCAAAACTTTGACTGACAAATTCCAGTACGGCTTGACTTCTCTCTGTTAAAAGCAAACCAGACACAGAATAGGAAGTGGTTGAGAAATAATGAAAAATAATGTCATCTGTCTACAAAAGTGTATGTACAACACATGATCTATGATCACAAGATCTATACGGTTTACTGATATATATATAAAAAAAAATAAGTACTGTTTGTTACTATTAGTATCTCTTTGCAAAAATGTTTAATTACATTACAATCATATAAAGAAATACAGAGAGGAAATACTTGCTAACCTTAAGCATTGTTGAATGCTTGCGCTGAGATCAGGATCCAGCTGCCTGTGAACCTCACAGAAGAAACGCATGTGAACGCAAAAGCTGGTGCATGCGCAGTCTGAAAAGTTATTTTTCCTGCTTATCAAGAATACATTCCAAGAATACATACTGGTTTTCTTCGAAAGTCACAAGTCAATCTTCTCCTTCACAATGTCAGGTTTTCATAATAACGCATATTGTTAAGACATGCTAGAACAAGACAGAATGCTTTTACAGCGAACTGATATAAATCTATGTATGTAAAAGGAGAGCAAACATTCAACGTGATGGGGAATTCAAAATAAAATTCCTCTTTGATGACAGTTTTTTGCTTCTACAAAAATAGAAACATTATAAACTGTCATCTCTTTTACAATGATTCACCCAGTTTTATTTCTTAACTCAAGTGTTCAGGTTTTTTTTTTTCACCTCAGAGTGATGTCTGATGTTCTGCTTAAATGAAGTTGCATTATTTATTTCAGTCTACATTCACTTGCTAACTTGTTTTTCAATGGATTTTAAGCGGATATGCACCCAGGTCAATGAATACAATGTTGCTTCAGAAGAATATGTTCAGTATGTCTAGACCTGTCTTAGACTCTGGGTATAACTAGTAAAGTAGCTTGAGTGCTGTTCCTCTTTTAAAGCCAATATCACAGGGTCATAGCTATTCAGCAAAAATATTTTCTGACTCATTACATTTCACATCCTATTTCTTTATAAGTGTTACTGTAACATGCAGACTTAAATACAAAGAGAAAAATAGAATGATGAAAGAAGACTGATACACCAATTTTTTTATTTTTAGAACTTGACTGAAAGAACAACTGCAAATATTTTTCTTATCCCATAAAAGACTAGGCCTATAGCATACTTATAAACTACATAACAGTGTGAACACGTTATCATTGGAAGTATTGTTACTGTGTTTTATGCGTGTGCTGTTGTTCTGACTATTTTTAATCTGATTGGTAACATTATTTTTCAAGAACTAGAATGTTCACTACGTTGTCAGTGGGTGGGGCAAATACATCTTTATTTAATTCACAGTAAAGCACAAAAAGACACGCTGTTCCAGTGAACCAATTACAGACTAGTTGTAAAATGACTAATTCCTCTCTTTCTTTTAGGTGCCTACTAGTCTGCACCATAGACTGTACAAAAACAGGTCCCCAGAACCCGCTCGAGTGCTCCGTAGTTGTGGTTGTATCAATAACAGACCACTAGATGGCGTTGAATAATCAGAGTTCTATTATAGGGATATAAATAAAAGGTTCTGCCCTAAGCATGTAAGTTACAAGTTTGTGAAAATACTACAAGTGTCAGGTAAACATAAAGTAGGTTATGAATATACTTAAGATTCACAAATACACCAGACGCGAGAGGCGCGATGCGACATGACAAATCCATGCTCCGGCACTCTCCATTTCAAATATTAATATTAATATTAAGAGAATCGTGAAATAGTTTCCTCAAAAATATGAAGCAGCACAAGTGTTTTCAGCATTAAAATAATCAGAAATGGTTACTTTGCATCAAGTCAGCATATTATAATAATTTCTGAAGGATTATGTGAAAATATTTCACAATATTACAGTGTTTACTGTATTATTTAATAAATAAAAAATAAAAGTAATAATAATAATAATAATAATAATAATAATAAACATTTTTTGATGTACGCTTTACATTTATGCTTGCTGTGTTTTGTGTTTTAACTGTTTTACTGTTTATAATAGACAGTTTAATGACAAGCTCAATGTGACAACTTGCCCCATCGCGCCGTTTGTTGTCAAACCGTTATCAAAGAACTGTATATTTTTCGATGCCACTGTGCCACAAATGTTCAAAACCATTTTGTAGCCAAAAATGTAAGGCATTCGTCTGTATAGGATTTCTAAAATAACAATTATGATATATTTATTGTGACAAATAATTATTGTCATGAATGAAAGTTACAACTAGCCTCGCGCGAAGTCGTTATGTCACCAGAAGATGGCGTCCGCCGCTAAACTGTAGGGGACCTAGGAAGCGTCGTCACAAACGCAAATGTGCTCAAAGTCTGTTTCCATTCTCCACATTTTTGTAAATAAGTTTTAACCTACGTTTTCTTTTCCCTGGCTACCTTTGATTATAGATACTTCTCCAATGGCTCAATTAACCAACTGCTGAAATATATCAACTAGCCTACTGACGGTATGTGTTCCCAGATTTTGTTCGCGTTCTTCGCTTAAAGAAATCTTAAGAAACACATTTCAGTGTATGTGCAGTTAAGGTGTCATAACCAGACTTTGTATTGACTGTGTCGTTTTGAATCACTCCAGCACAGTCCCATTCATTCACATACAGATCCTATCTTCCCAAAAAGTCGCCCATACAAATTGTCAGTGTATTACCAATACTCCACAGCGTGTCGCATTCATTTACCCTCAAACTCATAGCGGTGCTGTAACAGATTGAGGTTTTTAGGATGCTCCTATAAGTACAGCTTTGTGGATAAAATCCCGAAACCAAGCTTAAGTGGGACGGTAAAGGGGGAAGGGAGATCTTTATCCTAAAAAGCAAAATGCTGCATGAAATTTTATAACTGCAGATTGTTCCACTGGGAAAATATTTCTTGTCAGAAATTACTTTCGAATCTATTATTTTTTAGATAATATAACGTATTTATCAGTGCAAATATTTTCGTTTGTTTAAAGAGGAGGGGGAAAAACTTAGTGAAAATGTTTACAGCTCCTTTGTTTAGAAGATTAAATTTTTTTCTTTCAAATGACTTTTCCCCTTCGATTACAAAGCTTTTGTGTGCCTTTTGAATTATTTAAAAACTTTAAATGACTGTACTTTTTAATTTAACAAGACCATGTTGGCTTTTGTTAAAGCTTTTGTTGCACATAAAAGGAAACTGAAAACACAAATTCCTCGTCTCTTTGCAGCCCAGTTCATTTAATTGAAATTGGAGTGATTGTCTGAGATTTCGTCTCAAAGATGAGCGCCATGGCTCCAAACACCCCTCCTGCTCCACCTGTAATGGCCCTGAAACCCCACATTAGACCCTCACAAAATGTGCTCTGATGAGAAACCTCAGCCTGTGTGCTTAAACACAGACTCCAGGTCAGACTGACACACTTAGATGAAGCTGTGTTTTTTTTTTTTCTCTCTCTCTCTCTGCTGGTATTAAATATTCTATTATGATTTGAAGATGGTTCCTAGCACGTTTTGAACAGGAGAGCCAGAGGCTGTGAAACGGTATTGATTTGTTAAATCTGAATGAAAGGCTTTAGGTAACAGGATGGAAGAGAAAGAGAGGAAACATTGACGACATGCCCTCCAAAACAATTATCTGAAAATCACTTCCGTTTGAAAACAGCCAGGTCTGTGTCTAATCCTTGAGAATATACAAACCTCCATGCAATTTTGAGACATTGTAAAACAATGAATATAAGACCTGCCTGAAAGTACCAGACTTAAAAAAATTTTTTTACTTGATTGTCTACAAATACACACTTTATAATACACAGACTCTACACAATCAGATATCATATTTAATTGATAATACAGATAGATAGATTTAAATCTATAGAGTCCCCTTTAAAATACACCTAAATACAAACACCTCTATTGTTTTCATTTATTTTTGTTTGCACTGTTTATCTCTTTTCAATTTCTATACATTCTGTTTTTTGCAAAACGTCATAAATCATTGGAATGATCACCATGTACAGGTAATCAAACCTGTAAGCATCATTATGTTATGGATTCTTGTTTAAGTGCTGTATTTACATGTCACATGAAGGTTCAAAATCCTGAACTTTTTTACTTTGTCTAGATAGAAGCAGCTGTCTGCTTCATCCCCCCCAACACAAGCAACAATCCACCTTTGTGTGAGAGTATGAACCTTTCAGAATATCATTTCAGAACAACCCCTCTCTAGCAGTAGCATGGTATGTTTAGAAACCGTTCCCAGGTTTTGGCTCTACTTGTACATTTGACACGTCGTAGATGGCAGAAAGAGGTACGAGGAACATTAGCAGAATAAAGGTGCTAGCGATATAGAAGAGAGCCTGCTTAGCTCTACTAATGAGCTATTAAGAGCAAGATAGGACTCAAGTCTCTCCCCCTCGGCCTCTTTTGCAGCCAAAACACACTTTGTCTGGTAATGGGTGTATTAGCGGAGTAAGATTGAACTGGTTTTAGTTGGGGGTGGCGAGATAGATCTGTGTGCATGATTTTTTTACCTTATTACAGAAGCATAATTCCAGGTTTTCATTGTTGAAACACGGAAATACAATAGCACCTAGACTTTAGTGCCTTTATTTTTATTTTATTTTATGTTTCATCACAGTGTTGTAATTTAGTTTTACGAACCGATGAACAATTTGTAATTATGGATGCGTATCAATGCCAAAACGGTTTAACTGTCTATTTTAGATATTGATATTTTTTATTTTTCAATATTGTTATTCAGTTTTGCATTCAAATTTTCACATTTTTAAGTTTGCTTAAAGTGAATGTTTAATAACACTATTATATGGCACTTTTTATATGGTATATTTCTCTTTATAAAGTGTATAATTCACTTGCAGAATTTAAAATGACTTTTTTTGTCTTCATTGTTGTTTTATTTTATTATATTTTTAGCAAAAAGTTTTTTTTGTTTTGTTTTTTTTACAATATTATTTAATAAAATAGTATAGAATTTCAATGTCAGCCATTTATTGGTTATCGGCTGTAACATTAAAACTAAACAAAAATAAATTAAAACCAAAATGAAATATTAAACCTTGAAAATGTTATCACTATAGGCCAGAATTTTTATATTGGTACGTAATGGTACATATGTATGGATTTATTTTTGCTTGATTATTAATCAGTTTTTGTGACATTAAATAGTTCTGAAATGCAATCAATATTGAATTGTGGGTGTCTGAATAGTTTTACACATTCATAACATCCACATAGACATTTTAAGAAGCAGGTATTCTTAATGAAAGTAGTGATCAGTAGTCCTGGCCTTTTTTATCATTCTTATGCACTGTTTTTCCCAAATCCCCAGGAGGTTTGTAAAATCTTGGAGTTCTGTGTAACCCACTTGCTGCATCCCCCAGACTCAAAGGAGCTGCACAAAATGTGCCCTTCCCATCTTCAGGTATTGTCATGTCATGTCTTATTTCTAATTTATCTATTGATATGTCTCCCATCTGTCTTTTTGTCTCTATATCTATGTGTGTTTCTGCCCATCTCGCCTTTGTCCCTCTTCTCTTTGGACGCTGAAGTGTTTTGTTGTCTCTAAATAAATGAGGTGGGTGAGTTTTGCCATTCTGACTCTGTGGGCTTTACTTACCATCTGATGGGAGGCTTTACCAGCAGTGACACAATAGAGACAAACAGAGAGGAAGAGGAAACAGCACTCATATTGTTCTGGGATCTTCACAGCTACTTCATTAGGGGATATCTGAATAACCTTCACACAGTAATGTAAAAAAATAAATAAAAGATAGCCGAAAGCCCAAATATGCCATGTCGAAAATATTAGCATTTCAGAATGTTATGACTGCTATTGTTAACCACAGAAATGACTAAACTGAAGGTCAGGACATTAATTTTCAACACAAATCACTAAATTGTTGCGTTTTACGAGGCTTTAGACGCTGTCAGTGCAGTTTGATTTCAGATAATGTGTCCCTCATACCACTCACACGATTATAATGAAAATACAGTGGAATTTATATTTCCACTCAAATATTTGTAATACTTTTAAGTATCAAAAGGTTGAGGCGTAATTTGCATGACTGCAGGATCGAACATTTCCTGACACTCTATCTGCAGTACATGAATTGGTGGTAAACCTGGTTAACACACCAGCTTTAAACAAGAATAGTCTAAGCTCGCTGGTTTGGTGGCACTCTAGTTATTTGACCAGCATAGGCATTTTATTCATATTGATCAGCCATGTTGGAAGCTGGTTGACCAAGTTGTTCCTCCTGGTAAAGCTAGGTGAGACACATGCATTATCAAAATATGTGTTGCCTTTGTACTGTACATTATCTACCCCTAAAGTATACTGATATTTTAATGGTTGATATTAGTAACTCAAGGGTTAATATTAATAACTATTTGTATCTGAAGGGTCAATATTCATAATTTGAAAGTAAATATATGTATTACTACCGTAAAACTTGATAATAGTAAGGTTACATAATTAGTTCCTTAAATGTTGACATTTATAACTTCTGCATTCATATTAGCATCTTTAGGGTTGATATTCGTTATTTAAGGGTATATATTAGTAACTTAAGAGATGATATTGACTAAAGAGAGAATATAAGAGTCTTAAAACAAAGTAGGAACCCTCATCCCAAACCTAACATATGTTGTTCTTTTCAACAGGTATCACACAGGACCGACAGTATTCAAAAGCAAAAGCTATTTGAAGACGCCTCTGCACCAAGACATTTTAGTGTCCCACAGCCTCCGTGCAGGACATCTTCATCTTTTGTTGGCCTGGAACATCTCAGACCACAGCTGGTGCGCGTCCCACCGAACACTTTTTCCCAAGCTCGGTGCAGAATCACCCCGTTGCCCCTGCGGCCCCCTTTCGTAGCCTCCTCTTACCTTTTCTTTAAACAATCCCTCCCTCTCATCTTTTCTTTAAACAACCTTTCCCTCTCTCCAACAGGCTGCCCCACACACTCGGTAAATGAAGTTAGTCCAGCACCCCCCTCCCCATCCTCTTCTGCTCCCTACCAGACACACTCACAGAATTGTTTGTTAATAGTCCAATTAGATAATTGCCATCTTTCACTCCTTTTGCTCTCCGTTTCCCATAAAGGACTGAATGGCTTTGGGAGGGGGGGAGTTCAGCATGAAGAGGGCCTCTGGCCCTGCAAGGTGACAAGAAGGGTCTGAGTCTGTTCCCTGCTCGCAACCATTGGCTTGAATTGAATCATTGTAGCCTAATCAATGGTCTTATTGGATTACAGACCACTGCTGTTCCCCCAGATATTGTTGCGTTGACAATGAAAATAGGCGAGACTGAGTGGGTGGGTGTGTAGTGGTGTGGAAGGAGTGGAGGAGGGGGGTCGCTTTGGGTGTTAGCGTTGGGATCTCGGGCAGGTTGAGTTTTTTAGCTGTGCTTTAACAGGTTTCTTGTAGGGTAAGGTGGATAAGTGATGGTAGCATTGGATTGGGGTTTGGATTAGAGGTGCTGGGTAACTCAGAGTGGTTGTGCGCACTGTCCCCCATTTGACAGAGTTCCCTTGTGTTCATATCTTTCTTTTGTCAATCTGTGTTCATTACCACTACAGATTCCGAGCGAAGTGGATTCCATTTTTTTTTTCGTATTCCAGGTCTCTCCGCCTCCCTCATTCTTTTTCTCTGTCTCTCTCTCTCTTTTGCTCTCCACCGATCTTTTCCTCTCTCTCTTTTCGCTCTTTTGCTTGTATTAGCTCCGAGGGTGCAGCTTGTGGTATCGGGCCGTTATCCAGGGGGGAGATTCGCCAGCCTGTACGTAAAGTTAGCCCAACCAAACATCTACAGCCCGAGAGCAGGAGAACAGCCAGTGCTGGGGCATCGAGGAATGAAGTGGAACTTTTCTGACGGTCCGTAATTGCGCGTGGTGGCGATTCGAGGCAAATCATCTCCCTTGAACCTTTGCGAACGAGGGTGGAGAGGGGGGTCGGAGTGAGTGGACCCCTCAATCAGGACAATGTGTATTTCCCAAACAGTTTAGAGTATTCATGAGGTTACGCAAATGTGGAGGCAGCAAAATTACCGTAATCAATTGAAGCGGCGAGCATGCGTCTGTCCACAGCTCTGATTACCCGGAGATCAGCCTGATGTGAACGTTACAAGGAGAGGAGCTGTTAAATTGCTGTTGAATTTGGGTGAGAAGTCTATGATCATTGGGCAAGTGAGTCTGCACAGAGATAATAGAGCAGATCAGTGGACCGGGCAAGTGCTGGTCGCACATTAGCTATCTGACTTCGACTCCAAGCTGCTGATTTACAGAAAGACCAAACCTATATTACCCAGAATAAGCAGTGTGTGTTCATACCCGAATAGTTATTTCTTTCCAAGAAGGAGAAAAAGACGGCAAAATCTTCGTAGAGGATAGGAGACTATGGAAGTCCACTACAGCCAAGACTCAGAGCCTGGAATGTTGCTGAAGAATGGACTAAAGGAGGGGAAAGAGGGAAAGGATTCCCAGGGGAACATTTCAAAATCGTTCCTGAAGGACCAGCAGGAGTCCTTCTCTCCATCCGGACCGGTGGAAAACTGCGAAAAGAGCCGGACGAGCTCAGGAGATCCTGATTACTGCCGGAGGATTCTAGTTCGAGGTAAGTTTAAAAACACTCCCGTGGAGCTTTCTGTATATTTTGTTCTCAAAAAACCCCAAAAAAAACAACGGAAATCGACATAACGGGAACTTTTACTTTTTGCTTTTTGTGATAGTTCTTCTGAGTCGCTGGTTTGGTTTTTTATTTTTTATTTCTTTCCTCCATGAGTGAGTGTATAGATTTGAGCATGCACAAGTGTTCATGATGCAAATTGATCTTTGCTAAATTGAGAACTGGACAAAACTAGGTCTCGTTTGAAGTAAAACAATTATGATTTTTATCTTATCAGCTCTTTTGGTGTGTCTTATAGCTTTCTGATCCAATTTCTCTGCTGCAAATATTTGCAAATGCTATTTAAAAGAATATCGAACATATATTACTATTATCAACATAAACACGCAAATAAATAGAATAATTATAAAATCTGGAAAGTACTTTAGAACTATGTTTTTGTGAGGGTTTGATTTCTTTACAGTACAGTTTCTGTGATTGTGAGATTTCAGAAATTATTTTGTTCTTTTTATACATAATGAAAACGTTTTACTTTTTTTGCATAGATGATTATGTTGGTTCTCATTTATAGATAGTCTTACTATCTCTGCCTTTTTATAAATATATATGCGTTTATATATGCGTAACATTCACATTAAGTTTTTTTGTTTTCAGATAATATAATGTTTTTGGAACAATTTAGCTAAAAGCTGCTTGTCTATATTTGTATTAAATTACTAAGATAGTTGTGGAGCCCCTGCTGCTTGTGTCAGCTGATTGTGAAATTCTGGAGAGCAATCAGCTCCATTAATTTATTTAGGTTGTGAAGCTAAATCTAGGTCAGTCTCGGAGGCCTGCGGAAATATGAGGAAATTAACCTGATGAAATTATTGTTTTCAATTCAGCAGCCAGTACAATTATTCAGTATCTGGATTTGAATAATTATGGAGACCAGTGTGTGTGTGTTTTTTATTATCATGAAGATGACACAAAGCTTAACTAATTTTTTAAAGAATGTTTTTATTGCTCAAGAATGCTGGAGCACGGTTCTACACATCACAAAGACACAAATAACAACAAACATAATAACTTTAATAACTCACCAGCTAACATGTTTGGTGCATTTTTTAGATATTTTATTATAACTTTGGTTTTTAAAACACGCATTTATCTCTCTGTTTTAGTGCATTTACTTCATTAAATACTTTATTGTTCGACATTTTTAGTAATCATTTCTTCCGTTTTAAGATCGAAGACCAATTAGAAAAATTTATGACATATGCAAAAGACAGAATAATACAAAATTGTTTTGCAGTATGATTTGAGAGACTTTTTTGTATTTTTGTGTTTTATGCAAGTTTTTAACTACTATTTTAACATGCTTTAAGCTTTAATTTAGTCAACATTATTTTCCTACATGGTGATTTGTTAGGATTTAAAATAAAACATTTTTGTTTTAATGACTAAAATAATAAGAGTCTAGTCTGCATTTGTATGGCATTGATGTGCAATGATATAACTACAAAACACTGACATTTTTAACAGCTTGTGGTGTAAAAATAATTTTCTTGATTAAAAACTTTTAATGTTTTGTTGGTTATTTAGCCACAAAAATTGTGCAGTGTTTAATAAGTTTTGCATGATTACCTATATTACATTTTTTTCTAATGATTTCTTCTAATTATATGTACAGGTATTTTAACGCTAATCTTATAGCAGGTATGACAATTTGCTAAAAATATTTTCTTATCACATTTAGATGCCAAAGGTTCAATTCGAGAGATTATTCTCCCTAAGGGTCTGGATCTTGACCGACCAAAGCGTACTAGGACCTCGTTCACAGCAGAACAGCTGTACAGACTGGAGATGGAGTTTCAGCGGTGCCAGTATGTTGTGGGACGAGAACGAACCGAACTTGCTCGACAACTTAACCTGTCTGAAACTCAGGTACACGATCAAATACACATATCCATACACACAAATACAAGTGCATAGAAATAAAACAATCATTATAAATACTACTGAAATAAACCAGTACAATAAAAACACAAAAATAATCACGCAAATGGACTCTCCCAAACATATTTATCCTCATGACGCATATATGAGGCATAATGATGAATATTATTTAATGTAATTAAAATGTATTGTAGATGCTCTGTACAAATGAAAAGACCTGGTACCTGGTAACAAGCTGTTCTGTCTATGGTTTTGATATTTATTTAATTAGCATTTTGTTCATCCTGTGGCATCCCTTCAGACCACGTAAAACATCAGTGATCCGATCACATCTTCCTGACATTTTCTCGGATAATTCCCTTTTTTCTGCCCTCTCCATCAGCGCAATAGTTTGATGTTTTGTTAGTGGCATAAATGCCCGCTTTACAAAAATAAGCCCAGCGATGCATTTGCGGCACATGCTTTGCGCAGGGGTCAGCAAGAGGTCACAAGCTGGAGATTACATGACTGAACTGTACATGCACTCTCTCTCTCCCTGCCTCGATTTATCCCTCTCTCTCTCTCTCTCTCTCTCTCTCTCTCTCTCTCTTTACGTGTCTCCCTGGATAATCTGCCGTCCGGGGAAACTCTGACTGTAATAGTAAAGCTAATTTTGGAACCTACGTTTGTATTTGTTTATTCATTAGTAATCATGTTCATTATACCACATGTTCGCATGGCCTACAGTACTACATTTAATAAGGAAAAAAGACATGATACAAAGACATCTACTTATTCTCACTACACCACTCAATCTTTCAGTCGTGTATTGATCGGAGCTCCCCTAATTAAACACCCTGAACACCTGCAGACTGACAATGCGGTCTCAAAGTTTCTAATTCTATTGGCCATTTGAACTGTGTCACATTCTATCACATCATCACCCCACTAACGACTTTAAAATTCTTCTGCTCTCCTGTGGGGTGAAATGAAGACATTTAAAGCCCTGAGGCAGATCGGTGCTGCGAACACATGGAGCACAATAGAGTTAGCTTCGCTAATGCCCTCTCTAATGCCCCGTGCTGCAGTGCAGCTCCAATCCATGCCTTGATTACATTAAAGCTTCCTGTGTCTGTTCTTGGCCGCCTGATGAGGAGGATGAAGTGCTCTTTAATGACGACTTCGTCAAATTAACATTGTGTTCCGAAACACGAAACATTCTGTGGAAAGTGAAAGTGTACCAGCAATGCATCTAGTAGTTTTAAAAATGCATAGAGAACGACGGAAAATATTATGTTTTTATAAAGGTGGAATTGCTGGTAATTAATTTTTTTTTTTTTTTATGAGCTTCCGGGTCATAGTATCCACAAAACATTGTGAGATTAAACAACTGCAAACAACAAATGTACATTTTAGTGATTTAGAGACAATAGCAGGTTTGAAATGATAATTCAATATTTAGCATTCCATTACAACACTGATGAAACTGTTAAGGCGTTCCCTTTGTATAACTAGCGGCTGTTAAAACAGCAGCATAAGAGCTTTATTTAATCTTTATTTATCCAAAAACATTTAAATAGTATTACGATATTTATTGTGACGTATTTAAGTGGTTTATTTTAGTGTTATTTTTATATGTGACAGTTAAACTGCGTGACACAATTCTGAGATGTTAGTCATACTTCATTGTTCTTATTCCTCTGAAGCTATTATAGATCATTTGAAGTACAGCGAGTATAAAGCGTGCCTCCTTTTCTCTATAGAAAATAAATATATATTATGATTTTGTTCAGCCATTGGAACTTGATATTAAACATGTATTATCAGGAAACTGCCATTCCTCTTTCTTTGTAATCCTAAATTAAATGGATACAGTACAATTGTGTGGTTCAAAACCATATTGATCCATCCGTCCTTGCTAAAGGAGGAAATGTTTGGTGTTTTTTCAAAAGAATACACTCTTAACGATAAAGGTGCTTAAAAAGTTCTTCATAGTAATGCCATAGAAGAACCATTTTTGGTTCCACAAAGAACCATTCAGAACCAGTCAAAGGTTCTTTAAAGAACCATCTTTTGCCTACCTTTTTATAATCTGAAGAACCTTCTTTCGTTTTGTGAAACGGAATGGTTCTTCGGATGTTTGAAGGTTCTTAATGGAACCATTTAGACAAAAAGGTTCTTTTTATGGCATCGTGAATTTAATTTTTAAGAGTGTAAGTGCATGTTTTAAATAGGTTTATATTTACAGTTACCTTTAATTTAAAAATAAGTGTCACTTACACTCAAAATTAATTTTATTTTTAACTAACCCACATTTTTTTTACTGCTCCAAAATACATATTAAATTGGTGCATTAAGAATGAAATATTTCCAACTGTTAATTTAAAAAGATTTAGGTTCTACATAATCTAATTACATTTGAACTTTTATAGTTTCTATAATTAACATTAAAAAAAAAAAGTTTAACTTTGTAAACTTTACCTTTATTTTAATGTATTTATTTTTATTTTAATATATATAATTGATTTCTATTTCTATTTAAATCAGTCTGAAGTAGGATTAACATTATGCGTTATGCAGGCTTACTGTATTTTCCTTATTGCATTGCTTTTTGTTCTGTTTTCATTTCTAATATCATTCTCTCTGCAGGTAAAGGTGTGGTTCCAGAATCGTCGCACTAAGCAGAAGAAGGATCAGGGGAAGGATTCTGAGCTGCGCTCCGTGGTCTCTGAGACAGCTGCCACCTGCAGCGTCCTGCGTCTCCTGGAGCAGGGCCGGCTCCTCACTCCCCCAGGCCTGCCAGGGTTGCTGCCCCACTGCGGGAGCTCGTCGCTAGGCTCAGCCCTGCGTGGGCCGTCCCTGGGCATCACCGCTAATGGAGGCTCTTCCAGCAGCAGTAGCAGCAGCGCTGCCAGCTCAGGCACAGCCGGGGGGAGCCCGCCGCTGCCGACGGTGACCAGTTCGGGGACAGTCACAGGGCTGCAGGGATCTCCGCCTGCCCATGGGCTGTTTAGCTTCCCTATGCCCTCTCTGCTTGGGTCGGTCGCCTCACGCATCTCCTCCACCCCACTCGGCATGGCCGGATCCCTTGCGGGGAACTTGCAGGAACTTTCCGCCCGCTACTTGAGTTCGTCCGCCTTTGAGCCCTACTCGCGGACCAATGGCAAAGAAGCATTAGACAAGAAAGCTTTGGAATGATTGCTAGGCATTTCTGTTTGTCAGTTTATTGTTATTGTTGATGTTTTGAAATTAGTTTGAGCTCTGGTTATCTCCCTTTTTTTAATCGCTTTTGCCCCTTTTGGCTCATCAGTGCTGTTGTGTATCCAATCTTGCGTTTTTCATGTCGTCAACCTGCACACGTGATGCCTCTCAGAATTGTAAAAAGGTGGACTCATACTTTTCAAAAATGAGGATTTTCAGAGCATTTTGCACTAAATCAAATTTTCTCCAATTTGACACAAATGAGAGCTTGAGGAAGGAATGTAGCAAGAGATTATAGAGGGGGAAGAGAGATGAAAATGGTTTGCTGAGGCAATATTTTCGGGGCACTTTTTTTTCCCTTATACCTTTTTTGGAGCTGGACAGCTATATTCAGATTAAAAACTAATCTGACAGCTGCTGGGTAAAAACAAAACAGTACAGAACATAGACCCCCGATAAAAACTGAACTCACGGTAACATCCTTCACGTTTTCAGTTCGAAGAGCGATCTAAATGTTTGATTTTTGCATAGTGGCATTTGCCAAGTCTCAAATAATGAAATATATATTATACTGGGGTTCATTTCCAAAGGTTAGAATACAATACAGTAACACTGTGGCTTTATATACACAATTTGCTTAAAGAGGTCATGAATTTGCCATATGAAGCTATAAGATCAGATGTCTATACCATTTTGTATTCGTTTGGTTAAACATGTTCTGACTAAATGGAAGGAAAACGCTGTCACACCGTTAAATAGTCCAGTGGTCCTGTGTTCATTGTTCTCTAAATGGTTTCTGTGAGGGTTCTTCCCAAAACAAGTTTTGAAGGCAGTCTCAGTTTGTGAGTTTGTATGTCTTATATATGCAGTTTTTCTCCTCTGTGTGTGAGTGTGTGCGCGCATGAGTGTGTGTGCTGGTACTGAAGTTGTAGTCCTGGTTTCCATGTTTAGGTGCATGTTTAACTGAAAACCTTTCGAGAAAACTTTGGAGATGTCATTGCCTGGGATTAAGCTCCGGAGCATCTATGTGACCCTTGCATTATTGGACTAAATGTATTTGCTGTGAGCGGCAACCCCTCTACCAACGGTGCAAATTTTCCAGAAGAATCTGAAGCCCTTTCTGTGATCAGAGTTGAGACGAGGCAGATCTCTGAGGGATGAACAGGGTATGATTACTGTAGTATATAAGCAAGAAGATTGAATAACTAAAATTGTTATATTATTGTAAATTATTCATGTCTGTAATAAATAGATCATTAGTATATCTGCAAATAATGAAAGAATGAATGTATGGGGGGGGGGGGGGGCGGGGTTTTCCAATTGAACAGCCAATCAAAGGTCTGGTGGTGTTGTTGTTAAATATCTTGAAGTTTGTGAAACTGTGGTATGAGTGTGGATATATATTATATATAACTAAAAAAAATCTAAACAAAACAAATCTCTTCAGTCTTTCATTCCGTGTATAAATCCTAAATTCCGTGATGGTTTCTTCATGTGTCTTTCTCAGCATCAGTGTAAATCATCCAAGGTCACTTAACACTGCCAGCTCTGACCTCGTCTGCTGTGGTGATGTTTGAGAGATACACAGCCGTACATGAATGAATGGTACTGAACATCTTGAAATGACAAATATTCCTACTCTTCATGTTTTCAACTTATATGGAGTATCAAAGTTTCATATAGACAGTTGGTTAAACTGTTTGGTTTATGTAGTATGTATTATTCCCTTTTAATTTGGAAACAAGTTTCCTGTGGCTTTACAATTCAGTTTTAAATGAATATATGGCTGATCAGTGAGATACAATGAGTGATGTAAGATGAGGTAAATTAAACATTTTATTGAGGTGTGTTATGAAAGATAGACAACTGTTTTTTTTATTTTGTTTTTTTTTCAGAAAAGGATAAAAAAAATCTGTCCTTGTAATTGGATTACGATTTTATTGCACTGCACAGTTGCGTTTTTAAAAGAAAGAGACTATTGAAAATAAATTGGGAAAATCAGGGCACAGAGAGTAAAAAGATTTTTCTTTTTTATTTCATTAAATGTTTTTGAAAATTTATGTTTGAATGTTAGAGCAAAGTCTGAAGGTTGTGGAATGGCAATGAGAAGCCAAATTAAAGCAGAACTTTTTAGTGGAGTTTTGCAACGCTGAGTTCCTTCCTGAGCACCACATCCCAGCATTAATTTATATATTTTTTTAATAATCCGCAGTTTAGTTTTCCCTTCTTATAATTATTATTAATTATTATTATTATTTTTTTTATGGTTGTTAAATGTATAATTTAATTTTGTTATTTTAAGTATTACAACTTTCAATATGTGGTTCAAATGTCTGGAGTTCACGTTAAAAAACCTAAATTTAAAATATAAATTTGGTTAATATTATTTAATAGACTTTAAATACAGTTTTTCCAATTTTTATAAATCCTGCAGTTATTGTTTGTTTTTCTCAATTACTTTTAAATTCTGGTAATAAAGTTTGCAAAAAAATAAAATAAAATAATAATACATTTTTTTTTTTTTAAATGCATAAAAATCTTAGTGGTCTGGAAAAATGGGGTTCAAACCCTTGTCACAACCATTTAGAAATGTGGCCTACATTTTGTATTTGATTATATGCCGGTTTTGGCTTTAGGTTTGAACCATCACATGTTTGTGTGCCTGTTTATATGTATGCACTGATTGGAGGCTTCTTACTAAAGGCCTTTGTCACTTTTGGTACTCAAAGTATTTGAGCAGTCCCTGCCCTTGTGAGTCTTGGGAATCTTCCTTAAAAAAACAACGGTCTTGGCCTCCTCTCTCCCTCCCCCCTCGCTCTATCTCTCCTCCCTCACAGCCCAATTAGGCTGAAGGTCGAGCTGCATTGTGGTTGGGGGTGAGGGAACGGGTGGAGACGATGGGGGAGAGTGTGAAAGAGGGAAGGCGGGGGTTATTGAGTGAGACCACCAACACGTTCCCCGCGTCACATGACTAGCCCTTAAATCCCGGCCTACGGCGGGAGGAAATGCAGCATCCTGTGGGTGTTTTGTGCTCTTTGTGCGTCCCTCACTTCCTCTTTTATTTGTGCTTACATACGGTGATCAGAGCATAAACGGACGCTGTGAAAGAAGCTTGTATGAGCGTGGAGTGGATTCGTGACCCCGATGTTCCCGGGGAGTGCTAAATCCCATCGCGGCTCTCACTGTTTTTTCCTGAAGTGTCTTACATGCTGACAGGCTTTTCTAACTATCTGATCCAACAAACCATTCAGAGGTTTTCGAAAAGTGGAGCAGCTACACATCAGTAGCTTTGGCACTTGGACTTGCCAGTGCACTTACATTTTACGACACTCTATGCCAGCAGAAAATAAGGGTTACAAAATACAAAAAAGGCAACAATAACTACCCAATGACCAGAGAATCAGTTTATATCTAGATTGAAAAACTTTGATGTAAACACCTCAGTTGGTTCAATTAAGGTACAAAATTGTGCTTTTTAGTTTTTGTACCTTGCCTTCCCAGTGACAGCTTTGTATCTTTTTTCTGAGAGTGTAATTAGAGGCATTACATAAAGACTAATAAAAGTTTTGAACTGATTGGCTGCATACAGTATAACTGTTTATGACAGAAACCTGCTGACCAGGTGGCATAATACTAAGTCTATGACACATATGACACAGCAGACGTCAAGAAACAATAAATAGCGATGCCAATGGCAGCCCCTGCTGTGGTAGAATCAATACAGATGTTGTTATCAAATCACACAGGTTTCAAACAGCAATTATGCAGGTGGTATAAAGACCATTAATCGCCACATTAGAAGCAACAAGCATCTCATTGAGACACTGGAGAGCTGTATGGGTTTGGTTGGTCCGTATGAGAGGCACTACACCAAAATAGCCCATTTCATAATGTTTTCACATTGTTGTGTAATATTTTGCGCAATTAAAAATCATTTGATTTTTAACAATAGCATAATTCTCTAGTAGCAGAGGATTCATTTCCCACAGCGTCAGAGTTTCAGTCCTGCGTTTTGATTCAATTTGCGTTTACATGGAGCATGGTCGCTTCAAGCGAACAATAATAAATACATCAACACTCCAACCTCCCTCCGCCTGGACCAAACCGCGCCACACACCCCTGATGTTTTTTTTTGTTTTTTTTGTGGAAGGATTGTGAAACGGATGATGTATTTTAAGCGAGGGCATGACTCCAGTGGGTGGGTACTCTTCAGGGGCATTAATTTGCTATTTTTTGCATTCTTTCCGAAACATTTGGATTGACTCTCAAGAGACTTCACAAACGGCAGCATCACCACCGCAACACCCACCCACTCCAAACTCTAGTGCTTTTCCCGGCCAACATGTTTCACATTGGAGTGTGTGTATGTGTGTGAACTCATATGCATACAGTACGGGTGTGTTTGTGTCTCTGTGTGTGTGTGTGTGTGTGTGTGAGAGAGAGAGAGAGAGAGAGAGTTAGGTCAGAGGTTCAGATCTTCAAATCTCAAACATTAGATTTGAGTTTTGGACCTATTGTACCTGCTGCATATAAAGAGAGACGAATCTAGTGGGAGAATGAAAATCACAGATAAGTGTGTGAAGAGTGTGTTCAAACATCTGTAGCTGTCAGTTAGGTAGCGTGATAATGATAATTGAGTGGAAAGTTACACAGATGCAGATGCAAACAGATTTTACAAAAGATTAAACTTTCCTTGAATTGAATCTCATTTGGAATGACACGAGGATGAATAAATAATGATAGAAATTTGAACTCGTGAATTGGTGAACCGTCGCTTTAAGAAGATCACATATACAGCATCCCCAATGTTTTTACTCAAGGTTTAAGATTTTAGGATCAAAAAACTAACTACATTTCTCTATTACAAAATTATCCAGTGACCATAACTCTCTCTCTCATAACCTGCACCTGCAAATCTATTTTTAGTTCTTGACTGATAAAAAAAAAAAAAGAAAAGAAAAGTGAGCTCTTAAAGCCCGTATAGCTGGACAGGTTTTAGCTTTCCTGTCATATACTGCTGGAAAAAAAAGTCACCTCATTGAGGTCTTTTGTTGCTCTTAGGTGGTATTCTATCTGAAGCACTTTCAAGTAGTTTAAAACTGTGAAGCCTTAATGGAGCGACAGAGAATGATAGAAAGCGTTGGCAGCTGGATGTCTCTATGTCCCTGAAACTGACACTTAGAGAGAAACCCCATTCTTTGTGAGTTATCCTTCTGAAGATATACATGTTCTTAAAGGTAAATCTACCATTTGGAGAAACTTATAACCTTGAGCAAGTCCTCCAGGTAAGCTTTTATACAATTAGATGATTGATTTCAGTTATGAGTGAGTTTTCAGCTGTACAGAAAGAATTGTAACTGCAGACCAGATGATCAAATGTGCATAGAGTGAATGGGTGGCCGGAGAGGGATAAAGCTTTAAGGACGTTGTATATAAGGTTTTTCTAAATATACTTGTTTGCTTTGTATTTGCACATCAGGCCAAATTGATGATAGAGAATATAGTTTATATTTCCAAGTGTCTAATTTTTGTTTTAAAGGGTTTGTTTTGCACAGGCGAACATGCATTTAAAATTAGAATTTTCTGTGAAATAAATAAATAAACAAAACAATAAAAGTTTGTTGTTACATAGACCTTTTAATTGGATTTACTATTATCATGACTTGATGACCATTGGTTTTACTAGCCAGATATTGTTTTATGTGCTTCCAAAAAAAAAACTGAAAAGGTTTGTGATGAATGTGTGACAGAAGTCCTGTTTTCCACCAAGGCCACGCACCTTTGAGTCATTCTATGACAGGCAGATATTTTATGAATAATCTGTGTATTTCTGTAGTATTAGTGCCTTTTTCATAAAAAAAATATTAACTGTTTTATTAATTTTCTCGATATCAGCCAACTATGAGAAGAGTCACATTACAAATTTTGATTTAAAGAAAAATAAATATATATTTTTTTTAATTCTGACTTACAGTCATTTTATTGGTGGAGCTCTCTTAGGATGATGGGTATTGTAATAAAAAAAAAAAAATTATGCATTTAGCATACACTTACAATGCATTCAGGCTATACATTTTTACCTATCATGTGTTCCCAGTGAATCGAACCCCCACCCTTGCACTTGATGGCCCGATGCTCTACCAATTGAGCTACAGGAATACTAATAATTAATTTTTTAAATAATTTATTATAAAAATAATAATTTGTACTTATGAAGTGCTGTAGTTGCAATTTATATATTTATTGGGTGGAATAAAAAATAACCTTGTTGACTTTAAGAATTAAGAAGTTATCATGTGTTCAAAGTGTGTGTGTGTGTTCACTGTATACAATTTAAAGATGTATTTTTTATCTATGCAAGGAATCAAGAGATATGTTCAATAGTATACAAGCTTTAGTCTGTCATATAAACAACATGTAAATGAATGGTAATGCAAATTTCAAATTAGTTTAATATAAAAGTAAGAACCTTTTCAGTATTGTATGTCTTCTTTTCAATTTTGAAGCCTTAATTAACACTGTGTTGCTATTTCATAAGCAAGGCCCTCACCTCAGTAAAATAAGGTGATTCATTCAGTTACTATAAAAAATATTCACCTCATATAAATTGTATTGTTTTACCACACTGAAGAGGATTTAATTGGACTTTTTTGACACTGAACAACAGAATAGTATTCATTCATGTTAAAGTGATTTTTTTTTTCACAATAGTTTTTTTATTTATTATTTTTATTTTTTATTTTTTTTACAAATTTAATCTAAAACCATGACTGTACCAGTGAATCCCTATTAAATTAATTATTTTCATTTTATATTTGTAATTATATTAGATAATTATGAAAATGTATTTTCATAAAACGTTTTCATTATTTTTCATTAAAACGTCTTTTTACGGCAATGTTAAAAAGTCCACTGTGTTAAAAAATTATATTCTTATTAACTGGGACAGGCAAACCCCTAGAAATCTTACATTCTTACAACTAGCTACTTTTGGTGTTAAGTGATTTCATGTTAGATAATATTTTATCAGAGGGATTATCTAGTATTTCTCAGTTAGCACTTCTCGCAAGTCATGGAACACAAAAGTGTTAATTCGTGAAAACTGTAAATTCGTGAACACTTGCAGATTCATGCACGCGCTTGTTAGCGCTTACGCGCACGTTTTTGACGTGAGCATGCACGAGTGGTACTTCCTGACCACGGTTGTCATATGACTCCGTCTGTTCATCTGCTCTCAACGCAGATCTGTTTACACGTAGACAATTTAATTTAATAAAAAAATAATAATAGTAACAATGTCTACATTAGTGGCGAATCGGCCCGTGGATCTGAACGGCCCTGAAGCAGCGGCACGGCAGCACGCGCAAGCCGTGGTCAGAAACTACATCTCCCAGCCCAGACTGAGTGAGTGTCGCTAGACTTCATTCATACAGCTAACAGCAGCAACACATCTGGCTTTTCTCTCTAGTTTTAATCTCTTTACTGCTCCTTAATCTGCATTGTGCCTTTGCATCAGAGGCTGAACACCGCCAGGACAGAGCTGATCTATTATCGCTAGTGTTTATAAATGTCATGTTGGAGTCATAGTACAGCTGTCGTGCTAACACTAGATAGATAAGGCTCTTTGTAGTTCATCGATCAGCACTATTTGCCCCTTTTTTATTTTTTAATAATTTCTTGAACGATCATTGTGTAAATAAACCAAATAAGTGTGTCATTTAAACACATTTTAATAAGAAAGCAAAAAACCTTTGGTTTCTAAGCAAGTGTAAACATGCTAAATTAACTAGCTGAGCTGGTCTAAATTTCATTATTTATAACCAGATCGCATGCTCTGATGTGAAATAGTAATTCAAAACTACAGTAACAATATATTTTTGTTAAGATTTTCTTAAGGTTGGTCTTTATATATAACTTAGTATATGATTGTTTGAAGGCTTTGTTTGACTGGATCATTGACGTCCATCAGTTTAGTAGTGGTAATATGATAGTAATTATATTATATGTGCTGTTTAGGTCTGTATTTGGAGAACGGAATGGATGTTTTATGATTTTATTTAAATGTCCTCGTAATAACTAACATAGACACAGAGAGTGATGATCCCTCTCATGTGATGTAATCACGTGACTCCCAGCTGAGCTGGTGCATGATGTGCAATGAGGAACCTTCAGCTCCACAAAAATCATGTGACTAATTTGTAACTGTAAAAGTTACATGTTTTTGCTTTATGCTGACTTAAAGCCCTATTTGCATAAGCGTAATCATTTAAAAAAAAAAATCATAATCTTTTAATTTAAACTGCAATGAAAGTTGCATATTTTCCTCTGGAATAATGCAAATGTATTATATATTAGTATCTGCCAGGTCACAGAATAGTGTTTTTCATAATGATTTTGTTTGGAAGTTAATTAACAGTTATAAACCAGATTTTTTTTTTTTTGCCAGGCTCTAATTTTGCAGTGGTTTGTTTGTGAAATTATCACTGGTTCAGCTTCATCTTTGAATCTGCTCATGCTGTTTTAGTCTATCAGAAATATGGGCTACTGAAGAGTGCTTTTCATCCTTGTCCATCACGTCTTTTTAAATTGACTTATTGTGTTCAGCCTAGCTCTGTCTGACTCTTGTCATTTCCATTTCTTGTCAAGGGTTTTGTTGTCAAATTGTTTGCCTTGTCAGACTCAACCTAATAGCATACTGCAAATTGTTTAAAACCCCATGAAAAGCACAGTTTCTTTCCCGTGTGGACATATTTTCCATTAAGTTTGGAGGAGAATTTTTATAAGCTTTGGTTATGTTTTGTTATGTCTCAGCCACATGGCTTGTTACTTGTTATTCAGTTGTATGCCACATTAGGGGGAGGGACATTCTTGTTTTTGAGCATTTGATTGGACAAAGTGGTGTAGTGCAGAATGAGTCATCAAAATTTTGACGTGACTCCCGTTTTGTAAATTTTAAGACTGTATATATGCTTAAAGTGTATTTTGTCATTGTTTAGTGGCATATAGATGGCTAATCTGAAATTATTTTTGAGATCTGTAGTGCAGTGGACATTTAGACATTTGTTTGATCAGTTTGAAACTTGGCGTTAACAGTAATAAGGAAAACCCACTGAGATGCGATGGTTGCCTAAATGGAGGAAGTAGTCCCTATATTGCTGAAGAACACTTTTTTGATTTCCAGTTGCAAAATTTTGTATTTTTCTCCATGCGTTTGGTTTTACACCACCATTCAAAAGTACATTTATTTACTTGTTATTTGAACAAAGAAGCTTACTAAGGTTGCAATTATTTGATCAGAACTACTGAAAAACAGTACTGGAAGTATTATTACAACTCAAAATAACTGTTTTCTGTTTTAACATATTTTAAAATGTATTTTCAACAACCATTACTCCAGTCTTCAGTGTCTTCTTGATCCTTTAGAAATTATTTTAATATGCTGATTTGGTGCTTAAGTAACATTTCTGATTATTATCAGTCACTATCACTATACATTTTGATAATTTAATATGTCCTTGCTGAATAAACATGAATTTTTTTAGAACAATTTTTTTTTCGAGGGGGGGGGGGTGTCTCATGGTTTAGTCCTGCTTGAATATACAGAGGAAGTGCATATTTTATTTATGGGAAAGTAGGCATCCTGTGAGTCAAATACTCAGCCTGTTAAAAAGTACTATTATGATCAGTGAACGCTTTCCAATTTTTTTTTTCTTTTAGTTTTATGTGTGTAGATTTTTGTTCTGTAATAACCTATATTTTGTTCTCTCCATTTCTCACAAAACCTCCCATTATCCTGCATTCAACCTGATGCAACTTCAGATGACGCCACGCCGTCATAATGTTACCGGCGACATCTCTTCGATAACATAATTTGACTCTTGCGTATGATGTTTCAGCACTTGAGTAGTTAATTTTGTTTACCCCTTTAATGGAGAACCTCGCTAAAATTACAGCTTGTCTGGCATCTTTCTCTCATTTTTCCCCTTCACGTGTATTATTGATGTTATTCACTGTAAATCTCATTAATTTAGACCTCAAAACACACTGTCCCACCGAGAAGCACAGGTAGCTTGTTTCTCTTTTTTTCCTATGAGTGTCAAAGGAAAGCTCAGGCTAAAAGCCTCTTAGCAAACCAGGAAGAAAATAAATTACTTAATGGAAGAATTGAAGCCTTCCCTTCTGAAAGCCAAAGAAGCTGCATGCGTAAAGACCCCCGATTTGAAACGCCCCCCGGAATACTGTTAAAAAAAGCCCCTCTAATGTAGGCATGCCAGATAGCAGCACCATTTTGTGCCTCATCAGTGGCAGAGTGCATGCTGATAGTGGGCTGTGATTGAAGGCAATGAAGACTGATGGGAAGGCAAACACACAGATCTGTACCCATGAGTCCTTGCAGCACCTGATATGCCATCACAGTCGAGAGGCCGTGTCCGTCAGTGCAGGTCTGATTGGTCCCGTTTTGTCATTTAAAAAGGCTGGAAAAACACCCGAAAGGACCTTCAAGTTTAAAACTTTTTTCTTTCATCTTAAAATGAAAAGGGCACAGCGGAAGGAAAACATTTTTGCGTTTTGTTACGAAACGTTTGGTATGTAGTGAATTCAGATTTAAAGTATATCAAATATTTGCATTTCAGTCGCGCTATTTTTTTTCCACATATTTTTGTTTCACAACTTTGTCGTCGGCTGGTGTGTTTAAGCAATTTGTTAGCATGCTTGTGCCCAGTCAAATTTCCAAGATGCCTGAAGAAACAAACAAACAAAGTAAACGTACAGTGCATTCATCTTTTCTGTGGAAGCAGAGGCCTTTTTTGTCTTAATCACGTCATTGGCAACAAAAGCAATTAACCCAGACTGTCTGTTCGCTTTGTTTTAATGCTGAATAGACGTTTAAATGTGCTGAAAAGACATTCAGCACGGTAATGGTATTTCTGTGAAGAAACAATTACCCGTAATGACATGGTTATAAACAAATCTTTCAGATGTCACAGCCCTCCTTTATTTTATCCACTGTTTCCTGTTGCTAATCCTTTTGTCCGCCTGTAATTAATCAATTGTCGTGACAGTGAAAAAGAAAGCCCGCGGTGGGCGTTCGACTTCATCTTGCCATCAAAGAAAAGTAAATGAAAGACGAGTATAGAATAGTCGACTTTCAAAAATAGTATCCAAGTATATAAAATTATGGACTACTTAGATTGAAAAGAAGAAAAAAAAAGTTCTTATCCCATTATGCACGTCACATATGACACGCTGTTTTTAATGCTTTTTGATCTAGATGTTTTTGTCTTAAAAGAATATTGTATGTTTAAAAAAAAAAAAATCGTATGTGTTTCAATTTATTAGAAATCATAGGCGATAAAGCCAAAGGAAAAAAAAATCTGAAGATAGGTGAAGTTGGAGGAAAAAACCTGACAAAGGACATTACAGAATGTTCAAAATATTACTTATTTACTTATTATGTGTAATTCTTTACATATTATTATTATTATTATTATTTACATATTATCTAATTATTTTGTCATAATTATATTTTAAATTATGCTTAGAATTTAATTAGTTATTCAAAATATAAGATAAAGTTTACGTTAAGGATAGCAATTTATAATCTTATCCATCATAAAACGCCTGATAGAGAGTGTATGAATTGCCCCTCATTGTCTTGAGCATTAAAAACATAAATTAAACATAAAACAAAAAATACTTTTGTATTATTTTGCACTTTATTGCACAGTATACATAATAGGTGTTGAATGCACTTTTAATTCATTAACTGCTTTAAAGTTTTGTGTAGCAATTTTGTATATTATCAAACTTGATTTGAAATATTTTGTTGTTTCTGACATCAAAGTAACTTGAGCATGCCATCCGCATGTCCTCGAACATGATATATGACAAACAGTGTAAACTTCGCTTGTCATGGGGGCCCGCTTTGGACTTTTGTTAAGATCTGTTGCTAGGCAGCATACGGATGAAAACCCGCCTGTCCCTGTAAATCACTCTCAAACTGTTGCAGTAACATTACGGCTGTTTCGATCTATTGTAACTGCACCACTTTGCCACCTCTCCTCGAGAGGCAGCGGGGTTAACCAGCTGTCTCAGTTTAGCTGTCACCCCTTCAGTCTGCATCCCGCCAGGAAACACACACAGATTACAGCTCTTCCCACCGTTCCCCCCCGCATACACACACACACACATATGCAGTCGTCTGATTACACACGACCCAATCAGTGCATGCGTGTGGGGAGTCCTCCGTCACAGCCTTTGCCTCTACCTGTGGGGTTAAAAGCATTCCTGTTTGATGGGGGTGTCATCACTGTGGAGGTCTTTGTTAGGACAGATGAACAGCCACAATTGCGTGTGTGTGTGTGTGCATGTCTTTATAAGACTGTCTGTGTGTTGCTTGCAGGCCTTGCTTTTGTTTATTTTTTTAACTACTTTTTTTAGTAGTGTTGATAGCATGTCAAGTTATTTTTTTTCTCTCTCCTGCCATTTAATCTTGATGTCATGTTATTCTAAATGTCAGACGGACTCGATGCATCGTTGAAACATCTCTCGAAAAGCGCATTGCATTGTTTTCATTAACAGAGCATTGCCTGACCTGAATGATAAACATACATGGCAAATTATGATTAATCTTGCATTTTTGTAAATATAATTAAGTTGTTTGTTATTTTAGAAGTCAACAGTGAATTATTTGATACTTTGTATTTTACAATTTTTACGTAATTATCAAATTTCTTGCATTTTCTTTGTCAGTGCCTTCTCAGTTCATAATCGTACATTAAAACGTTCTGCTGGGGGATTGTTCGAATTGAATTAGCTAGCACTTTTTAGCTATACAAAGAGGCTATAGTCATCAGTTTGCATGTGAAATCATGAAGGCCTTTTAAACAGTATCTCCGGTTTGTCATTTTTATGCATTCAAAATGATCATCTTTCAACATAGATTTTGCTCAATTTATTTTGATACGTAGTCCACTAAATCCAAAACCTGCCCTTTTTGAGTGTGTAGCACATTGTGCTGTCCGTGCCATAATTGGATTCCCTCTGTTAGCATTGAAGTCCCAGAGAATACCATCAAGGTCCCCTGTGAGCTCTGATTCACTGTCTTTAATACGTCTATCTATTGGTCATCCAACGTTTCTCTTTTTTTCCAAAAAGCATTTTATTGTGTCCCCAAATTTGTACTTTTGTTCAGTGTTCAGCATGTTTCTGAATAGGTGTAACATTGAATTTAGAATCCAGCCGCTATTAAACTTATTTAAAGGACCGCAGCCCTAATTATTGCCACAAAAATATGTTTTATTTTCACAGAAATGTGCTAATGTGTGTTTAATAAAAAGCACAGTACTACGTTTTGTGCCATTTACGTTTGCGACAAAAGGTCGTTATTGAATATTGACCGTACTTGAAGAATAGCTGTGTAATTTCGTAGTGTTTTGGCAGGTGGTTCAGTAAATTTTGCCATTGAACATTGGCTCACTTATACAGCTTAAACAGTCTGTTCATTATTCTCTCAGTCAGAAAGTAGAGGTGTCATATCAAACCATGTGATTTCAGAGTCTCCAAATTATGACTGTGAGTTATGAAGCCATTGCGGTCATTCGATTTTGCTGCGAAATCCACAAAATTGGTATTTTGAGAAATGCACAAATGGCAATCTTTTCTTACAATTCCTTTAGGAAAAACAGTGGTACAATTAAACCCCAGTCTTCACTTTAAACCATGACTTTTCAGAGTGAGATTTCATTTCCCGTCCTTTTGCTTTAGTAGATTGTCCCTGGACGGATACGGACATCTGTCCCCCTCCGACAGGATCAGTCTTTTTCAGTTACGGTATCAAAGACGCCCAATGTCTCAGAATTCATTATCAAGTCTTAATATGTGGGTCTTGTGGGGTAAGTTTAGCGGGTGTCATGGCGGAATTGTGTGAGCCTTGTTTGTCTGTTTAATGACAGTTGCATTCGTGTCGATCTGATCCCAAACATGGGGCAATTAGCGATCTCTTTTATTACGTCTTATGGGAAACCACGGTGCGGATGCTCTGCAAAAAAAAAAAAGAAGAAACACAGGAGGATGTGCGTGAATGAGACAAGCCTGGCACCTTAGCCTGTGCTTTTGTATCGTTAATTCAGTTTCAGCGCAACGCTACCGGCCGGCCCCAAAAAAACGCCTGTCCCACCGTGCTCCCCCCTCGCCGTCAGCGCTTCTCTTTCACAGCAGAGATGGAAATGTGTTGGAATGCTCCATGCCTCTTTTCAGCGGCACTTGAATGGGCCCTTTAGTATTTCACACCAAGGTGTCCTTCAGGGCGCGGGGTCAGGCTACCAAAACAGCTTCTACCGCCGGATTAGAACCAATTAACATCTCGGCACACAAAAGGGCCTGGCAGCTCCACAGGCCTCACGTTGACCCGCGCTGGTGTTGCATGCCTAGCCCTCAGACCGGCGCACTCATACTCAAGTGTCCTGGGAGGGGTGGGGAAAGTTTTTCAAGGCTAATGGGAAATGTTGCTACTTCACACCATGTGAATGTATAGCCATTTTTTAATCTTTATTTTACAAGGCCTCTTATGAGGCACTGAGTCCTCTGTGTGTGGAGTTGAAGTGGGCCGCCATCTTCATCACAGATCTGGAAGGCGATTGGCTCATGGTTTGGCAGGGTCGTTTCATCGCCCTCGTTTAGATTTTTTTTAATAAGCAACTGTTTTGCAGGTTTTCTTACACTGTGTTCATACATGTACAGCTGTTCATTTGTTCTGCATATTTAGATTAGTGTTAATTTTCGCTTCCGTTGTTTGACAAAAAAACTAGCCGTGCGTGTCCTGCATTGGACGAGCCGATTAGCACCTGTGTGCCTTCATTTAGCGTTCGTCTAATGTTGTGCACAATATCAGAGCATGTCATGAGCTTTGTTTGAGTAAAGATTTCAGCTCCTCACTGTTTTCCATTAGCAGTTTGCGTTGCGTTTGAGAGACTTTTAAGGGGTTGATGTACAATTATATGGCCGCAATTTTCCAGCCTCATAATTATGATCACCTCTCAGTAAATAGACATATGTATCTCCTTTGAAACATATGGGCAATTTGTAGGGTAAGTGTAGCTATTAAATCCATTTTATAAGCACCTCCCTGTGAAGCACATACTGCAATTTGTCTGGGTTGAAGCAAAAAGGACGGAGGGAAGGAAAAGCCATAATGTCTTGAAAAATGATGGAATTTGCAGGAAGTGTGCGTTTTAGTGTGTTCGCAAATTTGCGGAACGCATCAGTTTTTGTGTGTTTTGAGAGAGAGGGAATATTCAGTGTTAGGGCGATTTGACTACTGTTTTTCTTTCACTGTAATAACGGCAATTATGAGACTAATCATTTATTTAGGGAAGACGTGTCGTTCAGGGAATCATCATAATGGGAGACGAGGTCTTTCACCTGCGCAGCTAATATCTTTTTTTGTGAGATTTCTTGTTTTATTAGACATATTTCTTTTTTTCCTCTGAACTTTACTTTAGTATGCCAAATAGAAGACCACATGTAATGTGCCTTTTTTGTTTATTACATTGTGCAATGTATACTACTGATGGTAAAAGAGGATACTGGAAAACAATACTTAAATGAACATTTTAATATCAGTTAAGTTTTTTTTAATTATGCTTTGTTGAAGATTATCCGGTTTCCATAGGTTTTATTTATGTATTTACTTTTTTAAGGAATTTTTTTATACCTCAAACGTTTGAAGGGGTGTGTGTGTGTGTGTGCGCGCGTGCATGTGTGTAAATTTAATCCTTGCAAGGCAGTATCTGAAATTGAGGCAGTTCTTCTTTTGTAGCCAGTGGACAGTTTTAATTAATCAAGGTACTCTTAGTTAATTTTAGACACATTTATCTCCATTCATTGGCAGAACTACAGGGCAGCCGCAGAGGAGAAACACAGCAGATGCCTGTCATTTAATAACTGTGATACTTCTCAGCTCGATAATAGATTGTCACAAGACCTTTAAATCTTTTTTTTCCACACAATATTCATAGAGGAATTTGTGAAAGCAGGGGGCCTCATGGGATTTTAGCACAGTTCTTCCATTGTTCCTCTGGCTTTATTTACGCAGAAACTAACCACAAACAACAAAAATACAAAAAAATAAGCCATAGATAAAGAAAAAATATCTGAAAAGGGGAAAAAACACAAAAGGATGGAACTTCGTTTCTCTCTTTCAACCTTCCTTTTCTCCTCATGCAGCCAGTAAGGAAAGTAAGGATGTGCAGGTGTGTGTGTGTGTGTGTGTGGGAAACTGCAATAGTGCATTGACAAATGATTCTGCTGTCTGAAGCCTAATTAGTGGCATAGTGTCTGCTTCCCGTGGGGCTGCTGTGCTGGGTGTTAGAGACAGTCCATTCTCATTTGCTACTGCCTTTGATATCAGACCACAGACTGACGGTGCACAAAAAACCGGCACACTGAGGCGTGATGGACGACCCAGAGCAGACAAAGCTGACTCTTCTCCATCTAGCGTGCATCGTCTTTCTCTTTCACACACGTATACACGCACGCTGAAACAAAGTGAAGGACACACACCAAATTGGCTCCTGTGACAGGACGGCTAATGTTTTCCCATGCAAAGTAAAAGGCCAAAGTATGAGACCACTCCCTCTGCTGCTAAAAACAGCCCACCCAGAGCATGCACCTGCAGTCTGGGCCAAAAAAATTAGCTGGCTTTTTATAAAAAATACTTCAGTGTTCATGAAAAAAGTGCTTTTTATATTGAGGAAATATAAAAATGTTTTGCTTTTGCATCATTCGACTGGACAGTAAAGAAGGTACTGCGATGTTGTAAATCAGATTCAAATCTTTCTCACATACAGTAGATGAGCATCACAGCCCGGTAAGACTGCTTTAAATTACAGTAGCAAGTAACATTGGGGGTTGACTGTTTTTAAGACACTAAAAGCAACATGAATATTTTTCAAGATGCTTAAATTCATTCATGAGATCTATGTTTCCTTATGTTTTATTATGTATTATATCTTTTCATGTTTTCCATAAACTACAATTACATTTTTTGGGAGAATTTGGAATATCTGGGAAAATGTTAGAATTTTTAGAATTTGGAATATTTGTTGGGGAAAAACATTTGAAACTTGACACTGACCAAAAATACTTGGTGTATTTTTAAAAGCACTTATTATATTAAGTAATTGGGGGGGAAATGAAGTTGATCTTTTTTTCTTGAATATTTTTACTAATAGTTTGGACAGGAAAGAAGGCATTTTGATATGTTGCAGGTCAGACTTGAACCTTATGTCCCAGATGAGCACCACAGCTCCAGTAATTAGCCATTTATTTTCGTTGTTATATTTTGGGCATACTATTCTTGCTCTGATTCATAGTTTAAGGACAGACTGTCTGTAGTGATTCAGGAATCACATGAGCCCCAGTCACAATAGAGGAAAAAAAGTGACTGATAGACAGCCCAAAAAAGAAAATGCTCATCTTCTACTCAGTGTCATGTTGTTCCAAACTTATATGTGTGACGTGACATAAAGCCAAGTATGGTGACCCATACTCAGAATTCATGCACGAACCCATCCAAAGTGCACACACACAGCAGTGAACACACACACACACACACACACACACACACACACACACACACACACACACACACTGTTAACACACCCGGAGCAGTGGGCAGCCATTTATGCTGCAGTGCCCAGGGAGCAGTTGGGGGTTCGGTGCCTTGCTCAAGGGCACCTAAGTCTTGGTATTGCCAGCTCGAGACGCGAACCTACAACCTTAGGTTTAGTAGTCAAACTCTCTAACCACTAGGCCACGACTTCCCACTTTGCATTTCATGCATTTCTATCTTATGCAGAACACAAAATAAAATGTTATAGAATGTTTGATAACCACAAAGTTTCAGTTCCCTTTGACTTCCATTGAATCTGTTGTCCATATACAATGTAAGTCAGTGGGAACCAAAACTGTTTAATTGTCAACATTCTTTAAAATATCTTCTTTAATGTTCCACAGAAGAAAGAAAGTCACAAAGGTTTGGGATGGCACGAGTTGAGCAAATAAATCATGACTTCTGGGTGGACTTTGTCTTTAAAGTGACATCTGTGCCCCATTCTCCCTGGCCTGTTCAACCCAAAGATAGCTCATCCTGTCACCCAAAAATTAGTGTTTTTGTTTATATAGGCTATATGAGACTTTTTTGGCACCTGGAACCATGAAAAATTACCAAAGTCTGAGCCAAGTAATTGTCCCTCATGGAACCGAGTGAAAGATGTCATCCCCCATCGTGACATCTGCTGAAAAGCCGCCTTGAATGTGCTAACGGTGTTCTTCTAGCCCTGACATTTGGACATGGAAATTTATGAAAGCCATTTAGAATACTCCAGTAAAGGTCACTGTGTACAATTAGATGCACAGGTGTCAAGAGAAAGAGTCCTCATTTCAATGTGATTGTAGGCTTTTGTAGCAAATTTCATGCACTTTATTGGTCACAGCTAGTGCTTGCAGTCGCTGTGTGTGTTTGTGTGAGTGTGTGTAAGTGTGTCTGTACTCATGCCTGTCAAAAAGCTGTGCGGCAACCTAGAATCAATAAAAGTTTGTCTGTTTAGTAATTGCATGTTTAGTACTCAAGGGCGTCTCAAATTATCAAATAAAAATGCAAATTGAAGGTGTAAATTTTAATATTAATTTTCTGGTCTTAGCTTTCTTTTGCAAGTCACAAAAAATGTTGTGTTTGTTTTAACATTTAACATTTTGTCATCCTCAGCCTACTCTACTGTGTCTGGTGTAAATGGGCCACTGGTTATTTTGGACAATGTCAAAGTAAGTCCTTTGTCTCTGTTGATTAAAACTAAACTATTTCAAAATATGAGCATTTTAAACTGACTTAAAAATTACAAAAAGTAAAGGAGGACTTTTTTATGTATAAATTTAATTTAAATCATTTTATAATTAAACTTCTGAACATTAAATTTTGGATAAAATGGTCATTTATGTTTAATAACATACTGTTCAAAATTTTGTTGTTGAAAAGATTTATAAATGGTTTTGAAAGACGGTTCTCATGCTCATCAGGATTGCATTGACTTGATCAAAAATAGCTGTGAAATTGTATAAAATTGAAAATGTTTTTTTTATATACTTTCAAATGTAATTTATTCCTGTTAAGGTACAGTTGTACGGAGTTTAAGTTAAATTCACAAATTGACTCTAAACAATAAATTGACTTTTAAATGGTTGTTTGCATATTGATACTTATCTTCATCTCTGACTTTGTCATGTTCCTCTAGTTTCCACGTTTTGCAGAGATTGTGCACCTTACCCTACCTGATGGGACCAAGAGGAGCGGGCAGGTTCTGGAGGTCATTGGCACCAAGGCTGTTGTTCAGGCAGGTTTTCATTTAAAATAGTCTAATTTATTGAGATAGTGAATTGGTGGGTTTTTGTTAAATGTGAGCCAAAATCCTCGCACTTAAAAGAACCAAAGACTTAAACTACTTCAGGTTGCGTGCATTGAATTTATTTAATACACAAGTTTCACAATTATAATATAACTATTTTCTATATATATTTGTTAGACATCAATATTTGCAGTATCTAAGGTTAATATCAGGTCATAACTGAAAAATATTTACATTTTGTTCACATCAGGTGTTTGAAGGCACCTCAGGCGTTGACGCTAAGAAGACCGCGTGTGAATTCACTGGTGACATCTTGCGCACACCTGTGTCTGAAGACATGCTTGGTAAGCATATATAACTGACGCTTTTGCAGCCTATGTCATCACTGTCTTTATGTGTCTTCTAACCAATACAGACAGACATCTTGAAAAACTTGCCATTTTTTCTCAGGACGTGTTTTCAACGGGTCAGGTAAACCAATTGACCGGGGTCCTATTGTTCTGGCTGAGGACTATTTGGACATCAATGGTAAGAGACTTTTTTCTTGAGTTTTCTCACATAGATAACTGAACAGTACTGTGATTTTATTAACTCTAGAGGTTTAGTATATTTGAGGTAAACCTTATTTTATGTTTTAGCTGCACATCTTTGCTGATTAGTCTGCCACCAGCCATGTTAAATGTCCTTTGTCTTTGCGTTTGTGTGGCATGCACACAGCTTAGTTTAGAGGCCAGCATGCCAGAATATGTTCATCAATGCTTTAAATTCCTCCTTGTTGGTATTTGAAATTTTTGAGAGGTTGAATGGGAATTTTTGTGTGCTTTTTAAGCCATTTACTGACCTCATGACCCTGATCTCTGCTAAGCTGAAATGGCAAAGGTGATCTTTTGAGCAATCAAAGGTATACAATGGTGATTCAGGGCAATGTTTGAATGAGCCGAACAGATAAGAGGGGGCGTAATAAAAGGTTGATCAGGCCTCAAGGTCACACCACTCCAGATTTAACGAGAAAACGGTTTTCTAAAATATAAGCCTTCATCATTTGTCATGGCCAATGTGGATAGTTTTGCCTTAAGAAAATCTTTTTTTTTCTCCTTTAGCCTTCTTTTCCTTCTTTAGAAACAGAAGTTGTACTTTGTAGACTCTTAAGTACCATATTTTTTCTTGCTCAGGTGAGATCACTGTGCTCTAGGGCTGCCCCCCAATAGTCGACCAGAAAAGGCTTGGTCGACCTACATTTTATTAGCCGCTTAGTTGCAGGAAAAAAAAATCCACTGGCAAAGTCACGCAGTCCTTGACTGAGAGATCATTAATGGCTGGTTTAATACAGTACATCGGGCAGGACATCCAAATGCTCGCCTATCATTCATTGACCTCAAATATAGCTTATTATCTAAAATATGTAAGTAGCAGCAACTTTACATGGCCACTCAATCTAATGTTAACATAGAAAAATTTGCACTGTTCAAGTGTCTGTGCGGAGTGGAAGCTGAACATAGTGAGCTCACTGCAGGACAGATGGAGGTGCCGATGCACTCACTTTTTCCTAAAATACTTGTCATTTTTGGCCAAACAGATATGAGTAATACACCTTTAAATCTGTAAAGACTCTACGTTTATTTTCATGCACTCACAATAATACAAACAAAACACGCTTTTTTTTTAAATAATGAAAGCAAACAATGATGCACTTTCTGCCATCTCGGTCTTTGTGAACTTGAGCACAAAACTCGGTGTAGCTTATATCTTTGCCTTACAGACATTAAAATATATCTATATAGAGTGAAATCTTTTCAAATGAATCAATTCAAATGAAAAAAACAAATATTCTCAGATTATACTAGTGATGGGTCATTCTTGAACAAATCGTTCATTTTGAACAAATCTTTAATGTTACTCGGGAAGAACGAGTTATATTGGGGAGTCATTCATTCATGCATTCGCAATATTCTATATGTTCTGTACTGGAATAAGTCTAGTTCACCTGTTTCAGTCAATGCAGTCTGAGCTGGAAAGAGAATTGATTAGTTCATCTCATGAGTCTTTCGGGTTTTCGAGTCGTTCCTTAAAGGGTTAGTTCATCGAAAAATCATAATTATGTAATTTATAACTCACCTTCATGTCGTTCCAAACCCGTGAGACCTCCGGTCATCTTTGGAACACTGTTTAAGATATTTTAGATTTAGACTGAGAGCACTTAGTCCCTCCTTTGAAACTGTGTGTACGTTATAATGTCCAGAAAGGTAAGAAAAACATAATCAAAATAGTCCATGTGACATCAGAGGGTCAGTTAGAATTTTTTGAAGCATCGAAAATAGCATTTTGGTAGCAAAAATAGCATTGTCTTCTCTTCCGTGTCTGTTGTGAGAGAGTTCAAAACAAAGCAGTTTGTTATATCCGGTTCACGAACGAAATAAACGGTTCGCGTCTCCAATAAGCATTAATCCACAAATGACTGAAACTGTTAACTTTTTTAATGTGGCTGACACTCCCTCTGAGTAGAAACAATCCAATATCCCAGAGTAATTCATTTACTCAAACAGTACACTGACTGAACTGCTGTGAAGAGAGAACTGAAGATGAACACCCAAGGTTAGTGATGGGTCTAGAATGATACCTAAGTTTATAACAGTAGCCGATGGAAAAATAGAAATAGCGTCAAATATTAAAATGTCTGTTTTACTCAAGTTCAGACTAAGAAAATTTGAATGTAGCCAATCCTTTAACTCACTGACACATGAAAGTGAAAGTCGTGACATTTGCCAAGTATGGTTACCAATACTCGGAATTGGTGCTCTGCATTTAACCCATCCAAGTGCACACACACAGCAGTGAGAAATGAACACACCGTGAACACACACCCGGAGCAGTGGGCAGCTATAGATCCAGCACCCTCTTCATCAAAAGTCCCACATAAAACATCCAACTTTCCCTGAAACTGGTGCAAAAAACACAAACACAAATCTTCAGATTCATGTTGGCTGATACTATGATTTTGTGCCTGGATTAGTTTGCTTACCATTCTAAATATGGCTTTAGGCCTATTATTAGCTTTGTTAATGATGCTGGAGAAATGAGAAGAGCGGGCTGCATTCAAGGCAGTTTTGTAGTTCTTGATGTAATCAAGATAAACAAGATAATGGACAGTTAAACCTGTTTTCCTAAAAAGACGTTCAAGTTGTCTGCTTTTTGCTTTCATAGCACGAAGCTCTTTATTAAACCAAGGACAGGAGTGGGACATGGGAACAGACCTGGTTCTAATTGGAGCATACTCATCCAGGATATTAGAAATAAGAGAATAGATCAGAGATAGGAATAGCCAGACAACTAACGGAGAAATTATTTAAACCAGATGTACAGACCAGATCAAGTGAATGACCGTGAGTGTGAGTTGGAAAGTTAATGCTCTGAATAAGATTGAAACCAGTACAGTCCAGTACAGTCAATAATTGAGCAGTATTAGAGCAGACAGTGTCGACATGGATGTAAAAATCACCAAGTAGGATAACCTGGGACTACACAGAACAGGCTAATGTTAGTAATTGACTGAGTTCTGACAAGAATTCAGTTTGCTGCTTGGGTGGTCTGTAAATCAGTATAACTGTAAGGGGATGTTTTAAACTAACTTTCATAACCATAAACTCAAATGTCGAAGTTTTATGAAAATCCAGTCGGGTAAGTTCTATGGAGTCACGATAAATGACTTCAAGACCACCCCCTTTGCCAGTTGTACGAGGTTTAGATAGATATTGATATCCGGTCGGGGTAAGCAAATTTAGATGCAAATAGTCATGTTGTGATTGCCAGGTCTCTGTAAGAAATAACATATCCAGGTTATTGTCAAGAATTATTTTTCTAATAATTAATCGGCCCATTGTCAATTATTCCTTACTTATATAATCCGTATGAAACATGCAAGCCATCCACTACTGTGGAGATGACGAGTCAGTGTCACTGTCTTCTTAAGCTGAGCACAAAGAAATTTGCACTGTGGTAAGCGTTATGCATGTTCTTGAACGCTTATTATGCTATGTAGGCAATTAAAGTCTCATAATAATGATTTAAATGCTTTAATAATAAATGTACAATTAGTCGACTAATGCTTAAAATTAATGATTACTAGTCGACCAGAAAAATCCTAAATTGAGGACAGCCCTACTGAACTCCCTTTGACTCTTCGTAGGTCAGCCCATCAACCCTCAGTGCCGAATCTACCCTGAGGAAATGATCCAGACGGGCATCTCTGCTATTGATGGTATGAACAGTATCGCTCGTGGACAGAAGATCCCCATCTTCAGTGCTGCTGGGCTACCACATAATGAGGTGTGTTTTAACAGCACTGCCAACATTATTTGGCTGATATAGGTGGCAGGTTGTTTCTGTTTTGAGTTAAGATTAAGATACTAGAAAATTATGAAATGAAATATTGTTCTGTCATGATTTTCTTCTTATATATATATATATATATATATATATATATATATATATATATATATATATATATATATATATATATATATACATATTGTACATACATACATACATACATACATACATACATACATACATACACACACACACACACACACCTACCAAGGCTGCATTTATTTGATCAAAAATATTGTATTGTCAAATATTATTACAATCTAAAATAACTTTATATATTTATTCATATATATTTTAAAATGCAAATGCAAGTTTCCTAATGTTTTCCTAATAAAAATTCCTGTAATTATCCATTTTTATCGGTGTTCAGAAATTAATAATGGTTATGATTAATGTTAACTGTTTTTCCTGCTTTTTGTGAACATTTTTCTTTTACAGAATTCTTTGATTTAATAAAAAGAACAGCACTTATTTGTAAAAGAAATATTTTACATCATGAATGTTTTTACTGTCACTTTTGGTCAATTTAACACGTCTTTGCTGAATAAAATAATTATTCATTTATTACTTTAGACTTTTGAATGGTGATGCATTTCCACAAAAATATTAAGCATTAAAAGAAAAGATTATTGATATTGGATAGTTATTTGGCCTGACCAGTATATTTCATTATCACTAGCACACATTTCCAGTACTTTTGTTTTTAACGCATGGCCACATTATTCACCTTGTCTTTGCATTCAACTAGCTAGATTTGAACTTCCTCTGAAATGCACTGCAGGAATGTGTCTTTCTACAGAACCCAATTCAGGAATCGATGATACAATACTGACCGTGCTGCTTGCCAGTGTGTTTTAATTATTTTAATTAAACCTAGAGGGATTTATTTAAATTCTCTCATTTGAAGTGTTGTGATCAAATTTAGCACTTTATTGTGCAGCAGTGAGGCAGCCTCAGCGCTTTTTTCTGTATTATGCTCGCCAGTGAGACAATTCAGTGTGATTAACGTTAATTCGAGAGGGATCTGTAATTGATTTCACCCTGTGGTGTTTCTGTGGAAACAGTGAGGTGGGTCAGAGTTTGTTTCATCACATTCTCCACTCGTGTGAATGCGGTAGGAAGCGGTATGATTTCGAGAGCTCTAGAGTAAGCAGACAAAACCAACCACTTAGTACTGATCAATACATTCAGTACATGCTTTAGGTCAGTTGGTTTGTTTAGTTCCAAGATGAGTATGATGTCCTTGCTGAACTGAATGATAAGAATCATAAATGATTCCTCAAACTTTCAGATGACATAGCAGAGGTCATAAACTATTTCTTTGCCACCAACTAAGTATTGCATGAACTGATGAGGGAAAATACACACAGAAACCTAACTTTCAAGGCTTTTAGTGAGGGATAACTAAGTATACAACTCCACATAGTTTATTATTATGTAGAGGCTGCTTAAGTTTAAGTAATTTCTGTCTCACAAATAGGCTCTTGTAGCTATGACTGTAAACTGCCAAACTCATCTGCCGTCATGCTGGAAAATGAATGCAATAACCCACGACATGAGCTGTTAAGGATATAAGTAGGCTGAGTAGGAATAGTAGGAAGTGTGGGAAGGTCAATGATTTCTATCATTTTGTATCATAGCTAGTTAACTAGTCCCTAGAGTCTATTTGACTCTCATAACTATAATTATTTTGTGTGAAGCATGTTTTGTGAACTAGTTTTTCGTAATTCAAGGTCAAATAATCTTTAAGCCTCACAGCCTCGTTTTAGCCTCAGTTGGAGTTATAAAATGACAGCACCCAACTTCAGTCAAGGCCTCAAACCTTCAAAGAAACGTACTTTACCAGAGTTTTAGAATCTCCTCAGTTCTGAACTCAAAAGAAGAACATGAATAATTCTCAAACCATTGACTCTATATTATCTCTATTATGTACGTTTTCAGTTGATTGTATATTTTGCACCATTTCAAAGGTTTTCTTTTTCTTCTGCTACATAATCAGGATGGTTAGTTACTGTGTATGTCCTCTCAGTTATTTAGATATAATATTGTATGTACAATATACATTCAATAGAAAAAAGCATATTTTCTTTTCTTGGGTCCAGTCGCAGATATGAGAGATCTTTATTAGATATGCCACTCTATTGCATATTTTCTTGGTAATTGGCAAATTAGGCTTTCTATACATCCTTTCTCTATACACATGTTGATGTTTTGTGATAAGTACTGGCTGGTTCACTCAACCCTGAGATTTTAACACCCAAGAGCTGTTTTCTCCAAACCATCAACCAGACCATTAACAGCCTTAAAGTCTTACAAACAAGCACTAATAATAAATCACAACACTTTTGGGCTTTTCACACCGGGTTTTTGTCCTTTTAAACCCTTTGTTAAGGCCCTGTAAAGATTGTGAATATAGTCTATTAAAACCAACACCAGACCAAGGTTAATTCTGCTTTTACGCTGCTTTTTGAAAAGTATACATTGTGAAATTGTTCTGCTAGAATGTTGAAGCGAGTTAATTCCATGCCTAAAGAAACCTGTACCAGGTCTGAAAGAGTGAATCGTCAACTATACACATGCAGGAAGGAAGAGTATTGAATTCTGTCATGGCAATGAGATGAATAGGACAATAGTTAATGAATCAGGTTAAACTGGGGGGAAAATGTACTGTTTTCAGTGCATAGGCTTTGAAAAGAGAATAGAGCTCTGGTGATTGTCAGTTATGAAGATATATGATCAAAAGCCAAGGTTGAATGGTGTGAACTTCCAACAGCCCAAGTGTAAAGAGGGTTTCAGTGTCTCGCTAATGAAGGCGCTGTGCTGTGATATAAAAGTTTCTCGTTTCATTAAACAGGAGTCGTGGGGTCACAGCCGGCTTTATCCCCTCAGAGAAACAGGTGTTCTGGGTCAGAGTTCAGACAGGGGTCAGGCTGGATTAGACATCCAGGACCATTACATTAAGTGATAAGCATGAAATTCCTCATGCTTGTGGTCTTAATCTCTTTGTTGCAAATACACACATATATTTATAGTCCATTATAGAAACTCACTCAAATTTGATGTTCATTTTAGCCCCATAGTATGTTAATGTTCAACATGCTAAACAGAATATAGTATCAGATATTTCATTTTTGTTTCTATAATTGAATTGTTTTTTTTTCTTATCGATCAAAATGAGGTTTAATATCAGAGATTCAAATAATATACTGTACACTACTGTTGAAACCTTTGCCATCAGTATGACTTTAATAAAAGAATGTATTATATTAATCAAAAGTGACAGTAAATACATTTATAATGTTGCAAAACATTTCCATTTTAAATGAATGCTGTTTTACTATCATGTTTCCGCAAAAATATTAAGGAGCACAATGTGTTTCAACATTGTTAATAATAAGAAATATTTCTTGAGCAACATATTAGAATGATTTCTGACACATCATGTGACACTGAAGACTGGAGTACTGACCGATGCCACCACAAAAATAAATTACATAAGTATACATGAATATAAATATATATATATATATATACACACACACACACACACACACACACACACACACACACATTACAATATGTTAAACTATAAAACTGTTATTTTAAATTATAACTACATTTCACAATAGTGTTTTTTACTGTATCTTTATCAAATAAATGCAGCCTTAGTGAGCATAATGACCACTTCTTTCAAAAACATTGAAACTTACCTGACCCCGTTTTAAATATATATGTTTTTTTTTTTTTATCAAATTGGACAATAGTAATTCTTTTTGTTCTGTGCTTTTTGATTGGTAGATTGCTGCCCAGATTTGTCGTCAGGCTGGTTTGGTGCAGAAATCGAAAGATGTGATGGACTACAGTTCAGAAAACTTCGCTATTGTCTTTGCTGCCATGGGGGTGAGATGTTTTCTGTCTTTATTTGTGCCAGTTTTCAACTGTGTTTTTTTTTTCTTATCATGGTTCCTTGCGTGTTCATTTTCTTTACAACAGTAAATCTTGTTTTACATCTAGGTCTCTATACATGGCTCAAGTGTTTGCATGTATTTCTGAACGCTTGTGTAAAATGATCCTCTCAGTGGACGGAATGTAAAACTGTGTCCATTTTGTGTGAGTGGGTGAATGTTGGTCCTCGTAGGTGTCTTAATCCTGGTTCTCAACACCACCTTAACCTTCCGCCCTCACCTGTCTGCTTCCTTCCCAAACCTTTGTTGTTGTCACCTGAGTGGCTACGGTCTGTCCTCTCAGACAGGAATTACCTGTGTCAGGTGTCAGCTTCACTTGTGTATTCAAGTGTGGAGGGCTTCCATTAACCCATGCTTGAAATGTCACTGACCCAGCCTTGTGTCCTGTGGCTGCTGGGCTCCCAGTGCAGACTCGTGTCTAATGCATTCACTTTTGACGCACTGTAACTCTATATCTTGCTTTTATGTGCAGGGTGGTCAAAAAGCCAAACCTTTTATAAAAGGAAAAGGATTTTCCTTTGCCAGGAAATGTACTTCAAGAGGTCATTTTGAACTGAATAGTGGAGATTTTGGTCGAACAATGAACAAGAAATTACCTGACATTGTCAGTTCGCTAGAGTCTGATAAAACAGGAAGTGAAGGTCTTAGTCTGGATTTTTTTTTTTAATCCTAGGTCAACATGGAGACTGCACGTTTCTTCAAGTCAGATTTTGAGGAGAACGGTTCTATGGACAATGTGTGCTTGTTCCTGAACCTGGCCAACGATCCTACGTGAGAATTCATTTAAATGACCTCTTTCCTCTTATGTAATGCATTTTAAATAACATGGATATTGACTCTTTGAATCTTTTGAATTGTTCTATGTAGCATTGAACGCATCATCACTCCGCGTCTGGCTTTGACCACAGCGGAGTATCTAGCTTATCAGTGTGAGAAGCATGTGTTGGTCATCCTCACAGACATGAGCTCCTACGCAGAGGCTCTGAGAGAGGTAAGGACGATATCATATCGATAAAATCATTTCCTATAATGAATGTCAGAATCAAGGGCCATTAACATGCAAGAGCCTCAGATTTTTGAGAAAAGTAGATTTTAATGTACTTGCATAAACATATACTTAAAATTGCTCAAACCTCATTTGCCTTTTCCCCCAGTGGAATAAAATAGTAAACGTGCACCTTTCCATATTACAAAAATGCATGGTGATCCCTGACTGTAGTATGGTTTTACACTTTAGTTCAAAAGTTTGGGATTGGTAAGGGATTACTTCATTAAAACATTTCTACAGCAAATACATTAAATTAATCACAAATGACAATAAAACTGTAAATATATATACAGTATATCTTGAGCAGCAAATCAGCATATTAGAATGATTTTAGAAGGATCATGTGACACTGAAGACTGGAGTGATGATACTGAAATTAAGCTTTAACATCATAGGGATACATTACATTTTAAAAATATATTAAAATACATACAGTCGGTTTAAATTGTAACAATATTTCACAATACATTTGAGTCGAATAAAGGCAGCTTTAGTGAGCTTAAAAGGCTTGGAATATATTTCAGTGGGTTTGTATTGGTAAACGGACAAGCTGTAAGAACATGCATTTTCTTAAGGATGTATGTCTTTATTTATTAAATCTTGTTATAGTGAATTCAGCCATTTCAACAGACATGGTTGAAGGTCTCCTTTACAGAGTCACAATGCACTTGAATCTCATATAAACAGTTCATATTGACATTTTATAGCTATAAAAGCATTCAAGGGAAAAGTAGGTTTTTCTATTAGATGCAAGGGCAGGCAAATCTGAAACACCTTCTGTGCTTTATGGTGATATTTCCAGTGCCCTGTATCATCATATGTCATGTTGTTCTCCGTTTGAATTTCATACCTGCTTAAACATAATTGACCTTGTTAAGTCTCTATATCATATTGTATTTTCCTAGCCATTGTACTGTGCACTACTTAGGCTAGATGCACAGCAAACACATTTATATTGTGTTATCATGTATCATATTAATAATGACCTTACTTAGCATCTCTCAACTCTACTAAGCAATACGAGTAATTGACATTGCATGTACAGGGCTATTTCCTTTATATCATATTCCAGCTGTTTTGCAGTGAACAAAAAGCAATGATGGCTATGAAAGAGCAAAATCTCATGTAACAAAAGCACAGTAACCTCCTCTTGACATTCGGAACAATATTGGAGGCTGGAGCAATGGCCAGCGTTACGGTTAGTATCGCGTTTCTTCTGTGGCTTATGTTGAAGAGCCACTGTGTCCAATTGTAATGAATAGATTTCAGCACCATCTGCCAAGGTGTAGAAATCGTGTTTTAAACAAAACCTGATGTTAAACCAACACATTGGCTTTGTTGGCATATTGATAGATCAAATCAAGTGTTATTGGTCACATGCATACACTGAAGCACAACATGCAGGGAAATGCTTTGTCCAACTCTCTGTACATCTTTGAATAGAATTAACATAAGTATTTACATACATTACATATAAAAAAATATATAAATAAGAAAAAAGAAATCAAGTTTAATGTTGGCTGTGATATATAATATTATTTATTTATTTATTTATTTATATATAATTTTTTGTGCCCTGGAAGAGTGAAGTGTGTTGCATTAAATATACTGAATTCCATAAAGTGGATATATACTTCACATAATAATCACAGTCATAGCACATAGCAGTGGGACGTTCTGACAGACAAACAGATTTGTGTATACTTCATGTTCCTCAGCCTTCTGAAGATGTTTTTTTCTGGCAGCATCTTCTTTCTTCCATCCTCTTGCCAATGATTATAATTTTTGTGCCAAAAACATGTTTGGATGTCTAGATGTGTCAAACGCATAATGCTCATTCTAAATAGTTTGCGTGCATGTGATAGGACCATTGCCTCCTGTTTTTTTATTTTTTTGCCTCTGTAACCTTGGGATACATTCAGCTCTATCAAAGCTGCCTGCTTTTCAAATAGCCGCGGGAGCGTTAACATTTAACTCCCTCTCCCATTCAGCCTGGTAAAGGTGAGGCTCAGAACAACGTCTACACTCGTTTTAACCTTGGGAGAAGATCGGAGTGTATTTTCTGCTTATAAAAATGCCTAGGTGTGCAGATGCAGCAAGTAGAAAACAGATTAACGTCATTTGACCGGCTTTGATCGGTTTGTGTGGAACAGATGTTGTGGTTTAGTTTCTTGTAACTCAAGAAATTGAAGATGCTCCTGTGTAACTTCACAGGAGACAATGAAAACTGTTATATACACAGCATACACAGAATCTTAATTGTCATGATGTAAAACTGCCCTTGTGTCTGTATGTGTTGTGGTTTTAGGTGTCTGCTGCCCGTGAAGAGGTGCCAGGTCGTCGTGGTTTTCCAGGTTACATGTACACTGATCTTGCTACGATCTACGAGCGTGCTGGAAGAGTGGAGGGCAGGAATGGATCAATCACACAGATCCCCATTCTAACCATGCCTAATGATGGTACATTCACGCATACATTTATTTTTAAATAACACCTAATTGTTAATGATGTAAAGATCTAAAGCCATTTCAACAAATATTAAACCTCAGCATGGAACACATCCTATTCTTTTTGAGCAGTTTGTTGAGAAGTGTGCTATTAATTTTTTCTATAAAACTTTTCAGAATTCAGCCTGGTGAAAACAATTCAAATGCAATAATTACGTTCGTTTTTTTTAGTTTACTTATTTTAATTATTTTTATTAAATCTATTTTTTAGTTCTAATTTAGTCTAGTATCTCATTTTGTTAGGTATTTAGTTTAGTAACTTGAATTAAATCTATATTTATTTATTTCGGTTTTTATTTAGTTATTTCAGTTTAGTTTTTTTATTATATATTATTTAGTAGTTGTAACTTTTTTCAGTTATTTTATTTATTTAGATATAAATGTTTTGTTATTTATTCAGTTATTTTATTTAGTTGTTTTATTTATTCATTTAGTTAGTATAGTTTAGTTTATTTGGATATTTATGTAATTATTTAGCTGTAGTTTAGTTATTTCGGTTATTTATTTCGTTTGTTATGGTTCATTTATTATTTATATTTGTTAGTTCATTTATTCTTTTTTTTTTTTCGAATGAGGACATCCTGTAATGGTTCTTAATAAAGGTTTTGCAAGTTTTAGATCACTTCTTAGCTTTGACTCTAAACTACGGCCAAGCACATATGCACATTCTTGTACACTTGATTGCTGGATTAAATGTATATGAATTTAATGAATTTTCATTAGTTTTCGTCAGTGTTGAAAGTGTCCTTCCATCTTTACAAAACTTGCTAGAATCAGAATGACTGTGGACAGTTAGTGCTATAAAATATGCACTTCTTTATTTTTGTGTTCAGGCCGGACACAGCAACTGCACCCAGTAACTAGCACTCTTGATGGCTTTGGTTACTATAGAAACATCCTTGTGAAGGACCTGTGTGTGTGTGTGTGTGTGTTTCTGAATGGGCGTTCCCTATTATAGCAGCACCAGAAAACCTCTATCTTTCTACTTTCTCATTTGCTTTGCCCTTCTATCTTAATAACTCACTGTTCCGTTCTGTCAAAAACACCACATTATTACTACTGTACCTGTCAGTGTCTTCAGACCGGGGCTGCAAATAAAATGGTTTACAAATGCCCTTAATAACAACATCAACATTATCTATGACTAGAAAAGCAGTTTTGGTTGCATAAAATTGTGTAAATCTGCCAATTTAATTTCCTGTACTGTTTACAGATATCACCCATCCGATCCCTGATCTGACGGGATACATCACGGAGGGACAAGTGTATGTTGACCGACAACTGCATAACAGACAGGTGAGAAGTTTGAGCAGCCATAAGAAGTGTGCAGAAGCTGCGAAAGTACACTAGGACTCATTAGTATGCTTCATATACATGCATTTATCATTAATATTTAATAATTAACCTTTAAAGTGAACGTTTCCAAAGTTTGAACACAGTTTTTCCTATTACTTCATAACCTTACTCTTCGTTGTTCTTTTTTTTCCTCCACTTAAAGATCTATCCTCCCATCAACGTATTGCCATCTCTCTCTCGTTTAATGAAGTCCGCTATTGGAGAAGGCATGACCCGCAAAGATCACTCTGATGTCTCTAACCAGCTGGTAATTTAGTTGTGGAAACTTCATACCACAGAGGCTTTTTTTTGTTTTTCAGGCTGATTCTGACTCTGTTTCTCTTTTAATCCCAAAGTATGCATGTTACGCTATTGGGAAAGATGTTCAGGCCATGAAGGCTGTGGTGGGTGAGGAAGCTTTGACCTCAGATGACCTGCTATACCTGGAGTTCCTGCAGAAGTTTGAAAAGAATTTCATTACTCAAGGTACAAACCCCTAGCGTGTGGTTTTCAGTACCACATTGGCTCATTCACTTTACATGGGTCTAAATTTGGCAGAAGTGTTAGAGCTGTACTCGCAATGACCCAATTAATTCTGAAGTCTTTCTCTGGTGAATGAAACTTTTGCTTTATTTTAAGCAGTTTTCGTCACACTAGACATTTTTTTTCCTAAATTCCAAGGTTCTTCCATCTGTGTGAGTGTGCACTATTATGCTGTTTTATGTTCTATATCGGAAACCACTAGACAGTATTTCTATCAGACACTGCTCTTGCTATGCTGCAAGCACTTTCACCTCAGTGAATGTTCTTCTCAATGCTGTCGCTCTTCAGCATTGCACAAGGTGCAAGGCCTCTGTCTCCGTCAAACCCTCCACTTCACTTAACAAAAATTAAGTATGTGGATATTTCATATTTATCACAGCTCTATTTAGGTGATGAAATCTATCCACCTCCTTTCTATGTGTCACACAGCTGCTGTGTCGTTACTGTCATTGGTAGAAAAATACATTGTTCCACCAACACATGTTGGACTCCAACAATCTCAGTTATTGCTTCTGTTTACAGAGATCAAAACATGCATTCACTCATCCTCCCAGCATTATCATGGAACAATATAGTGTTTCCTTCAAATGAAGCACTTTTCTGTTTAACTGAAATATGCCATTATAGATGCTATGTGTCAGTCAGCAGAACTGACCTTATAAGCAACACAAAGCTCAATACAAGGCTGTAAATCTAATTGGAAGGCTGAAGCATTAAAGCCCTGAGAAATAAACATCTGATTACAATGCTTTTTATATTATATTTTATGTTTCTATATCTGTCTGTATACACCTATCAAAAGTTGGAGTCTATTATATTTTTGAAAGAAATGTCTTATGCTCACCAAGGCTGAAATCATATTTAAAAATGCAGTAAAAGCAGTAATATTTTGAAGTTGTATTACCAGTTAAAATAACTGTTTTCTATTCATATGTATTTTATAATGTAATATCTTTCTGTGATGGTAAAGCAGAATTTTCTGCAGCCATTACTCCAGCCTTCAGAAATCATTCTAATATGCTTCTAATATCATTCTGTGTTATTATTATCAGTGTTGAAAACAGTTGTGCTGCTTAATATTTTACTGGTTACCGTGATACACTTTTTTCAGGTTACTTTGCTAAATAGACAATTCTAAAGATAAAAGGTGAATATTTTCAAAAATAATCTGAGATCTCCCTTAAGTCTCTGACAAATGTTTTTTTTTTTTCGGTGGGGTTTTTCAGGTCTTTAAAAAACCACTTTTTGTACCTCTTTAAGAAAACCAAGTCCAATCAGTTAGATATAGCATACGCAAGTCGAAAGGATCTGGTGCAAAATTTTCCACGATGGAAATTAATATACGTTTTGTTGGTCTTGGCTCATAGATTCCAATTGTATAAGTAACCTGAGTATTTGACCGTTGGTTCAAAAGTTATGATACATATGTCATGTGACTTGTATGTGTCTATTTCTCTAGGTCCCTATGACAACAGAACTGTGTTTGAGACGCTGGACATTGGTTGGCAGTTACTCCGAATCTTCCCCAAAGAAATGCTGAAGAGAATTCCTCAGAGCACGCTGGCCGAATTCTACCCGAGAGAGTCCGCTGCCCGTCACTGAGCCTCCTAAGACCACTACACCTTCTGGAGACTAAAGGTCACATGACCTGTCTCCCTCAGAAAACCTCACCCCTTGTGTCCACCTCTACTCTGACAAGTGTTGGTTAGAATTACAGGGCATATCTCTGGGTTAATACATATTTAATATGCATAAAATGGTTATATACTGTAAACATGCCTGTCATTATCCCATGTTTTATGACCACCAGAGATTATTCCATTTCTCCTTGTTGTTGTGTTATACATGTTTGTGTTTACTTTGTGGGGATAGAATATGTAATCATGATTTGCTTTTGTTTCACTGATTTATTTTGGAGATGCATAATGTCCTGTAGTTCATGTCTTTTTTTTCTTTCTTTTTTTGTGAGTTATTTCACGGTCCAAAGCCTAAAGAGAATATTAAAAACATTTCAGCTCAAAGGGAAAAATTCAGGGCTTACTTGCAAATTTATGCACTCTCTCACATACTAATAATGCCACACAAATAATGCCATATTTCCAATGCAAGTCATGAGAATATTTGATTTTCAAATTCATTTCCAGCCCTTCCTTTGAAAATATTTGCTTTTATTTATTTTAATGTCCAAAAAAACTAATTCGAATGAATGTTTGTGCACCAAACATAGTTTGTGTTATGCTGACAGTAAGGTAATTATAGGTGTTGAATGATCATGTACACTTTATGCTTGTCACTCACAGCTGTTATTTCCCTTTTAGAGGAAGGATAAAGATGGTTACAGCATCTGTGCTCTGAATTATGTGATGAGATGTAAGACTGATTAAGCATTCCCCTCTTGTATGTGTAAATGTGTTTTACCTGTGTTGATTGCTGTTAAACCTGTCAAACCTCTCAGATGAATTAAATTATATTGTTATTTCGTGATTGGCTGACTACTTCATTTATTTGTCCTAATATCAGTCATGTTAACTGAAGCGAATGAAAATGCCAGTGGGTTGTTTTCTGTGCCAAGGGATTATCCTTAAAAAACCTATCAATGTAATAGTTTCTGCAACAATATCAAAGTTCCTGTAGTTAGTGGGTGTTTCTTTAAATTCTGGCAATTTTATTGAAAGTAACTAGTTTCATTTTGTTCAATTATTTGTGCTATTTTTGTGTTAGAATTTATTGTTTTTCCTGTCTCAGACCTATACTGTTAAAAAAAAAAGTGTTGAGGTTTTTTTTTTTTTTTTAAGTTTGTTTGTTTTAGTGTATTTGTTTAGGAAGGAGAGGAAAAATAAGATGAGTGAGTAAAGAAAACAGGAACAATCTTGTAAACAGGCTATCAATTTGAACCTTTTTTATTTTTGAGTGTCATTTCCCATCTAGCAATAATTTTGTGTGATCAAGCAGAAAGTAACTTATAATTATTGTGTGTATTAGCATATATAAAATGCTGCTATTTAAAATGCTATTTTAATCTCAAAATGTTTAGACATCATTTCCGACCCTCTCGTTTCCTCTCTGTTAAACATTACAAAATGTAAGAAATTTAAATGACACTGGTTGAAATTTCCATGATTTAAACAAAAAAAAAAAAAGAAAGAAAAGAGGACTATGAGAATTTACTGAGAGTGTGAAATGAGATGTTTTAAAATAATTTATTTTCTAAACCTTTACGAAAATTAACCACACATTTACTACATGTAAAACACACACACAAACGGTAACCACAAATTAACCATGGTTTGCATGGTAGATTTTTACTTTATCAGAGCACGCGGGTGACCGTAGGTGTGACCAGGTGTCATTTCCTGTATCGCTCGCGCTGAGCTTAACCGGAGTGTTCATCGGTATTCACAGGACCTCTCAATGGCGTCAACGGGAGAGCAAAAAGAAGTGAAAATGATTTCAGACCTGTCCAACCAAGGTAAGAGTGACGGTGTCGAATGCATTTGGAGTGCTGGTGTGCCCTAACCAGTGTGCTTAGTAGTGTAAAGTGTACAGGCTGCTGAAACTGTGTAACAGTCAACACAGGTACTATAATAACAGGCCTACATGAAGTAACGTTAGTGGTTTTTTTTCTTTTCTTTTTCCCCCCGTAAGTTAAAACTCAACTAAACATTCTCAATGTCGACTTTGTTTACCTTTTCCCCTGAAAGAATAAGCCCATAATAGTTCGAGGAAACAATTTATCTATTTACAAACCAACAAATTCTGAAGTGGAACAAAGATTGTATTATTACATTCGCTGTACTTTCTAATCTCTTCTGCATCATGCAGCGGAAAATACTCCTTTAGAAATACTCCATAAATCCTTTGCTTTGAGAGGCTTGTTTGGACATGCACACACGTTTGGTTAACATCCTGGCATTTCTTTTGTTTTTATGTACAGATGAAACGTATATTGCAGCCTGTCTTGTCATAACTTTACCTATTTAATTATGTTTTTCCCCAGCTAAGTAACATGTATTTTATTCTTTGTATAACCAAATAGAACAAACTGTTTCTTTTTATAATTGTTATTGGGAACCAATTTCTCAGCTGATCTGTAAAACTTGATAGAATTTGTGGGGAAATTTGTGGTCGATTAACCAAGAACTAATGCATATTTACTCTGATATAATGTGCATTAGAACTATACATTTCAGTGTGTATAAAACAGTTTCAGAATTGGGTTCTGAGTTTTCTAATGGGCACAAATGTGACCACTGACATGTTGTGATAATTATTTATATGACTTAGACCTTTTGAATATTAATATGATAGCTGTGCCTGTATTACAAGTGTTTTTTAGAGCTTTGATGCAGATACCGTCTCTGAAAGATGTAGTTATATAACTTACAGTACCCATGTAAAACTGTTGAAATCAATACTGTCGAGACTGAAATCAAGTCACATGAACTCAAGACGGTCGTTACTTTCTTCAACTCTTGATTAAACGCATCAACTTTTTTTTTTTTACTTACAGATATTATTGTTGGAATGAAATGAGTAAATGTTCCTGACTGCTGTTTAATTTTCCTCTAGAATTAGGTTAGTAAATGGCACTCTGAAAGATGTCTTAAGGCAAGATTTGTTTTGCTCAAAGTGCCCTACTGAACTCATAAATAGAGAGAGATAACATTAAGATTATTCCCATTATTCTACCGAAGATTGGAACTTGGGAAAATTAAACTGAAGTTGCTGTCTGGTGTTTTCCATGGTAGTCTGTATCACTGTGACATGAATAAACCAGACACAGTGTGGTTTGTAAACCCTTTACAGATCATGTCTTCTGTTCTAAAATTGATGCATATTCAGAAAAACTGATGCTGATTCATACAACAGGCAGAATTAGCACTTGTTTCCATGAGCAGTCCTCACGCTGGAAATGAGTTTGCAGTAGAAGTTTCCCTCTGAGTTGATCTCCCACACAGTGTGTTGCAATACTGTGTAGTTCATGCAAAGTTGTGAAAGATGTTTAACTGGCGTCCTTGTATTTCTGCAGTACTTCTCCAGTATGAAATCCTCCAAAGAGAAAATGAAAAAATCAAAAAGGAGGTAAGATGGTTACTGTCATGCTTTGCTTTCTTTCACCCCTTATTTCTTTTTTCTTTGAACTTCTATACCATATCGGTGTGTGATCAAAATGGGGTGGAGGGGTAGATTAGAAAGATTTCTGAAGGAACATGTGATGTTAAAGACTGTAAGAATGGCTGCTCACAATTCAGCTTTTAAAATAGAAATGAGTTATGTTAAATTGGAATAATATGTGACAGTATAACTGCTAACGCTGTAAATAAATGTAGCCTTAGTGAATGTGACTTCTTTCAAAAACATTTTAAAAAATCTTCAAAATTTGTACATTCTGTACATTCTTGAAGGTGAGTTGGTGATGATAGAATTTTTCCTATCACTTTGACATTATATTTTTTGAGATGGTAAATAAATCATTTTAAATAAATGCAGATGTTCTGTTTCAAATAAAAAAAAAATATTTTTATGATAGAATCTGTGAATTGTATTAGTGCATACTATATTCAGGACACTGAACCAAACATACTGTATACATTATATAATATATTTGATGAAAACCATATATATGATATGATATAAATTTGATACCAGATTTATTTATTTTCAGAGTAAACAAATGCAAAAGGAGAGGGATGAGGCCTTACGGAAGCTGAAAGAATTTGAACAAGGTTGGTTTTTAAGATCTTAGATTCACTTCAAAGATCTTCAAATTTACATCAAACATCCTTCTGTGAAGTACATTAAAAGAAGTGTATTTTAAAACACATTGGTTTACAAAGACTACTTTCACTTCAGTTTCTGTAAGAAATCCAGGCTGTATGTGCTTTGCTCTTTTGGACTTTGATCCCAGAATATTGCAAGAACTATGACACCATTCTATATAGACATGCCCAGTTATTCCGTAATCATCATTTCCTTGTTTTACCTGTTTTCCAATCCTGTTTTAATATTATTCAAACTGCAAAATTACATGTGTGAACAAATTATGTATTTGAGTTTACATTCACTTTGCCCAGGTGGTTATGTAATTCTGGGTAGGATGTTTTGATGAATACATTAGGTACCAAATTGACATCCGAGATGTTCTTTTTGCAGACATTAGTGGAGCTATCGGATGCTTTCGCTCTCATAATCTGAAGTTTGGTATTGATATCAATCACACACCTAGGTGAAGGGGGAAAGCGACAGGTTTCAGTCTCAGTCAGTTTTTTCTGGGGTCCCTCCCAAACCAAATCGCCACACTTCACCTCTCTCGTGCTTCTATACAAATGTCACCTTCTTTTACTTCGCCAGGGGAACATGGAATTCAAATGTGAATTAAAAGGCGAAATTTTAAAAAGCACAACAAATGGCCGGTGGTGTTGGGGGGGAGGGAAAAAAATCCATTACATTCTCATTTTAATGCACGAAATAGGTCATTATTTGATAGAGAAGAGTGTGTGTTTTTGTGAATAATCTTGGCCTTTGCTCATGTTTCCTCCGCCATAAACACGTATTGTGTATGACTTCCACTTAAATAGTGGCTGCAGCTTCTAGCAGAGCAGCTGCATATTAGGAGCTATTACGTGATTTCATAGCTCTCTGAAAATTGCTTCTATTCAGCGCAAAGCGACTGAGGGGGAGGCTGGCTGGCTGGGGGGAGCTGGGGAGTGAGCGAGCGAGGAAAAAGCCCCCAACACACAATCATGTCTTTTCAATTGGAGATGGCAAGGTTGATGACAACATGACCATTGTGTTCTAATGATAAGACCACAAAGGCATCTGCCCCCTCATCAAGCTCGGCGCTGTAGAAACAGCATCAGAGGCTCTAATTCACTTCTCCAACACACAGGCCCGATAGCATTATACTCGGCGTTCTTGTGCACGTAATCACTGTCTGTCTCTGAGAAGACGCGTGTGTGAAGAGCCAGGGGGAAAACAGAGGAATGGTGCAAGAAGAAAGAGATTTGAAGATGTAACGTTGATGGCGAAGCCAAAACTTACAATTAAAGCTGCCAAGTCTGACGTGTGAAGTCTCCCCCTTGTCCCCCTCCTGCTCTGCAACTACCTCACACTTAGCCCGGTTTATGTGTAGCAGCTATTACAATTAACCTGTCACTTAGTGCTAGTACTACCAGTGAGAGAGAGAGATGAAAGATGGGGTGGAGGGGGACCAACTGGCAGCTAAGTACTGTTTAATGAGTGACAGCGAAAGGCTTACAGCGAGAACTTGGATATCGCAGACACAGGCGTTCATCAAGTTTTAATTAGGTGTTATTGGGAGGCAGCCGCTGGCCGTGATGGTGCTAATTCCTGTTTTTGCCTCTCAACCACAATGTGTAATTAGTTAAGAGGCTGTGAGCTGGTCCGTGGCCAGTCTCTGGTGATTACGGACACAAATAAGGTAAGAGCTCCAGGCATTAAGAGCATCTGCCTCTTCCATCTCGCCATCTTATGCTGGATACACACCACAAGATAATCGGGCTGATTTTGGCCGACTTCTCCCCTTCCTACAATCCTAGGTAATGTCCTGATTATCTTGGTGGTTCTAAATATTATCTTATCAGATTTTCCTGTGGTGTGAGGTGTTAAGAGTGACTGAATCTGCTTGGAAGAACGTCAGAGTTGCGATAACAAATCCTGATGCATGGGGGGAACCCCAAGGACACCACACACTATAAGGAGCAAAACGGTTAAATTTAGGATTTTTTGTCCCCATCTTATAAGATTTTTTATATCTTTTGTGTTTACCCAGCTTTACACCTCTTTGGAAGTTGATAGATTGCGGCTGCTCCTCAGGCTGTGACTGCATTTTGAATTTGAATGTTGTAAGTTTCGTCTTTTTTGAAGGAGGGAATTGTTGATCTAAAATCAGTCTTGTCCCCTTAAAATTCAATCACAGGGCCGAATACCAGTTGCCTTGTCAAAAATCTTTATTGACATATGTATCAGGCATAGGAGAGAAACTTGTTGTCTTTGCCAGCTGTATGTTCATTTCTCCATTTCTCCGTTTCTCAGTCTCTCAGTTTCTCAGTTTCTCTAAGGCTTTAACAGTGACCATAGCTTATATACCACTAACCAAGTTCCTTACAAGGTACAGAAACATGTGGTTTGTTTAAAATAGAATGTATACTTCATGCTAACATCAGTTGGTATATTTATACATACATACATTGGTGGAAAGAAGAAGCCACCCTATGCATCAGTGGAACATGTTACATACACATTTCTGGTATGGTCAAAATTAGCTCCTCTCCCTGTGTCTGGTCATATGATCCTACATGTTCATGCAGACTTTAACTCATGCAGTAAACTTCATCAGGCACTAAAACATATCTTCAGAATAGATATGTCATGGTCGGTAATGACCGACTTTGGAATCTCACTTGGAGAGACCAATCCACTTAGAGTGTCAACTAAACAACCCAATGCACATTGGCATGCGACGATTGCATCCAGCTGCCTCTGATCGCAGCATGAGTAACTAATAACTATTAGTTATTATAAAAACTAATAACGAATAACTAGGCAGCAGTTGCAGCACATACTCAGGTTTTCGCTAAGGAGCTGAGCATGTGACCTGGCCACTCAGTGGTGGTATAGCAGCTGTGGCGACAAGATGTGAAGTGTCCATTCCCTCCTTCAGGGAACGAGGGTTACATACATAACCGAGACGTTCCCTTTCAGTTGGTCACTCTCAACATCATGTGAGAAGAACACCACGCGATGAACAGGTTCCTTCAAGGCATAAGTGCTTGTAGACAGTGCTCTTGCCGAAGTGATGGTGTCTACTAGCTCTTGGGGTAGGTCACCTAGAACCTCTTGTCCCATCCAGGGACCAGATGTGAAGTTTACAGAGGTCTGAACGTGGGTGCGAAAGGGTGCCCCGCCCCGTCTCTAAGTCAGTAGACCTCAAAGGAATCTGCCAGAGATGGGGGGTCTGACACAAGGAACATTAGTTCCGGGAACCAGGTCCGAGTGGGCCAGTAGGGCGCCATAAGCAGGACCTGATCCTCCCCCTCTCTGATCTTGCACAGTGTCTGTGTGAGAAGGCTCACTGGGGGAAAGCATATAGGTGCCTCCAAAATGAAGTAATAGCCGTAAAACCCTGTCTACATATCGGCTGGAGGAACCGGCAGCAGATTTGCGATCTCCGGATGCAAGACTGGAACATCGGCCGCCTTCACTGATGTGAAGCAGATGGCACAGAACTTTGGGGAAACCAGGCGAACTGAATTACATAGCTGAGTCTGATGGTCTGCAGGAGCCAGCGAGACAATTTGGGTAGCCAGGCACCCATACACCATATAAGCTGGACCAGTGGGACCACCGACATACCTCCGGTGGGGCAGCGAGGTTGAGTGTGCAGTGCAACGCTTATCTGGTTCCACGGTTTGGTAGAGGGTGTGTTACTAGGGCTTTTGATGATGCTCCTGCTGCTGTCAGTGTTGGTCTGTCTGCCACTCTTCCTACCCTCTTGGGACCCAGAGACAGAGAAAACTGCTCTCTTATTGAGATTTTTGGAAACCAGATTCTCCACCCGGACCTGCTCCGGGGGAGGGAGAAGTGCATTCACCATCCCCCAAAGAGCAGTCCCTCTCTGGGTCACCCATACAGGGCCCTCTTGCTCTTCCGCTCATTGCCAGGTTTGATGGGGGCCTGGACAGGCGGGGTGGCACTCTGGATGGGTAGAGGCAACAGCTGCCCACTAGGGCAGGACATATTGGATTGCCTCAGTCTGCTCCTGTGCAGCCTAGAACTGCTGGGCCGTGTTCTCGATGTGTCACTGAAGAGGTCGGTCTGGATCACATGGACCTTGAGGAACTGAACTTGAGCATCCCTCATGTTGACCAGACACAGCCAAAGGTGATGCTCCTGGACCAAAAGTGTGGACATTGCATGACCCAGAGAACCCGCAGTGAACTTTTTTGCTCATAGCGTGAGGTCAGTTGGGGATCTGAGCTCTTTCAGAACTTTCGGATCGTGACCACCTTTGTGCAGGTCCCTCAGTGCTTTAGCCTGAATATACGAGGTCCCCCATATACTCCCTAGCTGCACCACCATCGAGAGTGGTGAGGGAGGAGGAATTAGCAAGTCAGTTTCCGGCCAAAAAAAGGTGCCTTTCATGACCTGGTAAGCTCCCTCATGCACCACTGGGATGAATGGCATCAAACTGGGTGCTGAAAACTAGTGCAGGCCACTCTGAAGAACCAGTCGTCAAGCCTTGAGGGCTCAGGACATGGTGGAGGACTCAACTGAAGCCCTACCCTACGGTGGCCCCGGAAAGCATAGCCGTCATTTCTGGATCAGATTCAGGCATTGCTACAGTCCTGGAGGGCAGCAGTGCAGCCAAATCTTCCTCTCTAGAAAGCTGCTGGTACGCTTCTTGTAAAGAGCCAAACACGTTCTTTTGGCAGCTCGACTAGTTGAAGAGTGCAAGAGGAGCATTGTTCCCCTGAGGGTTGGTTTCCTAAAGGGTTTGCCAACACTGTTACCCTCAGACTGACCGTTCTACTGCCTGAAGTAGCCCCCACCTAACAGCTGCCATGATGAGAACTAGATCGAGGCAATGGAGCTCCACCCCTTTTTTTGGATTCGAAGCAAAAAGCATATTTGTGTGCGCACACCCGAAGCAAGGAAACACATGCAAATATTAAGCTCTCGCTGAAGTATTGTGTTTAAGTGGTCAAATTTGCACAAACTTTTTCAAAATGCCCATCTTGGTAAGTATCCTGTAGCAAACATAGCTGACTGAACTGTATAAGTGCACTGGATCAGTGCATTCTTTTAAAGTAACAGCACTTTCTTAATTTTAATCGAACAGTAACAACACTGCTCTGTGTAATTGTGATTGATTGACTTGTGTAAGGTCCGCGCACTCGGTCCAAGGAAGGTATCCGATGCTGGCTGAAGGTTTCTTGTGCATTCTGTCTTTTCAGCACGCAAAGCTATTAAATTTAAGTTTAATTCTAATCTGACTCTATTTTAGTATCTAATCTGACTCCATTTTAATTTTACCTCGAATTTAGATTGTCATATGAATTGGTTGCTTGACCATTTCTAATTATTCTTATTCTGACAACTGATTATTCTATTTATTCTTTAATATTATTGTACTCGTTCTTTTGGGTGCTCATGTTCTTTATTTGCTTTTGCTTGTAGTTTTATTATTATTATTATTTTCTTAATTTTTATTTGACAGTATAGTTTTTCCCTAAACATACCACATACTGAACCATACCAAAACTGTTCTATCCCTATTCATTACTGACGTGACGTCGAGAGTGACTGACTGAAAGGCAACTCAATTAACCTAAACAATGAGCCTTGGCTAGACATGCCTGCACTGATCTCAGTCTCCCGTCCCTATAGGATCAATATGAGGGGCAGCACTGAACTAATACAAATAGATCTATAGAATAGACAACAGTTCTGTGAAGGTTGAGATAGAGAAGTTATTGTGTAGAAAAGAAAATCTGAAAGAAAGACAAATAAGAAGGACATTTTTACAGCATCAAGATGTTTGTGTTTATATTTAGTTTGGGGCCAGTTTTTAATCTTTTTGAAAGAAGTCTCATATACTCTTCGATGTTGCATTTATTTGAGCAGAAATGCAGTAAAAATATCTGTATTCTGTTTAGATTTATATTAAAATGTAATTTATTTCTGTGATTGGAAAACTGAATTTTCAGCAGCCATTACTCAGTGTCATATGATAAGCCTTCATAAATTTGTTTAATATGCTGATTGGTACTCAGGAAACGTATTATTATTATTATTATTATTATTATTATTATTATTATTATCAATGTTGAAAACAGTTATCCGGCTTAATCAATCAATCAATCACCTTTATTTATATAGTGCTTTAAACAAAATACATTGCGCCAAAGCACTGAACAACATTCATTTGGAAAACAGTGTCTCAATAATGCAAAATGATAGTTAAAGGCAGTTCATCATTGAATTCAGTTATGTCATCTCTGTTCAGTTGAAATAGTGTCTGTTTTAATTTGCAATCAAGTCAATGGTATATCACTGTGGATGAAGTGACCCCAACTAAGCAACCCAGAGGCGACAGCGGCAGGGAACCGAAACTCCATCGGTGACAGAATGGAGAAAAAAACCTTGGGAGAAACCAGGCTCAGTTGGGGGGCCAGTTCTCCTCTGACCAGACGAAACCAGTAGCTCAATTCCAGGCTGCAGCAAAGTCAGATTGTGCAGAAGAATCATCTGTTTCCTGTGGTCTTGTCCTGGTGCTCCTCTGAGACAAGGTCTTTACAGGGCATCTGTATCTGGGGCTCTAGTTGTCCTGGTCTCCGCTGTCTTTCAGGGCAGTAGAGGTCCTTTCTAGGTGCTGATCCACCATCATGTCTGGATACGTACTGGATCCGGGTGACTGCAGTGACCCTCTGATCTGGACACAGACTGGATCTGGTGGCCACGGTGACCTCGGAACAAGAGAGAAACAGACAAATATTAGCGTAGATGCCATTCTTCTAATGATGTAGAAAGTACGCTGTTATGTGAAGTGTTTCCGGTTCCGGTTTACCTAATTAATGCAGCCTAAAAATCCTTTAACGGATTTGGATATTAAAAGCATATTAGTATGTTATGTGTATGCCAGGTTAAAGAGATGGGTCTTTAATCTAGATTTAAACTGCAAGAGTGTGTCTGCCTCCCGAACAATGTTAGGTAGGTTATTCCAGAGTTTAGGCGCCAAATAGGAAAAGGATCTGCCGCCCGCAGTTGATTTTGATATTCTAGGTATTATCAAATTGCCTGAGTTTTGAGAACGTAGCGGACGTAGAGGAGTATAATGTAAAAGCTCATTCAAATACTGAGGTGCTAAACCATTCAGGGCTTTATAAGTAATAAGCAATATTTTAAAATCTATACGATGTTTGATAGGGAGCCAGTGCAGTGTGGACAGGACCGGGCTAATATGGTCATACTTCCTGGTTCTAGTAAGAACTCTTGCTGCTGCATTTTGGACTAGCTGTAGTTTGTTTACCAAGCGTGCAGAACAACCACCCAATAAAGCATTACAATAGTCTAACCTTGAAGTCATAAATGTATGGATTAACATTTCTGCATTTGACATTGAGAGCATAGGCCGTAATTTAGATATATTTTTGAGATGGAAAAATGCAGTTTTACAAATGCTAGAAACGTGGCTTTCCAAGGAAAGATTGCGATCAAGTAGCACACCTAGGTTCCTAACTGATGACGAAGAATTGACAGAGCAACCATCAAGTCTTAGACAGTGTTCTAGGTTATTACAAGTAGAGTTTTTAGGCCCTATGATTAACACCTCTGTTTTTTCTGAATTTAGCAGTAAGAAATTACTCGTCATCGACTATGCATTCCATTAGTTTTTGAAATTGGTGTGTTTCACCGGGCTGCGAGGAAATATAGAGCTATAGGGTTATACATTTATGAAGGGTTATAAATCATATATAAAGTGTTTTGAAAATCTAAAAATGCTAAACGTTTTCTGTGAGGAGTAGGTTTAGGTGTAGGGTTTTTGGGTAAGTGATAAAAAAATACAGATTGTACAGTATAAAAACTGTTCTGACCTGGAAAGTCCCAACGGGTTCAAATATGCATATAATGCTAGAAAACATATGAATCTTTAAATCACAACTCAGTAATAAAACATATATATAATATAGTATAATAATTATGCAAGAATTACAAAGATGTGGAGTAATTTTTGATGAAGAACAGCATGTCACACTACAGATTACTGCTAGGACTACTACAGCAACTATTCAAACACTGTTCAAATCCTTGCTTACATTGTGTTGCCATGTGTTATGTCCACCATATGGACTGTAGTTCCAGCTGTTTCACATCAAATGTCCCCAGCTTACTTGCTCGAAAGGAATCTGGAGAGCATGAGAGCTGATAAAGAGCTGTTCTCATTTTCAGTGCTCTGGACAGAGTAATTGTATGATGTTGTGACCTTGTCTGTGAACGTCATGATGTACTGTGCCGGCTGGTCTAGTGTGTGCATGACAGACAATTAGTTGTGTGCTTGCCTGTAGTGACAACTGTAGTGTGTTTGTTTTGAAGAAAACATAAAAATATTTGACGTATTACTTGTCTTCAGTGTCACACAGGGTGATCGAGGAGGTGAACAACATTCAGGAGAATCTAGAGATTGAGAAGACATGCAGAGAGAGTGTAGAAGCTTTGGCCTCAAAGGTGGGGTTTTACAATAAAGTTAAAAATCATCTTGTCTGTATTATTCTGTTTCATTTGATTCCCCTTGTGTCTGTTCTGTTTCAGTTGATTCTGTTGTGTTTTGGTTCAGTAGATTCTTGATTATTTTTTTATTTTTTTTTAAATCTCTTCCTTTCTATTTCATTTGATTCTCATCTGTTCTGTTTTTTTTGTTTATGTTCTGTGTCATTTTATTTTGTTATTTTTGATTAATTTTATTCTATTCTATTCGAACAGATTATGATGATTCTTTTGTTTTTCTGGTTCATTTGATTCTGTTTGGCTCGTTTTAATTCTGCTCTGTGTCAGTTGATTGTGTTGTTTTGTTTCATTAATTTCCGTTCTGATTCATTTGATTCTGTTTTGTTCTTATTTTTTTTATTCTGTTCTTTTTTAATTTTTTTATTGGTTTTGATTTAATCCTCATGTTCTCTGTTTCATATGATTCATCGGTTTTGATTTGATTAATTTGATTTAGTTATTTTCTGTTTCATTCAATTGTTCTTTGTTCTGTTTCATTTGATTCTCCTTTGTTCTGCTCTGACCAGTTTGATTCTTTATGTTCTTATTTCTTTGATTTTTTTTTTCTCTTCTGCTCTCCTTCATTTGATTCTCCTTTGTTGTAGTCTGATTCATTTGATTCTGTTCTTCATTTGATACTGTTTCTTTTGACTCTGTTCTTATCGGTTTAATTTGTTGTTTTTTTACTGTGTTCTGTTCTATTCTGATTCAGCTCCAGTGGGCGTTCAGTTCTGCTCTACTCTTCTCAGAAACAATACTTCCTGAATCATACACCTGTGTTTTTGCTTATGCTTTCACTGTAAATTGATTGGGATCCATCATGCCTCTACCATTCCAACCAACCTTCCATCCATTTATTTCCTCCTCCTTCCTGAGCAAAGTACACACAATTGTTCTTCATATGGGCAGTCAGTCCATTAAGTTCATGTTGGAGTTGGTAGACTATCTCCCTGCCGTATACCTGCTTCTTGGTGTTGACTGCCAGCTCACGTCACTGGACCCACTCTTTACAGAAGTATTCAATTTGCCATCAGTCCCAGCTTAGCACATTGTTTAGTTGGGTTTCAGTTCCACCGTTCAGACTCAGTCGGGTCTGAAAAGTGAAGTGGCATCTACACTGAGCGCTCAGCAGGTAAATGGATCTCTAAAAGCCCAGGTGTGAGGCAAATTAGCAGGAATGATTACCAGCTCATTGCCGTCTCTCTGATGGATGAATCAACTTTCTTCTGCTGTCTGTCGGTGATGAGCGCTGATCACCACACACAGAGAGAGAAATGAGAGAACAGTACCAATTATATGAAAGGAATAAAGACACAGATAAAAGAGATAAAGACCAGGAGAAAATAGTCTTTAGATTGAAAAAGGACACCTGTTGTCCTGCATTTTAGAAGCAGGGTAGCTGCCATTTAAAGTCTTTTTGCATCCAAAAAAAGAAGGCATTTCACTGTGCAAATGAAAACTGACATTTATTTTTTTATACTTGACAAAATAGACTAAGGTGAAAAAACCCTACTGGCTTTCTGTTATTTAGCTTGGATGACAGGATTTCATTCCTTCCTTTTCTTGAGAATCGCTTGTGAGATTTCTCTTGAGGTATAGCTAAAAAATTTTCCTTGAAGTATGTGAAGCCATCACAGATGTTTCTGAGAGCTGCAGTTGAGGAAGACCACAGAGCATGTCATTTGTATGGAGGAAATAGACCTGCAGCTGGGCCGTTTTGTGCCTCGGCATTATGTGTTGGATAAAAGCTCGATTTAACCAATCAATGGTTCCCTGACATCCTTAAATGCACAGCCCAGCTTGTTCTGTGTTCGCCGGTGGCCACGGTGCATGAAAACCAGTGCAGATTCCCTTTGTCCTGGCTGCTCTGTGAACACCTCCACACCGAGCCCCTCACTTGCGACTAACAGCAGGAGAGTCCTGTAGGATTCAGCCTCCACAGGTTTACTCATCTTCCATCTTTCAAGACACATGACTGTTTGAGGATGCAGTTTTGTTTGTCACTAATTGCTCTTTCAGCACATAGCAGATTCCTCTCAAATATCTAATCTGTTTTTATGCAGAAAACACTTTGCATTGCATTGATCTCTGAATTCCAAATTTCTTAAAAAATCATATCATTCAAAAGTTTTTTTTTTATGTTTTTGAGAAGTCTTATATGCTTACCAAAACTGCATTTATTTGATAAAAAATACAGAAGTATTATTTTTACAATTCAAAATAACTATTTTATGTCAAATATTTTGTGATGGCCTTTGAGGCCAAAGCTGAATTTTCAGCCGTTTGTACCTCAGTCTCACATGATCCTTCAGAAATCATTCTACTATGCTGATTTAACGTTAATCTTTTAAAACATTCATTAGCAATCATTAGCATATATCAGACTGAATGTTCATTTTGATACTGTACATTATAATTGGCCTGAATTGGCTAACTTGTAAAAAAAAAAAAAAAAAAAAAAAGATTTTAGTTTGTAGTGTTTTTATTTTTATTTAAAACTGTATTCAAATTTAATCCTGGCTATTTTTATGCCATAACATGAAAATAATTATCACATTATTGGTATTGACCAGATCTGTAATATTGGTGCATTGCTACGTTTATTTTATTTTTCTGGCTACTTACCCATTAAATAAGTAAATAACCAGACATGAAATTTTTATATTGCCTTGTTGCTATATTTATTTGAAATGTTTTTGCTAATATTTATAAAAAAAAGTATGAAAGACTTTGACTTGATTTGCATCTCAGCCCGCAGGATACAAATCTTACCTCTTTTATTGAAAGTGTGAAAGATATGTTGTGAAAATTACAGCATTGGCTCATCCCAAATTTACATTTAAATTAGTCCAAAAATGTTGGTAGGTGTGATTGGAGGATGGCGAGTGGAATTGTCTCAAATAGTCTCTACATTTCAGCGGTATGATTTATTGTGTATGACGGCTGTAATTTTGTCTGCCAAAAGACCCCGAGGCAGACAGGAAACGAAGAGGGAAAAATCATAATCAATTTCTTAGACTCTGGAACAATTTGAATTAAAAAACAGTAATGGATGAGGGTTTACGGGTGGTGGCAGTCAAATCAAAGTGCAATCCAAACACATGACATTTTGTTTTGATGTGTGATCAGAGGAGATGAGGGGCCTGGCCACCTCGGGACGCACGTCTGATTTCTGCCAGTGTGTAATTTCACTGCTGCGCTCTCATCAATGCCGGATGATTATCGCAGAGCGAGCGTGTATGCGTGTGTGTCTGCGTGTTTATCCCCATATTATGTGTTGTTGATTGCGTTTTTAAAAGATGCATTCAGCAGGAAGGACGGCATCAGGAAATGGATTCACGTGCTGTGTGTCCTCACTTGGATGTCATTAATAAAGGCTCGTTAAAGAGGGGCATTTTATCCCTGCCTCTCGCTCTTTTTCTCTCTCGGACTGGAATGTCATCCGGTACTAATTTACATACCTCCACCCCCATTGGCTCTCTGAGTTTCCATTAAGTGGCCTCCCTAATTGAAGTGTGAATGACCAGACTTAAATTACTTTAATTGGGTGTTCAAAAAGGTAAAATTTCTCGGATGCAGGTATGTGCATGTGGCAAGGGAGGGGGTCCGTGGCGGCGCCTGATAGAATGCTGTAATTATTTATGAAAACAGAAGTGTCTGCTGCTGCTGCTCCTGCATACGTGTAATGAAATGTCTATTATTTTGCCCTTGATTATTGCTCTTTTCAAGAGTGTTCGTGCTGTGTGTGTTTGGCTGTGTGATTGAGGGGAATTGCATGGGCACCCGCTGGGGTTCCAGTGGGCCGGTCTGTCTACATGCTGCTGATTTGATTTCTCATATCTTTTTGCTCTGTGGCAAACACTGAAAATCACCGGCTTGGGTTTTATATCATTTGTGGTGTTACCGGTGTCATTTTGATTTCTGATTATTCCTATAAATGTGACGACATTGGCCTCACTAGTTTAACGTTTTTTTTTTTGCACTGTAAGTAAACACTGGATTTTCGTTCTCGTCACGAGCTAAGAGAATTCATGTTTTGATAGTGTAGCTCAATTGGTACTGTGTGATGCCAGCAGCACTCAGATCCCGAGTTGAAATGTATACATCAAATGCTCTATGCTGCTTTGGATAAAATATCTTTCAAATACACATATGTATATCTTTCTTTCAGTTGAACAGACAGAACCGTTCTCTGAAGAGGAAGAGTATGCTCTTTATGTCCCGCCTTGGTGCTGATGTCGTCGCTGAGATCAGTCTGGATGATGAGGATGATGAAGATCCACAGGAGGAGGGGTCAGGTGTCTGTAGCTCCTCCCACTGTCAGATTGTCATTACAGGTGGGTCAGTGCACTGTCCCACAATGTATTGCTTAATAAAATATTTGTATTACTTTATACTTTTGGCATCTACATAGGTGGCAAAAAAGGTGAAGTGTATAATTACTATGACACAGACAGCAAAAGAATTGCATGTTTTTTGTTTAAGCAGATTGACTGGTCCTTTTATTATAACATAGGCTTTGGCATTAAATTGAGTCTTGACTACCTGTTTAGTCAAACAATGTTTAACAAACTTGTGAAAGCAGTCATTATTTATTAGTACAGAAATTAGACACCTTGGCCATTAAGTGGCATTAAGTTATATATATAGAAACAGCAGTTATAAGTTTAAAGTGACCACAGGCTTTTTTCAAGGCTTTCAAGCTTTGAAAAACCATTGTAAAAGTAGTCCATGCAACACATGCTTTATTTCAAAGTCTTGTGATACAATGAGTAATTTTGCCCTCCACGGCAGTTCTCAATTCATGATGTTTGGTTACAATACACTTGAGTAAATGAGAACTGGTTCTCAACTGACTTACCTGGTTAAATTTAAATCAAATGTTTTATTATTAATGCTTTTCTTGTTTGTTTATGGTAGAGCTGAGGGATAAATTAGAGGTGATCCTGGCTGAGAAGAAGCAGATTGCAATCGATCTGGAGATGACAAGAGAGCAGCTCTGCCAAACTAGACAGGAAGTATGTGAGAAAAGCATTTAATCTTGGGTTTTACTGCATTAACTTACTACTCAGCTTTAAGAGAGATCGACCATGCATCATTTTAAAAAAGGTCTACAATATACATTCAAAATGTAATTTTTTCCTAATGGAAAAGTAAAAATCATGATAACGAATTTGTTGTGATCCACCTCCTTAATGTCTTTAATGTTAACCTTTGCCATGTTTCACAGTGGCTTTGACTCAGAATTATGACGGCCAAATAGAAAAGAAGGGTCTGTCTTTGTGTTGTCATGTTCGATGTTTCAACTGAACCCGTTAGATAACTAAATAAATGAAGCTCTCACTCTCCCTTTCTTCCTAAGCTACTGAAAGAGAAGCATGATAATACTGTTTTAATAGCTGAAACCTTCCAACAAAAGAAGCTCTTGGGAAAATACAACAGAGGTCAGTTTTGCTTATATTGTATCCCATTACCTCAGCCTCTCTCACTCTCTCTCTCTACTGATTTCCAGTCCGATCATTCAATGATCCTAACACACTCTGGTACATCTTCATTATTACAATAACAATAAGTCATACAGTATTTTTATGTAAATCTGAGTGATTCCTGACAACTGCTTGATTCTAGACTTATAATGCAAATATCACAAAAATCATAATGCATGATTTTCTTTTTACAAATATTTTATCTGTTTGTGCGTGTTTTGAGTTGTTAAGTCATTTGATGCATGAATTAAATTAAATAAATAAAAAATAATCTTATCACTTTAAATAAAGAATTATATTTTTGGTCTTCTTTTGTTAATAATGATCTGAGAGAGTTGCACACTGTTGCATACAAAAGAAGATTATAGAATCTTATAGAAGATTATAGTCATTCACTGTCATTCAATATGTATATATATACATATATACATATTTTTTAAGAAGTTACTACTTTTATTCAGCAAGAAAGAATTAAATTGATCAAAAGTAAAAGTAAAGACATTTATAAGCTTACAAAAGATTTCTATTTGAAATAAATGTTGTTCTTTTGAACTTTCTATTTAAATTATATTTGTGTATCATTTCCACAAAAGTGTTAAGCAGCACAATATTGATAATAATAATGAATTTCAACCAGACATTGAAAACAACCAAATCAGCATATTTAAATGAATTCCGAAGGACCATGTGACACTGGGGTTAATGGATGCTGAAAATTCTGCTTTCCTGTAAAAGGAATAATATATGTTTTAGAATTAATTAAAATTTTAAGTTTTTAGAATTGTAATAATATTTTAAAATATTGCTGGTTTTACAATCAAATAAATACAGCCTGTTTGGGTATAAGAGTTTTCTTTCAAAAAAAATAACAACCCCAAACTTTTGAGCAATGATTTCAATAAAAGACATAGAGAGGTCAGTACAAAAGTAGATTTATGGATGAGGACCAAAGGTCATCTTCAGACACTATTGTCTTCTGCTTAATAGCCTCCATAGAGGAGTTTCCATAACTGATTCTGCTATTTTCCCGTTTATCACTATGAAGGTGCTTTGATACAAATCTGTATTGTATAAAGCACTTTAGAAATAAAAGTAACTTAACTTGACCATGCTGATTTAAATGGCACATTGCACCCTAAAATGCCTTTTAAATGTCTATTCCCTGTAGTTGATGTCATCAGAAGAATATAAATTATACCTTAGACAAGATATATATAGAAAACTTACATGTATGTGTGTTTGTAGTTTCTCAGTATGCTCTAGATGAGTTTGAGGCCTTGCAGGATGATCTAAAGCTTGAGAGGGACCTGCGATCTGAAGCAGAGAAGTTTGCACATGAGGTGAAAGCTCAGTCTGATTTGATTTCATGATTACTTTATTGAAATGTATACGACATGCTAGGAGCTCTGAATATTTTTAAATTCCTGGAATATGTTAATTAAGCAATGTGTGCTTATCTCTCTATCTCTCTGTCTCTCTGTGGGTGAATGAAGATGCTAGTAGAGCAGAAGAAGCTGAAAAGACAAAGCCAGATGTTGATCCAAAGTGTGTCTTCAACAGAAGCTCTGCAGAAAGCTCTGTCAGAGATCAACACACTGACACACACTTTAGAGACACAGAGACTGGAGCATCAGCAGCAGGTAATAAACACACGCACATACACACATTAAGGTGGGTAGACCCAATGTCATTTAAAATAATAACAAACAAACCAAACAAAAAAATCAACCATACAAACTCCTCCTAGTGTCACACCAAAACTCACACATGCTGTTCATTATGTGCCTTTCTAAAAGGACAAGGAATGAGCGGTATTCTGCATTTAAACAATCATTAAAGGATCAAGGAAAATGTTGGAGGCGACGTGACTCACTTACTTCATGGTAGTATTTGTCTGCCATCACTATAGAATTTAGTCAGAGTATATGACATATTTAATATGATAAGAACAATAATGAGGCTGTGAGTAATGGAAGTACAGTCACTAATCACCTTAAAGAGATGGTTCACCCAAAAAAGTCATAATTTTGTCACACTCATGTTGTTCCATTTGAAAGGCAAGACATTTCTCTTGCATAGAACTCATAAAGAGATGTAACATTTTTATGTAGAGGGCAGGATTTTCTTTAGTTAACTAAAACAACAACTAAAACAATCCGTTGCTTGAAATTAAACAAACCTTAACTGAAATCATTTGAAATTGTGTGTGTGTGTGTGTGTTTATATATATAACTTATTTTATTTCACCAAGTTAAATAATAATAAAAACTTAAAGAACACAACAGAATTATCAAAACTTTATCTAAAGTTGAAATAAAAACTGAAAATATATTAAGAAAGACTATAATAGACTAGAATATATAATAAAAAGCTGATTGAGTGTCCTCGCTGCTATTTTCTATTTAGTGAAAGTTGAAGGAGACTTGGTCACCATTTCATTTGTTGGCATGATGGCAGAGTATTTATTATATAAGTGAACTATACCTTAAGTTCAAAGATCACATTCTGTTTTTTCAACCCATGTTTTGTTGGTGGATTCCAGGTGAAGGCTCTTGAAGAGCAGATACGTGGCAGTGAATTAAAGAAGCAGCTGTCAGCGTTACAGAGACAGACCGAACTGCTGGATGAGGAGAGGAAAGAGTGGCAGCACAAACACACTAAAGCTGAAACTGAGGCTAAAGACCTCAGATTCACAGGTACCACATTAGGGGGCAGTTTTTAGATAAAAAAAAAGTACTCTGTTATGCTCACCATTCGATAAATTATAAAAAAATCAGTAATACTGTGAAATGTTTTTAATGTTTAAAATACTGTTTTCTATTTTAATATATTTAAAAATGTAATTTATTTGTGTGATGCGAAGCTGAATTTTCTTTAGTGTCACATGATCCTTCAGAAATCATTCTAATGTGCTGATTTGATATACATGTTTTTTTTTCAGGATTTCTTCATATTTCAAAAGAAAAGTATTTTATTTGAAATAGAAAAGTTTTGTCACCTTAATAGATGTATTTGTCACTTTTTATCAATGTAATGCATCTTTGCTAAATAAAAGTATTTAATTTCTCTCCAAACTTTTGAACAACACTCTAAATAACCCAGTGTTTATATCTCTGTCCTTTGCAGTGGAGGAACTGAAAAAGAAGCTCCAGCAGGTCTCCAATCCACCACCAGGTGCCCCAGGACCCCCTCCTCCACCCCCGCCCCCACCTCCTCCACCTCCACCCCCTGCCCCCTCAAGCAACCCACTCAGGTGAGTGTCTGTTTGAGATGAAAACTGCAGTCAGTTGGCTGTTTCAATGACACATTTCTTGTTGAAATGGGACATTTTGCTTTAGTTTAATTTTTTTCTTTTGTCTTTATCTCTTTTAGCTCATTACTCTCTATGCTTCGTAAGAAAAAAGACGTGAGCACTGAAATTGTATTAGTGGAGAAGGACACCTCTGAGAAAGACCCAGGTACAGAGCAAAGAGCCATCAGAGTTCACATCTATAAACCTGCGCGGCTTAAAAGTTTTGCTTTATAATAATTAACAAATGCAAAGATTACATAGATTGATCATTTAAAAGCACAGTAATCAGCGATGGCTGATGGTTCAAGGTTTTTTTTTTAATTCGTGTCATTAGCAGGGCTGCCCTGTAGTTTTGTTCGCCGCCGAGCCACATGAAAGATTTCAGACGTTTATGTTGACCTTTTTGAGCAGTGTTGAATTTCAATTAGAAATCTGCAGTGCATTCCGTCAGATGGAATGTAATTAATGTACACCGTTTTACATAAAGTAAACTCCTGTTCATCAAAGCAAAATGTGAAATGAAAGACTTGGGTCAAGTTCAAGTTTCTTCTTAGCCGTTTCTTTCAGCCTTACACTAAAAAACAAGATGGGATTCTTCAGTTATATGCATGATGTTCAGGTTTATAGAAACTGACTGGTGAACTTTAGCCTTCCTTTTATAACTAGGGCTTGATTTTCTTTTTCACTGGGTTTGAATATTTTCAAGTAATGGTGATCTTTCCAATGTATTGACTAAAATTCTTTCACATCCTATAATAAGTATAAGTGCAGGCCAAAGCTTAGATACTTTTGTTGAATAATTGCAGAGTTTCTTTCAGGTGTTCTTTTTAATACTGAACAGCATTTTTATGATCTCATATGAATAGAAGGTTGTTATTGGACAATACTCTAGCTCTGAAACGTAATGCCAATTTAGTGCCTTTGAAAAAGAGAATGTTTTTAGATAGATTTTTATCATGTCAGAAAAACATCAGACTGGTAAGCAGATAATATTCACATTTTTTGTTACAGTTAATGACAGAATGACTAAAAGTGTTTGCCAAGGCCGCTAAACAAAGACAAACATCACATATCAACTTTCTTTTGATTTTTTTTAATGATATTTGTGCATGCCAGCTCAAATAGAAACCCTCACAGTTCTGTTTAGTGGTGTCAGTATGTCTGATATTATTCAGTGTCTGAAATGACTGCTAATGAAAAGCAGCAGATGTTTATCTACATCTGTGTTGATCTGTTTAAATGTCCTTTGATAGAAATCCCATTTGATGGTCTGTGTGTGTGTGTGTGTGTGTGTGTGTGTGTGTCTGACAGAGAAGGACACCAGACAGCAAGCTGTGGATGAGATGATGCAGCGCATCAAAAAAGGAGTTCAATTACGACGTGTTTCCCAGAGAACCAACAAAGCAAGACCGGGACCGGTACACATTTCATACAAACACACACACACACAAAACACTAACTTTCTTTTATTCCATTAATCAGTGTCATTAAATGAAATTACTTACAATATGCCGATAAAGTATTTAGCAAGGATGCATTAAAGAGATCAAGTGACAGTAAAGTCTTTCTATTTTAAATAAATGCAGTTTTTTTTTAACTTTTGAAATCATGTTAAAAAGTAGTAAGATTTCCACATAAATACTAGCAGCACAACTGATTTTTAACATTGAAATGAACATTAACAAGAAATGTTGATGCGTTTTGACCTATATTACAGCAGCGTCAATCTGTTAGGTGTCATTCAAACTGATGAGGCGGGTCAAAAACAGGACAGAAAATAGCATATTGCTTCTAAATTCTGTTTTTTTATATGTAAAATCTTGATCATCAGAGAACAGTGAAAAATTATAAGAGAGGCAGTTCATAACCCCTTAATATATACATTCACTTAAAAATAATAACACTCACTTACATAGTCTGCTTAATTGTTTCTCTGGTCTTCCTGCAGAAAGAAGAGACAAATTCTGCCATACAGGAACTTCATGGAATCCTGGTTAGGATTCATTTGTTTATTTTAATTGTATTTATAATATATATATATATAACAATTATATATAACATATTGCAGTAGAACTCAAATTAGTTTGAAACTAGTTTTTGGTTGGTATAGTAACAAAATCTTTATGTTAGAACTCCGTCAAGCGTCCCGGTCCCTCCTCCTCGCCTGGGACACACCCTCCATCACCATCACAGAAGTCTGAACTGGAGAAGGCCTTGGAGAGACGAAGGGGAGCGCTGAAGGCTGCAAAGAATAACAGTCAGTCAAACACACACACACACACACTTCAGCGCATTTTCTCTGTCTCTTGAGCCTGGTCATTTAACTTTTCAACCCTTCCCCTCCAGCGAATTCCAGTACTGCCCTGGATCTGCCTCAGAATAAGCAAACCCAGTCAGAACCAGGCCAGAACACAAGGGATCAGGTTCAACACCCACTGCAAGACAACAATCACCTTAAGCCTTCATAGGAGCTGTAGGTTGTGAGTATCTGCTCTTTTATGTAGAGCCATGTATTTACACACCAAAAGAACATTTCTTCCTGCACCAGTATAGTTCATCTAAACTAACCAAACACATGTGACTAAATTAGGGACAGTTTTTTTTTTGTATTTTACATTTAATACTTGAAGAAGTTCAGCCATAATGTGACTTAACAGCGTCAAGCATATGTTATTTTTTTATATGCTCACTTTGAGCTATTTTTTTTGGCTGGGTCAAAGAGTTTTTTCCAATTGTTAGTTATTTTTCTCTTTTGTTTGGTTCAAAGAGTGTCTATATAAAATGTCTGTATCCATAACAAAATATTTTTCTATTATCTATAAATCACTGTTTTAGCCTAAACTATATCTTTTAATTAAATATAGTTAAAAAAAATGTTGACTTACAATGTTAAGAAGCACAACCATTTTCTAATTTATAATAATAATTTAAAAAAAATTCTTTAGCATCTCCTTTTTTTTTTTCTTTTTTTTTTGAATGAAAAAGAATGTTTATTTTTTACGGTAGTGTAAATGCCACTTATACAAGAAACTGTCAGTATGAAAGAAGTAATTGCAAGAAATCTCAGATATTATGGTGACAACTATTATATTTTAGCCAATTTGAGCATACTTTGGGATAAAGTCTGAGATTGTAGGATAACTCCAATATTCCTCGCAAACCAAATTATCTAAACTGTCAGTCCACAAACATTTTATAGCTTTAGACTATTATAGCATGTCAACAAGACAAGTCTGTTTTGATTCCTTTTTGGAAATTTGAGAAAAACAAAAAGTAGATACTTGAAGTGCTCAAAGTCTCCAGAGCTGTAAGCAACCACTAAAAAAATAACTTCTGTTTGGAACAAACATATTAGTCACACGGTATTAACTTGAGAACATTTAAACATCTATAAGTGGGAAAATGTTTTAGATTTTCTTGGCTTTGAGGGACTTTGAATATCTGTGAGTGTTTAATAGTAGTGAAACTACATCCCCTCCGTCCTGCTGTCTGCTTTGTCTGGACCGTCCTCACTGAACAAAGTCATTGACACATGCTTTGTCTGTGTGAGAAGCCTTTCTAGAGGGGCGTTGGTGACTAGCCTTGAACATGTGCCAACTTAGTGTGTTCTCAAATGGCTTTGGCTAAACTAGTATTAACCTTCTAACATCCTGCTCGGTAATTACAAGGCACTGATGTGAACTTATCCCCCTTTTAACAATCTTTTTACTGTTTCATGAACCTGGATATTCTTTTCAGGTTCAGCACTGGTCTTTCAAAGAATTGGCATTTTGACCAACATTACAGAAGAGAAGCAATTTTGGTTCATCAATCACACACGACTATTATTCCTGAGACAAATTTGTAAAATAACAGACAATTAATTGATGCTATTTGTACATTTATTGACTGAGCTGTAATGAAATGTGTTATTCTTTTTCAAATTGTTGACATGCCGACATGACAATAACATGCTACTGAATAGAATATATAAAGCAGTTTCGTTTAAGTGAAGCATTTTGAAAGCATGTATAGGCATGGACCTGAGGTGGTTTCATTTATGGCAGCCCTGAAGGCACAATTGTGAGAGGCGGCTGATCTTTGTGACTCTCTAAATGCTTCATTAAAGGAGGTCAGACTTTCGTGTAGTGTTGTTATACAGTGGAATACTTTTCTTAACCCTTTTTCTGGAGCTGAGCACATACTTGCTATTGTCATACTAACTTCCAGCAAAGACAAGATAATGTTTTTTTTTTTTTGAAGTGTCAAAGGAAGGAGCACATTTTGAAAGGTTCCTGACATTTATTTTCAGTTTGAAATGTGAAATTTAAAATGTTCATATAGTCAAATCATGATAACTATATATTTTTTCAAATAATATAAAATCTACTATTAAAGAAACCTGATAATGACATTTTAATGCACCTCAGAACTTTGACTGTAGAATAATATAAGGTAAGAATATTGTTTTTTGAAAGACATCTTTAATGCTCACCAATATAATTTTTTTCCTGATGAAAAATACATTTAAAAAAGTAATATTGTGTACTATTATAACAGTTTACTGTTTAAATAACTGTTTTCTATTTGAATATATTGTAATGTAAATGTATTAATGTATTAATGAATAAATGTAATTTATTCCTGTTGGCAAAGCTTAATCTGCATCCAGTCTTCAGTGTCACATGATCCTACAGAAAGTTTTGTAGAAAACCGTGATTAATGTTTTTCAGGATTCTCTGTTCAAAAGAGCAGTATTTATTTGAAATAAAAATTACTGTCATATTTTGATCAATTTAATGAAGCCTATCTGATAAAATAATAATTTCAAAATAAATAAAATAATATTGTACTGCCTTCAAATTTTGGACAGTAGTATGCATAAAAATAAGGTTTTTCAAAAATGATTTAGGATGGGTTTAAAGTATTGGCTTTTGACTTGGTCTCAGTGATGAAGTGTTTTTTTTTTGTCTGCTCATTGGAATTTTGGCTAAACATCTTCTACGTTTCTTACCGTCTAATGTAAATTTGATGTCTGAAATTTTGTATCTTTCCCCATCCAGTCCACAGAGAAGCATTTAATTCTGTCTGAAATGCATACTAGATCAGATTTATACAATGGTATGACGTTTGTCATGCCTCGTTACACAACAGGATTTCATTTCCTCCGGTGAGCTGCAGCTGCTGTGTTGTTGTTGTGCTGTGAAACAGGAGATGTGTGTGTCTGTGTTGAGGCTCAGTGACGCCTTTCCACTGCTTTCACACACTTAGGCACAATTTCCAGAGCGGCTTAGAGCTCTTCATGGGGTTAAATCTTCCCGGACACAAGATGAAACTTTATTCCCTCTCACCCTCTCTCCTATCTTCTCTTGTTTTTTTGTTTTTTTTTAAACACTGTTCCTCACCTGACCCTGGCCTGCAGCAGAGAATAGCACACACTGTACACTCCAATTCAAGGCTGTGTTTGAGAAGCGTTTTATAAATGTGATTGTATGGACTGTCATTGTGTTTTGTGAATGAAAGAGCTTTGTGGAATGTTGTTGTGCTGTTTGAGATGTAGCTTTGAATCTTTGGGGTCCTTTAAAAGCCGCAAGGATGTTTGTAATGTGTATCTGGTAAACAACGATATTAAAGTGGGTTCAACTTCTCTTGTGATCATATTTTGACACTGTTTTGTAGTAGACTAGATATATACTAAAGCCCATATAGCATGAGTCGATATCAGAGATAAAGAAAAGTATTTTGTGTCACCGCCAATAGCCTCGTGAGCAGCGCACTGACCTATTGCTCCGTTGTACTATGGGCTTATGAGGACCTTTCCTGATCCTGCCCCTCTTTCTCTCCCACTTCCCACTAGAGCCAAAAATTAAAAAACAGAAAGTCTTTTGTTTAGGCTATGTGTTTTCTATACATATTTTTTATAGGCCAAGTATTTTTTTCTTTCAGACAATTCCACTGGTACACTTTTTTTTTTTTGTTTTAATTATATTTATTTAAATCTAATGTTAATGTGCTATTAAATAAAAACTTTCTGAAATTGTACATTAAATTGTAAAATATATTTGTTTTTTGTCTTATCAGGGTCCTATGAAAATATCATTGGACATTTTGGAAAATAATCCATTCAATGACTGACTAATAACCTTTTATTTGCCATCAAAGTGAAATTAGCTGTAAGCATCGGAGCCTGATAAAAATTCTAATTTAAAAGAAAAAGTCTCAGAAACATTTTTGCATCTGAAGTCTCTATATAATGTATTTGTTTTTAAGCGGTTCCATTTGTTAACATAGGTTGACACGAATATACATAAAAAAATCATTTTTATTAATATCAACATTTACTAAGACATTATTAAATTCAAAAGTTATATCTGGTAATATTGCTATTATTTGTATTATATTACCATAACGGACATTAACTAACAATGAACAGTTGTATTTATATAAATTAATGTTAACAAAGATCAATACACAAATTTACAAATGTAATGCTTGTTGTTGTTAAGCTAAACTTAGGGTTCAGACGTTCAGGACTATAAGAGTTAGTGTTATCATGATGGACTACTGATTTCACAGTTGCCAATGCCTGTTTTTTTTTTTTTTTTAAAGATTTTCTAAATGAAAATAATTCACTAGATATTAATATAGATAATATTGTTAATATTAGTGGTTTGTTAATGTATAAACTAACGTTAACTATTGGGACCTTATTGTAGAGTGTTACTTTTATTGTCATTATGATCATTTTTATTTTAGTACTTGTGTATGACCCTAAAACTAGATGTGGAAGAGATCACAAACTAGGATCATAAAGATTCTAGCATCTAGATCCCTTTAGAGTGAGGTTTCATCTCCACTCCCCAACAGCACTCAAAGCACAATCAATAATCGACACACATTTTTACGCGCTCTTCTGTCCGACATGTAGCATATTTTGTTTGTTGACATTTCCGGTTCGGCATCTGTTGAAGATGCGAGGTGTAAATGAGTAAATATCTTGCTCAATTGCAGTCTCTCTCGTCTTCTGGTCTGCACGTTTTTCTTAATCGACGTACTATAAACATTCTGTCAATCTTGTAATCATACAACGCCATGCTGGGCTGTTGCTCTGTCTTACTTGTGTTTTTTTTTTGGCTTTGTTTGACAAAACCATATTCAAGCAACACAAAACAACCTCTATTGACAGAACCACAATTTAGAGCCCTGCTTGTGTATATATGTGAGTGTAAAACGCTTAATTTAGCCTGTTTTGTTAGTCATTTTGTTTATTTTCCAAACAGAATGATTGCCTGGTGGGGAGCCACAGTAACTTGCAATGCTGGTCTCAAATTTGTCTTTCTCTCAGCGGATGCCCCCAGCACCCCCTCCGCTCCCGCCGTGTGCAAATAGCTATTTTTTTTTTTTTTTTACAGATGTAACCCATTGTACGTTTACAAAATGCTGTCAGCTGAGGGCTGTGTTGTGCTCCCTAAAAAATGCAATGCTAGTAAATTCATGATTTCTATAATTCAATTAAGAGGTAAACAAGATAACGAACATGTTGTGAGTTGATTAGGAGCTGAATATGTCAAATTCTTGTGGTCTGTAGTTTCGCAGCACAGCTGTGGGTTTGTGTTTTCTCTCACTTGTTAACACAAAACAGTCCATTCACACACTTTCACACAAACACATAAACAGACACAAACACTTATATGAAGCGGACACTGCTGCCCTTTTGAACAGGCTGGATAATTGGCCCTATTCAGTCACTGTGTGTGTGTGTGTGTGTGTGTGTGTGTGTGTGTGTGTGTGTGTGTGTTTGTGTGTGTGTCAGTATCTGTTGTCTGTATATAGTGAGGAAAGGATGTGGAGAAGGAAGTGATGGGTTGTTTTATGCCTCTTCATCATTGAAGAATAGCTGTGATTTCTCTAAAACCTGTCTGTGGGGTGGGGAGACAAAAGAAGGACGGAGTTCACTGAGTTTTTGGAAATTCCAGAGGCATTTTAGAATTTACAACAATAATAGTAAATATATAGTTTATATAGTAAATGTTATTAAAATCATAAATTATGTATTTAAATCTTAAAGTTTAATATTTCACAGGGTATATATAATGTTTTTTTTTTTTAAGAGAGATATATATATATATAAAAATAGAAATCATATATGTGACCCTGAACCACAAAACTCATCATAAGTAGCATGGGTATATTTGTAGCAATAGCCAACAATACATTGTATGGGTCAAAATGATAGATTTTTCTTTTATGCTAAAAATAATTATGATATTAAGTAAAGATCATGTTAGTAATTTTGTAAATTACCTGCTGTGAATATCAAAACTTAATTGTTATGCATTGCTAAGAGCGTCATTTGGACAATTTAAAAGATGATTTTCTCAATATTTAGATTTTTTTGCACTCTCAATATATATAGTATAGTAAATGTATTTATATTCTAAATAATGTAAATTTTTCTCTTACAGGTAAATTTGGAGCACATGGAAAGAAAAGTCTTCAGGAAGGAAGTCTTCACACACACACACACAATGAACTTAATTTTGGGGACAATCATACAAAATAATTATATAGTGGGCAAAACTATTTGGAAATGTTCACTGTGACTTATGTGGAAAATATTAAAATGCATTAAAAATTGTGGGTGAGGATTATATAAAAACAAGTTTATTTTTATTTAATGTTTTTAATGTGTATTACCCTCTATAAGCACCAAAGCATATCACATAGAAATATGGTGCATGAGTCAGTTAACATGTTTACAGTCTTGCACTAAAAATATATTTTGATGTAAACTGTAATTAATATGCATTTGAGTCAGGTCAGACATCCCTACTGTGATAATGTCAGGCAGACAGACAGGAGATGAAGTCACATCAAGTAGAGATGGTCACAGAGTCACAGCCGCTTCCGGAGTTAAGTGTTTCAGAAAGATCTGACAGAGGCTGTTTTTTTTCTCTAGCACCTGAAAAACACAAAAGTACTATACATTGTTTTCTTATTATGCTACTAAAAGTACTAGTCATTATGTGAGAGAACCATACCCAGGATCCCCTCCTGCTCCAGTTCCTCTTCTATCGCCAACAGACGATTGTATTTGTCCATTCCCTCTCCTCCTCTCAACCCACCCAGTTTGAGAAAGGACACGCCTGACCCTACAGCCTTTAAAACACATACGGTGAGGTCCACAAGAAATAAACTGCCACTCAAAATAGAATTAAACCTGAAAGGTGTTTGGATTTTAAAAAATGTCAAACAAATTAAAAGAAGAAATATTTAAGATTCTCCATTATAGGTCACTTAACGTGACTTATGACGTGTTATTTTTTTTTTTTTGCACCTTTTCAAATTTTCCTATTAATAATATAATTTGTAAAGAAAAAGTTTCTACAAAAATAGAAAAATTATTGCTCAGTTCTTTGGACTCAATCATATATTTGGATTGTGTTCAGCAACCCATATAATTCACAGTATGATAAAATGTAATTTCATGGGCTGCATCAGTTGTTTGATATTTTCACTGGCACATATTCAACTAAATAATCTGATTTCACTATTTATTTTTGTATTTCTATTAAAAGACTTGATCGGAGACTACATGCCACTGATAAAATAACCCCCCCCCCCCCCTCCCCCCCCAAAAAAAGAAGAAAAAGAATGAATTGTGGTCAACTCACCAGGTCAACAATTGATGCATCACCACTGCCTGCAGCCAGCATTGTCTCTGCATCTCAGTTTACAAAGGGAAGAGTTACATTCTTGCATACATACATTATACATACATACATTATATTTAGACTTGGAAGTTATGCTTCTGCAAATTACTGTCAAAAAGACTATGCCAGAACACACATTGAGCTCCTAGATTTGAGTAAAGTACTCTTTCATCCTGTTTGCTCATGTTAGGAGCCTACCTTTCTGCTCTGCTATGCTTCGTATAAGGTCAGAGATGGTCATATCACTGTGGTGCCTAATAATGACTCTGGTGACTCCAGGTGGGAGGGGTTTCACTTCACTCCAGCGAGGACAGAAATTGGAAGCAGCATCTGCAATCAGGCAGCATGACTGACCAATCACTGAAGCCAGTCTGTCCCACTGATCTACATCCTAAACTCAGAGACACGCTGTCAGTTCAACCAGATGAGCTGCATGACACTTTATAACAATAAATAGGGATTAAATACATGCTTTAATTTCACCTCTTTCCTGAAAGGATCAATGAGGAATGTGATGGCAGGATATTTATTAATCAGACCCTCGTACATGTCCACCAATTCATCATGGGATTTGTGACAGCCAGACATCACCTCATATTTCCCCCTTGACTAGAAGACCGCAAGAGAAACATTTAAAATGGTCACAGTAGATTATTTAAACTTTAATTTTAAACATTTGCAGTACTTGTTTTGGGTGAATGTGAGAATAATAATGTCCCTGTTTTGTCTTCCCATCACTCACATAGTCCATCAGGCTGTGTGCTGCACAGTTTATAGCCAAGCGCAGGTCTGAACCCAGAGGCAATGCCAGGTTAGCACATGCCTCTGTGATCAAATCAAGAGCCTGTTCGGGACGTTCAAACCCCACCTGTAATGCCCCATCTTCTGTTAAGCATATAGGCTGAGAAGCAGAAAGAACAGGTGAGTGATAGTGGAATATCATATATTATACACTAATATACTGGCAACATATGGCAAAACGTAAATGGTTCTGAAAAGATTTACACCGTATACTAGCTTGCTACCATTACCTACATTTTTATTTTAATATTAATTGTTTATGTATTTCTTTACCATTCAAAAAATTGGAGCTTGTACGATTGGGGGCTATTTTTTAAAATAGCTTCTTTTTTTGAAAGTAGTCTCTTATGCTTATTTAAAAATACAGTAAAAACGCAATATTACTATAATTTGAAATTACTGTTTTTAATTTATTTAAATATGCAATTTATTCCTGTGATGGAAGAGCAGAATTTTTAGCAATCTTTAGCCATTATTCCAGTCTTCAGTGTCAAATGATATTTTAGAGAGTCTAATAAGCTGATTTGGTGCTAAAGAAACGTGCACCATTGTGGCGAATGTTATAATTTGTTATATATGCTGTTTCCTTTTATAATTTTCAGTCATTGATTTACACACATTTATCATTATTCACTAATGTACTTTGTGAAAAACATAAACCATGTATAGGCACTAAAGCATATTTCACAGGATTGTGATGGATGAGACAGTTTACATGTTTAGAGCCTTAAACTCAAAATATATATTTTGATGTGAATTATAATTACTATCAATTTTAATGTAATGAAAATAGGTCAGAGCTATACCTGTATTGAGGCCTGTTTATTTTATTTAGAAGTGAATTCTTTCGAAAAGATTATTTCTTATTAATTTTAATTGTAATTAATATGAACAATGTTCGGAACAGTTTAATATTTTTGTGAAAACTGATACATTATCTTCAGGATTATTTGATGTATAGAGAGTTCAAAAGAACAGTATTCATTTGAAATATAAATATTTTTTAACATAATTTTGATATTTTGATTAATGCATCTGTACTGAAAAAATATGCAAACTTTTATTTTAATATAAAGTATTCAAATTTTACAAACAGCAGATTCCTGAATGGAAATGTAGCTTTTACTCTTTTAAATATAGGCAAAATTAATTTGCATGTCACTGTGTAACAGCAGAAACCATACATATACTTTTTTTTAATGTCAGACATTTAAAAAAACCAAAGAGGGGCAGTAAACATGGCCATAACCCCTATCTCTGAAAAGTTCAGGATGTCCTCTTCTACAGGGTATATCCAATGTATTTATGGTTTTAGAGAAGTTGATGAAAAGCAAATGACATCAATTGCTGGATCCCAAGAGGTTATACCAGACAATTGTATGTTTGTGTCTTCACTGGGAGATGATATCCTATTGATAAGGCAGAATTCAGTTCCACCTGTAAATCAAACTCATCTAAACAAGCTCAGATGAAAACCAGAGTAGGTTAGAACTAAACCAAATTGGGCACCCCTACCCTATGTTATAAAGGTCTTTACCGATGCTATAACATTAGTGCTCTGAGGTGCCCACAATGCACAGTGCACCAGTAATAGCCTCCCATCTAAACATAAATATATATTTATTGTGTGACATGCTGTTAAGTGGTTCAATCGCCATTCATAAGCCCTGCACGGGATTGAGGCCTGTTTATTTCATTCAGATGGTGATGTGCGGATAATTACCCCATCAAAGCATCACAAAAATCCACATGTAATTTGTGTGCTGCTTTATGCTTTTGTGTGAGCTGGAGCATAGAACGTTATGTCTCTTTGTCAAAGAGTCAAACCCTAGGAGAGCATCCTTACCCCAGCTTTATACGCAGATCCATTCAAAACTCTCTTCATTTCACACTGCAGCTCAAAGCCCATGCCAATGACCTGCAAGGCCAACACACACACACACACACACACACACACACACACACTAAAGATAAGCGGCATGGACACTGGAGTGAGAGCAGTCAGCAAAGCATTAACACTTCTGTGCTGAACACAGCCTACTTTACTAAAAGAGTGTTTGTTTGTGTTTAAGTGTGTTTATACTTCTCTGACTCTTTGTGATGAGCTGGGCATGAGGATGACCTCCTCCAGCAGGTTGAGTTTACCCACAGAGTTCTTTCCACAGCTCAGAATTGTAATCATGGGCACAGGCAGGTGCATCTCACTCTGAGCCTAAAGCGGTTCACAGCAAATGAGATAGAGGATACAATATTTTTTCATCGGTATAGTGTTCAGAGCATAAGTCCTCTCCTGTAATGCAGTTCTTCAAGTATGTAAGTTAATTTGATGATTAGCAGGCATGATGTATATCTGTGTATTTACATACACTTTAAAAGTTTGTTTCTTCATTGGAACAGATCTTTGAGAAGTTTAGCATTGCATCACGTGTTCACTTATGGATCCTCTGCAGTCAATGGGTGCCATCAGAATGAGATAAAAAACATCCCAGTAATCCACATGTAGTTCACTCTTTTAGTACAAAGATGTGTGTTCATTAATTTATGGACTGGAGACTTCTGGATTATTGTGATGTTTTTATCAGCTGTTTGGACTCTCATTCTGATGGCACCCATTCACTGTAGAGGATACGTTGGTGAGCAAATAATGTAATGATAAATTTTTTCAAATCCCTTCCAATGAAAAAACAAAATAACCTTCATCTTGGATGGTTAATTTTCTTTAATAACTTTTTTAACAAGGGCACATTCAATTTATCAAAAGTGACAGTAGACATTTAGACATTTAGAATGTTACAACAAAATATATTTCAAATAAGTATTGTTCATTTGAATTTTTCTGTAAATCAAAGAATCCTGGAAAAACTGCAGAACTAATGAATGCATGTTTAAGCAGCACAAATTTCAACATTGATGATGATAATAACAATAAACGTTTCATAAGCACTAAATAAGCATATCAGAATGAAACTGAACAATCAAGACTAGAATAATTTGGCTTTGCTGTCACATGAACAAATTACATTTTAAAATAGAAAACAGTTATTTTAAATTGTAATAATATGTCACAACAGTACTGGTTTTACTCTATATTTGATTAAATATAGGTGCATCTCAACAAATTAGAATATGGGTGACGTGCTAATCAACTCAAAACACCTGCAAAGGTTTCCTGAGCCTTCAAAATGGGCTCTCAGTTTAGTTCACTAGGCTACACAATCATGGGGAAGACTGCTGATCTGACAGTTGTCCAGAAGACAATCATTGACACCCTTCAAAAGGAGAGTAAGTCACAAACATTCATTGCCAAAGAAGCTGGCTGTTCACAGAAGATCATAGCCCAAGCTGCTTGAAGTCCTTTGTGAAGTTTCCACAGTCTGTGATGATTTGGGTTGCCATGTCATCTGCTGGTGTTGGTCCATTGTGTTTTTTGAAAACCAAAGTCACTGCACCCTTTTACCAAGAAATTTTGGAGCACTTCATGCTTCCTTCTGCTGACCAGCTTTTTGAAGATGCTGATTTAATTTTCCAGCAGGATTTGGCTGGATTTCCAATGCTGGCAAAAGCACCAAAAGTTGGTTAAATGACCATGGTGTTGGTGTGCCTGACTGGCCAGCAAACTCACCAGAATAGAGAATCTATGGGCTATTGTCAAGAGGAAAATGAGAAACAAGAGACCAAAAAATGCAGATGAGCTGAAGGCCACTGTCAAAGAAACCGGGGCTTCCATACCACCTCAGCAGTGCCACAAACTGATCGCCTCCATGCCACGCTGAATTGAGGCAGTAATTAAAGTAAAAAGAGCCCCTACCAAGTATTTAGTACATGTACAGTAAATGAACATACTTTCCAGAAGGCCAACAATTCACTAAAAATGTTTTTTTTTTTAATTGGTCTTATGAAGTATTCTAATTTGTTGAGATTTGTTGAGTTAAATGTGAACCAAAATCATCAAAATGAAAAAAATCAAAGACTTAAACTACTTTAGTCTGTGTGCATTGAATTTATTTAATACACAAGTTTCACAATTTGAGTTGAATTACTGAAATAAATGAATTTTCCATGACATTCTAATTTATTAAGATGCACCTGTAAATGCAGCCTTTGTGAGCATAAAAGTGAGCATAAAATCTTACCATACACTAATTTATGAACAGTAGTGTACCTGCGGGACTCTGACTGATGTGATATGTCGATATAAGGGTTCTCCTAAAAGTATGGCAGCAGTTTTTGCCACAGCCAAAGAAACCACACCCACCGCCGTAGCCCCTGGCAGCTGTGGCAAAGGGGTTTCTGCAGGAGGGAGGAGCTTCTCTGTGCTGTTTCCTTTTTTACCTGAATGCAAAAACAGTGATGGTAGAAAGAAGTGCAGGGCATGGAGAGGTCATTGAAGGATCTGCAGTTTAAAGTGTACTGTATTATCTTATATCACCTGAATCTTAAAGGAAAGCTAAAGAATCAAAGTTTTTCGTTCCTGATTATTTCTCTAGCAAAAATGTCCAATAATGGTGGGGTTACAGAGATTAAGTGAGAAGTATTTATCTGAGCGTGCAATGTCGACATTGCAGGCCACCACAAGAGAAGACCCACTCCATGTAATATAAAACAGCTTTTTCTAGGCCACTGATATGACTGAAGGTCATCATTTGAAACTGATTTTTCCAAAGTACTATTCAATTCTGTAGGGGTAAAAGGTTTTTAAAAGTAGAAAAGGTTACCTAGGGCACCTTTAAATCTGTACACCTTTGATTTCTCTAAGATTTCAAGAAAGGCTGCATTCAATGAAAAGGTGAAAACAGAGTCACCGTCACAAAGAATCATACACATGTGTTTCAGTACAAGCTGCTAATGTATCTGAGAGCAGCTCCCAGTAGGCTTTCTATGAAACAGAGAAGCATGGAGTCCTTCAGACTGCTTTTACAACAGCTCTCAGATCAGTGAGATGACAGGAGATTGGCTGGAATCCTGTTTTTGAATCCCACAGGTTTTTTTTTTTTTACTTGCTGCACTAAGATGGGTTTTTGTCCTCCTGTGGCATCCTCACTTAACCGGACGCTGATCCCTCTACTATTCTGATGTATTTGTTGTGTGACCTCAAATAATATGTAACATCAGATGATGTAGCAGCTAAATACCCTTTAAAAAAAATTGAAATTTTAAGCTCCTTTACCTTTATCACTTCCTTTCTTGTCTTTGGTAGGTGCAGGTATGGGAGTGGCCTGGGGCGGAGCTTCAGATACTGATTCAATCCTCAGCTCATCCTCCTTATCTATGTTAAGACTGTCCTTGTGCTCCAGGTAACATGCCATGAAGAAATCACTTCAGGGAAAAGACACAACCTCAGTCATGCCTGTGTGTTTCAAAGCATGGTTATCATAGCAACCTTCATGTTCTTTGAGTGAGGCTTGTGTTTTTTGTGATCACCTGAGTAGTTTGTCTACACTGGTTTGATCAGTGGGGTTGAAGCCTTGCAGCATTGGACTGAGATGCTCTCTGATCCACTTTAGAGCCGCTGTGATAGACAGACGTTGCTGGTTGCTGTTAGTAAATTCCTCCCCTGACTCTGCCACACCATCCTCCTCCAGACCATCACTAGGGCCACTCATCATTGCACTGCACACCACCTGTGATTTACACAAAAAGCCATTAAAAATCTGCCATCATAATGAATTCTTCTGTATTGTATTTGGAAAATCTGATATATTTATTCAATTATTTTTGTAGGCTTGTTCAATTATTGTTCAGATTTAATTCAATTAAATCCGCTGACTAAACTATTTGAAATAAAATATGCACTTATTATTTTAATATTTTTATACTGTTATAGAATTCATTAATATTTTGAATTAGCTTTTTTATGTTATATAATTTTTATTCAGTTTTAGATAATTTAGTAATTTTAGTCATTTAACTTAAACCTTAAAATTTCAGGTAGTTACCAAGGCAAAATATATAATTTTCATTTTTAAACTTTTTTTATTGTTAGAAAAATAAAAAAGAAGTAAAATAATTTCCAGGGGCCAAATATTGCAATGGAATATAATAAAAACACATATTTGCACACACACACACTGCATGAAATTTAATCTTAAGCTTTTTAAAAAGTATATACAGTTGTTTCATCTAAAATGAATGAATCAAGAGGCTCATGGTCGGGAATATAAGCCATTTCAAAATTCAAGACTGAAAAGACCAAGGTCTGAATATAACAATCTGTACATGAACTGTTGGCCCTGGTGAGGCTGTGTGCTGGAGTTCAACACTTGATCTTTGTGTTTCAATGTCAAAATGTGTGGATATCACATTGAAAAAAAATGCATTTATTGCACCATAAGGAGAGCAGCAAATATTATCTGCAAAGATGAATGTGTTTATGTTGGACTAACAAGGATCTAATATCAGAAGGTTCCTCTGAAAAGTGTGACATTAGGTTCCATCACTGCCCATACACTAATATGAAATCTCAGCTCCCCCATCTCACGCCTACAGTCGGTCTGTTCCCTGTCCCAATGTATTACTGTCATAATCTCTAAATGTGCCAAACTAAAACAGCAGCACTCAACTGCAATATGGCCACCATCCCAGCAGGCATTATGCTTACTTAGCAAACATAAACAGAGTGATAGAGAGAAGGCAAAACAGATGGAGAATGAGAGTCAGAGAGTGATCTGATGCTCATGAATCACGTGCGTCACACTACAAACACACACACGATCCTACTCTAATTGTTCTGTGTTGTCTGTGTTTGAATGTGTATGTGTATGTGGACATCCTGTGACCTAAATTCACCATGTCACTACAAATTTCTCCTGCAAACTGTCCAGCATGGTGCAAATGGCACAAGGTGAAAGGTAACAGGGCGACCAGCTTCCAGTTGCTCATAACCATCAAAACAGAGACACTTAAATCTGATATTCACCTTGCTGCCTACAAAAATCAACGTTAATTTCATTATTTTAGGCCTACTTACAGTACACCTAAATGGGAAAAATTAATAGCTGTTCTGAAATGTAGGAAACGTGGATGATTTCAGAATATACCTTTTCCTCATTTCTGATGATGCAGTAGACTTGGGTCTGAATTGCTGTCAGTCCTCTTCCGTCAAACACCTCTCTTCCAATGATTTTGCTAATCACAGGAGTATCGGAGAGCCTGGAAAAATAGTTTGCCTGAAAAAGAGCAGGAGGAAGTTATTGATTTCAATTCATTACGTTTGTCTGTAATTATGGGGATCTGACCTAACGTATATCAATAGGCTACTGGCTTCATTCTGGTGAAATAACATGTAACGTTAACGTTAAACCGAGCAAGAAGCGATGGAAGAATTATTATTTATAATGTTACAGCAGGTGTAATTATAATTATAATATAAAGTGTTTATAGCTTTAATATATAAAAAGGGTATGTTTGTTACCAGATAACCATAGATATCATCCGGCTTCTGCCAAAACATCTCGTTCAGGACGTTTTCTATCTTCTGCGGGACCCCGTTGGACCTGTAATACTCTGCGGCTTTGTTCTTCAAGTCGTAAAACTCCTGGTCCTCTTTTGATACTTTGCTATGGCTCAAGAATGCTTTATATGACATGTTTGTTTGGTTTATGGTAGAGCTTCCACATTTGTTTACAGTCCTCCGCTGTCTTGTGAGCGTCCTCGCAGGCTTTGTTGATGATCTGCGGTTGCTCGGCAACTTCAGACGAAACACCGCGAGAATTGAGTCTGCGTTTCTCTTTCGCAGCGCATTTAATTGGAACAAGTTCAAACGAGGCTGACTCCAGCTCCTTATTCGCCAGCTCCTTATTCGCCGAACTATCCATTCCACCTTAAAAATGTCTAGTGGTTGTTAATCCTTCCCTGTCAGTGCTATTGGTTGTATTTTTTAAAGGGACAGTTGCTCAAAACTGGCTTGCTTCAGACAGCAGTTAACAATGAACGGTAAAAATATAAAGTTATGTAAAAATGTATTGTATGTTTCAATACATAATGCACGTGACTTGCGAATGCAAGTTCTTTTTTTTATTTAAACGCCATGCCTTACTCAATGTCTTTTTCAACATACCCTGTATGAATAAAACAAGATAATATTGTTTGCAGCTCTTATGTAATCTTTATTAAAATGTATCCATTACTGTAAAAGATTAAATAAACATACATTATTTAACTGTCACACAAAATCTTGTATTACTGCAATCTCTGATGTGCTGTTGAAGAAACGTGCCCTACTCAACTGTATTCTGACAAAGCATATTGGGCATGTCATTTTTTTATTTCAAAGGTTCTCAAAAAAAGGATTACCTACAGGGCAAGAGTAATTCACTCTCTAACGAAATCCTTTATTAGACCATCTTCTGATTTTTTATTATGGAAATATAACCCAGACAAAAAATGCCCTCCAAAGCATCTGTATTTGACGAAAAAGCATATTGGGCATGTCATAATTTTTTTTTTGAAAGGTTCTCAAACAAATGAGCATGTAGAGGGCAAGAGTAATTCACTCTCTAACGAAATCCTGCATTAGAACATTTTCTGATGTTTTATTATGGAAATATGACCCAGAGAAAATGCTCTCAATATCGAATTTATGGGCCGAAAAAGCATATTAGGCATGGCATCATTTTCTTGTTTCAAAGGTTCTCAAAAAAAGGAGCACGTAGAGGGCAAGAGTAATTCACTCTCTAACGAGATCCTGCATTAGAACATTTTCTGATGTTTTATTATAGAAATATGACCCAGAGAAAATGCCCTCAAAAGCAACTTTATAGGCCGAAAAAGCATATTTGGCATGTCATCATTTTTGTGTTTCAAAGGTTCTCAAAAAAGGAGCATGTAGAGGGCAAGAGTAATTCACTCTCTAACGAGATCCTGCATTAGAACATTTTCTGATGTTTTATTATGGAAATATGACCCAGAGAAAAGGCCCTCAAAAGCAACTTCATGGGCGAAAAAGCATATTTGGCATGTCATAATTTTTTTGTTTCAAAGGTTCTCAAAAAAAAGGAGCACGTAGAGGGCAAGAGTAATTCACTCTCTAATGAGATCCTGCATTAGAACAATTTCTGATGTTTTATTACGGAAATATGAAAGCATATTGGGCATGTCATAATTTTCTTGTTTCAAAGGTTCTCAAAAAAAGGAGCACGTAGAGGGCAAGAGTAATTCACTCTCTAATGAAATCCTGCATTAGACCATCTTCAGATGTTTTATTATGGAAATATAACCCAGAGAATATGACCTCCAAGGCATCTGTATATGCCAAAAAAACATAATTGGCATGTCATCATTTTTGTGTTTTAAAGGTTCTCAAAAAAGGGACCATGTAAAGGGAAAGAGTAATTCACTCTCTAATGAAATCCTACATTAGACGATTTTCTGATGTTTTATTACGAAAATATGACACAGAGAAAATGCTCTCAATAGCAACTTTATGGCCGAAAAAGCATATTGGGCATGACAACATTTTCTTGTTTCAAAGGTTCTCAAAAAAGGAGCATGTAGAGGGCAAGAGTAATTCACTCTCTAACGAGATCCTGCATTAGAACATTTTCTGATGTTTTATTATGGAAATATGACCCAGAGAATATGCTCTCAATAGAAACTTTATGAGACGAAAAAGCATATTTGGCATGTCATAATTTTCTTGTTTCAAAGGTTCTCAAAAAAAGGAGTACGTAGAGGGCAAGAGTAATTCTGTCTGTAACGAGATCCTGCATTAGAACATTTTCTGATGTTTTATTATGGAAATACGATCCAGAGAAAATGCCTTCCAAAGCAACAGTATATGCGACAAAGCATATTTGGCATGGCATAATTTTCTTGTTTCAAAGGTTCTCAAAAAACGGAGCATGTAAAGAGCAAGAGTAATTCATTCTCTAACAAAGTCCTGCATTAGAACATTTTCTGATGTTTTATTATGGAATTATAACCCAGAGAATATTACCTCCAAAGCAACTGTATATGCGAAAAAGCATATTAGGCATGGCATCATTTTCTGGTTTCAAAGGTTCTCAAAAAAAAGAGCATGTAGAGGGCAAGAGTAATTAACTCTCTAACAAAATCCTGCATAAGAACATTTTCTGATGTTTTATCATGGAAATATAACCCAGAGAATATGCCCTCCAAAGTATCTGCATATGTCAAAAAAGCATATTGGGCATGACAACATTTTCTTATTTCAAAGGTTCTCAAAAAAAGGAGCATGTAGAGGGCAAGAGTAATTCACTCTCTAACAAAATCCTGCATAAGAACATTTTCTGATGTTTTATCATGGAAATATAACCCAGAGAATATGCCCTCCAAAGCATCTGCATATGTCAAAAAAGCATATTGGGCATGACAACATTTTCTTATTTCAAAGGTTCTCAAAAAAAGGAGCATGTAGAGGGCAAGAGTAATTCACTTTCTAACGAGATCCTGCATTAGAACATTTTCTGATGTTTTATTACGGAATTATGACACAGAGAAAATGCTCTCAATAGCAACTTTATGACCAAAAAAGCATATTGGGCATGTCATAATTTTCTTGTTTCAAAGGTTCTCAAAAAAAGGAGCACATAGAGGGCAAGAGTAATTCACTCTCTAATGTAATCCTGCATTACACCATCTTCTGATATTTTATAATGGAAATATAACCCAGAGAAAATGCCCTCGAAAGCAAATGTATATGCCGAAAAAGCATATTTGGCATGTCATAATTTTTGTGTTTCAAAGGTTCTCAAAAAAAGGAGCACGTAGAGGGCAAGAGTAATTCACTCTCTAACAAAATCCTTCCCCTTAGAACATTTTCTAATGTTTTATTATGGGAATATGACCCAGAGAAAATGCTCTCAATAGCAACTTTATGGGCCGAAAAAGCATATTTGGCATGTTATAATTTTCTTGTTTCAAAGGTTCTCAAAAAAGGAGCACGTAGAGGGCAAAAGTAATTCACTCTCTAATGAAATCCTGCATTAGAACATTTTCTGATGTTTTATTATGGAATTATAACCCAGAGAATATTACCTCCAAAGCAACTGTATATGCGAAAAAGCATATTAGGCATGGCATCATTTTCTTGTTTCAAAGGTTCTCAAAAAAAGGAGCATGTAGAGGGCAAGAGTAATTCACTCTCTAACAAAATCCTGCATAAGAACATTTTCTGATGTTTTATCATGGAAATATAACCCAGAGAATATGCCCTCCAAAGCATCTGCATATGTCAAAAAAGCATATTGGGCATGACAACATTTTCTTATTTCAAAGGTTCTCAAAAAAAGGAGCATGTAGAGGGCAAGAGTAATTCACTTTCTAACGAGATCCTGCATTAGAACATTTTCTGATGTTTTATTACGGAATTATGACACAGAGAAAATGCTCTCAATAGCAACTTTATGACCAAAAAAGCATATTGGGCATGTCATAATTTTCTTGTTTCAAAGGTTCTCAAAAAAAGGAGCACGTAGAGGGCAAGAGTAATTCACTCTCTAATGTAATCCTGCATTACACCATGTTCTGATATTTTATAATGGAAATATAACCCAGAGAAAATGCCCTCGAAAGCAAATGTATATGCCGAAAAAGCATATGTGGCATGTCATAATTTTTGTGTTTCAAAGGTTCTCAAAAAAAGGAGCACGTAGAGGGCAAGAGTAATTCACTCTCTAACAAAATCCTTCCCCTTAGAACATTTTCTAATGTTTTATTATGGGAATATGACCCAGAGAAAATGCTCTCAATAGCAACTTTATGGGCCGAAAAAGCATATTTGGCATGTTTTAATTTTCTTGTTTCAAAGGTTCTCAAAAAAGGAGCACGTAGAGGGCAAAAGTAATTCACTCTCTAATGAAATCCTGCATTAGAACATTTTCTGATGTTTTATTATGGAATTATAACCCAGAGAATATTACCTCCAAAGCAACTGTATATGCAAAAAGCATATTAGGCATGGCATCATTTTCTTGTTTCAAATGTTCTCAAAAAAGGAGCATGTAGAGGCCAAGAGTAATTCACTTTCTAACGAGATCCTGCATTACAACATTTTCTGATGTTTTATTACGAAAATATGACACAGAGAAAATGCTCTCAATAGCAAAAAAGGAGCACGTAAAGGGCAAGAGTAATTCACTCTCTAATGTAATCCTGCATATTTAAGTTGTGATTCCCACTACACTATCATATACAAATGCTTTGGAGGGCATTTTCTCTTTCTTGGGTCATATTTCCATATTAAAACATCAAAAAAAGTTCAAATGCAGGATTTCATTAGAGAGTGAATTTCTCTTGCCCTCTACGTGCTCCTTTTTTTGAGAACTTTTGAAACAAGAAAATTATGACATGCCCAATATGCTTTTTCGCATATACAGTTGCTTTGGAGGTAATATTCTCTGGGTTATAATTCCATAATAAAACATCAGAAAAAGTTCTAATGCAGGATTTCGTTGGAGAGTGAATTACTTCTGCCCTCTACGTGCTCCTTTTTTTGAGAACCTTTGAAACAAGAAAATTATGACATGCCCAATATGCTTTTTTGGTCATAAAGTTGCTATTGAGAGCGTTTTCTCTGTGTCATAATTCCGTAATAAAACATCAGAAAATGTTCTAATGCAGGATCTCGTTAGAAAGTGAATTACTCTTGCCCTCTACATGCTCCTTTTTTTGAGAACCTTTGAAATAAGAAAATGTTGTCATGCCCAATATGCTTTTTTGACATATGCAGATGCTTTGGAGGGCATTTTCTCTGGGTTATATTTCCATAATAAAACATCCGAAAATGTTCTAATGCAGGATTTTGTTAGAGAGTGAATTACTCTTGCCCTCTACAAGCTCCTTTTTTTTAAAACCTTTGAAACAAGAAAATTATGCCATGCCTAATATGCTTTTTCGCATATACAGTTGCTTTGGAGGTAATAATCTCTGGGTTATAATTCCATAATAAAACATCAGAAAATTTTCTAATGCAGGATTTCGTTGGAGAGTGAATTACTCTTGCCCTCTACATTCTCCTTTTTTGAGAACCTTTGAAACAAGAAAATTATAACATGCCAAATATGCTTTTTCGTCCTATGAAGTTGCTATTGAGAGCATTTTCTATGGGTCATATTTCCGTAATAAAACATCAGAAAATGTTCTAAGGCAGGATTTTGTTATAGAGTGAATTACTCTTGCCCTCTAAATGCTCCTTTTTTTGGGAACCTTTGAAACAAGAAAATTATGACATGCAAAATATGCTTTTTCGGCCCATAAATTCGCTATTGAGAGCATTTTCTCTGGGTTATATTTCCGTAATAAAACATCAAAAAATGATCTAATGCAGGATTTTGTTAGAGAGTGAATTACTCTTGCTCTCTACATGCTCCGTTTTTTGAGAACCTTTGAAACAAGAAAATTATGACATGCCAAATATGCTTTTTTGGCTCATAAAGTTGCTATTGAGAGCATTTTCTCTGGGTCATATTTCCATAATAAAACATCAGAAAATGTTCTAATGCAGGATCCTGTTAGAGACAGAATTACTCTTGCCCTCTACGTACTCCTTTTTTTGAGAACCTTTGAAACAAGAAAATTATGACATGCCAAATATGCTTTTTCGGCTCATAAAGTTGCTATTGAGAGCATTTTCTCTGGGTTATATTTCCAAAATAAAACATCAGAAAATGTTCTAATGCAGGATCTCGTTAGAGAGTGAATTACTCTTGCCCTCTACATGCTCCTTCTCTTAAAAACCTTTGAAACAAGAAAATGTTGTCATGCCCAATATGCTTTTTCGGCATACAGATGCCTTTGATGTCATTTTCTCTGGGTTATATTTCCATGATAAAACATCAGAAAATGTTCTTATGCAGGATTTTGTTAGAGAGTGAATTACTCTTGCCCTCTACATGCTCCTTTTTTTGAGAACCTTTGAAACAAGAAAATGATGCCATGCCTAATATGCTTTTTCGCATATACAGTTGCTTTGGAGGTAATATTCTCTTGGTTATAATTCCATAATAAAACATCAGAAAAAGTTCTAATGCAGGATTTCGTTGGAGAGTGAATTACTCTTGCCCTCTACGTGCTCCTTTTTTTGAGAACCTTTGAAACAAGAAAATTATGACATGCCCAATATGCTTTTTTGGTCATAAAGTTGCTATTGAGAGCATTTTCTCTGTGTCATAATTCCGTAATAAAACATCAGAAAATGTTCTAATGCAGGATCTCGTTAGAAAGTGAATTACTCTTGCCCTCTACATGCTCCTTTTTTTGAGAACCTTTGAAATAAGAAAATGTTGTCATGCCCAATATGCTTTTTTGACATATGCAGATGCTTTGGAGGGCATATTCTCTGGGTTATATTTCCATGATAAAACATCAGAAAATGTTCTTATGCAGGATTTTGTTAGAGAGTGAATAACTCTTGCCCTCTACATGCTCCTTTTTTTGAGAACCTTTGAAACAAGAAAATGATGCCATTACTAATATGCTTTTTCGCATATACAGTTGCTTTGGAGGTAATATTCTCTGGGTTATAATTCCATAATAAAACATCAGAAAAAGTTCTAATGCAGGATTTCGTTGGAGAGTGAATTACTTCTGCCCTCTACGTGCTCCTTTTTTTGAGAACCTTTGAAACAAGAAAATTATGACATGCCCAATATGCTTTTTTGGTCATAAAGTTGCTATTGAGAGCGTTTTCTCTGTGTCATAATTCCGTAATAAAACATCAGAAAATGTTCTAATGCAGGATCTCGTTAGAAAGTGAATTACTCTTGCCCTCTACATGCTCCTTTTTTTGAGAACCTTTGAAATAAGAAAATGTTGTCATGCCCAATATGCTTTTTTGACATATGCAGATGCTTTGGAGGGCATTTTCTCTGGGTTATATTTCCATAATAAAACATCCGAAAATGTTCTAATGCAGGATTTTGTTAGAGAGTGAATTACTCTTGCCCTCTACAAGCTCCTTTTTTTTAAAACCTTTGAAACAAGAAAATTATGCCATGCCTAATATGCTTTTTCGCATATACAGTTGCTTTGGAGGTAATAATCTCTGGGTTATAATTCCATAATAAAACATCAGAAAATTTTCTAATGCAGGATTTCGTTGGAGAGTGAATTACTCTTGCCCTCTACATTCTCCTTTTTTGAGAACCTTTGAAACAAGAAAATTATAACATGCCAAATATGCTTTTTCGTCCTATGAAGTTGCTATTGAGAGCATTTTCTATGGGTCATATTTCCGTAATAAAACATCAGAAAATGTTCTAAGGCAGGATTTTGTTATAGAGTGAATTACTCTTGCCCTCTAAATGCTCCTTTTTTTGGGAACCTTTGAAACAAGAAAATTATGACATGCAAAATATGCTTTTTCGGCCCATAAATTCGCTATTGAGAGCATTTTCTCTGGGTTATATTTCCGTAATAAAACATCAAAAAATGATCTAATGCAGGATTTTGTTAGAGAGTGAATTACTCTCGCTCTCTACATGCTCCGTTTTTTGAGAACCTTTGAAACAAGAAAATTATGACATACCAAATATGCTTTTTTGGCTCATAAAGTTGCTATTGAGAGCATTTTCTCTGGGTCATATTTCCATAATAAAACATCAGAAAATGTTCTAATGCAGGATCCTGTTAGAGACAGAATTACTCTTGCCCTCTACGTACTCCTTTTTTTGAGAACCTTTGAAACAAGAAAATTATGACATGCCAAATATGCTTTTTCGGCTCATAAAGTTGCTATTGAGAGCATTTTCTCTGGGTTATATTTCCAAAATAAAACATCAGAAAATGTTCTAATGCAGGATCTCGTTAGAAAGTGAATTACTCTTGCCCTCTACATGCTCCTTCTTTTAAAAACCTTTGAAACAAGAAAATGTTGTCATGCCCAATATGCTTTTTCGGCATACAGATGCCTTTGATGTCATTTTCTCTGGGTTATATTTCCATAATAAAACATCAGAAAATGTTCTAATGCAGGATCTCGTTAGAGAGTGAATTACTCTTGCCCTCTACATGCTCCTTTTTTTGAGAACCTTTGAAACAAGAAAATGATGCCATGCCTAATATGCTTTTTCGCATATACAGTTGCTTTGGAGGTAATATTCTCTTGGTTATAATTCCATAATAAAACATCAAAAAAAGTTCTAATGCAGGATTTCGTTGGAGAGTGAATTACTCTTGCCCTCTACGTGCTCCTTTTTTTGAGAACCTTTGAAACAAGAAAATTATGACATGCCCAATATGCTTTTTTGGTCATAAAGTTGCTATTGAGAGCATTTTCTCTGTGTCATAATTCCGTAATAAAACATCAGAAAATGTTCTAATGCAGGATCTCGTTAGAAAGTGAATTACTCTTGCCCTCTACATGCTCCTTTTTTTGAGAACCTTTGAAATAAGAAAATGTTGTCATGCCCAATATGCTTTTTTGACATATGCAGATGCTTTGGAGGGCATATTCTCTGGGTTATATTTCCATGATAAAACATCAGAAAATGTTCTTATGCAGGATTTTGTTAGAGAGTGAATTACTCTTGCCCTCTACATGCTCCTTTTTTTGAGAACCTTTGAAACAAGAAAATGATGCCATGCCTAATATGCTTTTTCGCATATACAGTTGCTTTGGAGGTAATATTCTCTTGGTTATAATTCCATAATAAAACATCAGAAAAAGTTCTAATGCAGGATTTCGTTGGAGAGTGAATTACTCTTGCCCTCTACGTGCTCCTTTTTTTGAGAACCTTTGAAACAAGAAAATTATGACATGCCCAATATGCTTTTTTGGTCATAAAGTTGCTATTGAGAGCATTTTCTCTGTGTCATAATTCCGTAATAAAACATCAGAAAATGTTCTAATGCAGGATCTCGTTAGAAAGTGAATTACTCTTGCCCTCTACATGCTCCTTTTTTTGAGAACCTTTGAAATAAGAAAATGTTGTCATGCCCAATATGCTTTTTTGACATATGCAGATGCTTTGGAGGGCATATTCTCTGGGTTATATTTCCATGATAAAACATCAGAAAATGTTCTAATGCAGGATCTCGTTAGAGAGTGAATTACTCTTGCCCTCTACATGCTCCTTTTTTGAGAACCTTTGAAACAAGAAAATGTTGTCATGCCCAATATGCTTTTTCGGCCATAAAGTTGCTATTGAGAGCATTTTCTCTGTGTCATATTTTCGTAATAAAACATCAGAAAATCGTCTAATGTAGGATTTCATTAGAGAGTGAATTACTCTTTCCCTTTACATGGTCCCTTTTTTGAGAACCTTTAAAACACAAAAATGATGACATGCCAATTATGCTTTTTTGGCATATACAGATGCCTTGGAGGTCATATTCTCTGGGTTATATTTCCATAATAAAACATCTGAAGATGGTCTAATGCAGGATTTCATTAGAGAGTGAATTACTCTTGCCCTCTACGTGCTCCTTTTTTTGAGAACCTTTGAAACAAGAAAATTATGACATGCCCAATATGCTTTTTCGGCCATAAAGTTGCTATTGAGAGCATTTTCTCTGTGTCATATTTTCGTAATAAAACATCAGAAAATGTTCTAATGCAGGATCTCATTAGAGAGTGAATTACTCTTGCCCTCTACGTGCTCCTTTTCTTGAGAACCTTTGAAACAAGAAAATTATGACATGCCCAATATGCTTTCATATTTCCGTAATAAAACATCAGAAAATGTTCTAATGCAGGATCTCATTAGAGAGTGAATTACTCTTGCCCTCTACGTGCTCCTTTTTTTTGAGAACCTTTGAAACAAAAAAATTATGACATGCCAAATATGCTTTTTCGCCCATGAAGTTGCTTTTGAGGGCCTTTTCTCTGGGTCATATTTCCATAATAAAACATCAGAAAATGTTCTAATGCAGGATCTCGTTAGAGAGTGAATTACTCTTGCCCTCTACATGCTCCTTTTTTGAGAACCTTTGAAACACAAAAATGATGACATGCCAAATATGCTTTTTCGGCCTATAAAGTTGTTTTTGAGGGCATTTTCTCTGGGTCATATTTCTATAATAAAACATCAGAAAATGTTCTAATGCAGGATCTCGTTAGAGAGTGAATTACTCTTGCCCTCTACATGCTCCTTTTTTTGAGAACCTTTGAAACAAGAAAATGATGCCATGCCTAATATGCTTTTTCGGCCCATAAATTCGCTATTGAGAGCATTTTCTCTGGGTCATATTTCCATAATAAAACATCAGAAAATGTTCTAATGCAGGATTTCGTTAGAGAGTGAATTACTCTTGCCCTCTACATGCTCATTTGTTTGAGAACCTTTCAAAAAAAAAATTATGACATGCCCAATATGCTTTTTCGTCAAATACAGATGCTTTGGAGGGCATTTTTTGTCTGGGTTATATTTCCATAATAAAAAATCAGAAGATGGTCTAATAAAGGATTTCGTTAGAGAGTGAATTACTCTTGCCCTGTAGGTAATCCTTTTTTTGAGAACCTTTGAAATAAAAAAATGACATGCCCAATATGCTTTGTCGGAATACAGTTGAGTAGGGCACGTTTCTTCAACAGCACATCAGAAATTGCAGTAATACAAGATTTTGTGTGACAGTTAAATAATGTATGTTTATTTAATCTTTTACAGTAATGGATACATTTTAATAAAGATTACATAAGAGCTGCAAACAATATTATCTTGTTTTATTCATACAGGGTATGTTGAAAAAGACATTGAGTAAGGCATGGCGTTTAAATAAAAAAAAGAACTTGCATTCGCAAGTCACGTGCATTATGTATTGAAACATACAATACATTTTTACATAACTTTATATTTTTACCGTTCATTGTTAACTGCTGTCTGAAGCAAGCCAGTTTTGAGCAACTGTCCCTTTAAAAAATACAACCAATAGCACTGACAGGGAAGGATTAACAACCACTAGACATTTTTAAGGTGGAATGGATAGTTCGGCGAATAAGGAGCTGGCGAATAAAGAGCTGGAGTCAGCCTCGTCAAGTACAATATCTGTTTTAACGCTGTTGTGGCCTTCATAAATCTAACAGGACTCTTCATTCATCTTGACGTAAAACGCGGAATATTTCGGGACCTCTTGTTCCTTTGACAAGCCTTAAATAATTTAATAATAATTCTGATTACGTATTGTCAGATTTAGCCTATTTAAGAAGAAAAAAATAACTTTACACACACTCGCAAATGTACCGAAAATTGAGTAAAGAAATAGCACAATAACATTTACAATTAATAGTATAGACTGAAATAGTTTTAGCTATAAAAGCATGTGTAGTGAATTTACATATATATTTCATAAAAAAAACATGATCCAACATATTTTAACATGTTGATCAAAATATTTGGCTACCTTATGATTTGGTTCTCGGTTTCAGGTTGTTAGTTAAGAGCTTTATGGACCAGTGGATTTAATACTTTCTGACGTTAATCTTACACTCGCTGCCCATGTGATATCTGATAATGGCAATGCAAGGATTTTCAGTGTTCGAGAAAACCTCCTTTTTTTAAGTTAAAAATGTTGTCAGAAGTGCAGCTAGGCCTAGCTATACAACAGGTATGTTACGTCTCTGTAAAGTAGACGGAAGTTCACGAAACACCTGAATGGTTGTATCATACATGTTAAATAAATAAATAAAAATTAAACGAAGAATGCAATAGGCTAAATAATCCGAGAAATATCGCTGCGGTCATATCATTTTCGTTCTGAGTAAACAAAATTATATTCATCCACTTAATGAAGAAAATAAATTTGGTCAATCAGCCTAGTTTAAAAATAGAAAAAAACTAATAATAATAACTTAATTTTAATATGAATATTATTTGTCGATAATAATAATAGGCCTAATAATGTAGTCTGTTATTTAGGCTATTATTATTTGTAGAAATGCTATAAAGTGTGGATCTCCGCGGTTGCTGCTGCGTAACCCACCAAGACTGCTATAATAATGCATTAGGCCTAAATATAAAATTATTTAACATATCTAATCTATTGCATGATTCCACATTAATTATCATGCTAAGTGCCCAAGTGCAAGAGTTGTTGGCATTCAAGGGTATTATTTGTTTGCCTGTCTGGATAGAAAGAATAGGCCGGAAGGGCGCCAATGACCACTGTAATATTAACCGAGGCTTTCATTTTATATAAAAGTCAATATGTGTCAACAATCTGCCTTATAGTCTGTTAAAATTAGTATTAATTGCAAGTTAATGTGTTTGTTGATTTTCAATCCCTTAAATCAAAAAAAAAAACTGATGAAACTGAAGTTAAGGTATTTTTAAAATAGTTCAGATTATTTAAATGTTTTGGAACATTTTTGTAAATTACAGATTTTGTTCACAGTATAAGAGTAAGCCAAAATGGAAATAAACATTTGTTTTAGCTCATTTTCAAAGATTACTCTGTGATGTTCATGGAACTAAAGCGTTTAGCTAATTCTCTCTATAGTTGCGCAGTTTAGCAAACTCCAATAGCCTTTTAGTATTAAAAATAGGCCTACTATTTTATTTTTTAAATGTATAATTTAATTCTAATTTCATACACTTTTTTCCAAATTTATATATTTATAGTTTCTAACGTGACATTTAGCTGTGGGTGCTTGGGCTCTTTAAAATGATTTAAACATTTTCCGTGCATTGCTAATTACTCTAAATAGGCTAAGCGCATATAGAATGTTTGGAATATATTTGGAATGTTTTGATTTAAGAGTTCAAAGAGTGTTTTATTTAAAAATTAATTTCCCAGCACACACAGGCTATCAGATCTTTTTTGTCCCCGTTGTTTACTGTTTTAGTTAGCAGTTAATTTTTTTCTGTGCTCATTGCCGTATTAATAAACCGTGTTCTGCCATATACTTTCTCTATACCATTTTAAATATACAGTAATTCAATCCAGGGTGAGTCGAATAACTGATTAAACAAGAGTGGCAGTGGCAGCAGTGACAGTGGCATTTTTTTTAGCATATGATAGCTTAGCCTATATGTTACGAGCAAACGTGAGAATTAATTTACATTATTTGTAGCTATTTATTTAGTTATTCATTCATTCATTCATTCATTTGTTCATTTTACGTTAGGGAATTTTCTCCCAAGTTTATAAACTAGTATTCGTTTCCAAATACATTATTTTATGTTCTGCAAATTACCTTTTGTTGCTGTTAGCTTAGTAAGCCAGAGGAAACGACTAGTTTATGGTTTTGATTTTTTCCCTGTAGCCTAAATGCATTAGGCTCTAGTATTCTTATGTTTGGTTATTAAAAGAGATTGTGGGCGGAAAATAACTACATCTTAACATAATCTTACTGTTAAACTACACTTAGAGTAGGATATTATTTGCATTGAACAATCTGGAGTATAAACATTCCGTTTCTTCCTTTTCAAAACGCCTGTGTGACTGTATGGCACGCGCTTCTGCTCGCGACTAAATTTAGGTTCACGCGGAGGTCAGTCGCTCCAGGACAGGAAGTCATCGAGAGGGCACCAGCGTCACTGACGTCACGGACTAGAGCACGTTTCATTGGCTTTTTGCTGCGCTTGGTTGGGTCGTGCAGATGGGGCAGAGACACAAACATTATCTGACACAACGAAATATGCTTGCTTAAACATGAACCGAGCCACCATCGCATTTCCGCATGGAACAAAAGCAGTATGATTTTAGAAGAACAGGATATTGCATTTAGATTTTCAGCGTATCGCTAGGCTACAGAGGATTGCAAAGGGAAAAACAGTAAACATTCACACAGAAATCAGTTAGGATTCAGTCCAGTGACGTGGTTAAGTTGCGTTCTCTAATGCAGTGCACACGGGAATGCGTCTCACATCTGATGATGAACAAGGGGGGAAACAATTGCTCTGTATTACGTGACATAGGCCTAGGTAAACTTCACTCATCATTAAGTTTAACAAAAAAAATGATGTGGTCCTTGGAACATCGTGTTCAAATACATTTCTTGATCTAAAATCCATTTAATCAGATATCTGAGCATATAGCCTATGTATCCATTGGACTTTGCGGTCACCTCTCGAGTTCAAGTGAACATGCCTGTATGTTACTGTCGCCACCAGCCGGCCGCGTCTGCGCACTCTCAAATTCAATCTACACAGTCTTTCTGTTTACAAAATATGTATATTCTTTTCATATACAATCCCGTCTAAGAGAACAAACATAGGCTGTTGACTACGAGTCACAAATTTTTGGTTAATTACCAAACACTACAGAAAAAGAAAACATTTATTTAATTGACGTTGCAGTAATTTATTAGATTTACAGCGTACTATGAAGCGTTATGTTTTATATAGGCTAAAATTTCTAATTAACAATTTGACTATAAGGCAAAACATAAGACTATACATAGGCTATGTAAATCAATATTTATTCAACTACTTTTATTTTATTAAGAATGTTTATTGACTTACATTTCGGAGAGGATACATCCATAGACACTTCCTTTAGGACAACCCGAACGTACAGTAACCTGTGTGATAGACAAACCAACCCCATATTTCCAGCTCTACTTACTGCATAAGAGTGTCATTAAAAGCACAAAGAGGCATTAGTAACCAACTGAAGAGAGTCGTTATACCCTGCTTAACTGTGTCTAAAACACCCTGTTTAAACAGACCTGTGCCTGTCTTGGGGCGACCGTTGGGCCCTGTGAAGGAGTCCAGGTTTTCAAGAGTGTTAAGGCTGGATACATCCACATTGTCAAGACATGTGACTGCCAGTATGACAGACACTCCCAGATAGATTTGTTGTCTGTTTTGTTCTTCCTCGCAGAACTTCTTGGAGCCTCAAGCAATGTTATCACATCCGTTATATGTTCTAGCAAGAAAATTGAATGTTTTATGAATATTTATTCATGTCAGATACAGGCCAACCATCTCGAGCTTAGACACTTGTTGCTTTGTTATTCCCTAGGCTAAGGCTAATTGCGTTTTTGTCGTGCCGTCATAATACATTGTGACCTCATGCAAGGCATGCATCATGTGGATCATAACAAACACAGAAAATAATGCACTTTATGCCACGACCAGAGCTTTCGTCAAAAGCTAGATTTGCATTCAAACGTTTTAATTGCTTAACTAATGTTAAACAGCTTGCCAAGGGTCCCGCTGGGTCACGGGGTAAAAGGGCCATTTCTACCTAATTAGCGCGTCTTGTCCCATCCTTAAGCCAGATGCATCGCCTGATGCCCTGATTAATGCTTTCAGAGCCGCGCACTTGCCCGGTCATGTTTTCAAACTTTGCCAGGTGTCATCTGAATGAACATCAATAGCTTTTTTCCCCCAGTTTGTTTCATCCTGAATTTATACGACCAGGAGGACTCAATGCGCAATTCCTTGCCATTCACTAAAGATTTTGTTTATAACTTCAGAATTGCGCTTGTTTGAATTGGTAATGCAGACCTATGCAAACCTATGTTTTACGGATAACTTTTTTGATTTTACGCGCTTAGCATGCGATTCTAAACGTCAAAAAAAATCTATTTGTCTATAGTTCAGTGTTATATTCAAACGTAAAAAAGTTCCTGAGTAAAAATAAAAGAGTTGGCTATATTTATTACAGCTCGTACTAAAATATTTTTTTTTTGAAGAACATTGTGATTTTTATTTTATTTTATTTGTATGCACGCAATAGATAAGTTATAAATATTTTACAAGTAGACTATAGTATGAATTAATATGCAAATCTTAATAACATATTATCTGTTCCGAAACATCACATGTGACTATATAAATTGTTTAAAACTCCCATATTACTAACTACTTTTAAAAATGTATAGTATTTTAGGTTGGTTAAATATTGTGTAGCCTAGAATGCCGTTCATGCAGTGATCAAACATTGGGTGATAAATGAATACGGTTTCAAACAGACGAAAAATAACTTATTTTGTTGGTATGTATAAAAAGTGATTACAGACTTTATTTTAAATAACTTACTCTTCAGGTTAATACTGAGTTCTTGCCTTAATGAAACGATCTCGTTTAAGTCACTCTCGTAAGCCCACTAAAGAGGGTTCACGGACAGGTCGCGCGCATTGCTCTGATACCTGGGCCAAGAGAGAGAGAGACAGTTTTGTTGAATTATTCGATTCTGTCTTTGCCTGCTGCCATCTGCCAAATTCATAAGTAAGATCATACCCTTGACCTTCGCATGTACCCGTATGTGTATGCATTTTCTTCCTGGGAAAATAAGACAAGTGTTATTTAACCCTGCCGTGTGCACAATGAAGGCTGAGGACAAAAAGAAGCGCTGAAAGATGTAGGCTAGGCTATACGCAGAAATACAGAATCCTTCAAAGCATCTCTATTGCGTTGTGTTTTTATTAACTAAGAGTTAACTGGGAAGTGTATAGTTTAGCCTAATAAAGATGTAGGCTATATAAACCGTCTTCACGACAACAAAGTAAGTATGAACTGGCCTACAAATTCAACAATTTGTCGTCTTTTGTTTCTTTCTTAAAATCACTAAAAAATGTAGGCTATTCTGCAAATTAAGCTTAGAACTCTACAGGGTCTCCCACATCAAGCAGGTGTCAAGCAAGTAACAGTAAGCTGTTAATGGCTGACAATTTAAGGTTCGGCCTAATAGTGAAATCTTTATGAAATTAATAAACGAGGAATGATTACTCCATTAGTACTATATTATTGCACTTAAACTTCTCAGTCTATTACTTTAGCCATTCGCGTTGTATTTTAACTCTTATGCACAGATTCTAATCCACAGAGCCAACGTCTCCTATTGTTACCAGTAATGTAAAGTAAAAATGTATTTTTCACACCATCCACAAGTAAATAACCGGACTTCAAACTGCAAATTGAGCGTGGCGCTAGTTAGGCTACTGGCCACGCATTTTGCGTAACGCTGCGGAAATCATTGATTGGACCAAAGAAGCTCCGACATATTGTGTGTGTTCAAGGGTTTATGTGGTGTGATGCCAATGGCATTGGTCGAAGCAAACTTAAACAGTGAATAACAGTTGTGTTTGCAGTAAGAATATTGATTAAACATCTCTTTGCGCACGACAGGGGCGCAGCAATGCCAGCCAATCGATTGCGAGAACTCTGTTGAGAGAGCGATGTTCAGCCAGTCCATGAAGATTACAACTGTTCTTAAAGCGCAATAATTCAAGTATAGTTCGTTACCTTTAAATATTATTAATAAACTTACCTGCACATACATAACAGTGCTATTTAGCCTATGGTAACACTCCATTGCTGTTAATCAATAGGCTTAAATATCCTTAATATCCACACTCTTAACGGTTCTTTAATTTACCTTAATTATAGTTGTTGTGCATTTGAAATTGTGAAAAGTGTAAATCAGAGTGAAAGTGATGAACGGAAAATGTCCAAAGTTTTGTTCGACGGTTTTGACATCCCGTATGAACACTTCCCCCTTGTGGACTTGAGGGCATGTTGTCCCAAACGTCAAGTTGTGAGTTGTTATTTTACATTTATATCATTTGCCACTATCTTTGGTTTTGCCCATTTGTCAGTAAGATTTTTTTACTAATTTAAAATACAATGAAATTTAGTATGCTCCATTATTCTTTTAGATATTTTAATATGTACACGTCAGAATAAGGAAGTTGTTTGAATCTTTGCATAAATATTGTGTTACACTGAATGACAATGTAACATTATTTCAACCAAATTTTGACATTCTATTCTCCGAAAACTTATTTGAATCCTTAAAAGTAGACATTTTACCTACATTTAATGTGCTTTCTATGGACAAAAAAAAATCTCTTTTGATGCGGACATCTTAACGTTTTTGACCCATATATCAGGTACAAGACTTATCCAGGCCAAGTAATCTAAGTCACTGGTCAGTCTTTACTTACTGTATGATTTTAAATCATAAATGAGTGTCTGTTCACTTTTGTAGTAACATTAGTTTATCAATGCACAATCACATAGAATGGCACACAGGGAGGGACCTGCATCACATTAATGTGGACCAATCAGATCCCACTTATTACAAGCTATCATCAAGTTATATAGATTCAGCATAAATATGCTGGTGGGTGACTTTTCATAGTCCCTGTTAAAGACAGTCTATTCAAAATCATACAGTTAGTAAAGACAGATGAGTAACTCTACTTGGCCTGAATTAGTCTTGTACCTGATGTCAAAAAAAAAAAAAAAACAGATTGCAAGTTATACATCACTCTTTACTCATGATGTTTTGCAAACATGAAAACCTATAACTGCCTTCATAATAGGGAGTAAATCACAAACATGATTTGACAGCTGTTCAAAGTTATAATAGCCTACATGTGCAAAATATGTTTCCTGCACAAAACTAGACGCAATTTTTTACCAAACATATTGAAAATGGTGTTGTTAAATTAATTTAAAATAATTTTGATATTTTTTTTTTTAATGAATGCTTCCAATCCAGTTTGACATGACTCATTCAGTTACTTTTTGTGTTCCGGCTAATATTTGGCTTAAAAGGGGCAGCAATTTCATTTTTAAAATCGAAATCTATTATTGATGCAAAATCACTCCAATTGTTTTCATTATTAAAGCAGTGTACAGGAAGCTTGGTAAAGTTTCAAAACAAGCTCACTGGAATCTAACAAGAAGAAATATGCCCTGCATTTTTGTGCAATCCAGAAAAATATTAAATAAAAATATCTTCTTTTTCACATAGCCATGAAAAAACATATTGTTTTTTAGTTTCTCTACATTTTCCATTACAAGTTTTTTATGCACATGAATATGAACAAAGATATATAGGACACTTTGAACAATTTTAAATATTTGAGATTAGTATTATGTTAATTTGTTTTGGGTTGGATTGGCAGGTTAGGGGTCCTGTGGGTCAAACTCAGACTGACCACTAGATGGGGCATAGAGTCTTTTTATAACCTGTAATACCAGAGGACATGACCAACACTGGCTATTGGCTTCCTCCTTTTAAATGCCATAGTCTGCTGAAGTTTAGTTTACTAATTAATTTAGAAAAACAGCCATCATTGATTGTATGCATAAATGCTTATGCCTAATGTAAACTAATATTTAAATTGATATCTAAATTTACTTTTTCTCTCTGTCAGTAACAAAAAGTAAACTCTTCATATGTATTAAGTGAGATATTGTCCATGTTTCACTAAAAGATTCTTCTGTGAACGTGTCTGCAGCAGAGATGCATATGTTCTGTGGTATTCTGTATGATATCATGTATATTCCAGTGCCTTTGTCATGTAAACCCCACCCTGGCTGAGATCACACCCATATGTTAATTAAAAATAATACAATTCCTTCTCATGCAGATCACACAAGCACCATTCCAGTGACTCTAAAACTTATATGTGACCCTTTTAATCTATAAATGACTACATAAGACAATGCATGCACAATATCATTTTTCATGCAATACTGTGAAGTGGCATGCAGTATGTGCAATTACCATGGAATATGATCTGATATTAGAACAGTTTTCCACCTACAAGCCTAATTCTAGATAGATAGATAGACAGACAGACAGACAGACAGACAGACCGACAGACAGACAGATAGATAGATAGATCTGTCTAAAACAGTTATAACTGGGGCAGTACCCTATATGTCAAAAGGTACCTCTCTACCTTATTTACCCCTACCTAAAGACAGTATAGGCCTACATATTAGTATGTTTTGAAAGGTCATTGCCCCAGTGACAGTTTTGTAGCATACTTGTTTTTTTTCTTCTTCTAAGAATAGGCTATGTGAACAAATATTATACTATTTTTAACACAAGTCATGTATTATATTGTATTTTATCCTCAGTGTATACATATAGATAAGAATGGCTATACCGAATTAAACACGTGTCACATTAGTTCTCAGAGGCCTTTGTTTACTCTTTTGCTGTATTCATTAGTCTTGCACATGGAGTCGAGCTGAAGGGCGGGGCTGGATGGCGAGCTAACAGACCTAAAGTCTGGATCGGTACACTTCCTTTCTCTGGGTGTTAGACAGCCTGAGAAAACTTAGCTTTAGGTCAAACTCGAGATAGTTTCTTTTAAATGCGCTCCGAAGAGTTAGTCTTAAAGAGTTTTGGGCTGGAAGGCTGGTGGGAGTAATAAGACCGTATTGAAGAAACAGGACCGGGGGTTAGCTACACTGAAGAAGTAGACAGCTTTTCTGTAAAGAATCTAATGAGCCGCGCAAAAAGTTAGACATTAAGTTGGATCTTAAAACAGGAATAAGGAAACTTGAAGATTTCAATGATGACGGAGAAAGAGTTGGTGATTGACGACATGATAACAGGTAAGTGAAATCCCATTTAAGATTGTTTGAGCAGTTTATTAACCCGTTATCAACGCCCACAGAGTCAGAGCCCACGATATCATTACTGTAAGTGTAGCCTAATTATTCACAAACCCCTCTGAAACAGATCCACACACAGCCTTTAATCATACGTTTGTGTCTCTCTGCGATGGGTTATTTTTATTTTGTGGCATAGACTAGATACACTCAATTTTAATTAACAATTTTAATGGGGAAATAATCTAAAAGTAGGCCTACTGCAACTGTCCTACGTTAACATATATTTTAAAAGACAATATTTAAATTAACAGTATGTTTTTTTTTGTAGCGAATGATCGTTAAAATAGGACGTTACATGATTTAATGACATATTGGCGTCATAGTATTTTACGACAAAGTTCTGGGAAGCACAACTAGCAGTTTTACAGTAATTTAACATGTATTCCTGGAAAGCAAATTTATTTTAGTCTGTACTGGATGTGAATATTATATTTCATATCAATAATATTATAAATCTTATCCTGTAAGAGATTTTATCCCTGTAAGGCTCTTTATGGCAGAGTGGGGGAAAATCTGCATCTGACTTTAAAAGCGCAGCGTAGACTTGTAACGGTGCAGTTTGGTCACGTGGTCTCGCTCCTGGGAGCTTTGAGTCAATGCAGCAAAAGTCTGCACGCTCCATCATCTTCATCATCCCAGGTGAAGCTGGAACGAGGTAGGGTTTCTCAACCACCGATCCAAACACACCACAGAGCTTAAATGTATTTTCATACCACATGTTTAAAAGGTTTAGTGCTCGTTTTGATACGGAATAACCGCATTGCAGAGAAATGTAGTAGCCTAATACGACTGTTAACAGCGTGGCTTTGGGATCCAAACAGCATTTCCTACTCTAGCGTGGATGTGTGTTTTGCTTGTTTTAACGTTGAGCGAGTTTCTGACAGTTCTGCGCATTGGAAGGTGAATAAGCACATGCTGCTGTCTGTCCTTTAGGAAGGACACCAGTGTGACTGCTGATGTGATGTAATGTGATTCAGAAGGGGCGCATCTCTGACACAGCAAGAACATCTGTGTTATAGGCATCATAAGCATGTTTTCCTAGAGGTTGTTTGTGCAGTAGACATCATTAGACAGCATCAAGGTGAAATTCAGAGAGAAATGCGTAACGTCTTTACGACATTTCGAACCGTTTTTTCGAACCAATCTGAATCCTTCTTTTGAATCGGATCTTTAAAAATTGGTTGAACCGATTCACAAACCCTGATTCATTTACAAATCGCAGTGTAGGTCAGAGCTCATCCCGAGTCAATTTGCTGACTCATTGAACTGAGAACCGATTCTCTATGAATCAAGAGCAGATCGAGCTGATGGGTCAAAAAGTTACTTCAGTAGCCGAATAGCCGCAAAGTTATAAATAAGAGGCGTATACTAGACATGTTGACTTGATTGTGTGACAGTTTTATTGATAGGCTACACATTCGAAAGTTCTAGCATCTTATTAAAACGTGCTACAAAACTGATCAGAAAAGAGATTTAATTGGGGGGGGGGGGGGGGTGTTAAATGGATTATTTTTCAAATAAACAGCAATGTCCCTTTATAAAATATTTTAAATTTAGAACATATAATATTCCACGCAGAGATACGAGATTCCATGTGATGTCGCAGTTACGTCGTAGCACTGAATCATTTTTGAATCGAAATTTTTGAAAAGAACTCTCCGAAAGAATCGATTCGCTGAAATGAGTGGGACTGTATACGTTAAATAGATCAGGATGTTGCAGATCTGACATAGACGTGCTAATTGGACCATGGCTAGAAATTTGTATAGGAGCATTGAACTTGCTGCCAAATGTTTTTTTGGACCATTTGGCTGTTGAAACTCTATAATGTCCTTAAACTGACAATTTGTCCACACCTACTGACTTGAGTAGCCTATTTGTGTGTAGCAGTTTGAACCTTTGCGTCGCCCAGCCTCTGGTCAGGGTGCCAATAGCAGAATAAAAACGTACTCCCCCTCAGCACATTCCCACGGTGGCACTTCGGGCCTCGAGTATAAAGCCATCATTGTTTGAGTAAAGGGGAAAAGGCCTCATAGGTAGCGTGTGGAGGCGGGTACAGAAAAGAAGACTAGACCCAGAAATGTTTTATTTAAATGGGTAGTCGTGCGTGTTGCATGTGGAGCCCTTATATAAACAAATATGGCTTTCAGACTTGAGGTATTTTGACATTTTATGCATTTTCACTCTACTGAGATTGTGAGGTTAATTTGCTTCTTTGGTTGAATGCAGTTTTATGAATATAAACTTTTCTAATACACATTGTATATTGAATATAAAGTTAATGTTCACATAAAGCTCTATTTGATGCAAACGCAATTCGATGGAAATTTGAAATAGAAAAACTGAAATATTTTCTTGTAAGATGTGTGCCAATAATTAGGGTTATTTAACTAAAACTGAAACTTAAATTCAAAATTAATATTTTGTTACTTGAAATAAAACCATTTAAAAATGTTTTTCAGCTGGTTGCCAAAGCAGTATATACAAAAAAAAATGACAAAAACGCAACAAAATTGCTAAAATGTTTCTAGTATCTGTATTTGAACCTTTGTAACAAATCCACTAGTGTTTGGGGCCGTGTGCCACACAATCACATCTCTTTTTCTTGGCATGCATGCACTTGGAGGCTGACAGCAGTGGTGAAGATGGTTGCAGTGTACTGACTGGTCCAGTTAAATAGTCTGATGCACGTGGCTGGGGCAGAATTGCTTAGTCAGCATGGATGGATATATGGGGTATTCAATTCTGTCTGCAGCATTCATGCATGCACACATACAAACTGTGACCAGCTATCGCCAAATACACAGATGTTTAACAAACATGCACACCCAGAAACCCGTAACTCTGGACTCAGCAGTATGACGTGACCAAGAGAGCGGAGACAATGTCCCCTCTCAGGGTGTGGCCGCAAGATGTGGATCCACATCTGTTGAAATAGTTGAGACACATGGCTGAGGAGAGAATATGTAGTGATGGTATTTGTCTTTAGTAATCAATGAGTAAAGAAAGCATTCACTCGCAATCACATGCACAAAAAAAAAAATATATATCTAAAAATGCATGTTGACTATTAACAAGTGCAATGTTTACCTCATTCCATCATGTGTTCTGTGAGTAAATTGCAAGGCTTGTGCTTGCAGTCTAGGAGATGTTTAGCCATAGGGGGTGTCTTGGTCCCTGGGTGTGAGTTTGGAGAGGTAGGACGACGGGATGATGTAAGTTAAAGTGGAGCCATTAGCGTCTCTGTTTGAGGTCAGCTCAATGGCTTTTAGCTTCACACACACGTTCGCTTAGAACGGCTTAATTTGATGAGTCTGTGGTCAGCATCTGTGTAGGTCAGGCTCACTCTCATTCTCTCTTGTTTGCTGTTTCCTTTCTTTAGAGTTCTTCTGTAATAAATAAAAAAAGTGCAAGGTTTTGATCTCCAAATTTTGTGTGCTTTAGACTTGGACTTTGTTTAGAAGTTTTTTAGGCCTTAATCACAGCTTGAAAGTCCTTTTCATGTGAGATTAAATCTCTGGCTTTGAATATAAATCATTTGAAGATAAAATGCATATCTTAATGACAGCAGAGTTTTGAGGCAGGGAAACTTGCAGATGGGACGGAAAGCTGTCTTTTTTTTTTTCATTTAATTGAAAAACGTGCTGTGAATGATGTAGACATTTGGAAGCCTGCTACGAAACTCACAAAAGCCCAAAAATTCCAATCTGGCATTACGTCATGGTATAGGTATTAGCTGCGGTTGCCTCGGTTCCCAAAGGGAAGGAGAGGGAAGTTATAGAAGGGGGAGCAGGGGCGGCTTTAATGTCAACAGACCATCCACGTGATAATGAGAATGTTATGCCTTTGGTGTGTAACATTAAAAACCCATAAGAAGCCTCACAACTGAAAATAAATCACTTTTTAGCACCTCTATACACTCTACTTTACACTTATATGTGTCTGCCAAGAGACAGTCAGTCCGGCCAAGCAGACTCCACCCAGCACATATGTTCTCATCTGATATTCTGCTCAGTAAATCATGTGTATTTTGGCAGTTTCACGATTAGGCTGTAGCTCAATTGGTAGAGCACTGCGTTATTAAGCGCAATGTTGGGGGTTCGATTCCCCGGGAACACATGATATCACCACGAACACATAACTATTTTGTATTGCTGTATCCTAGGCCTAGATAGCAATATGAAATATAGAAATTTTCCCTCACAACAGTGGAGTTTGTGCTTTTTGATATCTTTGTTTCATACCAGTAAAAAGGCAAATGTTTTTTTGTGTTGTGCAACCTGCATGAGCAAATTTGTCTTTTATGACCTTATTTAGTTCTGATCCAAATCTTGACTAGTGCTGCTCTCAGAGTATCTAGGTCTGTCATACGCTGTGCTGGTGGTTCACTTTGCTTTGGAGAGGGTTTGAATAATTTCACATATGTTTGAATTATTCATACCCGTTTCGGTAGGATCTGGAATGATGGTGTGGCCAGCCACACAGATGTTACTCATTGTCTGGAGATGAATGTATCTTCAGGTTGGATAGAAAAAGTTGTTGATGTGTTTTGCCAGATCATAGACCATTACTGGCACATTTGTGCTGCCTCAGACCAGATGGCATTTATGTGAAAATGTGGTCTTATTTTTTTTAGTGTCCAGAAAAAGGGTGGACATGAAAGAAGCATTTATATGCAGCCAAGAAGCCTTGATTTGTTGTAGTGAATTCCCCCTGGGCTTGACTGCACTCTGTGAGGAAACTGAGCCCACCAGCATGGAGAGAAATGCCAATAATCCAGTCAAGCTGTGTCTGGCCTTCAGTCTCGGGCAGTGGGGGAGATGTATGCACATCCTCTGTAGCTTATATAATAGCATTACAAGGAAGCATGTACTTCAAGTGTATGATGCTTAGTTTAGTCTGACCTTCAGAGCATGACTACAGGAATCTAAACTATTTACTGTATATGGATTTTAGATGAATAGAGGTGGAAATAGGTCTAATGTAAGATCTGTTTATAGTCTATGCTATGCACAAACAGAAGTGATAGTTCACAAAAAATAAAATTGTAGTTGTTTAACGTTTACTCTCCCTCATGTTCTTCAAAACTTGACTTTTTCCTGTGGAACAAAGAAGATATTTTGATGAATGTTGTGAACTAGACAGTTTTGATTACCATCGACTTCCATTGTATGGAAAAAAATGTATACATTTATTGTGTTAACATGTATAATGTCACTTTATATATACTATATACTTTTTTTTCATGGTGATTGACATAATGTGTCAGAAATTAGAGCTTGACTTGTTTTGAGTGCGGAACATCCATTGAATTAAATGTTTTTCAAGCAAACCCATGGTCTGTTGAAAGTTGCTGATTGACCATTTACTGTGGATTGTGTCATTTGTGATTGTTTGAGTCTGAGAGGTTTTCCTTACGCTTTGTGCGGCAGCTGTAATCAGGCTGTCCAAAACCAGATGCACAGGAAGGAAGACTATTGTAACTCCAAGAGGCCGTTTTTAGAATTTCCTCACCGAGACACAACAAGCCAATGTGCAAACATACAAACACAAAGACTTTCAACTTTGGGTTGTCTTCCTCTCTTTCAAAAGACTATCTTTCTTTATTGTTCATCAGGAGTCAGTGCACATTTTACAATTTAAACTGTCTGTGTTCTCCCGGGGTACACTGGCCAGTACATTCACCTTCATTCAGAAAGGTTAATTACCTCAGTTTTCATCATGCTACATCTTTATTAATAAGTGCTCTTTTTTATTAACAAAATGTAATCCGGTATTCAGGTAATAGCTTTGGTGTTGTAACTATCCCTGCTGAAAAAAAAGCTTCCTAAACCAGCCTAAGCTGGTTCTCTGGTCTTAGCTTGTCATTAAACATGCATTGCATAGATCTCTCTATGCCTGTAATGTTCATTCTTTACATTATATTTTTTTCTTTTTATGTATTTTATGTGTACCTACAATATTGTTCAAAAGTTTAGGGTTGATAAGATTTGTAATGTTTTTGAAATAAGTCTCTTATACCCACCAAGGCTACATTTATTTGATCAGAAAAACAGTGAAAGCAGTCGTTTAATGCCTGTTGTGACTGGAAGCTGAATTTCAAGAAATATTGTATCTTATTATCAGTGTTGATAATGAAAGGTATAAACTCCAGTCTGTGAATCAATATCAGACAGACAGGATTTGGAACCCAGAACAACTTTAAATTAGTTTCATTAGTTTGCACCTGATTACAGTGAGAAAGGATCCTGATGTCTTCGTGAACTGATGGCAGTTTTGCCAGTTTATCATCCCGCAGAGCTTACTCAGATCCATTAGACTGACACAGCTGCTGGATCTTGCTGAGTTCACAGGTGACTCGGATCTCTCGACTTCACTGGTATAATGTTACAGTGAAAGCTGCTCTGTTGTGTAGATGACTGCTGGATACAGCATATCCAGCACTGCACAAATCTGCTCTCTCTCTGTCTTTCTGCTCTTGCTCTCAGTATGTTTCATGTATCTCTGAGGTAGTGGGACACTGGCATCGACTTGGGAGGAGACTGTTGGGATGAGATGATGCACGTTATATGCCCCTCTAAACAACTTAAAAGCATTTGTGATGCTCTCTATGATTTATGGCTTGCGGTTTAGGGGTGTGATGGACTTGTAAATGCAGATGTCGAAACACTAGTCTGCTCTGTGTCTTTGGTAATGTAATGGGAGTTTTCTGCACTCTCCGAAGGCTTTAATTTTTCTCCAAACATCACATTCCAGCATTATGAGATGAGAGGAAATCCTACAGACACATTTTTTCATTTTATTTATCCAGTCTGAGTCTGAAACTCTCGGGTTTATATTCATTTAGGCCTGTACCAAGCTAACAGAATTGTATTCTATAAAAAAATCCATATGGAATGTAGTTTGTTTGTCTTGGATTTTAGCATCTAAGCTAATAGCCAAACAGTGTTATATACACACATACGTTTGAGTGCTTAATGAAACAGCCTTATTAACAAAAAACCATTGTTTAGGATTTTGACCAATTGTCACCTGGTTTGTCTGAAATGGTGTCCCTTATTTTCCAAGGAAGAAAGGGAGAGTGTCCCTTTTTTTCCTCTGCTAACGTTAACAACCTTAGCTAAGAGAGAAACTAATACGATTGAAGCAGTCGCAGCTGTTGCGCTGCTCCTCTCACCCAGTGTGTGTGGGATGTGTGTTTGTGTATGAATGTGAGTGTTTGTTAGTGTGTTTGTGAGTGAATAGAGCCAGCTGGAGACTGTGAGTGTGAGGTTTTTGGCATTTGCAGTGCTGCTTCTCTGAATGGACCTTCACATACACGTGAACTGAAGCAGCCCTGCCCTGTCAATGGCCCCTCTTTGAGACGGCTTGCCTTGGTAGCTGTTTGTGGTCTGTTAAGCTTGAGTATATAGTTCAGTGTGTTTTGCTTAGGCTTGAAAAATTAGCCGTACACTGTAATGTTCACACAGAATTCATTGGAAAGTTCTAGTGATGAATATAGTCTAATAAAATTGATCAAAAACACTTGTTTTACTGCTTGAGATGCGCATACACTTTATGTTTTCCCTTTTTCTGCTCTGGTTTCACTTACTAGGGAATTCTCAACTTGACATTATGATGGATTCACTTTTCTTTATCTCTGCATTTGGTTATTATTTTTGGAAAAGATTCAAACCAAAAGTTGCAGAGCATGCAGCCATTTGTCTCGGGCATGGTGAGATTTGATTTAAACTGTGAAAAAATCAAATAATTCACAATTGAACAAGACTGGTGCGTTTTCCAGAGTTGTAATATTTTACAGATGGGTTTGTCTTGTCCTTTCTCTCTGTGTATGCCATAATGTTTTTTAACCACTTATTGAAGGCAATGTTTGAAATTCTAAACAGAGAAATAGTGATCTGTTGAAGTATATGATCATAAACTCAACACTGAAGAAATGAAGAAATGTTTTCTTAAGGTGACATGGAGTTTATTAAGATTAAGATTAGGAATGAATGAGTTTTGACTTCATAATATTTCAATTTATTGTGCAACTAAATCAGTTAATTTTTTTTCTTCTTCAGTCTTGCCAAATTCCCTTTGGCCTACTTCAGTCCTGACTTTTGCTTTGAGGAAAAAAATAATGGTGCAATGAACACTGTCCAAACAATTGTATTTATTTGTCCTGCATTGTCACACAGCAGTGTTGGAAAATCATTTTACAGTATCTTTTTTTTTATTTATTTTTTTATTCTCTTTTGTCTGGGGAATTGAGTTATGTGACCTCAAAGGAAAGAAAAGTTCCTCAGTGAGGAGTGGTGGAAAAAGAAATAGAGTGATGCTTTTTGAGAATGCATATGCATGACATTTCCTTTTCTGGATATGTAATGATCAATATTAAAATAAAAAAATAGGAAAGTAACATTTATGATTGATATTGTTTGTATTCAGATATATATTTCAGATCTCAGATTTTTTTTTTCTCTTTACTTTGATTCAAATATATCAGTGTTGCATATTTTATAGATAACAGATTCCAAACCTAAATCCACTTTGTCTGTGCATCAGTGGTCCATATGTCTCTCAGCTCTATTATTTCTGTATACTGAGCTGCTTGGAATTCCTCTGAATTTGTAATTCCACAGAGGAGGTATGACCTCTGACGACTCCTGCTTCCTGTCAGAATTTTGTATAACATTCCAGAACGGAGCTTGAACACCCGTTCGTTCGCTCCCTTTTTTTAGAGGAGGGGTGAAAACAGGATACCCTTTTTTTTTTTTTGCTTCATCTCTCCATCTCTCTAATTTGTTTATTTTTTCGCTGTTGGAATCGATGGATATGTAGTGGTACTAGCATGTGTGATCACCTTATTGAAAGAGTCTTTTTGTGTTCAGTGTTTTCAGAAACTTTAGATGTGATCTGGATTTGAACTTTAGAAAAAAGCTGCTGAGCAAATTATTCAAATTTTTTCCCAGTAATAATAATCTATCTAAATGGCCAACAACTTGAATTGAAAACTTTTTTCCTATATTTATTGTGTAGATATTGTGTTAAAACAACTCATTATGTCTGCCAATTCTGAGTAAAATAATTGATTTATATATGTTTTTTCTTCTTCTTCTTCTTCTTGTTGACAATAATTTGAGGCACATTCATTCAGGTCAGACTGCAGATAAATTCGTTGTCAAGCTTATGTGTAAATAAGGCTTTAAAACAGCAGGAAAATCAAAGGAATTGGTCCGTTTAGCACTCTGGCAATAATGCAAGTAATTTTCCACCATTTATGCCCATTTTCTGCTTTCCAATTCCCACACGTTTGGATTTTCTTTTGTGACTTAAAGAATCTCATTTGAAAAGCTGTGTAATACACACACACACATGCATACAAAACACAATCATGGCCCTAATCAAGTAGCTCTCAATCAGCCACCAGGGAGACAGTCGCCATTGACGTCGAGTAATTACACTCGCGCAACTTTAATGTGTTACAATGAAGTCCCCGTACAGTGAGCCATGTTGCCATGTAAACAAACTTAAGTTCCTTTAACCTGCAAATCTATTCGCCAAAAAAAGGATAAAAAGATGGTCAAGTGTGTGTTTCTGAATAACACTTCACTTATAGGCATTTATCATTATAGACAATCATTTTACTTCTTCAGTATTGATTTTGACGTTCCATTGTCCCATTTTAAAACCAATCTCGGTAGCTGGAGCGCGTGTATGTGGTGAGTGGTTGAAATGAAGTGCGAGCCGCAGGTAGCCAGTCACTCAACCCGTAATTACTCGCTGAAGAGAGCCACACTCATTGTGTTCACTCTGGCGCTCAGTATGGGGTAAAGGCGGGAAAAAAGGATGAACGCTCTGAAAAACGTGGCGTCCCGTGGAGCGAAGAACCGGGGCGCTCGTTTAGCATTCAGGGTGCTTAGAATCTGAGTGTTTTAGCGAAGCTATTAGGCCCGGCTAATGAGGACGAAGGGAATGGACAAATACAACATCTAATTCAATTCAAATGTCAGTGTGGAGGGGAGCAGCTGTTGCTGTAGTGGTCTAAAGCTCTTAAAGGATTTGATGATTTTATGACCAAATAATGTAAAATGTTAGACATAAGTGATGTTCTAAAAAAAAAAAAAAGTATGGACAAATGAATGGTTTTTTAGATAAATTCGTTGAACATTAATAGAGGCTTTTAAGTCTTGTTCCCACTGAAAATAATTTCTAGTGAAGAATCAGCATTGATGGTGCCATTTAGTCCTGTTCTCTATCTGTGACCATGAAACTGAGCCTTTTAGGGCTTCTGAACGCCATTTAAATGGATTTTGAGAGTGTTTTAGAAGTTCAGTAGGCATTGGTGAGGTGTTCATTTACAGAAGAGTACCTGTATTTTCTTTATGACAAACAAGTTTAAAAATGGTTTTATGTGTTGATGCAAATTATCCAACATAAAACCAAGAAACACATCGAGAACCTTTTATAATTCTGTGAAACATCAGACTAAATGCCGATAGACTAAACGTGCGGCCACATTTACAGTGGTTCTTCTTTGTGAGCTATTGAGAATAAACTTTGAGTATTTTTTTGCCTCAATTTTGCCAATGGCACCTTAATACTGCCACAATATAATCCAGCATTTGTCAACAGACAACCCAACAGAAAATTGCTTGAATAAAAGGCAAACAAAAATGCCCTTAAACCATTTAAATTTAGTGGTATTATCATAAGCTCTAAAAGAAAGATTATTGACATGACTGTAGGCTTGTCTTTGTAGTTTGAATGTAATTTTAGAGTGTATTGCAAATGTCATTGGTTTCTCAATGTTCTTTCTTTCTTTCTTTCACTTTGCAGATGCAATGGCCACTCCATCTCCAGCCAAGAGTATGGGCGACCCAGGCATCACGCCACTTTCCCCCACACACGTACTGGTGAGCTCTGCTTTTTACTGCCAGCATGACGTCACCCATTACAAGAGAGAAATGTCCAGTGTGCAAATGTGGCTTTAATGGAATATCTTATTTACACTGAGCTGCAATTACACGCAACAATTTAATGCTTGACATATACTTGAGAGCATCTCTCTCCCTTTTTCCATATCCCTCATTACCCCTCTGCTTCTTTTCTCTCTTTTCTTTCTACAGAACGACTCAGAAGAGAATGAGCCTACGAGACACCCCTATGTGGTGGTGGTGGCCATTGACTTTGGCACCACCTCCAGTGGCTACGCATACGCCTTCACTAAAGAGCCAGAGTGCATTCACACTATGAGGTGAGACAAAAGGTACAGGGAGAGGGAGTGGGTGGGTGTTTGAATGTGAAAGAATAGAAGGAATTTGATTTTTTTTTTTGGGTAAAAGTAAAATAAAAATCTAATATAAATTAAATATAGCAAAATTAAAAAAGAAAAATACGAATAAAAAATATAGTAAAAAAAAAAAAGTAATTATTAATCATAATAATTTTTATATGTTTATTAAAATTAATAAAATGTTTATATTTATATATATATATATATATATAATTTTCAATATATTTTCATAAGTAATTTTTTTTTTTTTTTTTTTGCTGGGGTAATGGATTATTAGTTACCCTGCGTAGTTCATCCCTTCTGCAGACATTTAATATGATTATCCATCCATTAGACGGTCATGTCTCTATTTCAGTCCAACTCTGGCGTCTTTCTTTCTGGGCACTTATGCCCCATTAAAAATGATCCGATAATACAGTCCCAGTGTGTATATAATGGTCAGAACTGTGTAACATCAATGTGTATCTGTGTGTGTTGTATATGAGGAAGAACCCACAGCTGCTCTGTTACCCTGACCTGACCTACTTGGTCATGTGACCTTTGACTCTAAGGTCAACTCTCCAGAGTACCTGCTGGGGAGAGTCAGCCACGTGTTTCCCGCCCAAACGGGCATGTGGGCTTCATTTTAGGCATCCGACTCATTATGAAAGTTAGAAATAGAATGCTTCTACATTAGTTAGAAATAGGATTCTGTTAAACAGAACAAGTATAACTATAGAGGGTGTCCTCGCTGTATATTTGAAGAAATTATTATTTCCATTAAAACATGAAGGCCATTATATGGATATATTTAGCATTATCTGACAAGCACTCTTGGCATTTAGTTGTCCATGGCTATATTATTCATATAGGATCATGACTTTATGAAAATAAATGAGAGATGAGATTTGCTGTTCTTTTAAAATAAAAGTTCCTGGTTAATTTGAACTGTGGTTAGTCTGCTGCTAGAGATTTACACACACAACACAAAAAGCCCAAGGGTTCTGAGGTTATTTGGGTTGAATTAATAGTCTTGTTCCTTAATCTTTGCATAAACACAGCTTCCCTTTTAAAAACTCACAAAACTCTTTTACTAAATCTGTTTTGAGTCAAGAACACAGCTGCTTTGAGTTGGTTAACAGGAGATGAAAAGATCGACTCCCAGTCTGTCCTGACTCCACAGAATCCCCGAGTAGTTTTTAGTTTGTTTACAGAGACTGAAATGGTTAACTCTGATGAACTGAAACCTTATGGACTATTACAACTGTGACGATAATTGCCAATTGAATTGTGCCCCCAATTAAATATCGGTGCCACCAAAATATATCTAGACATCTAATTATTTATGCATTTTAGTGCATAACATAACAAAATATCAAAACAAGTGGTAAACATATGATATCCGTTTCTTAGAATTAACTTTTTTCTGTTTTGGAAGCGCTAAATTGAGATCTTTCCAATAATTCTTAGCATAAATAGTATAAATTTAGTGGGTCTCGGGTGTATGAAGTCAGTTCTCTAATATGATCATTTTGGCTTCTCTCTACGCTCAGATAGTCTGTAGTCAGGCTGCTTGTTCTGATATGCACTGAGGTGCTTCGTCCTGGAAGTAAAAGCCCATTAATATTTTAAATGCCTCTGTCTCTGTACAATGCTTGTGCTGGTTTTATGATGGCCTCAATATGAATGATGATGATGATGTTCGGTTGGGTTGAGTAATATTTTAGGTCATCTTAGGTCCGTTTTTTTTAACCTTATTAGGAGAAGAGGTGAAAAGCTACAGCAGCTCCAAACTCACCCTCCTGTTGGTTGATTTCTCTTTGTTGCTAGACGCTGGGAGGGTGGTGACCCAGGGGTGTCAAATCAGAAGACGCCCACCACCATTCTACTGAGTCCAGACAGGAAGTTCCACAGTTTTGGTTATGCAGCCCGAGATTTTTACCACGACCTGGATCCCACCGAGTCTAAGCAATGGCTCTACCTGGAGAAGTTTAAAATGAAACTACACACCACTGCAGTAAGGACACACTCATACAGCATTGATTTTTTGGTTAGTGTTGGACCTGAGGGGACTAAAAGTTCAAGCATTTATGCGCATCGAGGAAATTATTGATCACAAACCTCCTTTTGTATGTTTCATGCCTAATAATGCCAGAATATATTTAAATATTAGTGGTTGCTGCATAACTTATAGAACAAGTAATGCAAACAAACTTTTATCTCATTATTAATAAGTTAACCAGTCTAAGCTTAAATAACTAGAATAATGCTTTTAATGAGTTTTCTAATTTATGATATTTAACATAAGTCTATAAAATAGATTTCCCTTGCAGAGTATATTTTATTCATTGTGAATGTGGTCGTATGTCTATCAAGTGTACAAATACATTTTAATTGATATGTCATGCTCCTTCTTGTATCTGAGAGGCATTGTTGTCATTTTATCTTCTTTAGAATCTGTCCATCGATACAGATTTACATGCTGCCAATGGGAAAAAGGTGAAAGCTCTGGATATTTTTGCTTATGCTCTGGCCTTTTTTAAGGAGCAGGCTCTTAAGGTATGTTTTATCATTCTCATCACCATCATCATCATCATCATCATTATCAATATCCTGTTTAAACCAGTCTGTATGTACTCTACCATTCAGAAGTTTTGGGTCACTTATGCTCATCAAAGATACATTTTTATATAGTAAAAACACAGGAAATTGTAATATGTTGAATATCATATAGTAAATATTAAACGTTAAAGTAACTTTTTCTGTTAATATATTTTAACATGTAATTTATTCCTTTAATGCGAAGTTGAAATTTTCAGCAGCCATTAGTCCAGTGTTTAGTGTCACATGATCCTTAAGAATCAGTCTAACATGCTGATTTGATGCTGAAAGCATTTCTTCTTATTATCAGTGTTGAAAACATTTGTGCTGTTTAATTTTTACTTTTTTTAATTTATAGAGCAAAATTTTATTCCAGGGTTCTGTGAAGTATAGGAAGTTCAAAAGAACAGCATTCATTAGAAATACAATCTTTCCTAATATTATAAATGTTTTTATTGCCACTTGATCAATTTAATACCTCCTTGCTGAATAAAAGTATTAATGTCTTTTAAAAAACTGTCAAACCGACCTCAAACTTCATCAGTGTGTTAAAAATGGATTTTTATCATTTGATACAGGAGCTGAGTGACCAAGCAGGGGCAGATTTTGATAATGCTGACGTCAGATGGGTCATCACAGTACCGGCCATCTGGAAAATGCCGGCTAAGCAGTTTATGAGAGAGGCATCGTATAAGGTATAATATTTCTTTCTCACAGCCACATATGCAATAAAATGCATGTCTCACTTTGATTAATGATCAGGTTTGTGATTTGTAATTGGAGAGAATTCTGTGTATATTGTGCTTATGTGCTTTCAATTAATGTAATGATTCAAGAAATTTTACAGGAGTTTGAAGGATGTGTTGTACAAATCTAGTGGACGTTTGTAGGTACTGCAGCACTGGGTTGTGCTGTGAACTTCCCCTAGCGTTAGTGAGATAATGAAGGAGGCAAAAGAGCACAGTTTTGCTGCCAATTCCATCTAAAATAGAACAGGAATGAGATATACAGAAATTCAGGATGTAAATGGGTAGAGAGGAAAAGCAGAGGGGTTAAAGGAAAAGGAAAAGGAAAGACCGTGATCTCACCTCTTAGATACAGCCACTGTTTGTCTGTTTTCACCGTCTCTCATTGGACCCCTTAGAGACCCCGCATACATTACATGTGGATCTGTATCTCTTACTCTCTGCTCGACTCTGTCACGTTATTGTGATTTGAAAATGTGTGAATCTGTGGACAGTTTAGCAGTGTGTGTGTGTGTGTGTAGGGTATGTATTTGAGCTGTATTAATAACAGATGTAAGTATCTCATTAACATCAGTCACGGGTGACCTGATTACAAGTGGCTTGGCCGATAGCTATTTATACCAGATATTAATATATCACGTCACTGGATATTATTAACTAGCAAAGTCTTAGCGCAGTGCTTGGTTAACAATTAAGAAATGCTTTAATGTTATCTAAGATGCATTAGGACACCGCTTATTTGCACATGTACTTAGTATTGAACTCTTGTGATTGGATGGAGAGGTGTGTGCAGGTGTAAATGAAGGCAGTAGGCAAGTCAAAAAGAAAGAGAAATGAGACAAAACCTTGATTAAAAAAAGAATGTACCAAAATACTATTAAGCTATTATTGCTGCTTATTCCATGTATACAATATATAAAACATACTTAGGTTAAACTTAATTATGTAATTAATTATTTAAACACACTGAAAAGACATTAGTTACCTTTAATAATGTGCATTCAGATTATAATAATCATAGCACAGTAGTAGGCAGAAGGATGAATGCTCTCACGCTGAAGAAAGGGAGGAAGAGCAGGGTGTGGCCTCAGCTTCTTTCATCTCAATCCAAAGCAAAGACAAAATGAACCGATACCCAGCGAGAAATCAGAGAGAACAGCAGGAGAAAGAGCGGAAAAGAAAGGGAGTCTGCAACACCTGACAACTGCACTGGGAATTCCTGCAAAGCTTGTCTTAGGAGTGTGTGTGTGTGTGTGTGTGTGTGCATGCAGTGACTCAGCTCTCCATCTGCAGGATCAGGAGAACAGAAAGAAAGGACACTGCATTCCCTCTCCTCTGTCTCTCGCTCTCTGCGTTTTGCTCACACTGTCGCTCCTTAACTCCCTTATCCTGCAGCGCACTCAGAACAAACCGTGTCACTCAGCACAGCATGTGTGTGGTGTTTCTTTTATATTTTTACACTTCCTTATATTTGAAGTGAGGTAAAATGATCTTGCTATATATGACCAGCCATTTGTATCATTTAAATATAGTTTTACCCAGCAAGTGAGTTATTATTCAGGTTGGGATGTTTAGGGTTGTGCTGCAATAGCTGTTATAGGTTTATATGTTGTTCACTTCAAGCAATGTCCTACATTGTAACATGCTAATATGCTAATTTGTTTATTTATTCATTTACATGCTTTTTGTTTACATATTAATATCTATATGAATTAAAAGATGAAATGTTAGACAAATACTGGAAAAAATATAGAGGTCAGTCTTTATTATATTTAGCCAAAATGGTCTAAAATAATTTTATTAGAAAATATGTCTACAATGTTAGTTTAATTAATTACCAACTTTCCATTCACGTTTAGATTTTTTCATATTTTAAGTTGAATTTTAACGTTTACTAGGAATAAATGTTCATATTAGCTTTCTTTTTTTTAATCATTTGTATGCTTTATGTTCAGAATAAGTCAAGATGGGTTTCAAACTTTGTTTAATGTCTTGCCTCTGTGCTCTGTGCTCATCTAGGCTGGTCTGGCTTCTCGTGACAACCCTGATCAGCTGATCATTGCTCTGGAACCAGAGGCTGCGTCCATTTACTGCAGAAAGCTTCGTCTCCACCAAATGGTGGATTTGGGCAACAAAACATCCCTGAATGGTTACAGCCCAACTGAGAATGTTGGGGCAGGAATGACCCAGGGTAAGCCACCCATACTGTCTTTTACAATGATACAGTTGCACCACAAGCATACTGCTGTGAGGATAAACCAAATCACACTCATATTGTTGCACTTGTTGTACTTAAATGTTTGTTGAGTGTCATTTTGTCTGTGTTTTTTGATGCCATCAACCTTGGGCCAGTGATTTGTTCTTCTTCAGAAGGCCAGATAAGATGTAGTAAGTTGTTGGGCTGGTCATGATGTAGGTTTTTTTTTTTTGAGAGTGAGTGTGAGAAAGATGATAAGACCAGTCTAGCACAAATATTTTACCATGTATAGCAAAGTAGTGAACTGTAAAGATGTTTTTCTCATTCTTCAGTATAAAAACTACTAATGTATTATGAGGATTTTTTTTTTATATCCACTCCATCTTAAAGGAGAGGTTATATCAGAATAACAAAACTGTAAACTGAAATGGAAATCAATCCTAACAGATTAAACTAGCACTGAAATGAGGATTACTCCTAAACCAGAGCTGCAGGACTCCTGCAGTCCAACATGTCTATTAAACACTCACCGCAGTGAGGGAGAGAAGGTGATGATGCATGCAGAAAACAGTGGGAGAGAGGGAGGGAGGGAGGGAGGGAGGGAGGAAGAGATAAATAGCTTTTAATTTAAGATCATTTTAGATGTCTAATATATCTGCCCTTTCCTTACTTTTCTTTTAGAAATGATTAAACTTTTACTCAGTAAGGACAAGTAAAGACACATATTTTACCTTTCCTAATCAAGTTTTTGCTTGTATATATGAAAATATATTGCATATATATTACTGTTTAAAAGTTTCAATCATTTTTTTTAAAAAGATATTAATACTTTTATTCAGCAACAATGCATGAAACTGATTAAAAGTTATAGTTAGATGTATAATGTTGCAAAAGATTTCTATTTCAAATAAATGTGTGTATCAAAGGTTTTTTGTGAATAAAAATGAATTCAGCCTTGGTGAGCATAAGAAATTTCTTACAAAATGTAATCTTAAAGGCCCCAAACTTCTGAACCATAGTATATTTGCATGATCACAGTGGTATTTCAACTATGGGCACCTTTACTTTCACTGAGGTTGATGTTTGCATTCTTACTCTATTATTTATTTATTTTTGTATTGTTTTATTCATCTCATTTACATGCCTATATATATATATATATATATATATATATATATATATATATATATATATATATATATATATTCTTTGATTCTAAATAAAAATGTTAGCTACAAAATTAGCCATACGACAAATGGACAAATTAAACTAGTGTGATGTAAAGGAGTGCAAAGGCTCAGAAGTGCCCATAATTGAAGAAAGCCTATTACTGTACATTCCACAGTAAATACACTGTGAACACATCCATGACATGGAATGCCTTGCCAGTTTTTGTCACACACCGAAGCAAAAATGTAATTGCATCGAATTCAGTCATAAATGTGTTTGTATAGAGGCAGAGCATTTTCTGCTGTATTTCTGCCACTCTCACGGGAACACAGAACCACTCTCTCTGTCTTCCAGTCCATTCCAGTTCACCTCCATTGTCCTGCTCGTGTCCTTATTACCAACTGACAGCGCATGCACTTGCACAGTGAGCTTTATATATATATATATATATATATATATATATATATATATATATATATATATATATATATATATATATATAAAAAATTCACCTACTGTAAGAATATATAGTATGCTACTTAGTATAAGTATATATATTTTAGAGATAACACTGAAAAGTCATTTTTCATGTGTGTTCAGAAGGTAACAGTCATTTGGAGCATTGCTGAATGGTGATGCCAGCATGAGAAACAGCTTTGGCAAATTCACAATCCCCCTGCCTCATAAATTTCTCCCACCCTCTCTCTTACTACGTTTGCATGCATATTTATTCATAATCATGTAATTGTTTGAGGTCATGCCTTGCATTCCCTTGAAAAGAAAACGATTTCAATTATACCCAAAAATGTTGACAATGTTTCTTAACCACATTTGTTCGAATGTTAATTATTATTGGCTGATGTCATCATTTAAGAATCCCAGATTATCTTTTGTCCAGATCTAAGTATGATAAGAATGTAATTTGGCCCATTATGTGTCTGAGACAGCTAAAGCACAACTATCATTCCTGTAACAAACTACATTAGTGTAAATGCAATGACCTTTGTGTGACATCAGTGACCTCAGTCTGATGACATCAGCAGCTCTATAGTCATCAGCAAGCACATCTGTAACTAAACCGCTGCATGTGCAGAAAAGGAGTGACAGAGAATATGAATTTGATCAGATGATTTTTTGTTCTTTTAATTTGAAAATAACAGCAACATTTAAAGTAATGATGCAGTGACATATAAAAACGGTGAAATATGAAGGATCATGATGCACTGAAAGGAAGTCTGAGATCCCATTTGACCTCTCTGCATATGCTGTTCTATAGATAGAGAGAGGGAGAAAAAGAATGGATGAAGGACAAAAGGAGTAGTGTATTGATTATTTTAGAAGCAGTAGTATTTGTGCTCTGATAGCCTGTATATTTGATATTCAATGGTGAGCATTGAAAATGTGGTTCCGTTTACTCAGTGGTAAGCGCCTGAGACAAGAAGCAATAGTGTGTGGCGACCCATTGTGAGCAGCACAGAAGGGCCATCTGTCTGACAGCCATAGATCTACTCTCTCTGTACAGGGCATCAGAGACCGACAGGAGATACAGTAACAACGTCTCCTCTGAGGGATGCCTCTCAGAAATGATTGAGCATCTGCATGTGTTCTTTCATTTATTAACGATGTTCAAAACAATTCTGTAATATTGCTAAATGTTTTTGAAGGTAGTCTCTTATGTTCACCATGGCTGCATTTAAATGAATCATGAATGGAATTTACCTTTATTCATTTAGCAGATGCTTTTATCCAAAGCGACTGACCGTCTAGGAAAACAATGATCTATTTGATTGTATTTTAAATTTCTTCAAATAAATGTAAAAATGTATTCCTGTGATGCAAAGCTGAATTTCCAGCATCAATGTCTCCAGTCTTTCAATGTCACGTGATTCTTCAGAAATCTGATATGCTGATTTGGTGCTCAAGAAACATATCGATGATGGAAACAGTTATGTTTTAATGTTTTTGTGGTAATCGTAATTATTTATAGGATTTAGTCTGCTTTTTTTTTTTTATCAAATTGGTGTATTCTTTCTCAATAAAAGAATAAATTTCTTTTTCACCAAAAAAATTTGCTGAACCCAGACTTTTGAACAGTAGTGTATATTTTTAGGAATCAATGACGAATCAATATTCATCTGAACTAAATGACGTTCCCCCAAACTATCTCTTATTGAATCCACAAATGTAGTTTTCACTGCTTTGATATTTAGATAATCTAAAATAGCCTGTGTTTCCTTGTGAATGCAGCTAATAAGTTGAGAATGTGCTATCAGGGTGGTTCAAGAATGTCAGATGAGGGTCTGTTGTTTGGTTAAAACACTGTTAGATTGAGATTAGGTCTCCCACGCCCCATCAGAAGCTGTCATGTACTGAAAACATGCCCGCTGGTCCATTTCATTGTTTTCTGTATGTTAGAGGAAATCTCAGTCTCCATGTGGTCACTCGTCCTTAGAGGTTACACTTCCTGTTTGGGAATGTTTACAACTGCCAGGATGGCCATTATCCTCTGATGTCATCAGACCAGGACAATCTCCCCTCCACAGTGAATGAACAGAGACTTTTACATTCCACTTGCAGTCAGGAAGATCAAGAAAGTGAAAAAGAGAGGAAGTAATTGTGGAAAGATGTACTGAATATCTAATTTATTTCAGATAATCTACTGCAGGTTATTTCATTTCATTTGTTTAACAGTGTCTGTATTACAGGGAACATTTGCAAAAATATTTTTCCCCATATAGAGGATAGTTGCATGTTTGAACATTTCTAGGTATGCACAATGTATATTACTACCATACCAGTTATTTCCAATATTAGACATTTTCTTGTTTATTGATATTAGTTAATATTGTTGCTTTACTATCATCTAACACCCTTTTAAAGTTACTCTTTAACATACAAAAGTTAAGAATTTTTTTAATTTAGCAAATATAACAATACATATACATGCTCATACTGTACATTATAAGGTTGATGCCTATATTTATTTTTAGTGTTTAAAGTTACTTTTTAGTGTTAGGTTTTTTTTTTTCAGCATAACGTGAAAATAATTATTAGCTCACCAGTTTTAACCAGAAATTTAATATCATGTATCCCTAAAAATATTACAGCATTTTACTGGTTTCCCTTTACATTTGATGAATTTTCCTGAACTTAAAAAAAGTCTTGCATTCCTTCAGAAGTTTTTTTTTTTTTTTTTTTTGGCAGCATCCTCCTGCTTAAAGAAAGCACATTCAGCCCAAATTCCTTTCTTATTCTGTCGCCTTGCCAATAGAACTGTCACATACACACACACACAAAAACAGCTTCACGCTGCCTTCCCTCTCACACACACTTCCTGTCTCTCTCTGTCAATAACCAGCCAAGGAGCATGTGCGCCGTAACCGACAGAGCCGCACCTTTGTGGTGGAGAATGTCATAGGAGAGCTCTGGTCTGAACTCACTGAAGGTAGAGTCTGTCTTCTCACACATTTTATTTTCTTCTTGTAGTATTTTGCTCCTGCTGTTTCTAATGCTGCTGTCATAAGTTAAGAAACCCTCAAATCTGAAGCTCTTAGGATGGATGCACACTAGTCTCATCTCAGTTGTACAAAGAAAGCAGTGTGGGAGTGTGTTACAGACACCATGTTTAGAATATTAGCCTGTCTTTAGATACACTGAAAGATGTTTTTTTTTTTTTTTGTATTTCATGAACTGAAATAATACATCAGTTTTTTTTGTTTATAACAAACTGACAACCACCTTAAAAACATAGGTGGTAAAGAGAAAATGTAATGTTTAATCAAAGTTCATTACAAGTATCTTTTCCACAAGCTGAGGTAAATACATATATAAAAGGTGCATAGTGACACACACACAAATACAAAACACCATCATGGTGACAATAAATATAATTTAACATTTTGCATTACTGATAAGAAAAAACTCGGAAGAAATATTTATTTCAGTGAAAACCCATCAGATATCATGTATCACACAAATCTATGAATTTCCTGTTGTTTTGTTTGTTTGTTTTTTCACTGTAAATGATAAGATAGATGACAGTAATATTTTAAAATGACTTTAAATGTCCCATTAGATCGAATACAGTTGTTCACCATTAGGAGAACTTGAGCATTAAGGGAACTTACAGTTAATAAGTTAACTGGTTTTTATCATTGTATTTTTATAGTTTATTACCTAATTATGATCAAAGGACTGATTATTTCACAGTCAGTCAGATTAGAACTTGAGATTTTTGTGACCGTTAAGCATTGGACAGTCAGCAAACACACTTTGGCTGGTCCTTGAATGCTCCCACTGAGACTAGATGCACCCTTGCTGAGAAGATAAGAAGACGCTTAGTGCCCTAACTCTGACGTCTGAATTAGCAGCTGCTCAACCATTAGTATTGCCTCAGCACACGTTGCCTATTCACCACTGCTGGAATAACCCTCACGCAAAAGAATGTTCAAAAATCATTCAAATTGCATTCAGTGTTCAGTGTTTTCAATGTTAAAGGAGCAGTTCACAAAAAAACTAACAAATATTGTTCAAAGCCTGTATGATTTTTTTTTCTGTCGAATACAAATGAAGATAATTTTAATTCAAATTCATTACGTTTTTTTTTTTTTTTTTTTTTTTATAAAAACCATCATGAAAGAGTAATTTTTCCCCCCTATTTTCGGGTGAACTGTCTCTTTAAATAATCTTATACAGTTTATGAATATTTTACAGAACCTACATAAAACTTTCATTCCAAAGGCTTCTACTTGAGTTACCAAACAGTGAACCCCGAATGTAGGTCACCGTTCCCCTGACACCTTGCAAAAGCACTCAGTCACATCTGCAGAGAGTTCCTGAAAGAGAATAAAACGTCACCAGATGAGATTTAGATCCATCCTGATGAAATAGTTTTTTGCTGGTGACCCTCTAATGCTGTATCTGCTGCTGTCTAGGTGACCGTTATGTGGTGGTGGATTGTGGAGGAGGGACGGTGGATCTTACTGTGCATCAGATTCGGATGCCGGAAGGGCACTTGAAGGAGCTTTACAAAGCCTCAGGTACAAGACATAACCCTTATGACCTGTAACTCCCGATTAACATTTTGCTCAAAGCTTTTATTTCCTGTAAATAATGGTCTGTTATTCTGAAATGTCATTATTTCTAAGAATCTGAGATCATCTTTTTCTTTGCATCCTCTCTGCAGGAGGCCCGTATGGCTCTATCGGTATAGATTATGAATTTGAGAAGCTCCTGTGTAAGATATTCGGACAGGATTTCATTGACCAGTTTAAGATCAAGCGTCCGGCTGCCTGGGTGGATCTGATGATTGCATTTGAATCTCGTAAGAGAGCGGCAGCTCCTGACCGAAGCAATCCATTGAATATTAACCTGCCCTTCTCTTTCATCGACTACTACAAGAAATTCAGAGGACACAGCGTAGAGCATGCGCTGAGGAAGAGCAAGTGAGTGTCTATATCACCCGTTAATACAGTCCAGTTGAGTTGCACCTTCCCAGATTATTTGCTTCAAACTGGAGGATTCGTCATTATCTGCCCTCCTTTGTGTTGCTTGAAAAATGTAATTCTATTATATATAAATATATATTAAATGTATTTCTTAAAAAAAATTTAATTCAGAGCAAGTGAGCAACAGACTTTCAAAATAATAATATTAATAATTTGAGAAAAACTGTTAATGTGCGATAAAATAATATATATATATACCGTATTTTCCGGACTATAAGTCGCACTTTTTTTCATAGTTTGGCTGGTCCTGCGACTTATTGTCAGGTGCGACTTATTTATCAAATTAAATTGACATGAACCGAGAGAAACGAACTAAGACAAATGAACTGTAGTCTACACTGAAGACATAGAGCGCCCTCTCGTGGCCGGAGACGGTAATGTTTTCTCTTGGTTCTTGGTTCTAAATAAATGCGACTTATAGTCCAGTGTGACTTATAGTCCGAAAAATACGGTATATATATATATATATATATATATATATATATATATATATATATATATATATATATATATATTAGGACTGGCCAAGTTAACACATTAATAAACAGCGTAAATTATTTTATCGCACATTAACAGTTTTTTTCTAATTATTAATATTGTTATTTTGAAAGTCTGTTGCTCACTTGCTCTGAATTCACATACAGACAAACAATGGGTCACTGGAGGGGTAGGATGTTGATCAGTAATGGCTTGGGATAGGCATCATCCAATGAGAGCATTAGGGGTGGGCTGAAGACTGCAGCAGCGCTCACATAAACGTTCCCAATAAAATTATTTAGGCTAAGCACCAACATTAACAAACCACTGATCCCTGTTGTTTTAACAGAAAAGATTGCAATGTGCTTATAGTCACGACTTCATGTGCTATCGGAAGCTTCCTGTTTTCCACTTATGAAGACAGCAGAGAAGCGCTCGTGCTCTGCACAGTAGAGTGTAGTGCATTGTTTTGATATCTTTGTGGTTTATTATTTTGAGTGGTTTAGGTTCTTACATCTTTTCTAAATTCATATTCAAGCACTTTCAAGGTGCATTTTCAAGCTTTTCCAACACTTTAAACTGTGGTAAATTACATGTTTTCACACACGCATTTGAGTTTTTTTCTTTAAATCAGATGTTATTGTGTAAAATGTGTACAGGTAGTATTTATAAAGTTTTAGCTTTTAGTTTTGGATCTGTTTTTAATAATTTTACTACAATTGATTGCTTCTGTTGTCCTCATTTGTAAGTATGTCTGATTAATGACTAAATTAAATGTGTATATATATATATATATATATTATATTTTTATTTATATACAATTTTGTTACGTTTTAATAATCAGATGTATAGTATTATGCATACTGTAGATCAGGATTTGATTCTTTTCTCTATAGTAATAAACTGGTGACTGTTGTGAGTCCTGCTGACTCTCCACCTCTGCGGTAATTGTTGTCTGCCTCTTTTGAGGTCAGGCATGTGTGACCTACAGCCCCTGGAGTTAATCTGTCTATTCATGACTGCTGTCAATACCATACACACAGCCATTCAATAAGCCTTCAGGCCCTGTATAAAGATGGCCAAGTCAGCTAAATGAATACCATGTTTGTTTGTGTGTGTGATTGCTGACTATGTGCTAAACACACTCATAATCAAGGGGCATAGGTACAATCTAAAAAGAGGAGTGATGGGGCACATTATGAGCTATTATCAGCTTGTCATGAATATTAATTTGCCATTTTCACCCAGTAGCACTGACAGATTACAATTTTCTTAGCATTGCAGCAAAACGAGACCTTTCTCAAAAAACTATTTAAAGTACCAGTCATCCAAAACTAGTTATAATGGCTGCTTCTAGAGTAAAAGTAGCAGATATGACAAAAGTGAGGCAAAATTATCTAGTTTTAGATTTTTATTATTTCAAAAAATGCAAGCCTGTTATATTATTTGCATTGTTTAATGGTTCAATTTTGTATTCTTTCCTAACACAGTAATGAGATAATCATTTGCGAGTCACGAGTAAGACTACTCTAACTTGCATTTTATGGATTTTGAGCTCTTATGTCTCACAGGGGACAGTTTTTCCAACAAGCCTGCAAGTCAGGCATCTCTGAGCACTCAGTCAGCCCTGCATCACGCATCTGTTTACTGGAAACCACAGCTATTAGCACACATGGGCTGACTTTTATTGCAGTGTAAAACCTAATCATGTCAACTCAATAATGTCAAGCTTCTCAGTATTCTTCCATATGTGAAGAAACCTTTTAACCTGCACTGAGGCCAAGTGAGGATAACCTGTTATTCATTTCTGTCTCTATCTCTCATTCTCTCTGTCTTCATTTGTCTTCTGCAGTGCTGAATTTGTGAAGTGGTCTTCACAAGGCATGCTGAGGATGAGCCCAGATGCAATGAATGCACTGTTCAAACCAACTATAGACCACATTATACAGCACCTGAGTGAGTAATGCACCGTTTTACTGGAACAATAATATTCTATTGATTTCTGGAGTTTTTAGTGAGATGTGAGTGTCCTTTGTCTGGATTTGGGTGTTAATGGAAAGTAATGTGTTCTTGATACAAGGGCCATTTATCCCATTGAGACATGTATGTATTTAATAAAAGGTTTCAATTATTTAGAATCAGACATGGTTTATTAAGTTTCTTTGTATATCAGATAAAATGGCAACAATACTTAATTGGAAGATTAGTTAAAAGGATTAAAACCATAGTAAGGGTGCAGAAAAATATATATTCCTAATGTAAATTCCCATATTTCTCTTACAGACTGCACACTAAAAGTATGGTTAGGCTAAATTGTGACTCATATTCTTATGAATAGTTTTTTTTATTTTGTTCATAAGCTGTATAACAGTAGTTAAGTTACATAATCTTTCAACATACCAATCTCATAAACATAACAGCAACATGACATAGTTAAACAACATTTTAACAATATTTTGAATTGGCATTTATTTTGTTTATTTCAGTTTTTTGCCAAGGCAACAGTTTCCCATGTGTCCCCATCTAATATTTATATTTCATTTTATTGGTATAGTATGGTATCCCAGAATATCAAACATGGAATCTTAGTCTCGAGATTAAAAATTGCCTAAAATCACGTGTGCCCATCATACAGTATACTATGTGATTTTCTGTGAAATCTGTCCGCTGACTACCCTTTATCTGCCCAATATTCAGACTACTAGTGCCAACTCCTACAGACTGCGAATTGGGCAAAAATCTAGGCAAAAATGTATTCCAGGCTTTAGTAGAATGTGTAAAGCTGTATAAACTAATGAGCCATTGGGAGACACAATTAGGGCGAGTGTTGTCCCAGTCAGAGGACTCTCGACCATCTGCCCAAAATACTCGCACAGAACTGGGTCAGAACTCAGTCTCTCGGCTCTTATGTTGGTCGAGCCCAGCTGTGATCTGTATCCATTCAAACAAAAACTACAAGCAGGGACACCAATGCTAGTAAACCGCATTTTTTGTCATTTTCATGCGAATTGGAGGAATGCGTAATGTTCTTTGGTTAAATTCCGTTGTGTTCAATTGTTCTATGAAAGACTAATGCCATATTCGTTTCAAAATCTCATTTGTCTTTCTCTCCCTGCTTTCATTCTTCTTCATATGTTCTCCAGCTGAGTTATTTGATAGGCCAGAGGTGACAGACATCAAGTTCCTTTTCCTGGTGGGAGGATTCGCAGAGTCTCCGCTGCTGCAGCAGGCCGTTCAGAATATGCTTCAGGGCCGCAGCCGAATTATTATACCGCATGATGTGGGCTTAACCATCCTCAAAGGGGCAGTGTTATTCGGTCTGGATCCCAGCATCATAAAGGTGCGCCGCTCTCCGCTCACCTATGGTGTGGGCGTCCTGAACCGTTTCATAGAGGGGAAGCACCCGCCGGAGAAGATGCTTGTAAAGGAAGGTACACGCTGGTGCACCGATGTCTTCGATACGTTCATCTCCACCGATCAGTCAGTGGCGCTGGGAGAAACGGTAAAGCGTAGCTACACACCGGCGAAACCGTCACAGCAGGTGATCGTCATTCACGTATACTGCTCAGAAAAAGAGTCGGTCAGCTTCATCACGGACCCAGGCGTGAGGAAGTGTGGTACACTGAAGCTGGATGTGAGCGGTACTGAGAGTCCGGCAGCACGAAGAGAGATCCAGACGCTCATGCAGTTCGGAGACACTGAGATAAGAGCCATGGCTGTCGATGTGGCAACCTCTCGCAGTGTCAAAGCTAGCATCGATTTCCTTAGCCAATAGAGGAAGATGAGGGATGAGTAAACCACACACTGCAGAAACTCAGCATTTTAGTTATGTTTTCCAGTGAAAATATCCAGACATTCTTAAAGGAAGACAGAACTTGTTTTTAGAATTTTCTTTTTTTTTCTGAAAAAGTAATACATGTAATTAGCCAGAACACTTTCAAATGATTAAAAGTAGTCCGAAAAGATTCATATTTCAAGCAAATGCAAACAAACTTTCATCAGCTGCACAACTGTTTTCAAAATGGATAAAAATAATAAATGTGTCTTAAGCAGCAAAATAGCATATTCAAAAGATTTCTGAAGAATCATGCGACATGATGAAAGGCTGGTGTAGTGGCTGCTGAATTCAGCTTATTCACAGGAATAAATGACATGATAAAATATTAAAAAAAAGTAAATATTAATATTTAATAATATTGCTATTTGATGGTGTTTTTCACATAAATGCAGTCTTCGTGAGCATAAGAGATGTCTTCTGAAAACATACAAATCTACCAACCCTAAACTTGTCAACAGTACTATATTGAATTACATTTATTTACCAATGTAAATGTAAATTTACCAAGTTTTTTTTCTCGTTATAAACATCAACCGCTAAATTCTATATTTATGCATGCAACAATAAAGAAAAAAAGAACTGTATGGTGTAAAAACCTCATTCCAGATATATTCTTTAGAAGCAAAATATTAAGACTATTTTAAAGTCGTTATTTCTCATTTAAAGGCTGTTTAGATGTTTTACCTGGAAAGCAAGACAAAATGCTGATTAAAATAGTTTGGCAGTGTAGAAGGATAGAGAAAAGAAAGAGAAAACTAAAAATAGAGAATGAACGAGAGATGAAGGATTGGAGTCTCAACTAATATTCCATGTTTGACATTTGCTTGAATGGTTGTGCCATTCATGTTATTTTATTTGGTCGCTTCATTTTCCAGGTCTACGACTGGACTTATCTCCAGATGAAACTTCTTCTATTTGGCCAAAGTCGAGTTCATTTTGTCTCATCGACACTCATCTAGGCTCAGTCTGTTATTCTCTGTATGCATCTATTATAGTCTATTTGTAGTCTTAGTGGCTATTTTCTGCACAGAGATGCAAACTCTGCATGGATAGAGCCAAAATACAGCTGCGTATTGCTAGTAGTGCAGTTTGGAATAGCACCCTGTAATAACTTAGCAAGACAAGTTCAGGTTAAGGCAGCTATGTTAGTCTGGCAGAAATATAATATCGTTCGCTCACAAAAACATACTGCTTTGCTCTTAAATTCTGGTCTGTTACCTCCAAGTCCCAGTCTAGAACCAGTTCATTCATTGAGGATATGATGAGGAGGTAAAGCAGATGGTTTTGTCTCCTGGACTGGTGACCGTTTTGAAACTCAGTATGTTCTTCATCTCAAACATTTAGGATGGTACCGAAACCTACCGAAGCTACACATCACAAAGGTGCTGACTCCCGTGACAAAATTACCATCAGTGCTACTGGACTACGTGGAAAACCGTTTTTATTTTTTGTGGGGTTTTTTTACATCTCATTATGTTGACATTTCTTTTTTTGTATTTCAAGGAATTCTAGACAGCAGAGAGATTGAGGGCGCCGTTTTGTTTGTTGCATAATTCAGCATATCTTCATATTGTTGGTCAGTATGTTGCTCTAAGCAGAATGAGAACACATAAATCCTAGAATGTGAATCTTAATCATCGTTTGAAGTGGCAGTGACAGAAAAACCGCTAGCCATACCTGAAACATGATTTGAAATGATAGCCATTGCTATATGCTAGTTGCCTTTAATCCTGCTCCTTAGAAAGAGAAGCCAATTATTATTTTTTTCCTTTTTTTTCTTCATTTTTTTTTTATTTAGGATATTATTTTGGAGAATATGTCACAAATGAAAAAGTTTATTTCTGTATATACAGTATTTAAAGATATTGTACAGATTTTTAGCGTTGTTTTAGCATTAGCGGCTTTATGAGCAGTGTGTGTATGCAGGCCTTAAGAGCACACATTCTTTCTTCCACTCTCACCAGCCTTCATATGAACACTAAATTCAGACATTACCCTAATCCAAACCCAAACATAATCTCCAAGACAAAACTATAATCCCATTCCCAAAACCATAACCTTACCTTAACCCCGAACCACACCCCTATGTAGACCAAAATTACCCCAACTTTCCAGTTCCCAAATGCAGTTGTGTGAAATGCCTTTTGTTTTGCTTCATTTTTAGAAATTACAGCAAAGATCCCAAGACTTGAAAACCTTTTACCTTAACAACTTTACTCGCAATTATTTGAAATTTGAAGTTTGTGGTATATTTTGGTTTGGGAAATGAGGTGACTGTTGTGTATGTGGTCTGTAGAGGAGAACAATAGTTGTGAGTTTGGTTTGGGAGATATTGAGACAAATGCGATACTAACAACAAAAAAAAAAAAAAAAAAAAAAATGAAAGCAATAAGGTATTGCAATGTGACGTTCCACATTTTATTCCCACTTCTTCCATCATGCTATTCTGCCAATGTGAAGTCTGTGTGTCAGAGCTTCAGCTGCAAAATTATAAGGCTGCTATGGAAATGTATTAATCAAGGTGATGATAACTGAACATTTGTATTATTTGAAAGTCGGCATGTAACTCAACTATGGCGTTCTTTGAAAAATCTGTCATGTGGTTGCTTTTCCATAAATTTGCATAGCAATACAGTGCGCCAAATAGTTATTGCAAAGGACAATTACATTTTGTGATAATAGCACAGATCATGGATCAAAAACATGATGGATCAAACGTCTCCCTCTAAAAATCCTACCAAGCGTCTGCCAGGGTGACCACAGATTGTGAATAAAATATCATCAAACAATATAATATCATTAAAATGAAATAAATAGCAAGATGCACACAGGATAAAACGCTAAAGCTTCTCAATGTAATCTGAAGTTGCTGCTCATGTGATTGTTAATTGCAAATAACCGCATATGCTTTGCACGATTCGCATGAGAGACCAACAAATAAATTTTTTTTTTGTAATGTTCATTTATTCTATTTTAAATAATCGCTGTATAATAAAACCCAAGCTACTACAGATCACTCTCTCATTGGCTTGTGCAAGGCAGTAGAAGCAGGAAATGATGTCATCACATGTGATATGTGTGCATGCACCTGTAGGGCAGAGCACACACACATAAACATACACCTTTACAAACGTGCAGATTTGTGACTAAACACACCTTTTTTGCTTTGAGAGTGTTGGTAGGGTTAATGTTAGAGATAAAATCTCCTTGTTTTGCTGATTTACACTTTAGCTTTTGTTCTTCACTTGATTTGCACCATACCAGGTCATTGGCAGCTTTGCTATTTTTTTTTTTTTTATGATAACAATGTATAGCCTCTTTATAAAATGTAGTTATTGCTATGATGTGCTTGTATAAGCACATAAAGAGCACTATCTATTTGTTTTTCAGTTTGATTTTGATCACGCCGTCTGAGGTATTAAGACACTCATCCCTGAAGAGGGACATTTGCTAATAATTCACTGTGAATTTGATTTTGAATGGCTTTTCAGCATTATTTTATTTGACTGGTTGTAGCTAGGAGAAAATGCACCAGTTCATAGGATTTGGGGGGGGGGGGGGGGGGGGTGAAGAATTTCACTGTTTGCTAGATTCTGTGCTTAAAATGCTTGAAAGTCACCTAGTCATTCACTTCGATCCAAGATAGCTGCTCAGTCATAGAGCTGACGTGGACTTTCACTCACTGTGTAAACTCACAGACTATACCTACTTGTTTTTTTTTTAGTCAGTGTATACATTGTCTCTGCTCTTGCCATATGCACATCCAAAAAGATTTGCAACTGTATTTCAATCGATGCCAAGTACTAACAGCCAAACAGTCACCCAATAAAAAGTATGTTTATTTCAAAAAAAATGTCTGTGTTGTGTTCCTTGCGGATGAAATGTTACTGGAGCGACCTTGTGCTGAAGCATTCTTCTCTTTTAAATCAGAGGGAGGCTAATTCATCATTGAAATGCTTACTTAGGAGATTAAAATGTCAAATATTATGTGATGAAAATTGCATTTACATTTTTTTTTTACAGTTAACAATAAAACCATACACCTTATAAAGGCAGAGATTGGCACATTTATAAATGGAGGAAATTACTCTATAGTGCTTGCAGGAATGGGAGTCATGTTTGCAAAATGCCTGTTTAACAGTGTTTCCACCTTGTTAAAAAACAGAAAAAAAGGCATTAATGCACAATTTTGTATAATGTGATTCGTACAGAAACTAGGGCTGTCAAATCGATTAAATGCATCCCAAATAAAAGTAAAATAAATGTGTGTGTGCGTGTACTGTGTATATTTAAATATATGTATTAATACACACACATGTATATACAGTATTTAAGAAATATGTGTAATATATTTCTATATAATAATTTAAATATGTACACACACACACACACATATATATATATATATATTTACATGTAAATATTTCCTAAATATATACATGTAGGTGTGTTTGTGTGTTTATATGTACATATAAATATACACAGTACACAAATATATTATGTAAACACAAAATTTTGTAGTGGATGTGATTAATCGCGATTAATTGATTTTTTTAACCCTGACAGAAACACATGATTTCTAGAAAAAAGGTAAGCATAAAGGTCCACAACTGAATCTAACCATCAGTGGGTGGTGAGGTGATTGAACAAAAGCATACGAATGAGACAAATTCATACGAATGAGCCGCCAAGTCACCAAAGTGTAAAATACAGTAGTGCCATGGGAGTGTGTCGGTAATCAAGCTTACACCGCACAATTCATACATTTGTTTAAATTTTTTTTTTTTTAACAAAAAAGCTCACTTTGACAAATAGTTTTGTAGATTTCTCCATATAGGCTGTTCTGTACTTCGACAGGGTGCTTTATTATAATGGCTGCAATAAACGTAATTTGAGTGAACCTTCATTTTAAATAAAAAATGGTTTAGAGAGTAATTAGAGTGCTGCTTGTTTGAATTCTGTGATGCACTCTATAATCAAAAGTTCACTTCTTTCTGGACACTATCCCTCATAAATGTGGTGTTATTACACTTTCTCTACAGCCTCTGTTCAAGCACTTCCTTTAAGGTAAAAAGAAAAATGTGCAAATAAATACAGATTTAAACTGACCCCTGCACGTCAACAGGTGGTTTTTGTCAGAGACCTTGACTTCACAATAGATTTCTTTCAGACAGATTCATGGCAGTGTTACTTCAGTTATGTATATCCATCTAAAATAGTCTTTTAATTGCAATGCCATATTTGCTATCTGTAAATTCTACCATTCTACGCACAAATAAAAGCAATATTCTCACAGACTTTGGTTTAGTTCATTGACACATCAACTTAAAGTACATAATGGCACCAGATTTTAAGAGTTTATAAGCCGTTTTTCAGTTTCTATGGAGCTGTCAAGAGTATATGCTTTTGTTTAGAAGGAAAAGGGTCCTTCATTTTTTTTTTAGTTTGTTTTCACAGACTACATTTTAGGTCCTTCAGCAATGAGCTATAATGTATGAGACATTGAACTGTAACCTGTTTTATTCAATGAGGTTTTTATACTCAGAAGTGGCCACTTAACTCCTGTGTCCTTCGAAGAATGACTGATTCCGTTCAAAAAAAAGAAATGCCACTGTTTTCTTGTCCTGGCAAGAACATATAATTGCTGGATTATTTGAAATCAAGGACATTTTGGTCCTCTGTAGATTGGCTTGACTGAAATTTGAGCGCACAGTTTATGAACAATTAAAACTCTTAAAGATCTCAGGGCCTTAAAACATAGAGCCTGATGGTATTCGATATCTCCGGCTTTGTGACTATATAAGATGTCTATGCAAGAATCCAAAAAGATTGTAATTAACAGATACATTTAAGAAAAAACACCAGAGTTCTCTTCAGAATGATCATGATCTTTATAAATGAGAAGATGGAAAGAAAAGCTTCTTTTCATAGATCTTATGTCACACTTATTGTACAGTGGTTAAGCAAAATATTAAATGACGGCAAAATCAATATATCAGACATCATAATCTTGCCTACTTAAAAAGCCTCCTGTGGCCTACTCTGACCTAAACAGAAATCGAAAACTACTAGGCCTGTGATGCAAAAGCACTCCTTCTGTTCAGAACACCTCAAATCAAATACAGTCTGTATTTATGAACTAAACTGGCCTGCCTTTAGGAATTTTTTTTAAAGTAATTTTAGAGGCATTTCCTGGCATTAGAGAAATGAAATCTGTTAATGTCAGGAGCCAAGCTACATTTTAGTGCTGAAAAAAAGGCTAATTTTTTAAAGAGTCAACACTGCCCCCTCGTGTCTGTTATATGCGTAGACGTTCGCTTCTGTATCGCGTTGACTACCAAGAAATTGTACAATTATTTAAAAAAAATCCTAAAATAGATATATACATAAAAAAACAATGTAACAAATTATGTTTTAATATAAATTAGTTTACAATATAGTTGTAATAGCTTTTAAACATCAAAATATATCACAATGTATTTAAATATCATCATGAAAACAAAGCAAATGCATGGAGTCATTTTTTTATATCTTAAAATGCTTGCCTGTAGATTTAACTGACATTTCAAAAGTAAACTGAACAAAAGAACCGGGTGTGTGAGGTAGTTTAATATCATTCACTGTCCATTTGTGGGTCCTTTTTCCAGTGCTGAGAGTACTTTACTCGCCCATACGCCCGGCAGGTAAGTATTAATAAAAGGATTTTATAATGAAAACCCAGCAATTATAGTTATACTCAAGCACCCTCGTCCAGGATCCCATCCCATCTGAATATGAGTCTAAACGCAAAGCACTTCTGATTCAATTTGTACAAGCGGCAGGGGTGTATGTGTTATTTTAACAGAGGAGACAGTGGAGGACCACTCAACTTCAAACAGGACAGGGTCTCTGTGTGTGTGTGTGTGTGTGTGTGTGTGAGAGAGAGAGAGAGAGAAAAAGAGAGAGAGATTTAGGAAGCTTATCAAAGAGGTGAGATCATCAGCACTGCACATCAGTCATAACTTTGCTGGTTGCTAGGGTGATAGTGAGAGGGTATCTTCAGAGGGACCGCCCACACACAGCTCTGTCACCAACAGAATCATGATCTGCAGAAGTGGCCGCTTGACACATTTTCTGCATTGTGAAGCACATGTTCCTCGGCCCTCTATCAGGTAATCCTGTAATTATTTTATTGTCTGGTTATTTGTTTATTTAACAGAAGCCCCTACACTGTAAAAAAGAATTTGTTGAGTCAACTAAAAATATTTTGTTACCCCGCTGCCTAAAAATTTTTTGTTATCTTGACAAAAAAAAACTTGTTGAAACAACTTCAAATTAGAGTGGAGTTAGTCCAGGTAACAAATTTCTTTAAGTTGACTTGACTAATATTTTCTAGTCCAGTCAACTAAATCATGTTTTGTCAACAGGGATTTTTTTTTTTTTTACTTCGATCAATAATCATAAACAAATTTTACCCCACTGCCTTAAATGTTTAAATAATGATGACAAAACACTTTTTTAATGTAATTTATTTAATGATAGAGACAACACTTTCATTCACATTTAAATTGAACAAGCAATTTGCCGTCAACACATCAACTGATAATTGATAAACAAAACAAAAAAAAAGCAAAATATAAAAACACACGTCTAAAGATCTGAACTGACACTTGAAAGTGTGATGTATAATAAATAACATTGGCATGGGATTGAGAAACAAATAGTTGCATTTCAATTCATCAGATCAAAACCACAGGGATTGTTTTTAATTTCATAACTCAATATGAAAATCAGAAGGTTGAACTCTGCATATTAACCCTGCACAAGTTCACATGCACTCCCCCCACCATAATGCAAGTCACGGTCAAAATGAGAAACCAAGATATATGTATATAATATCACAATTAGTTACAAAAAATGAGTGTACTGTACTTCTGTATAATAAGATATAAATGGAATGAATGCACATGGAAGCACAAAAATCTAAACAGTCAGATTCTAAATTTCACAGCACAAATTGACCAGACAGAGGTGTTAACATCAGAAGGATCTTGAAAGTTTCCAAACTCGTCCCCCATCATAATGCTACATACTGAAAATGTGTACATACTGTTTAAGAAAATGAGAGGGGAAACAACATTTGTTTACATGAGAACATGCATATTCCAAGTTATGACATGATAAACTTTAATGTACATTCTAAAATGTAGTGAAAGGCACAAAAGAACCTTTCCTTATTAAAAAACAAAAAACAAAAAAAACACTACTTTTTAAGAAAGAGTGCGGTGGAGCCGATGGACACATCATGAACACTGAAAAGTGAAAGTGACATGACATACATTTGTGCTCTTCATTTAACCCATCCAAAGTGCACACACAGCAGTGAACACACACCGTGAACACACACCCAGAGCAGCGCCCAGGGAGAAGTTGTGCCTTGCTCAAGGACACCTCAGTCATGGTGTTGAGGGTGGAGAGAGCGCTGGACATTCACTCCCCCACACCTACAGTTCCTGCCGCTGTAGCGAGCACATGGTGGGAGCAGCTGGTCTTCACAAGTTTTTGCAGAGCCTCAATGGTGTATTTAATGCGCTGGAGGTAGTGGATGTTCACTGCATACAGACCCATTAGGAGTCCAAATGCCTTGGGGACATGGGAGATGTCAGTGATGAAAGGATGTCCAAACGAGACTAATGTTGGTTATTCCTTGGGAAGCACATCACATTGCTGTTCTTCAGTTACAATCAGAATGCCCTCTTCAATTTCTTTCTCAACATCCTTAATGTCACTGGATGGCTGGGAAAAGAAAAAAATATTACATTACTTAATAGATTTATAAACAAATGAACACACATATGTACATACACTATTAAAGTTGTGTGTTAAAAGCACAGCTACCAATTAATGCAAAGTGTAATTCACCTTCAAGTGGAAGATATTTTGAAACATTTAACCAAAAATGAAAGTCAAAATTAAATGCTGCTCCTCAACGGTTTCGTTTAGAAACATTCAAAATAACTTCCTGTATTAAACTGTTAAAAGCCTGTACAAATTTCTTTGTTCTGCTGAACACAAAGAGTTTAAAATCCCATGGGAAGATAAGTGTAAAATACACCCCCAGAAACAACTATACTAAAAATGGGGGGAAATTATTTTCGTCACTGGTATTCTACATGATTTCTGAATAACATAAAATGTGACAAACCAATACAACATTCAGGTTTTTTTCTTAATCCAATTCTAAGTGTCTAATCTGTCACACCATTTATACAATGATCAGAAAATATATTGGTGTAAATAGGTATTCCTTTTAAATAATAGTCTGTTGCACTGCATGTTCAGAGTAAAGCATGACTCTTAAAGGCTTGGTTAACCCATGTATGTTTTACTCACCCTCATGGCATCGTTAGTGTGTATTTCTTTCTTCTTTCAGACAAATCCAGTCGGATTATATAAAAAAATATTTATGGCAATAGGTGGGTGTTTTTTTCAACAGTCCAAAAATAGTCAAATAATGTGCATCAATTCATAATAAAAAGTACCTCACATGGCTCTGAGAGGTGAATAAGGGCCTCCTGTAGTGAATCCATGTGTTTTTGTAAAAAAAATATACATATTTAAAATGATATTCAAAACATATTTAAACACTTTTCTCTCACTTTCGTGAGAGCCATTCCGGGTGGATGAAAATAGGACATAGGGGTCATGCATGCACCGATGATTAGTGACGAACACGGAAGAGCGGAGGAGAGACAACAATACGCCAATCACAAAATTAGGCTTGCACGTATGATAGTCAGTGGAAGAGAAAAAAAGTGTTTACAACTTTTTAAATATGGATATTTTTCTTACAAAAAGCGCATCGATTTGCTACAGGAAGCCTTTATTCACCCCCCAGAGCCATGTGAGACACGTTTTATTGATGGATGGGTGCATTTTATTTGACTATTTTTGGACTGCTGAGAAAAAAACACACCTGTCTGCTGCCATTAAATAACTTGGAAGAGCCAGGACAATGTTTAATTCAACTCAGATCAGATTTGTCTGAAAGAAGAAAATCATATACACATAGGATGCCTTTGAATGAGTAAAACATGGCCTAATTTAAATTTTTTGGTGAAATAATCCTTTAAGCAAAGTTGCTAATGGCCAATATGCTAGCACTGAACATTTTCCAGGATTCAAAACAGTACTCAGCAAAATAATAAAGAATGGCTATGTCCATAAACAGGGTTTCTGGTGGTTTTATGAAGATAAATTCAACACTTTAAATACCAATTATAGAAAATTCACGGAATAAAACTGAAGGGAAAATAATGTCAAATTATGTTTTCTAAATTTTGAAGCTGTTTTCCAATGCAAATATCTACATTTTCGTAAAGGGTTCACCCAAAAAAGAAAAAGAAAGGAAGTTGTCATTTACTAAACCTCAAATTGTTTTGAACCTGAATTAGTTTATTTCTGTTAGTCCCAGTCCCAGTTTCTTCTTCTTCTTTTACCTGGACCACATCACTGCAGACTGATGGTGCTCAGTTTGGTCATCCACAAGCGTAATCCCAGCAGTCATGTCCTTGATGAATTCCTGCGCAGAGCCTGTGTGCTTTAATAAAAACAAATGGATGCATTAAACAGGGCCTTACAAACGTAAAGCATATAGACTCCGATTAATGTGCATTTATAAATAAATAAATTTACTTACAACTTCGTTCAAGCTCTACTGTGTAAATGCCATTTCCATTATGTCTGCATATCTTTTTGATGGATAACTGCAAAAGGACTCGCTGCGGTCCATTCACAGGATTAGTGAATTCTGTGCTGAATCTTCAGTCATTCCAAAATATCATAAACATGAAAAATACAAAAACATGTTAAAACACTGTAAAATAATAAACATACATATAAATAAATCTTTACAGAGAAAGACAAATGTATTGACAAGTTTATATTAAATGCCAAAGACAAACTATACCATCCAGACGATGCTTTTAAATGACACAACACAGAATTATAACACAATAAAAGGAAATTTAACACATTTGTGTCGATCGTTATTGTATCTCTATTTATACAAGATATATGCTTTTATTCTAAAATATATAGATTTGAACGTATGCAATTTACTTATGACCGTATATTCACCATAGACTGTATAAAAACAGATATTCACGCAGCATTACACTGGGTTCTAGTGAGGCACTTGAATGACTAACGTTACTTCAGAAAACTGAAAGAAGAGTTTGTAACGCTACCTTCAGAACTTCATCTGAACCGTAGACTGTAAAATAATAATTAGAACTAAGTTTATGTCAGCGATATCAAATGTAACGTTAAGTTAAGTTACGCGCTCCAGCAGAACTCTGAGGGAGGTGCTCATCTGTGCTGCTCATTTGTTTCCCTTATAACATGCAGAAAAGACACAGTTCGAGTAGGAATCTCTTTTTCTCCCAATGTTTCATCGATGTATATTCTGACGGATGTCTTACACTGTCAGGTTTAGAGCAGCTCCTTTTTTTTTTAATTCCCGCCGTTCTTTATCCATACAGTGATCTGTTGAGCTCTCGCGCTCTGTTTGAACGGTCTCTAACGCAGCCCTGGGCTCAAATAATGCATTCAAATTGTATTTTTATCGTTCTCCACATAAGTTCAGCTCCACTGTCCCGCATGGGAGAATATATGTTTTAATATTTATAAGGAAAATACTGTGGAACTGCCTGTATTTTGAGGCTTCAGAGTGCTGCGAAACGAACATTTACATACAGTAATTTACATACAGAATATACCACTCTATAACCATACTTACTCTTCTGAGACAACAAATGTAATTTTACACATTAAGCCAATAAATACGAATAGTTTACTTACCAAAGTTGTATTTTAGTCAAATGTCCAAACTTTGAGGAGAAACTGACTAGAATGGCTGACGACCTTCTTCTGTCTTCAACAGCATTCACGAGAACGACGAGATCTCGAGATAAGTGATGTTGTGAATGTGATATTGCTATTGAATTGAGTCAACAATTTTTTTTAAGTTATAAGGACAAATAACCTAGTTCAGTCAACTTTCAAACTAGTTGAGACACTGAAAACTTAAAATTTTTAGTTGAATGAACAAATTCAGTAACTGCAAGTTGTGTCAACATAAAAAAATTCATTGAAACAACTAAACTGCTAAATAATTTTTTACAGTGTACAACTAAGCGATACAAGGGCCTTGAAAACTGAGAAGAGGGCTGAAATTATTCATCTGGGCATATTAGAAGTCAAGCTATACACCATTAAAATGTATACTGTATACTACACTGTGTCCAGTGAGAGCAGAGCTCTCTATATCATATCACTGATCAAAAATGACAGTAGAGACGTTCACATGATTCATAATGACAAAACATGATTTACAAAACTTTTATATTTCAGATAAATGCTTTTCACAAAATATTAAACAGAACAACTGTTTTCAACACTCAAGATGTTAATAAGAAATGTCTTTTCAAGTGATCAAGTGACACTGAAGACTGGAGAAATGGCTGCTGAAAATTCTGCCTTACATCATAGGAATAAATTATATTTTAACATATTTTTCACAATTTTACTGCTCTTACTGTATGTTTGATTAAATAATTTCAGCTTCAGTAAGCATAAGAGACTTTCAAAAACATAAACAACTTACCATCCTTGAACTCTGCATGAACAGTATACTGTAGGCCTACATACAGTGTTCCTAATAAGTATTTGGACACTTATATATCACATTTGAAAGTAATTATTTTCAGTGCACTATATAACAAAATATCAAACCCAGTGGCATTTGTAAACATGTTTTTCTCTGAACTACAGTAACATCCAGACAATAAATTCCAAGCCATTAATTTTAAGTTAATAAATCACTAATGTTTTAGTCATTTTAGTGTATATAACATACATTTTTTGTGCACGTTTTTTTTCATTTCAGACAGTTTATCTTGTATCTAGTTTCTTGTTTCTTTTCTTGCCTCAGTTTTGGCATTCCACCATACAGCTTATGAGCACAGACCATTAAGTTTGATTAAGAAAATGCTGAAACTGTGGCAGAGCCTGGACAAAATGGCCTGTGGCTTGTTTTCAAGCTTTCCATTCTGCTATTCATCATGGGAGCATGCTGTCATCCAGATATTCCCTCTTATAAGCTACTGTAATTACTGGAATCAGAGATCTATGTTATCATTAGCTTTGTGCACAATGAAGAAATAAGAAAAGATGAAGAGAAAGAGTGACAGAGAGAGATGAGTGCGTATTTGAGGGCATTCAACCCCTCCTCTTCACTTGCCATGGTTTAATTCAGATTCTAACACCATAATGCAGTTTTACTCAGAGCTGAAGCCTGCAGATTGTTCTGATGGGTATTGTGAGTTTTGATGGCTTAAATGAGTAAAAAGTCAGTGTGTATGCAAATGTACTTTGTTAGTGTCACCATGAAAATGGCAGCATGCCTTTTTAATGCCTTATTTTTACAGCTCTGATTATAGGTTGGGTATTCAAACAAGTGAATGAGAAAACAATGAACAGGCAATCAGGACTTCATAAAGCAGAGAGCAGCATGGGACAGATTAATGAGAGTGCGTCACACACATATGCACTCAAGCAGCCTTTAGAAATGACACTCATGCGTGTGACATATTAAAAGAGGGCTTGCACTTTGAGCGGAGATGTGAAAAGGATCAGAGGACCGTTAACGTGTAATTTAGAGCCCAATCTGACTGCTGTTTGCACAAAAGCAACAGAAATTCTGTCAGCATCAATATGGAGAGACGTCTCACGAGTCACGTCGACCCTAGAGAGGAGGAGAGGCTTCAACGGACGTGGATGGTTCATACACCCACATGTCAGTATATACAGTAGCATTCAGATGAACAACAGTAACTGCTTTTAATTTGGGTGTTAAAAACAGTCTCAATGAGAAGAATGGCTTCAGGAGAGAAAAGCATTAGAGCTAATGGATTGGAGACATAAGCCTACGTTGCTTGTCTGTAGACTGAGCGTTAGATGAATCTGGCTTCAGAAGTGGACATTCAACTGAGACTGCCTTGCTCTCCATTGTTGAAGCCCTAAGACTGGCATGAGCGGAATCCAAATCTTCATTACTTATCTTGCTTGATCTGTCTGCTGCTTTTGACACGGTTAATCACCAAATCCTCCTGTCAACCCTACTGACAAAGGGCATCTCAGGAGCCGCACTCCAGTGGTTTGAGTCTTACCTATCAGATAGGTCCTTCAAAGTAACTTGGAGAGGTGAGGTGTCCAAGTCGCAACATCTAACTACTGGGGTGCCTCAGGGCTCAGTTCTTAGACCACTTCTCTTCTCTGTCTACATGGCATCATCAGGTTCTGTCATTCAGAAACATGGCTTTTCATGTCAATGCTATGCTGATGACACTCTACTCTACCTCTCAATCCATCCTGATGATCCAACGGTAGCTGCTTGCATCTCAGCTTGTCAAACAGACATTTCATGCTGGATGAAGGACCATCACCTTCAACTCAACCTTGCAAAGACAGAACTGCTTGTGTTCCAGAAACCCATCGTTTCATCACAATTTCACCATCAAGTTAGGCACATCAACCATAACTCCTTCAAAAACAGCCAGAAACCTTGGAGTTATGATTGATGATCAGTTAACTTTCTAAGACCACATTGCTAAAACTGTCCGGTCCTGCAGATTTGCTTTATTCAACATCAAAAAATATCATGCCCTTTCTTTCAGAACATGCTCCTTGTTCAAGATTTTGTTCTGTCCAGGCTGGACTATTGCAATGCTCTCTTAGCAGGTCTTCCAGCCAGTTCTATCAAACCTTTACAATAATCCAGAACGCGGCAGCAAGATTAATTTTTAATGAGCCTAAAAGAATACATGTCACACCTCTGTTTATCCATTTGCACTGGCTACACCCATTTACCTTAATTTATTACTTCAGACATATGTGTCCTCTAGAAGCTTGCGTTCTGCAAGTGAACGTTGCTTGATTGTGCCATCCCAAAGAAGCACAAAGTCACTTTTACAGACTTTTAAATGAAATGTTCCCTCCTGGTGGAATGACCAGAATGATGAGTCCTTAGCCATCTTCAAGCATTGGCTAAAAATATATCTCTTCCATCTTTATTTGACCCTCAAACTTAAGCACTCACTATTCTAATTCTATTCTTAAAAAAAAAAAATCCTATCTACCTTACTAATCTTTTTGTATTCTATCTATTTTCTTTTCATTTATTATACAATTATAAAAAAGACCTTTAACACTAGATTGCTCTATTCTTTTTCTATTCTACATGTTTTCTTTTTATTTATTATATTATTTTAAAGCCCTTGCTATGTGTACTGCGTTTAAGATAACTGAGACTTGTTATAGCACTTGTATATTATTGGTCTTTTGTTGTTTTTGATTGCTTCCATTTTCCTCATTTATAAATCACTTTGGATAAAAGTGTCTGCTAAATGACTAAATGGAATGGAATGTAGATGACCCTATAAATCATAAAATCATTCAGCATGTAGGTTATTTATTCAGACACTTTTTAAACTATGGGTTCCCACAAGGTTTGTGATATTACAAACAAAATAGTTTTATTCTTTTCTTCTTTTCACCAAATCATACTGTACACAACCAAGAAAAAAGGCACAAGCTTTTATCGTAGAGCTAAAAATTAAAATTGTATACTTTTTTTTGCCTTAACGACACATATAGGCACTTTAAAAGTACATAATACTTAAAAAAACAGTGTAGGTACCTTTTTTATTTATCTTATTATTGTTTATCATGTGACAGTCTTTATTGACATTTTAAATGTGGCATATTAAACCAAATCAAGGGAGGCAGGTAAGCTACTGGTAAATATGTGAAAAGAGACAGAAGATATGTCTTGTGTGAAAGTACTGTGTCATTATACCCCACACGTTAAGTGTGTTAATTTGTGAAAGTGGATGGGTGAAATTATTGCTCCGCCTCACAGTGGATCTGCAGACAGAAGTGATGAAATACTGCCACCTGTCGGACAATACAACTCAAAGCATACAACGTCAGACTAGTAAGAAGTCTGAAAATCGTATCTACTTGTAGTAGTAGTTTAATCTGATAGCCTACAACACGTAGAATATGTTCCGCTATTTAGCTTATATATATATATATATATATATATATATATATATATATATATATATATATATATATATATATATATATATATATATATATATATATATATATATATATTTAGTTTCTTGGGTCGCAGTGATTTTGTAAGACATGTTCCTGGATCAGCATTATTGTCCAAAAATATATAGGCTTCTTAACCCAATCCCTACCCCTAAACCTAAGACCACCAATAATTTATTCCAAAAATCTATGTGAAATAATTGATGAAGCACTTAACCCTGATCATAAGCCTAAAACAGATAACTCCTGAAACCTTATCCCTTAATTATGATTGGTTAATTGGGATGTTGTTCCAGGATCAACAAGGATGTTGATCCAAGAAAATGTTGTACTTCACGCTCACCTTGTTGGGTTATGGTCACGTGAGAGGAAACTCACTGGACAAACTTACTAGTCTACGCGTCCTGTCAAAACATCTACAATCTCATCAGAATGAACAGGTTGGGTTTTATGATTCATATAATACAGAATTCATGACTACAGCTTTTGTTTGATCATCGTGCTTTCACGTAGACGCTGTTTTGGGAAGTAGCTAATTATTCTCAAATATATGCATTCATATTTAAAACTTTTAAAATGCAGTTTCTTGAATCCCTTAGTTTGACATGTAGAGTATGTGTTTTGTTTATTTTTGAAACGGGCAAAGGTGCGATGGTTTTGCTCGATAGTTAAACTATCATAGACCATGCATGTTATTAGATATTTAGCGCATGCTCTAAATTACACCGAAATAGAGGAAGTCTACGACTTATTTCTTGAATACGTGGCAAGGCCACCTATTGTCTATAATTACAATGAAGCTGACATGTATTAAGTGGCCCAGTATAGCAGGATGAGCAGGTTTGGTCTGTACGGAACTAAGTCTCTGTAGAACAAACGCGATGTTGCCAGATCTCTTTAAATAAATTGTTCTAATTTCTCTTTCATTTAAAATGTGTATATATATATATATATATATATATATATATATATATATATATATATATATATATATATATAGTGTTCAGCTCCCTCTGGAGCTAGATTTGAAGGACTAACACTTGCTGCAAACTTAGAGATGTTAGAAAAATATACAAGATTGCATGTTACAAAGCAGAACCTTCCGTTGATCTGGCAACCCTTCACTACACGATTTAACTGAACGAGAGAGGGCGCTACGTCTCTGTGTGATTGGCCGTTGGCGGAGCAGAGCGCTATATGATTGGCTGTTGAAGCGTCGGAGTGCCTGTGATTGGCTGAGCGGAAGGCCGGAGGAGCCTGCGCTGATCAGCTGGTCTCTGCAGATATCCGACTCCTGCAAAACAATGTAAGGAGAAAAAGTGCTGAATGTCACAATTGCCGGGAGGTGAAACACCGGATCACACACACCGTCGCGGTTCGCCGACCGACCGGATCCAGCACGGCTGCAAGATTTTTTTTTCAGCAGCTCTTCCGCTCGATTCAACGTGATACGCGGACGACTACAGTATAATCCCAGTCTCATCTGTGTGTGTTTACCTGTGCTGTTTCACGTTTCAGTAATGCGAAAGCGAAAAGGCAGCGCAGACCATGACAGCTCGTTCACGGCTAGCGTTACACTACTGGACGGCAGCTCCGATCTAAAGCAGTGCCACAAAAAGACAGACGCTGCCTCTGATCCAGGAGGCTCGGGTACCGCGATGGGGAGACGCTACAGGAGGTGAGACTGACAGCTGCTGGTGCACAGTTCCACTGATGTTCTTAGTCTCTATATTTACCAGTATAAGTTTCTGGAAAGTTTCTTTTTAAAATCTTTGGGTTTTCAACCTGTATAGACCCAGTATTAAACACAATCTAGCCGTATATTAACTTTGATTAACACTTCTGCATTAGTTCCAAATCAGTTAATAGTTAAAAATGGCAGGTAACTGTTTTGTATATAAATCACCAGATAATATATATATCTTCTCCTTTGACTCTTAGTTAAAAACCCTGGCACTGTGTTGTTTTTAAGTTATGCATTTTCAGCATCATTTGATGCATTTTCAACACACAGTCCCGTTTGATGCTTGTTAATATGATATCGCATGCATTATTGTCATTCTTTTCATGTCTAAGTGGCTTGAAACTCTTTTGAGGCATGAAGCCACATAGTTTATTCTCTATGATTGAATCACAGTCCCACTTGACCCTCTTGAGACTCTTAATAGCATTTAGGCTGTCCCAAAGTAGATCAGCAACTTCTAGTAGTTCTTTTGCTTCAGTTAGAGTATTTCTGTTTTAGTCGAGTGGAAAAATCTAGAAAGTCGTATTTAGAGCCCATCGGAGGTCCCTTACATGCAATGAGTTATTTTTCTAATACGTGGTTAAATGCGAAAGTGAAAGCAAGGTGATGTCTTTTGTAGATTTCCTCAAAGCAGAGTGGAGTCATACAGTTCATGTTTTTACTGCTATGTTTAAAATAAAGTAAGATTGGATCACTGTAGTGTCAAAGGATGCATGGTGGGAATAGTCATGTTCATCTGTTGTCTAGGCATATCCCTGCACATGATTCAGATTTCAGGCACAATATTAGGCCTTAAATGCAAAGACATTTCTCCGGTTTGTTTGATCTTTCCAAAGCTGAGTTTAAACAGGTGTACGTTTAGTGATGTCATTCTTCTCAGCCAGGGCTTGCTCTGCAGATCAAAGTGGGAGGAAGTTGCACATTCTGGTCCAGCAATATGGTGGTTAAACATTGCACGCTCAGCAAAGAAACATTATGTGCTGCCAGAACATGTTGCCAATTGGGATACTGGAGGATTTCCCACAGATCAGTGCTTCTTAGCTGGTGGGGGTTGCAACCCCAAAATGCTTTAAAGATAACAGGATTGTATTCAGTTTCATGGTTGCCATGGCACGTGGAAATAGTGACTGGTTTAGAGTGAATTTTCCTGTGACTTTTGACCCTCGAGCTCAGTTAGAGACCTGTGTCTCATGTTTGCTTAATGTACACTATGATTCAAAAGAGTTTGAAGCAGTAACAAAAAAAAAAGTATTGCTTTTATTTAGCAAGGACACATTAAATTGATGAAATTGGCAGTAAATACATTTATATTGTTACAAAAGATTCCTGTTTCAAATAAAACGTAACATTGATAATAAGAATTGCTTGTTGAGGATCACGTGACAATGAAGACTGGATTAATGGCCGCCTAAAATGCAGCTTTTGTCAAATGAATAAATTCCATTTGAAAATACATTAAAATAGAAAACACTTGTTGTAGTAATATTTTACAATATTTCAGTGTATTTGTGATCAAATAAACAGAACCTTGGTGAGCATATGAGACTTCTTTTTAATAAGTGGGCCTGAGCTGTTATATGCTCTGATCTGATTTATATTGGGATTTAGCTGAAAGTGGAAACACTTATAGCTCTTAACTACAATACTGTTACAAAATATTTCAAGTAGTAGCAACTGAGCTTACTTTATAAAAGATTCAAGTATAGCAAACCTGGAAAATGCCCTGTCATAAAAGACATTGTTTGCCAAATTAGCATGAAACACTAGCAGGAAACAGTACTGTAAAGGTCCACCATCACATCTCATTTGAAGTGAAATGTTACTCTGATGGCGCAGTAATTGGACTCTGCTCCGGTGCTGTATGGGTCTGGGGTATTGGGTGCTGGAGCCGGTCATGTGTCCGACACAGGAGCTGACGCTGGTTAGTCTGGATGAAGTGACCTTTGTGTGGCAGGCCGGGTTCAAGGTTAAAAGGTTAATTTAGCTTTAATTCACAAAATCTGTGAAATTCAATTAGCTGAAGTCCTCTGTAAAGTTTGGAATATCAAAAGTTAAAGACAACATTAAATCGCTCGATGAGCACAGTGTTCTGTCCTTGTTGATGCATTTGTTTATGGAAAGAGGAAGTTTATTTTTTCCAGGAAGACAATGATGGCTTATTTAAATGCACATACTGTATATGCTCTCTTGCTATTTCTGTTTCATCAAGACTTATAATATCTTAAAGACAACAAAAAGTCTAAAAGCCACAAAATGTCAGTTTTGATTTTTAAATAAGTCTTTTTAAATAAGTTGGTTAGTTGCATTCCATTGTTCTTAAAGACATCCATTTAAAAAAGGGGTGGACTAGCCTTCAGCCTAAATAATAAAGCCCTGCTTCCTCCTAAACCATTTCAGTTATACAGTGCACATTTCAACCTGAAGTTCTGGTCTGTTCTTATATTTTGGGAACAGGAGCTCTAGATCAAACACAGGCCCAAGAGGCATCTAATCGTGACAATTTGGTGTCTTATTTTAGCTCTTCTTTGGAAAGTGTGTCAGGTTTGATAGGAAAAAGAAGTCTTGACAAGGTGTCATCCTCTGAAATCAGTTTTTTTTTTTTTTAGATTTCAGGAAGACTGAAAACATATCAGTGAGTTGTCTTTAGAAACAATCAAGGGTGTGTTAATATGAAGTTTCTATGAGGTCACATTGGTCAACTAGTCATCTAATATCCACTAGTTCAGTCAGTTTTTTTCTTTTTATTTGTTGTAGTTAGCATGGTAACAGTGTGCTGTGATTTTGCTGATACACAGTTTGCACCTTCTCAGAGTATATTTCACAGCCATATACATTTTCACAAACCGGGTGGGTGGTGGTCTATCCCTAGGCCCTTTGAAGGAGACTGATCTTTGGTCGAACAGAGCCTTAACAAAATCTGGCATCTCTGTCAAAACTGCTCTTCTGAGCTGCGCTGAGCGGTCAGAGACACGGGTGAAAGAAGAGAAGAGTGAAAGGGAGGATGAAAGGAGTGAGGAAGGAAGGAGAGACCCTGAGATATACAGTAGCACGTGTCTATCTCTTTTTCATCCTTAGGAGTGCAGTATCTACAGTTTCATGTATCCTATCCTTTACATGTCTGAATTGCCTTCTCTGATTCCATTTGCATTATTATTACATCGTTCAATGCGAGGGCAGACTGTGTGCCATGCAGTTACACATCAGCTGTTGTCTAAAGACCATGGGAAATACTTCCTTAATAAATGTTTTGTGAATATTATTTTAAATGTGGTTTTCAGTTTCCGATGCCTTTTATATTTATAAATGCTCTGATTCAGGCCTTGATTAATTTATTCCAAGAATCGAAGTATTCAGTAAGAGGGGAATCACCACTGTAAAGCTAGTTTCCTCAGTAAATATGTCACATAACCAAAGTTAAATGCATTATGAATGACATTTAATTATGTCTAATGGGGGAAGCTATCAGATAACTTCATGTATTATGTTATCAGAAGAAGTGTTAAAAGCAGGAAGCATTAGAGTCCTCTTCCCACCCCAAGCTGTGTTTCCAGACCTGGGTTTCTCAGTGTCACCTCAGTGTCTCTTAGAGAGTCCGGTCCGTCAGACCTGTCATAAACTATTACACGAAGCTGTAGCTGCAGGTTTTTGAAAGTGCTCCACTTTTCTCTACGTCTTCTCCTTATTCTTCATCATCTTCATTTTGCACAGTTTAACCGTTGATCGTAAGCCTGTCCTGGTTTCACATCTAGTCCTTTTTTTATTAAGAGCTATCTTTATAGGCACACTTGTCACCCTCACCTTGTGGGGGCTTTGAATCCCAACGGAAAATAGATATGTATGTTTAAATGTAGGTAAGATTTCCAGATATTGGATATGTATCTGATTAACTGTAAAAACACATTTGGAAGTTGCTCAAAATGGTTGCAAAAAAGCTGATGTTTGTGGAATAATATCCGATCTATGGCTTTACCGACCCCAACCCTCTCAGTGTTAGTGTTTCTAGCTAATTATTTGTCAGTGTTTTAACTACTAATCTGTTGGCATTATGGAATATAATGCAAAGAGTGTTTATGTTCTTAACTCCACCCTGATGTTTTTTGGCAGTCAGGGCTTTAGCCGCTAATTGATCATGGTCATTGATAGAGCTCTACAGCTGTACCAGGATATTTGGGACATTGATCCGGGCAGCTGTAGCTAAGAGCTCTAAAAGCATATCCTATGCCAATATCTGCCACTTAGGAGCTGTTGTCTGGTGCCGGCAGACATGAGGCGAGCCTTTGGCGTCGGACAGAAAGAGAAAGAAAAGACAAAAAAGTTTTCCTGTGATGTTTTCATGTGGACGTGATCTAACTGCGACTTTCAAGACCTGAGTTTGAGGTTGGAGTAGGGGATATGCTGGTTCTATTAGGGCTTAAAACATACGTTTGAATCTAAATCCTATGAGATCCATCAATAACAAGTCTTAGCAGAACTTAACCTGAAATTCTTTCTTCTGTGGAATACAAAAGAAGATGCATTTAAAAATGTCTCTGTATTTTTTGTCCATGTCACTGGAATCCAATATTGTTCTATTTTAGAATGGGAATGAAATGTTGTTCAGGTTGTTTTCCTTTGTTGTTGCATACTCCAGTGTTCTTGTGTAGTTCATTTAATCCTAAAGTAGGCTTATTGTAGAGTACAATAGGATCTTGCTGCCTGTCTCCTCTGGTAATACACAGAATTATGCATCTGTTCTTTGCCAAATACGCTGACCTAAAAATGACCCAATCATTAATTCATGTAGAATCAGATGTGAATATAGGGTCTCACTTTTCCTGCATGGTTAATGCCAGGTATATACAGTTACACTGAAATGGCTAAATAATAGTCAAACAACTGCTTAGTTTTATTGTTTGAGGTTTGCTGATGTCACTGTAGATTGACTGAAGAAATGCAGTGAGGGGGAATTCTCTTTTAGAAATTCTGAATTAATAGCTAATGGGTTATTAATAGGTTATTGGGTAACTACCATAGTCTTCTCAGTGTCTGATGTGTTCATGAATATGGTATGAAGACTGCTGCTGAGTGCTGACTGCTGCCAATTTGCAAATTCAAACCCATTTAGTGTTTTTAAAAGTTTTAAGATATCGTCTCTATTTTAAGATGTATGCACTTGACTTGGTGATTTCAGAGTGTTTTTCTGAGTGTTTGTAGGTGTAGTGTGTTGGAGGTTTTCATTTTTAGAGAGTTGCATCCTGTCAAATGCAGAACAAATGGAAATAAATGACTAAGGAGGTGCACTACAACAGAACCAAAACTGTCAAGTTAAACAGCAATCAGCACTGAAAAATGGATCAGTGCAGTGATTCATGACACATGTTATGCTTTAAGACATGATTGTAAACTGAGTAAACCTTCCCATCTCTCCATGTACAGTACTGTTCAGAAATGTGTGGTTTGTAAGATTTTTCTTCCTTTTTCTGAAAGAATTGTGATATGTGTAATATTGTTTGGCCAATATTTTTAGCCTGTTCTCTCTCATTCCAATTTTCTTCCCATCTTTCTGCTGGATGCACTAGTCAGAAACACTATACCCCAGTGCAGTCTTGTCTCCTGACAATACCCATATGGCATTGGATCAGCACGACTTAGTGTTACCCTGAAGGTATTGAAGCCCTGGATCGGATGCTCTGTGCAGATATGTACCTGCAAAAAACACAGAACTGCACAATCTTATAACCTAACCCGCCACATAAACAAATAAATGGCTTGTTGTACTGGATACAAAAGTATATATTATCAACAAGTTTATATACACACACACACAAATAGTACCTTGGCTGTATTTGTGTAACAACTGTACAGTAATGAGTCTCAGTACAGCCTGTGTGTGCTGTATTTAGCTCTGCTGTTGCACAATAGTCTAGCTCTCTCTCTTTATCACAATCACCTTGCACTCTCACTTACAAGCAGAAATTAATAATCACCACACACACACACACACACACACACTCAAGCCAGGTGACCAAAAAGTCTTATCTATGCAGGGAACTCAAGATCAGGCACCTGCTGCATTAACCGCCTGCAATAAGTATAGTGCAAGCTACAAGTGCAGTTAGAGATGTGGTTTATTGGTTATTTGCATGCTGTCACATTGACATGTGGGTTTGAGTTCTCTATATCTACATCATTTCCTGTCTTATTTCTACTGCTCGTTTCCATAAACGCACAAAACAATTAATGAATCTTTTAGTTAGTTTGGTCCAATTTGTTTGCATTATACATTGTTCTTCATGTTTAGGTAGTTAAGAACAGTATTAGGCTAGTCGATCAAAGTGAGCATGTGCGTTCTGAAGGAGGCAGAGGAAAGGTCATAGAGATGTTAGATGCCATGGTGGAACTGAACCAGGGTCAGCCGGATCAAACCGGATGCTCAGCTTTGGCTCGCTTCCTAGATTATTGCTTTTACTCCTCTTTTCTCCTGTCTGGGACATTCTCTTCTTCTTCACGTCCTGTCTTTGCTGACTCTCTCAGTTCTGCATTATTAATAGTTTTAGGAATATTCTCGAGGTTTCATATGACTGCACTCTTATGGTTGCCATTTACTGTGAAGAAACACAGTATACCAACTGCTTTTTAAAGAAGTATCTTATGCTTAACAAGGATGCATTCGTTTTATTAAAATACTAGGTAAAAACTGTAATATTGCACCGTTGAATTTTCAGCATCTATTTCTCCAGTCTTCAGAGTCAAATGATCCTTCAGAAATCACTGGAATATGCTTATTTGGTGCTAAGGAAACTATATTGAAAACAGTTGTGCGCCTTAGTGCGTTTGTGGAAACCATGATAAAATTGATTGAAAAATGACATAAATATATTGTGTATGAGAGAGCTTGCATATGTATACGTGTATGTGTCTGTGTGTGTGTGCTAGTATCTGAGTGTTTAAGTAATCCCCTGGTCCTGAGTTAGGTAGGAAAAATTCCTTATGCACTTTAAAGGAAGTTAAACTTAAGCTTAATAAAGCAGATTTTGAATCCGAAAGGCACACACCTACAGTAGAGCTCAGAGCAGTAAGTCAGACAGGGTGAGTTTGTTCCTCTAAGTGATCTCTTGCTTTCTCTCTAATTTTAATCATGACACTTTATACTCCCCAGGCACAATTTAGAGGTCACTGCTGGCCGCAAAGATGCACACTGTCCAAGAGACAGTCCAAGACCAAGAGAGGACAGGCCATGTTATGAGGACCGTTAACCATTCAGTTCAAAAGAGAAGAGCATGTCTGAAAACATTCCCAATAAACACCTATGTTTACATCTTGTACTTACACATGACAAATCTGCTATATGATTTTTATTAAAAAACATCATTTAATATTGCCACAGTATATGCTTCAACTGTCCGAAGTGTTTCAGCCAGTTAACTTGAGAGCATGTCTTGTTGAATAGGACAGAATACTGCTTTATTTATTACTTTATTGACTGTATGTGTGTTAAATGAGTCTGTGTTTTATGTAACCGGCTCTTCTCTCTGTCTGCAGGGGTGGTCTGATATGGAGGCTGAGGAGGATACTGATCTGGGTGCTGGGAATCTACATCGCAGTCCCTGTTATCATCAAAGTCTGTCCATCAATACAGGCTAAATTAGTCTTTTTAAACTTTGGTGAGTATTTGCAACCGATTTTTATTTAACTGGGGAATATTTTAGCCAAACTGTTTGCAAAAACTGATATTTATGCCAGTGTTTGTAGACTTTGGCATTCAGACATGTCTAGAGTTTTTAACGTTATTGTTTTTATTATTTTCGTTTTACATCTTTGGCAAGTGACTTGATCAGTCTTAGTAAACTTACGTATTTCTGTCAGTGTTTTAGCACTTTAAGCATTTAGTCTAGTCTTTGTAAACATTTGTGAGTGTCTTTGTTAAATTTTACAAGTATTTAGGCCTCTCTTTGTGAAATGTATTTGTTTTTAAATTTTGAGTATCTAGGCTGACCTGTTTAACCTTTTGTATTTAGACCAGAAATTCTTCCATTTGCATTTTGTTTATTCAAGCTAAACTGCCATGTAAATTGTCATTATTTTAAATGCTGTGTTATTTTCTGTAGATTTTTTAATTTTATACTTTAACACGAGTCAGTTTCCATAATTTTCAGCTGCTGCGTCTATAGTGAAAGGACAAGCTTAGGGCATTTCGCCTCAAGGGAAATGTAGTATAAAAGGAGATTGTTACACTGCATTTTCCCTTGTGAAATATTCAGCATGCTCAGAACAACTCTTAGACGCATTCAGTCAAGCACGCGCTTGTATTCGAGATATAACTGCACACTGTAGCATCTGAAAATTAGTAAAACTTTTTGGATGCTCCTCTAACAATGTAAATGTTTTTACGGTCACTTTTGATCAATATAATAACCAACAATCTCTACTGTGTCCTTAGCACTGATGCCTTAGCACCTGTTTTTCAATATAATGTCTTTTGGTTAAAGTGATGTCCATCACAGAACAGAATCTGCTCGACCTTGTGACATTTGATAAGACATTTTGAAACAACAGAGTTTGATGTACAGTTGCAGTTTGCATCCATCATCAGCCGTCTGCTGAAATGACCAAACAAAGCCGTCATTCATCCATCAGTCCAGATAAATGGCCAATCTGTTTACCGCTGAGGTCCTGTCTCACACACTCCTCTCAGTTTAATCAGATGATTCCTATGTTGTCACATCATTGTTTAGTTTCTCTGATATTAGTCATGTTCTGTGGTGTTTTGGGCTGATGTTAGCATTAGCATTGTCAGCAGTCACACTGTTTCTGTCAGCTGATGTGTTACGCCACACTCTGCTTCTGTTTGCAGTCTGAGCTAATAACGGACAAAATGTGTGTAGAAGTGTGACTGTAAGCATCCTCATGTCTGCTTTACTCAGAGGAAATCTGTGACTAAGGCCTCTGAACTTTGTCAAGTCATCAGTCTCCTGAGAAAGCTTGTGGCACACTTTCGGTTCTTAAATTGCAAACATAATGCAGCATAAATTTATTAGTAATTTGAATGTTCTGTATTGTTATAAACAGTTTTATTATTTCGAGAAAAAAATATTTTTATTGAAGCGAATGTAAAGTTAAATCTCATCAGGAGCTGACGGAACTGTACTTTACAGAACAGCTTTATACTTTTTAGCATTGTATAGAACAACGTTGTATTTTGTGTGAAGATCAGAGCTGTTAATTACAGTAGAATTAAGCTTTTTGTAACCGTATCTTTTATAACCTCTGTAAGTACCTACTGCTAAAATGTTTGGTGTCTGTAAGATTTTTTTGTTTGTTTGTTTTGGAAAGAAGTCTCTTCTGGTCAACCAAGGCTGCAATTATTATTATTATTATTATTATTATTATTATTATTATTATTATTTTATTTTTATTTTTATTTTTTGGCACCCTCAGATTCCAGATTTTCAGCCAAATATCGTCCTATCCTACTGTAACAAACCATATATCACTGAAAATATAAATTTTTTCAATTTCCAAAAAATTGACCCTTATGACTGGTTTTGTGGTCCAGGATCACACATTGTAAAATGTAATTTATTTCTTTGAGCTGAATTTTCAGCCTTCATTATTCCAGACTTCCGTGTCACATGATCCTTCAGAAATCCTTCTAATATGTTAATTTGCTGCTCAACAGCATTTATTATTATCAACGATAATAACACTTGTCAAAAAGTTGTGCTTTATATAGAATTCTTCTGGATTCTCTGAATAGAAAAAAACTAAATGGCATTAGTTTTAAATGGAAATCTTTTGAAACCTTATAAATGTCTTTACTGGCACATTTGACCAATTTATCGCATCTTTGCTGATTTTCATAATCAACATACAATAACTTTATCTATCCTTTTCCCATCAATTCCCATGGGAAAAAAGTCAAGTTCTGACCTACTTACTGTATTTTCCTGTGGAATATCCTTTTTAACTGGGAAATACATTGCATTCAGTTTCATGTTGACTGTTATCTTTTTGTCTCTGTCTTTCAGTGCGAGTGCCGTATTTTATAGATCTGAAGAGACCACAGGATCAGGGCTTGAATCACACTCGCAACTTCTACCTGCAGCCTGAGGAGGGAATTAACATTGGAGTGTGGTGAGAGCACAGACACAGACTAAAATACAGACACCGCCTGGCCTGCCTGTGCCTGTCTGTCTCTCTGTCCTCACGTTCTCTACCCTACAGGTTTCTGTCCCTCTTTACCTTCCTTATGGGCATGGCTGTCTTTCTGAAGGGCGTGGAAAAAGTGCTGCACTTATTGAAACATATCCTGTGGCACATAGTGTGTAAATCTGTGGTGACAGAGGACTGCACGGGCCTATGGCTGCTGGCCATTGGGTGTGACTGTTTTTGTGTGTGTGTGTTTGTGTGTCTGTGTTTGACTTTTACTTAGTCACAGTGGAAAGGGCCACATAAGCTTCCTGCAGCTGATGCTGTAGTTTTCTCTGCATAAGTAAGCTTGTCTCTGCACTGGTCAGATTCACTGTTGATAATGAACAGTCCTAAAGGAATACACTACTGTTCAAAAGTGTGGGTTCAGGAAGATTTTTTTTTTTTTTTTAACTTTTTTAATTCAGCACGGATGTATTGAACCGATCAAAAGCGACAGTAAAGACATTTATAATGTTACAAAAAAAGTCTATTTCAAATAAATGCTGTTCTTTTGAACTTTCAGAGGAATCCTGAATAAAATGTATCACAGTTTTCCACAAAAATATAACCACTCTCAACATTGCTGCTCAAGAAACACTTCTTATTATTATCAAACGAGCATATTAGAAGGATTTCTGACAGATCATGTAATTCTGAAGTAATGGCTGCTGAAAATTCAATTTTTAAATATACTAAATAGGAAATAGTTACTTGATATTGCAGTACTTTTTACAGTAGTACTGTTTTTACTGTATTTTTGAACAAATAAATGCCTCATGAACATAAGATACTTTTTTTTTTTTTTTTTTTTTTTTTTAACAATGAAAAAAGTTGACCAACCTCAAACTTTTGAACATTACCACATCTACTTACTGTCTTCTTTTTCACCCTTTCATTTGCAGGAAGCAATGTTTTAAATGCTGCGTATCTCTTTTGTATTATCCTGTCATCTCTCTTTGATCTCTCTCTCTGTCTCTCTGTCTCTTTCTCTCTTTCTCAGGCACACAGTACCTTCAGTGATGTGGAGGGAGGCTCAGGCAAAAGATGCTGAATGGTATGAAAAAAGCTTCCAGTCCAGTCATCCAGTCCTCCTTTATCTCCATGGCAATGCTGGAACAAGGTACACAAACCCTCAGGGACTTGTGATCAATACCACTTTATAAAACCAACTCTGTGTCAAAAATGATTCAGTGGGAGTTAAAGCTGGAATGCACTTTTGCAGACTATACAGATTTTTGCTCCTGTCTGGATGAGTCAGTCTGCATATTTGACCACAAGTCGTGTTATGTTTATTGTGCACAGATTGTGATTGTATCCAGTCATCAGAGATCAAACCTGCTGATTTTAGAAAACATAATTCCTTCATTTGTTGTGTGTTCTAGCAATGAGGCTGTTGTGTTCGGAATGATTTGAAAGTCTGGTAGTATGTGATCCTCAGTCAGTTAATGTATGATGTCTAGTGTTTACTCTGTTTTTATTTGGAAAGATTTGCAGTTCATCAAATGCAAATCTCTAGTCACTTACTTAAGCTTGGAGTTATGTGTGTTTCAGAGGAGGAGATCACAGGGTTCAGCTGTACAAGGTAAAAAATTTGAATTTACACTGTCGTTCAAAACTTTTATTTTTTATATATATGCAAGAAATCAGTGGTTTTATTCAGCAAAGAACTGCATTCCATCAAACAAGTGGCAGTTATGTTACATAAGATTTATATTGTAAATAAATGCTATTCTTTTCCAACTATTTCTATATTCTTTCTATTCATTCAAAAAAAAAAACTATTTAATTTTTGTGATGGGAATGTAGTATATATTTAAGATTTGAAAGAACTCCTTTTGTCTGAGTTAATGTAAGACACGTTTTTATCTTTTTGTCTCTGCAGGTTCTTAGTTCATTAGGCTACCATGTAGTCACATTCGATTATAGAGGTATGTTGGGTGTCTATTTTAATGCACTATTCTATCATGCAAGTCAGATTCCCGTTCCCAGTCTCAGAGTGAAGCACCATATGGTTTTGTTTGTTTGTGCAGGTTGGGGTGACTCTGAGGGCAGCCCTTCAGAGAAAGGCATGACGTCAGATGCTCTCTTCCTCTACCAGTGGATAAAGCAGCGGATTGGCCAGAAGCCTCTGTACATCTGGGGTCACTCGCTCGGCACAGGGTGAGATGAACTCGCCTGAGCCATCCGAGAGAGCACTGTTGATAGTGTGCTTTTTTTTCTAGATGTGGATCTTCTAGTTCTTGGAATGAAATTTTAGTTGTCCTTTGACATAAAGGAATTGATTGTGTTACTCCCTGTGGTATATTTGAACTGTTGCTGATGCTGTTCATTCCTGTTTTTCCAGAGTGGCCACTAACCTAGTGAGACGTCTGTGTGACAGGGGTACGTGAACGTACATTCATGCATTTGTGTTTTCTTATGAGCTGGGATGTTGCAACTGAAAACCAATAGTAGCCAGCAGTGTGAAAGTATGGTTTAAACCCAAGTAGAAACTTGGCATTTACTAATCACTTTGAATACATGTATGAACACTGTCACATAATTATTATTCACCGTTTCGGAATATAATTTCTTTATTTCTTGTTAGTACATAAGTGGTGACTTTGTTGACATTTCATAAATAGACAAGCTTTCATTGGCACGCTCTTAACTAGATTAAGAGTGAACTAATGTAATTGCCAAGCTCTTCTAATCAGACTTTTAGTTACATAAGCCTGTAGTTGAGCCACTGTTTAAAACATGAAGGAATGATGCAGACTTCCGTCCTTGGTGCTTACAGGAACGCCCCCAGACGCCCTAATTTTAGAGTCACCCTTTACCAATATCAGAGAAGAAGCCAAGAGCCATCCCTTCTCTATGGTGAGAAACCAAGTTCCTGTTCAATCTCACATACCGCCTTTGTGCAACAAATACACATAACTAACCTTGAACATTTATATATGTTCATTTGAACAGGTTTACAGATATCTGCCAGGCTTTGACTGGTTCTTCCTGGATTCTATTACTGCAAATGATATCCGATTTGCCAGTGATGAAAAGTAGGTTCTTTCAGTCTTCTAATTCTCTGTAAGTTTATGTGCGAGTGATTGTTTTCTCTGTGTCCACCTACGAAGACTGTTGCGTGTTTCTACAGCAGGGTGCCCTTGCAGCTGTGTTCTCTGTTCTGTAGCGTTTTCACACGCCAGTGGCTTCATCTTCTCTCTCTGAGAACTTGTTTTAGAAACAGAATTAACGTGCATGTGTATAAAAAGACATCTTTAGTGTTCAGCCACGTGTGGGCACTGATCCTTGAGTCACTGATGAAGTGATCATGTAATTAATTACACAAACCTCTAGTGGAAGGTCCCACACTACGTATATAAAACAATAAAACGGATCTATGTCCTGAATCTCTGTAAGGCAGTACTTATTGTGAGTTTGGAGAAACTCAAACCAATGTCTCTTTGTCTCTTAGTGTCAACCACATATCCTGTCCGGTTCTGATACTGCACGCAGAAGACGACACAGTCGTACCTTTCCAGCTGGGAAAGAAGGTAAAATATCAGTGTCAGACAATGAGAGGGTTTATTTAAAAATATAAAATGGATATTTCAGACTCTAAATTCAGATTGGATGAGCCATATTCAGAGCTTTTTTAAAATAGCTGATACTTAAATCACAATAATTTGATCACTTGTTATGATGAAACGGTGCTGGTGTTGGGAGATTTGGTTTTTAAGCACATATGGCACATACGGTTTAGTTTTTTATGAATTAAACAACTTGTTCAAATGGGTAAACAAAGTAATATTCTGACAATATACAAACAGAATAATAAAAAGGTACAGTTACAGTGTTTTTGTTTTGTTCAGAAAGAATCTAAACTAAACCTTCAGTAATATTATCAAACCTTATTGTATTTTATAAAATAAATCTACTTATAGCTATTTGAAGTATAATAATAATAATAATAATAATAATAATAATACATTAATTATTATTATCATAACAAATTATTGCTGTTATTATATATTGTAGTATCTGTTAATGCATTTGTTTTAAAAATGGTCTGTTCTTCTCTGTAACAACAACAACAATAATAATGATAATTAATCTTTTCGTCGACAGCTATATGATTTGGCGGCTCAGAGCAAGAGTCTGAACGGTCATAAGGTTCAGTTCATCCCGTTCCCCAGCTCTCTGGGCTACAGACACAAGTTCATCTACAAGAGCCCACAGCTTTCACATATACTCAGGTGTGTACGCTTTACAAACGGCTGCTACTCATATTTTTCCCCACTGGTCCTTGCTGACAAAACAGTTTGGCTGCATTCATCTTTTTATTCTGTTGGTTGGGAATACAAGCTATTTTTAGGATCGTGCCAGGTGGTGCAGTTTATAGATTCTGCTCCGGGCCGCTGACCAACAGCTGTGGTGATAGTAATTCAGACTGAAATCACTGTCTATATCTTCCAGCTCGTGCTGACTATGTTTTTATCTGAGATGGGTTTTTTGCTAATGATCTTTCAGGGAGGCAAACGTGTACATTTCTTTAGGAGCACAGCTCAAACATTTTGTCAACTGAACTGCTGTTATTCTAATATTATTTAAATGAAGTATAATCTGAGATGTTAAGTAATAATATTTCAATTGATAAATAAGTATTCATGTAATTATTGTCAAATATAAGGTATAGAGTGTAATATTTAAATTTGTTCATTTTTATTGTAACATTTAATATTTAAATTTAGTTAAATTATATATTATGTAAAATAAAAAACATTATATCACTGCATTGTATTACAATAGACATTAAAAAAAAATTAAGCACTAATTACCTTTAATTACTTTTAATCAACTGGTTGAAAAGTAATTTTTACTGGATATATTAAATATCGCTAATCTTAATTTTGAAAGAATTTTTTAATTGGTTTTATAACTGGAACTAATGCTAACAATTTTCTTGAAACATTTTCATGAAAAGTGTGCTTATTTTGTTTAGTGGCACAGATCATTAGTTAAAACATGAAAATATTTAAAGGCAACTTTATATTTAATGAAATATATATTAATTTTAAGTTTAATTGAACATTATATATTTTTGTAAGTATTTTAAGTATTGAAAGCCCCCATCAGGAATGCAGTGTTTGAGATTAAATAAGTAGTACTGAAATGGGTTGTGTTTAGTTCCATCAGATGGGAATTTGAAGTCTAATGTGTTGTCTTTTTGTCTCTGTGTCTCAGTGATTTCCTCAATGCGCCGCATCCTCACGTGTAGTCAGGATCATTTCAGCCGACTGCCCTCTCTCACACACTCTCAGTAAAACACACACACACACATCTATGTGATCTGCACCGTGTACTTGCACACACAAGCATGGACTGAAGATGCACCAGTTCTTTTGCATTCCTTTGTTAACCTAAAACCTGGAGGGAGAAAGTTCTCATCATTAAGAGAGTGACAGGGCTGAGTGCTTTCTTACACCGCCTCCTGTTGCCATGGTAACAGATCTGAAGTGGCAGCTGGAGCATGAAGTATGCAAAATAATATGCAGATAATGCACTTAAATAATGCTTAAGTCAACAACCCCTTTTCAAAGGAGAGACGTACTGATGAAGTTTTAGCGATGGCACTGCGAAGACCCCATGAGGATTATGATCAAAGGGATGAAAGAGGACAAGTTGCTATAATGATGTCATTGTCAGTGCTTGCTGACTGCAGTTCACTCCTTTTTTACGAACATAAAACAACGACAATATCATGGACCTTATTTCAATTCTGAAATCCACTCAATGTGAACAGCGAGTTGTGTACAATAAAATGTATTTTTTTTTTTTTTTTCGACTTTATTTTTCTCACGATTTGAATCATTTGGCTAGTTAAAACTGATATTTTTATGCAATGTTATGTGTATTGTGATTATGCTGTTGTGTTTGCTTGGTATGTATGCAACTCAACTGCATCACAACTGAATGAGTTTTCATTATTTTAATGCATTTGGTTGCTCAATACTAGTTTGCATGTCTGTTACTGAAGATATAAAAGATTGTTGCACAGACAAAAGACAACAGAAAACTGTATGAAACCTTTTTCTTTACTTGGTTATGTGGGTTATATATTTTCTTTGGTCTTTATACTCTCACTTTGCACATTCCAAAAATAAATAAATAAAATTAATTATTACCATATGTTGAATACCAAAATCAAAAACCTTAGTGACAAATCTTAATTTATTTTTATTACATTTATTACCCAAGTGATATACACTATTGTTCAAGGAGTCTTATGCTTATCAAGGCTATTTTTTAATTGATCAGAAGTACAGTAAGAACTTATTTAAACAAATATATTCTTCAATATTATTAAAAATGTTAATATATTTTAATTTTATTCCTGTGATGTGAATCGAAATTTTCTCCAGTCTTCAGTGTTACATAATCCTAATCATTCTAATATGCTGATTCGGTGCTCAAAAACGTTTCTTATTATTATTATTAATGTGCTGCTTAATATTTTTGTGTAAACTATGACGCCTTTCTCAGAAAGTTTAAAGGAACAGCATTTTTTGACATGTCAATGTTTTTACTGTCACTTTTGATCAATTTAATGTGTTCTTGCTGAATAAAAATATGAATTTCTTTCCAAAAGAACCCCCCAAAATTAGGAAATTTCTATAACAAGCTCATTTACTCAAAATTAACTTTTAGCGTATCTTGCAATGTTTAATAATTGTGTTCTTTAATTTGGTGGAATATGTGTAATGGATTGTAACATGCACAAAGTAAATGAGGCAATACTCTAGTCAAGGATACCAAGATCCATGACTCTACGAAACAGTGAGCAATAATTACACATCTTTGATTTGCTCTAATGTCTTGTCATGTGTATATGATGAATATATTTGCTTCACAGTGTGCACTGACCATCTGACAATTCTTATTTGCATATTTAAAGTAATTGTCACTGTAATACAGCCCCATTGAGACTCAAGGTCTGCTGTATTGTTGCTCTGTGTGTCAGGTTATATATATATATTTATTTTCTTTCTCAAATCTTTCTGCTCAAATTTGATTTAAATTTCTTTAGGGCTGATAATAATAACAAGGTTATGTGTGCATGCAAGCTTTAATGGTAGATCTAGGCTGTCCGCTGGTGTTATTGATGTTATTTTCGGAAAGAAATTGTATTATAATTTTTGTTTTCATCTGCTGTCGTGTGACTGATGCAGTGAAAGAAAAACACAACCAAAATCTCTTAGCTTGTGAAGGACTATGTAGAAATGATGTAGAAATTATCATTTTAGCAAGACCACCAGGTTATAGATGAAGTGCAATAATATCTAAAGCAGAAGGACAAACATATTTAAGACCAAAAAAAAAAAAAACTATATATGAACATGAAGCCGCTCACTTATTCAGTATATTCCATTGAACTAGAATGTAAAAATGGACCATAAAATATTTGGATGTTAATGCTCTGAACTCAAGATATTATTCTGCTGTCTTTGTTGATGTTGACCAAACTTTGCATATTTGAAGCCAACACTTCTTATATTTAAAAATTATTTTTTTGTAATGAAATACTGCCCAGTTATTTCAACAGCAATGGTTACTTTTTGCAGAATATATCATGAGTGGTTTACAATGTTTGTTTTGTTCTAAGCTGCTAAAATTAACAGGACACATGCACAGAAGTAAGTACACAATGTTTATTTGTAAACAATAAAAGACTGGAAAAGAAATATATGCTTTCTGATATCCATTATTTGAAAGGCTTTTATACTGAATCCCAGGAGGACAATTAATGTTTTATTTATTAATTTATTAATATTAAATTAATATTAATTTCCTCCCTCTATATATTTCTGTATCTGTACACTATATTTTAACCTTTTATTTCTTTTTTAAATACAGTGGAAAAAATAAAATTGGAGGGAGACAGTTGACATAAATAAATAAAGAAAACCTTGCCCTTGGATCTCGATTTGGAAAAAAAGATCAACTGTCTAGCATTAATGTGCTCTTCTTGCAAATATAATCCCATCACAAACCATAATGATGAGTTGAATTCTACTAGACAGACTGGTCAAACCCAGTTCAACTAGTTAAAGCAGTGCAGGGAGGCACAAATAGGAACCTTGGGGTATTTTTGCTGTATTAACATGCTGATTGGCCATTTTACTATGCATCAGCCTCAATACCTCATTCATGTGTTCACTTTTAGCACACCTGGCACCTTTTCAAGCCATACGTTACCATTCTGAATGATATGAATGCTGCCTTACAACTTGACATCAGCATTCAATCTTTAAAACAATGAACTGATTATATCTTTACTTACCTTTAGTCATATAAAGTCAACAGCAAACAGTTTTTGTTTTCAAGGTTTTTATTATTTGTTAACATGGTTTTAACACCATTATTTGTATACAGTTCGTGTATAAAATGGAGCAAGAAAACAAGGCCTCGGTACAAAGTGTGAATGTTCAAAGGCACATCTATAAGCATACATTCAAACGACCGCTGTAATCTGATATGCTGTATATAGTTCAAACTCAAGCCAGGGTTTGCTTTATGAATTTCCATTTGCTTAAGTTCAAGCTGCTTTGTAAAATGAAAAACAGGACAAATATATCATAATTTGTTTATGCTATGTGAAATAGAAGAGCAAACTGAATCAGCTTCGACCCTGACAAAAACTATAAAACTATTTAAAGTACAGATATGATGACTTTACATCAGCCAGCTGCCATATAGCCTTTTATGAAATATTCTACCAAGAGATGTTTTTTTTTATTTTTGAATACTACACAGTGAGTATACAAGGCACCCTTTAACCTGCATTGAAAGCTTGAATAAAAAGATTATTTGGCCACCGAACAAACACATCACATGCACTTTAAAGTCATTATATCAATTCTGTTTGCATTTGTTACTTTTAAGGCTGTCATTTCTGACTGCTTACATCACATATTTGAAGGCAAATACACTACTTCTACTGAATTTAGACAGAATAAATGTGGTTGCAAGTGAAATATTTTGTCATATTTAAGAAATGTTCTAGGACATGAATGTTACTCAAGTCTTCAATGGTTTCCAGATGGCTTCAGAAAATACTCAGAGGCTCTTGTTCGGTTCCACTGTGTTCTTGGTTATAATCAGTCACAACCGTTACTCTCAAAAGTGAAACAAAGAGTACACAAAAATTTAGAATTTACACCATTTGATGCATAAATACCTTTGAAACTGAAGCTGGACTTAATTTTGACGAAGTTTCAATAAATTAGTCTCAGATGACCAATGAATTGAATGTGCATAAATGGAAACCATGATGATTGATAATTAAAGTATAGGCATGTGAAAGTAACTGTGATTTAAAACCTACTACATTGTAAGTGCAAATGGAAGAGTTAGTTTTTGTGCATGCATGTTGAGGGTACACTACAGTGATGAAGTTCAAAAATGCTTCACATAGTGAGAGAAAGCTGAATCAGGTGAAGCCACTGGGAGAACCTGTGGACACCATCAGACCATCATGTTGCCCACTCCCTCATTCACGTGGTTCGTTAGGTGGCGGGATCTTGACGTCAGATGGCTCTACGCCCCAGATCTCACGTGCATACTCTGCAATGGTGCGGTCGCTAGAGAACTTTCCAGAAGCAGCAATGTTTTTGATGACCTTTTTGGTCCATTCTTTCGGGTTCTGAGGAAAAGAGTTACAAACAATAAAGTACAGTCCAAATTCAAGCTTAAAAAAAAGCTTTTAAAGCTGTTTTACCAATATGTGTGTTCAGTAAGGTCAGCTATATATTTTGAGTAGTGGTAGAATGATACACAGTATAGTGCCAGTACTGTAGCTCAATCGGTGAGTGAACACCGGTCATTTTGACATTTAGCGCCCCCTTGTAACAGGTACAAACAGGCTTTCTGTTCTCAAATATTTTAGTTTCGAATATATAATTAAAATGTAATTTAATGGAATAATTTTCAATGATCAAATGTTACTACTGACTCTGGGCTCAGGAACTGAAAAAAGCCCATATTGGTAAACCACAGGTAGATATCCAAACTCCTCAACTCACCCTGTAGAGTTCATTCACTTTTTCTTGACAGCTGATATATGATTCATAGTCTGCAAACACCTTGAACCTGAGAGAGAAGAACAGAAGTCAGGCACCTCTTACTAAAGCATAACGAGTCTGATAATTGTTACATAAAACAGCTATAAATTCTATAGATGGGAGCAAGTTTTTTTAGGGATAGGTGAAGTCTTTAACACTCACCTGTCATGATCCATGAGCATGTTGACAACATCTTTAAAGAGTTCAGGCTCTTTGGGGCTGAAGAATCCAGAGCTGATCTGATCCATCGCCTGCTTCAGTTCAGGCAGATGCTCGTAGTATTCCCTGGCATTGTATCTAGATCACAATGTTATTGCAGACAAAAGAAAATTTTAATATGAAGGAAATAAAGCTAAATAGAATAGATTAAAGCAGCAATTCATGATTTTAGCTTAGAATGTTCTCTTCTCACAAATAAATGACTCCAACTCAACAAATCTCACAACCAGGGACTTATATCTCTGTTTTTCTTTCATTGTTTGATTACATCAGTCCTCCAGCCTAAAGCTTCCTTGTTTTCCGTCTTCTTCCATTTCTATCCATTCACACTTTCCCACCCTTTTTTGTCCATGGCCTCCACATCCTCCACCCTCATGCCAAAGATGAACAGGTTTTCTTCTCCAGCTTCTTCTGCCATCTCCACATTAGCACCATCCATGGTGCCGATGGTCAGAGCGCCGTTAAGCATGAACTTCATGTTCCCTGTACCGGAGGCTTCTGTACCTGCCGTGGAGATTTGCTGGGACAGGTCGGCAGCAGGGATCACTGAAGAACAAAGCATATGACACATTCAATCACTTACTCCGCAATAACTTACTCAAATATATAATGCATCTATTAGCAAAAACATTTATTAGTTTAATTATTGCATGACAAAACATAAATCTCATCTGATCTTACTTTTTTCTGGCTATACATCAGCAGTTTATAAATTCACTCACCCTTCTCAGCTAATGAGACTCGATAGTTCTCCAGGAAAATGACCTTGAGTCTGTCTCCCACCAGAGGGTCATGATTCACCACCTCCCCCACTGAGGTGATCAGTTTAATGATCATCTTTGCCATGTGATAGCCTGGTGCTGCCTGTAGGAGGCGGTACAGGACCACACAAAACACCTTTTAGACATTTTAGGACTCTTACTGCAGAGGCTCTCAACCTTTTTGACTTGAAGGCCTCCCATTGTCCAGCACAACTTTCAAAGGACGCTCATATGAAAAAGCAGACTCCAACAGGAAGTACAAGTGTCAATATTAACCATAAATAATGATTCCATGATTCCAGGAATAGTACGTTCTTTAATTAAAAAAAACACATCAGATTTCTTTCTTTTTTTTTTTTTAGCATTTTCAGTTAAGTTTGAATATTTGTTATATCTTAATTTCATACAATTTTAAGTCAACCTGTAAACCCTTCAGAAGTGTGCTGAGGCCCTCTAATGGTTTGAGAACTCCAGCTTTAGTCAAATAGAGTTATGACCATTATCTACATAATAATAATAATAATAATTATTATTATTATTATTATTATTATTATTATTATTATAATAATTAAAAAAAGTAATTTTCAATTGAATACACATACCTTTCCTCCAATCATTACGGTCCTTGGAACAAACTTCTTGTTCGGTTCTTTCTTAATCCCTAGAAATTACAGAATGAAAAAAAAATAAAAATAAAAAAAAATAAATTATATATATATATATATATATATATATATATATTCCATTTATTGAATCACTCATTAATTGGAGTTATTTAAAAAAGAAACTCCTACAAAATTCGGATAAACAAACAAAAAAAATCTATAATATTTTATTGAATAATTTCAATACAACTCTACAAAAAAAGAAAACTTCTATTAAAGGAACATCTATATTTCCAACTGAATAAAATAAAACAACAACAGTTGTACCAGTAAAAGACAAAACAATATTAATAAAAGTGCTATATCTTTGGTCAGTTCCTGTCAGGATCATTTGTGTGTGCAATTCTTACTGTTGTATAACGTGATGACATGCAGGATGTTGAGCAGTTGTCTCTTGTACTCATGGATTCTTTTGACATGGATGTCGAAGATGGACTCAGGATTTATCTTTATTTTGTACTCACTCTCCAGACATGCTGCAAACTTCTGCTTATTCTCCTAAAAAAAAATTAAAAAAATTATAAAATGTAAACAAACAAGTCAGAAACAAGAAAAAAAAATCATGATGCATAACCACCAAACAACAACAAATGTAGACCTGTTTCACTTTGGCCACATCCCGAATAAACATTTCATCATTGACAAAGTCCAACAGCTTTTTCAGCTGGAAAAGATCTGTCAGGAAGTCCTCACCAATTTTCTGAAAGGAAAACAAGCACAAGACAGTGAGGGATGGACGGAAAGAAAACCTGTTGGGGAAGAGCAAGAAAGAGTGAGCTCGTTAAGAAGGTGACCTCAGCGATGATGTCAGCCAGGCCGGGGTTACAGAGCAGCAGCCAGCGACGAGGCGTGATGCCGTTTGTCTTGTTCTGAAACTTCTCTGGTTCAATCTCACAAAAGTCCTTGAACCTTAAACCACAAAAAATACAAAATGTCTCCAAGTTCTAAATGTCTAATATCGAAGCAATATCAATGGGGAAAAAATATCATTGACCTAACTGGTATCTCTACACGAAAATAAAATTGAAACCAACATTATAGAAAAAAAAAATCAGATTAATTCTGCTATCAAATACTTGTGTAACAACTGATGCACACTACTCACACGGTGGTTTTGACAATGTCTGAGTGAATCCGTGCGACTCCGTTAACAGCGTGTGAGCCGACCACACAGAGGTGGGCCATGTTGATCCTCTTTGGATCGCCCTCCTCGATCAGAGACATCCTGCGCAAACGATCACTGTCGCCTGGATACAGCGCAGCGACTCTCTACAACAGAGGCTCAATCAGACAAACTGGTTCATTGAACAACATCTCGATGATCTTGAGTTAGTGTGTGTGGATCCTCACATCCAGATGCCGCTGGTTGATCTCGTAGACGATCTGCAGGTGTCGGGGCAGGAGCTTCTCAAACATGTAGACAGGCCAGCGCTCCAGAGCCTCAGGTAACACCGTGTGGTTTGTGTATGCGCACGTCTTTGTGGTGATCTCCCATGCCTACCCACATACATACATAAATGCTCATTTTCATAACTTATTATAAATAGAAATTACATCAAATAAATTGAGATCAACTAATAAAATCCCATTATTTTGAGTTGGCTGGTTATGTACACGTTACTCTCTTTACATTAGCATTACTATGTCTATTTCTCAAGGAAGAAACCAAGGAATTAGTTTGCTTTTAATTTGTGCCAGAACACTGACATATCAACTAATTTCAGTAAATGCACGTCTATGAATAAATTAATTATTAGCAAATTTTAGTTTGAACATCACCTTTTCCCAGTCTAGGTGCTCTATATCCACCAGGATCCTCATGAGCTCAGGAATCGCCAGAGCTGGGTGAGTATCATTCAGCTGGATCGCCACCTGAGAGACAGTTTAGAAAGCATTGTAGTTTGAAGCATATAGGTTGATTCAAACAAAAGATTCTGTCAAATTTAAGACCAGCAACCAATTCGACGAATTTAAAATAATATCACCTTTTCATGGAAAGTCTCAAAAGAGGTGCGCATGGGATCGCGGCAGCCAAACTTTGACGATTTATAGCGTCTGATGATGTCCTGCAGAGTAGCAGCCACCACAAAGTACTCCTGCTTTAAACGGAGCTCCTTCCCTTCAAAAAACTAACACATGCATATACAAAGAATTTAATCAATATTAAAGCTTTACAAATAGCAAATTATATCATTTTGTCTTTTTTTTTTTTATAGAATAACCAAGCATTGTGTTTTCTGACTGTATAGTTCAGTAGCTGTGTGAACAATAGCTATATTCACTAGTGTATCACGACATACTGTAAGCCAACTGTTGCTCAGGACTCCATATTACAGTTTCATACTTCCTCACTGCATTACACATATCTGTGGTATGGTTGCACAAGATAAGAACTTTCAGTCTTTTTTTTTTTTCAGCTTGTGCCTGGCTACTAAAGCATATATAATTTACATACCAGCATCTACATAGTCTAAATATACACAAATTATATTTTGGTAACTAATACACACATGGTATCTCACATCTTCTTGCTCTCTGTACATTCTCTCCATCTGGCACACACACAGACAAAGTTTTACAGTATTGAGAGGTGTGTGAACTAACATTGTCATTGGGGTAGAGCACCCTGGAAATGTTCTCTGCCAGGTTCCGGTCCAGTACAGCCTGGATGTAATCTCCCACATTAACTACAAAGAAAAAAAAAAAAAAAAAAAAAGGAGTATTTCAAACCCGTACTGTATTATTTGCATCATAAATCAATGATACAACAGACAGAAATACTCTCAGCATGTACACTAACATTTTAGCCACAATACTTTTGTTTTCACAGGCTAGTGGTCATAAACCATAGTGGGTTTTTTTACTTCAGGATTCTTAAAATAAAGAGTTCAAAAGAACAGCATTTATGTATCTTTTGTAATCGTATACTCTCTCACTTTTGATCAATTTAATGCATCCTTTAAGTTCCTTTCTTCTCAAAAAAGAAAAGCATTATCTATAACAACTAATAGAAGTCAATCTACACATTTGAAAAATAATAGTGTTTTATGTGGAAATATGACTTAATTTGGGCGCAAAACCTTAAGAGTCCCATATGTCTATTATAGAGTGAGACATTCTATGTAGAGGCCCAACATTCATGTAGGACCCTCTCAAAAGCAAGCGTATCTATGGGTAACACTGGCCTGCTGCCAGCTGCTCTCCTGTTTCTGTGCTGCTGCAAGAACCCTATATTTAGTATTCTACACAGAAACCATTCTCCCAGGAAACAAGTTCAACTCACGAAAGAAGCTAAGTTTAGACTAGATCACACTTAACACAACACACTATTTCAATGATACAAGGAAATTTCAAGCATACTGTAATACATTTTAAGCATAACAATAGTGCAACAATCTAAGCTCACACAGAAGCAGGGATCCTCCACCCAAACCAGTACCAAAGGTGTCACTTACTTACAGTGATACAGCCGAAATAGTACCAAAACACATGGAACAAGATCTGAATGTGCACGTGTGTAAATGCATAATCATTGTCTGGACTCACATTCTTGTAGGTTGAAATCATTAGGTGCTTTGGCAGACCACAGTCTCATAGTATTGACAGTGTTGTTTTTATAACCAGGCACAGGAGTGTCATAAGGCATCGCAAGCACCACCTGCCAAAGATAATATGGTACAAATATTCTCATTTAAATTATTTTAATTAAGCTTCATTCTGTTTAATTACATTTATAGACAAAAAAAAATAAAAAGATTCAACCCAACCCAGTGCTAAGATTGTAAACAAAATGTCTTTTAAAAAATGAACAAATTAAAAAAATTACCAAGAAATTATTCACTTGTGCCTGATGCAGCAAGCAAGATTCGATTGCACACAAGATCCATGATTACACTACCATCAAAATGTTTGGAGTCAGTGTGATTTATTTGAAGTTAATATTAATAACACATACAGTAGTTTATCGGGTTGCAAATGTATTTTAATTTAGCTTTGTTTTTTTCTCCTGCTATATCAAAAGAACAGGACAGTTTCAGTCACTGCACTAGATCATGACTGACAGACCTGGGTGTCAATCCACTTTGGTCCCTCATGTGTATGTGCCACTCGGCCATAGAAATGCACAGGCAGCATGTACTCCGGACGGGCCTTCTCCCAAGGGTTTCCATAACGCAGCCAATCATCGGCTTCCTCCACCTAATAAACAGAGTTGTGCCACGGTTAAATGGTTTGACATTAACAAAAAACAAAACATTGAGGCTTTTTGTCCAACTAACTCAATATAAGTCTAAGGTAAATGTATACTTGTCTATGAATGTTTTGGTTTACCTGCCAGCCATTGGTGATCTTCTGATTGAAGATGCCAAACTCATAACGAATGCCGTATCCATATGCCGCCAAACCCAGAGATGCCATCGAGTCCAAAAAACAAGCTGAAGGAGAAGGCGAATGCCAATTACGATCAGGTTGTGTACTTTACCACAAGTGTTTTGTTTGTTTTGTTTTGTTTTTAAGTCTGGTACCTGCCAGACGTCCAAGCCCTCCGTTTCCCAATCCTGCATCCTCCTCAATCTCCTCCAGCTCTTCCAAATCTAGTCCAAGCTGCAGATAAAAAAAATGCATCTCATTATAAAAACATATACACAAGACAAGTACCATATTGGGCAATAACATTTTAAATTATTAGGTTAACTTTTGTACAAGGTTTCAGCATCTTCAAGTAAAGGAAGGGTTTAAACAGTTTTGCAAGCCTGTAGCAATTGATATACATCCCCAATACGCTCTCTGTGGGTGAGCAGATGAAAAAACAACATCGGTTTCTAAAGTATCTGGATGCAATACAGTAATACAGCTGTGGGCCGGGTATACAATTAAATAACAAACGCTCTACTAAAATATTAAGTTTGCGAAGTAATAGTGACACACTTTACCTGGTAGATGGCTTCATCACAGGCATTCTGCAGCCCAAGATTTATCATGGTGTTCTGTAGAGTTCTGCCCATGTAGAACTCTAGAGAGAGATAGTGGACCCGCTGCAACAGAAAACACACAGATAAATCTGACTGCATGAGCGTTCATGTCTACAGAGAATCTGTATCTGAAGCAGAAGATGTAGATAAAAAAAAACACTGCATAACTAACTGACAATACAATGTACAAAGATTAGAAGATGCTTTCTGGAAATTTCACCCTTCTTACATTTCAATTAATGCCGCATTCCAGACAACCCATAACCCGTGTTTTTCCAACCTTCTACCCATGAAAGTGCACTGGAACGGCAGTCAAACCCGTCACTTCTCATCTGTGAACTCGCACTAGATTGATGTACTCCTAATTCCGAGCTCTGATGACACATTGCCCGCAAAACAACTATGGCAGCACCAACGGATAATATTGCCTAGGGATGCAGTGTTTATTCGAGTGGTACACATTGAAAAATAGATTTTAGGACAATATAATGCTGCAATAAAATTAATAATCTAGTTACAACTCCTTGCGCTCAGGCAGTTTGGCAAGACTTTCCTGGAACGCTACAAAGTCGTGAGTCATGGTAAGTCATTACTTACGGGCTCAAAAACCTGCCTGGAACACAGCATAATCACTATGTGAACTGGAAAGAAAAGTAATGGTCTACCAATATATTCTTATTTATTTTTAAAGAGAAAGAGGAAAGCAAAATACTGAACTCTAGAACTGATTGTTACGGTTCAGAAATATCAACTATTTGTAATTAAACCCAACTGAACAAAAATGGCACATTAATATACTCTTCCTCTTAACAAAGTCACACTCATGCTCTGGTCATGTCTCATCGAGGTGTGCAACATGCTTAATATGATGTCTCTGGCATGGGATCAACTTTTCATAAAATTCCATTCACCAGATGTCTGCAAAGGGAGGAGTTCACAGCCTGCTGCAGGCCTCAGATCCACAGTGAACAACATTTGAATACCACAGTAATAAATAAATGCTTGCTTCATTTTCATGTGCTGAGATGGTGCTTAATGACAGCATACTGTATGTTTAAATAAAGTGACAGTGTTTTACTGTTTCTCCAAGGGTCTGAACCTCAACAAGCTTAATGCTTGACAAGAGTGTAGTTCCTGGAAACACTTCACATATTGGTGTGCTGTGCTCAACCATATAAAGCTATCTGGCTCCATTAAGAGATGGGTCAAAAGATGCATAAAAAAAGCACACAAATCTCTGGAAAGCAGTCAAACTCTCGGAACAGGACTATTCTTGTGCACTTAATTGAAAATAAAATACAAAATGTGTTAAATAATAAATTAATAAGATCCTGAAAAAAGTCATAAAGCATAGAAAGTTCCCATCTAATGCTGCTTTATCCCAAAATACATGGCTACATTTCATGGTTATCAACTGACAATTAACATCAAGTTTCACAGAAACATATAGTGTAAACCACATTGGTGAAACCAGTATCGTGTAATCTGTACTTGCTCTAGAGAGCACACAACATCATGTGGTTGCAAAATACTGAGTTACTAATGATGGCCTAATGTGACAAGGAACAGATCACACTTTGCACAGGAAGCACAAACTAACAGATGACCCCATGTTAAAGAATGACCAAATGGATGTCAATGCAAAGAACACAAAGTTGAGAAAACGAATGTCAAGGCTAAATTAAATATGAATATTCAGTTAATGTTTACGATGTACCGTTAATATGATGGTTTATGCATCAAACGTTTATTCATTTACTTAAATACGCATGCAGTTACAAATTTATATACTAATGTAAAAACAGGCAATAGTTAAATTTACATGCATTTCATGTATCCCACTACTGCACAAAAATGCCACTTCCTGACTGCCTGCACAGGAAGAGGAGAAAGAGGAAGAAGAGCTCCGTACCTTCGGGTCTTTCTCGTAGTAATACTGCTGAGTGCGGATCCAGCGTCCCACCAGGTGATCCCGAACCGTGTGCGCCAGCGCGAAGAAATAATCCCGCGGGGTGGCCACATTGCGGTCCTTCACTAGGGTGAAGTGAAGATGCCTGTTGAAACTCTTTTTGATTTCGGCAACATCCCCCAGTCCAGCTATACCACGAACACTGATCTGCTTGCGCTTTTCATGGTCGGTCAGAGGCTTGGACATGTTGACAACGCGTTTAAAAAGCGAAGAATGAACGTTTGGACACCTTGGCTTGCTGTATGCCCAGGTAGCTGCGGTGTGCAATGACTTTACAGGCACTACACTCTTTCAGACACACCCCTATGTCAACTGGAGAAGTGGGCGGGATTTTATAGAATGTTTCTTTATTGGCCAGTGACGCTTTCGTAATTGCATTGTCATTGGCTGGGTCAGATGTCAATAAGCTCAGCAACGCTAACTAGCCAGGGGAGGGTTTCCCAAAATCATAGTCGCTAAGTTAGCAACTTTGTTGGTTGCAATACAATTTCTCATTGCCAACCAACTAAGTTAGCAACTATGCTTTTGGGAAACGCACCCTAAGTTGAGGAATATATTCAGAATTCTGTGCCTGTAGTTGGACAGAAATTACTTGTAAAGGCTTGCCCATTTCCTTACGTTTCATAAGAGCTCAGTTTCCATTCTTATAGTTATACAGACTATACGGATAACTATAATTCCGGATTGATTTAGAGCCAGAATCTGGCCGTATATGGAACTAACTTACAAGCAACCAATGGAAAACTTTTAAAAGTGGGAGGAGTCTGGTTTAGAAGTGAAGTCTGCATGTTTGTGTGTAGCTGAAATGCAGTGACAAACCATTCTTGATTTAAATCTATTTTTAAACACAATTATTCTAGAACTATTTTATGTTATGCCTGTCTTGACAGGTGGCAATAAATAAATATATACAAGCTTCCTGCTTGACTTTTTGCTGTGTTTTAAACAAACTATTGACAGGGATATTGCATAGACAACCTGATCCTAAAGACCAGGCAGATATGAGATAAATAAAATAAAATTTTTATGGAGATTAGAGAGGAGTTCTGGTCTCATGTGAATAAACAAACAAACAAAAAACCCATATATTTAGGCTAGGCTTCCCAGAGATAAGAGATGTTACTTCAGGTTCACAGACAAGGAAAGGAAAATCAAACTGTAAATATGGATTTGGAAATAAACTGCATTTTCTACAAACCTCAATACAACATCCTATGATGAGTAACAATGAGTAATAAATTGTGACATTTGGGCCGCCCAACCCCCTGCAGGCTTTAGTGTTGTGACATCTGCTGGTGTCTGAACAGGTGAAAGATGTGATGGGAGCACACACATGCCAGACCACTTCCTGCTGTCTCACTTTATGACCTTCTTGTGAACTTTATTTGCAATTGCACTTTTAAATACTTCAAACAGGGCAGTTTTCAACTTTTTTTTAAAGATTATATTTATATGGCATTTTATATAAACATAGTTCCTATGTTTAATAATAGGCACATTTAGTTTATAACTACAGGAGAAAAGTACATGAACATGACAGCAACAGCTATGGTCTGTTTTTCTTCCATTTGAGAGAAGATAATATATAATAATAAGTACATGATTTGTTTGAACATACTGGGTAATATATTAAATCAAACTAGAAGCTAGAGAATAATTAAATATAAAGTAAAAATGAAATAACTTGATTGAGCTTGAGGCAATCAAGTGTTTTTGATCAGTTTTATATAATGTACCCTGACTGAAACAATTCTGACATGCTGAAAACACCCAAACCAGTACAAACATTTTACCTTCACTCATAGCTTAACATACTAGCAGGAAAACAAAAATATTCTGAAAGTCAGAGGTATGCATAAAAACATTGTAAACAAATTCAATGACAAAATGGCAAATACAATCAATGTTGATATTTTTCCTAGAGCATTCAAATCAGTCAGTGCTTTGCTGGGAACAAACATTGCGAGTGTCTATGTTTTCAGCACGTCCCATGCTTACGGAGTGACTCTATGCAATGGAAAGTGGCACCGAGGGCCCAGCTAGTCTCCACGTTATTTATTTGCCTTGCCAGCTGAAATTTAAACCGAACAATAGGGTTAAACAAAAATCACAGCATCACCATTCTTCTTCATAATATGCAGTTAACGTGCAATCTGTGTCCAAAAGTTACAATGAAGCAACTATTTCACAATCCTTTAAATCAAGAGTAGCACACCTTCAGCTCTTTATCAGGAGGGAAGTCAAGCTCCTGAAGAAGTACCGAGATGTAGGTCAGATCCAAACACAGGAATGGACTCTCCTTTATTCCTCCAGCTGCCATGTTATTGCACACTGGAGAAGAAGAGAGTTAAAGTTTTGTTAAGCAAATCTAAACAGAGTGGATTACTTATAAAATGTACATTTACATTTATGAATCAGCATTTCTCCAGTCTTCAGTGTCACATGACCCTTCAGAAATCAATCTGATAACATTCTAAAACACTGATCATTATTAATGTTGAAAACAGGTGTGCTTATTAATATTTCTGTGAAAACCTTAAAATATATATTTTTTTAGAATTCCTTGATGAATAGGAGGTAGAAATAATGGCATTTATGTTACGTTTTTTTTTTTTTGTAACAATGTAAAGTTTTTTTTCACTCTGGATCAATTTTGGCATCCTTATTTAATAAAAGAATTACATTTTATTTACATTATTGCATTTGTCAGATACTGACATCATAAAATCAGACAAACACACCTACATTCTGTTAAAAGAACACACTTACCTTTTTTAGCACCTTCAATATAATCATTGACTCTGACAGACCCCCCTGCACTTTCATCTGAGTCAGAGACACAGAAAGTGATTAGTGAAGTAGTAAAATTAATCTTCTCATTACTCATTACATGTTACTCTTAAATCTAAACAACAATGTTTGATTCAAGTCAAATGACAGCAATCAGGCTAATCTCATACCAATGAGGCCCAGATCCACAGCCCTGTCATAGTAATAGGAGAATGCATAGAAGTCCATGTCTTTCCCTTCCTCAATTTTTCTCACACGTTTGTAGATAATCTTTTCCACTTTTGTAAGGCAAGTCTCATAGATGGGCTCCCCTAGCAGAGAGCACACACACAAGTGAAAATGAAATCTAATAACATATTATAATGATACAATTCTGGGGAGAACAGGTACTTAATGTAAATAAAACTGAAAATATGAAAACCTAACCCAGACAGAGAGCCTTTTTCATACCTGATTTCTGCCCTTTAACAGTGTAGAGTACTTCAGCATGCTCCCACTGTCCAGAGTAATCTGGGGCGAGACATGGACTGACCAGTTCTCGGGGTCCTGGTACTGAAAACACACAAAGCAATCAAATGATTTATTATGCACATCACAGTATTTTTACTGCCACTATGTGGAATAACTGTGACACTACTTGGACAAATCCAAAGACGAGCTCAGCAGTGCCACCTGGTGACCAAACATAAAAACACGTTTACACAAACACATGCGTGTCTTTACTCATAACAACCTTAAAACCCACTCAGAGAGAAGCAGGATACATTTGTACACAGGAAAAAAAACTATAAACAAAAAAATCTGATTATATTTGTAGTGTACTAAATGTAAATCTCAGTAGTGAACTGTAGGCGGAAGCTATTGCACTGATGGCAATTTCTCTTTCTGACCTCAGCTAAATCAGTGCAACAGCTGGCCACCAAGGAATTAATCTTCAGTGCGTTATTAAGAGATTAGATAATGGCTTATTTATCGAGCGAATGAGGTCTTTAAAAGCCAAAGATGAAGAGAGATTGTAGACCACATACAAGGCTGTCCTTCAATCCCTCCTAACACAGCAAGTCTGGCTGACATCAGCCCCAGGCCAAGGTAACTACAGAGAAAGAGAAGAGACATTAAAGGAATGAACATACAAAACACAAATATTTTTATTATTTTATTAAAATTAGTATAAAAATTTTAACATACATGACATATTATAACATTACTAGAAGTCAAACAGTTTAGAATTTCATATGAGTATATGAGCTGTATGAGAATGTACATTAAGGAGTACAGACTTTGCATGGTTGGTCTCTGCTGGAGGGTTTGTTGTGTCAAATGTCCTGCCATGAATAACTAGTAATTCTAGTAATCTGGAGATGTGTCCGGAGATGGGATTGTAATTGGAGGCTTGTGTGATTACGCTCTAATCAGGAGTGTGAGGCGAGGCGAACACACACTGCCTCATAAACACATGTGCTGCCCACACGAAACACTGAGCTCACATAACCTAGAAAGCCCTGGACACCCCGACCAAGCACAGGAACCAATGGGTGGCGGTGTCAAACATCGGCCAGAGGTTTCACCCTATAGTGCTAGAGTACTGCACGTCATGTAAAAAAAAAAATATGTCTTGACTCTTGATATTTTGGAGAGACTTTTTTAAGTTTATGATAATCAAACAATATTTTGTGAAGTGTGTTTTTGTTCTTGTACCTTGGCTGGTTTAGGCCTGTCACAGAAAAAAAGTTGATGCTAAAACTGCCAGTAGGTGGCAGCAAGTCCCTAATTCATTGAATCATTCATTCAAACGATTCATTCAAAGTGGCCGATTCATTTATCACTGTCTCAAGGACTCAAATGAGTTGTTAAAAAACTGCTTCAGGTTTGTTTGTAAATATTTTTGTTGGCAAAAACAGAAAAAGAAAAAAAAGAAAACAGACAATATAGTCTCTAAAATGTTAAAAACCCACTTTACAAATATCGACTCACTTTACCTGTATGAGTAGAGAGCGTGACTGATGTTGAACATCTGAAACGATGTCACGTAATCAATGGGTAAGGTCTGGATGGTTTTCTGCACAGGAGCAAAACAAACAAACAAGCAAATATTGATGCATTAAATGTTTCTCTCTTCACTTCTTAAAGGGTTAATTCACCCAAAAACTAAAATTCTGTCATTAATTACTCACCCTCATGTTGTTCCAAACCCATAAGGCATTCGTTCACCTGAACACAAATGAAGATATTATTGATGAATTCCGTGAGCTCTCTGACCCTCCATAGACAGCAAGAGCTCTATCATGTTAAAGGTCCAGAAAGGTACCAAGAACATCAACAAAATAGTCCATGTGACATCAATGGTTCAACTGTAATTTTATGAAACGATGAAAATACTTTTGTGCACAAAAAGCCAAAACAAAAAATGTATTCTACAGAACATGCATGTGCTGAGCCTTATTAGGATCAAAGGAATAAAGTCATTATTTTTTTTTTTTGGGGGGTGAAGTCTGATGGACCATTGATGTCTGATGGACCATTTTGTTGACGTTCTTGTTACCTTTCTGCACCTTAAACATGGTAGGACCCTTTCTGTCTATGGAGGATCAGAGAGCTTTTGGATTTCATCAAAAAAAAAAAAATGTGTTCTGAAGATAAACCAAGGTTTTACAGGTTTGGAACGACACAAGTGTGAGTAATTAATGATAGAATTTTCATTTTTGTGTGAACTAACCCTTTAAGTGGGAATTTGGCAGAATGATAAATATTACGTTTATTAATTTATCTGACGCTTTTATCCAAAGCGACTTACAATTGAGGAATACAACAAGGGATTCATCATAAAGAGGCAAATAAACAAAAGGAAGTATTCATAATTCAGACATTGTTCTGATTAGTAAAAGCTAGACCAGGAGGGATTACAGAAAGAGAAAGCAAATATTTTTTTACTCTTCTAGTGTGTATTAATCTCATCATCGCCTGCTTCCGAAAGTTTCTTGTCCAGTATTCTTATTTAATACAACTTTAGTCAGCAATTTCCTACTGTGGCAGTTTTAATATACATTATTTATTTAACACAATATCTGTCAGCAACTATAACTAAGCTGCAATCTGCAGGGCAGTTCTCATCTGAGCGCATGTTTGGAACTAAAGCTCTCAGAGAAACTGTGTAATGACATGATAAATTGGTACTCAATCCCCCTGTACAAAACCTGACCTAGTTCAATACCAAGAATCTCTCTAACTCTCTCAGCCCAATGCACAACGAACTTTTTTTTTGTACAACAAACTATAACCAGGCCTATCGGATTAACAGGATATTTGCGGATTAATGCATAGGATGGGAGACCATCATGGTAGTTTGTTAGGACCGTCAAGGCTTCATTAGCAGGAGGTTACAGCTATATGTGCATATACAGTAAATGCATGTACATGGCTTACATCATCCTGTAGAGCAAAGGTGATCTGAGTTGAACCCCCTCCTAAATCCAGCATGCCTACTTTAGGAGCTTCAGTACCATGAAGAACACCTGTGACAGGTAGAAAGACTTTTTTAAAGCACTTTAACTTATTATACTAAGATCAAACCAAACAATTTCAAGTAACAGAAAAGAAACAAAACAAAAATGGCATGCGGGCAGGGAAATCAATTTGTGGAGAGAATAATCTGTCATTGTTTTGTTGCTGAGGACATCAAATATAACGTGACTACTAAAAATTGCTTACCTAATAAAAAGTTGATGGTAATCCATGCTGACATGCCTGTGGAAATATAAATGTGCATTCATTTTTAGTACAAGAGTGCTGTACACCACCATTGACCATATAAAGTTCATATCATTCAGAAGTCAAATTTTCCTTGAACTTTTTAGATAAAAGATTTTAATGTAACCGTACATTTCTGTCATATGGACATCAAATTGAGATAGTCACCACTGAGAATGTATTACTAAATATAATGTAGAAACTTTAATATTCTTTAAAGCTGCTTTGCAATGATTTGCGTCGTGAAAAGCATTATACAAATAAACTGGAACTGAATTGAATCATGGTGATTTGCTGCTAAAGGAACATTTCTTATTATTAGCAATGTTGAAAACAGTGCTGCAAAATATTTGTGGAAACCATGATAAACATTTTTCTGTATTCTTTGATGATTAAAAACATTTCAAAAAGAGATCATAACATTCGTAACCTTGTGTCTTTGCTGTCACTTGATTAACAATGATTTCTCACTGAATAAAAATATCAATTTATTTAAGAAAAAACTAAACAAATCTGACCGAAATACTTGAACCGTAATGTACAACATATGCTGGTGAATTTAAAGAGTTTAGCATTAACATAAAGTCAAGGTCCAGTCAAATCGCAGAGACTCTCTGAGTGAGTGCATCATCAGATCTTTATACTAAAACTCTGTTTGTTTTGAATGTAGGCTGCATCTTAACAAAGTAAGGGGCTTTAGCCTTCAGAAATCATCAAACTCACTTAGTGTCTATAAACTCAATCCCTGCCGTCTCCCTCACATATACCACTTACGCACAGCATTAACAATAAGTCTGTATGATTTGCTGTGATGGACTAATCTGGTTGGGTAAGCTTGTGCGTTCAGGAGAGTTCAGACTCGGACTGATAATGAGACTCAGATTATCCGGTTATAAGACCTGCAGAGTTTAAGCATTAATTTTACAACAAAATCTCAAATATAAATTGCTACCCATTTAGCAAAAAGAACTTGTATATCAACAAAAAAGTAGTATCAACTTGGCTTTTGCTAAACACTAGGATCTACTGCATAGCAAATTAATGGGTGCTAATCTGTTTGCTGAGATTATAGTGCACACGGGACATTATCCCCTGGGCTCATTATTACTTGTGTGAACTATTTTAAAGGATTGGATTAAAGTCCCATATATGCATTATCTATCGTTAATATACACACAGCTCAAGCTATTACTGAAGAAAATTTCAATTTACAACTTATATCTTTCTGCCAGAAGCGCAAATGCTTGACCGCAATGACCAGAGGCTTTTGACGAGCTAGAGATGTACAGTAACATCTGCTGGTTCCACATTCATGGCAGAAAGACTTCTGCATGTATCACAGCACAGCAAAGCACTGCAACATTACAATCATCTTCTTGAACAGAAACCCCTAAAGTACCCCTACTTTTAATTTTTTAAGAATCTGACCATCTTTAGCAGCAATGGTATTTTGGTGGGAAATATATTTACTGCAGTGTTATTTTAGTATTATTCATATCAAAGTATTTATTAACATTGTGAATTACAGTAGCTTTTATTTTCAGTTTCAAGTTTAACTTTGTTATGTACTTTTTTTTGCCTGATATATTCACATTACAAACATATATCATTAAAGTGTTTATTTTCAAATTAGACTTAAAATGAAAGTGTTAATTATTATTCTGAAAAATATTGTATTATAAATTATTCAAATAATCTGACTGTCAAAATGCATTAATCAAAAGCACTGTTGTTAAATGTATTACGTGCCAAAAAGTCACCATGGAAGTCTGTAACCTACAGAAAATATGGTAGGTTACACAATGCTTAAAAATTGCAGTACAATCTACTACAATTTCAAAATAAGTGCTCTTTTTATTACAAACCTGACATTATTAACTTGGGGGTAGTCGTGGCTTAGTGGTTAGAGAGTTTGACTCCTAACCCTAAGGTTGTGGGTTGTGAGTCTCAGGCCAGCAATACCACGACTGATGTGCCCTTGAGCAAGGCACTGAACCCCCAACTGCTCCCCGGGCGCCGCAGTATAAATGGCTGCCCACTGCTCTGGGGGTGTGTGTGTGTGTGTGTGTGTGTGTGTGTGTTCACTGCTGTGGGTGTGCACTTGGATGGGCAGAGCACAAATCTGAGTATGGGTCACCATACTTGGCTGTATGTCATGTCACTTTCACTTTCACTTTTTTACAGTATGGCAAAGAAGTAATTGACACAGTACCTTCATCTGTGCCATCCATGATTGACACACTGTCCGGTCTAAACAGGAACAAGGATTCGCTAAACACCTCCCTCACCTGCAGCAAAGAGATTTTAGATTTAACATGTCATGACATGTTACAGATACTGTGACATAATTAGGAAATACTAAGAGGACAGGCTAAACAAAAAAACAGCTTATCATCTCCATGACCTTTAACACACTTCTAAAATTCTTACTGAATTAAAACAAAAGAACAATAGATTTTACTCCACCCTTGGAAGTTTGCTGTTGCATTGGAACTGTGCATCACAGAATTTCTAATGTTACTGTGTCATTTAGCACCTCCCAAAAGTTGTTGTAGTATTAAAGCTATATATAGTGAATGTTTGTTTACTTGGTGACTGATGGTTCTCTGACCTTGTCCAGCAGGATTGTGGCTTTCTCGCCAGGCAGCAGTCTGAGCCCTGCCGTGGCTCTGAGCATAAGTGGAGAAGAACTCCATAATGTCTCAGGAACAGTGTCTTTAGCAACATTTAACAGTTCCAACAGTCCTTCCTTACTCTGTAAAACAACATTACTATAATCATTAAACTGCAGACAAAAAAAAGATACTATTAACAACCTAGAGACAATTATAAACCTTAAACACATATTACTGGTTACCTTTTCTGGGTCATCAGCGTATGCAGACAGTCCAGGTTTTATAGCTCTAAATGTCTCATGGGCTAATTTAGGAGCTTCTGTTAAAACACAAAGAAGTTTTGTAGTGTGTATATAAAAAGACATTCATAAATGTACTGTTTATCTGTAACATTAACTGCAGTAGTACGGTTCCACATGGCTTGTATCATATCAACCTTTGAATAATAAAGAACATAAACAAAAGTCTCAGCATCTGATAAAAATCCAACCATACTCTCCAATGTGACCTTTGACCCACGAGGCTTAGCTAGGATGTGAACAGTCATGTGTGTGCATAAGAGAGTGTGCCTAATAGCAATAGACTACTTGCTGTCCATTATAATATGACAATCATAGGTTTAACAATAAAGACTAAAGCGGCACTTAACTGATGTAGCTCTGAATTGGGATGCGATAACTAAGCCATTAGACGATCAGTGCTGTGCTAGGCAGTAAACCTCATATCTGTGGATAATGCCCACACAGTCAACATATAGGCCTAGATGGTTTTTACTATAGTGACACTATGGTATTCGGCAGCCAGGTAACTTAATAAATAATTAGGTGAGTAAGCATTACAGTATTTCTATGACAGACACAACTGTCCAAATACCTTTTGGCTACTAATTTTCAAATACCTCAGTTTGTTTTATATTAAAAGGTAAATTTATCCTACCAGCCAATACAAAAATTGACCACCATAACCATAATTTCCTCCAAAATACCATAACTACATTTATTTCTACAATGAAATGTATTACAATTATTACTACTATAAAATCATCATCAGTTCATTTTTTAAATGAATTTTACCATTTACCAGTGACTTTATAATTATAATTTATATTATATTATAAATATAATTTAGTGCTATTTTATTATTATTTATAAACTATTATAGTGTTTTATCTGCATTTGCTCTTTTTATGAAATTATTTTACATTTCAATTTAACTTTATTTTTATTTCAGTTCTTCTCAGCTTTAATGTTATCTAACATTTACATTTTATTTTAATTCAATATTTTAATTCAGCTTTGAATCAATTAACAACAACAGTTTTAGTTTATAATAATAACACTGCTTCCTAGTTTGTTGTTATATATATTTAAAGTTACCAGACTACATTTTCAGAAGAACATTCTGTAGAAACTGTTATGAAAAAGTTTTTGTTATGTGGAACAGGCCAAAAATTTGGCAGTGTTTCTCTAAGTGGACTCAAATACCTTTTACATTTTAACGTACCATTTGGCTCGATCTGAAATTTGAAGATATGAATCCGGGTTCCAGTGCTTCCTGCATCAAACATAATACCATACTGGAAGTTTTCACTGACCACCTGAGCTGAGGTCGACTGTTTATGGTTGTCCGTCCCATGCTGGGGCAGTTGGTCAGATACTGGTGGTTTGGAGTCATCATAATGGCGTTTGACGTAGGTGAGGTAGACTACCAGACAGACCAGAAACATAAAGACGAAAGCTAGCTTTGGGAACCTCATAATGGCAGCAAGAGGTACATGATGGGGAGCCGATTTCCAAATGCAGTAGGCTTCTCAGCTCTCTCCACTACCTCCACAACAAACAAACAAACATCATAAAAATGATTTTTTATTTGCTAGAAGACAAACAAGTATGAAATATCACTCACCCAGCTGACTTACAACTTACAAAGAATTACATGTAGACGTATTTATATAACTTACCGGTTATAACTCAATACATGAAAAACTAAAATATAACAAATTATATTATGCCACAACTATGATGTCATCTTCATCACACAAATTTTAAATAATTGTTTTGGGATATGTAGATAATTCCATTATTTTTGAGGCTAGTAACGTTACTTCGGAGCGTCTGAAAAACAAACAGCTGCTCTGTTTAATGTATCCGACGCGTTATATGAAAAATACCGTTATTTTGTCAACACTGATTTTCTGACTGTGCTGAGACTTCAATAAATATAGTTATGTAAGTTGTACATTAAAGATAATTGTTGATTTGTAGATATTTATAATGAATATTTGATACAACAATTTGGTATCTGTTTGTTTACGTTACTCAGGTTATTGGGCGATATATAGGCATACATACTGTACAAAGCAATTAATAGAGATGCCCCTAAACAGATATGGTGAACATATTAATCCAAAATAACAACTTTATACTTTACTTTTACTATATTAAAATTAAATTGTGTCTCATTTCTCAAAAATTGTGTGAGAGTGGATATCAATCTCAGTATTAATGAGTCAACAATGCATACACGTGTATGCGCCCTTGCATACACGGCAGTCAACTGGCAGCAGTTGTCATAGAAGAACCGATATAATGTGTTTGAAAAGACAATACAAATTATACTCATAACATTTTGTTAGTTCAACTTATTTTGGTAGACAGATTCATAATTGTAGTTTATGATAAACGTTTGTTAGTGTTTTATGTGCCCTCTAGAAGCTTGCGTTCTGCAAGTGTACGTCGCTTGATTTTGCCATCCCAAAGACGCACAAAGTCACTTTTACGGACTTTTAAATGAAATGTTCCCTCCTGGTGGAATGACCTCCCCAACTCAATCCGAGCAGCTGAGTCCTTAGCTATCTTCAAGAATCAGCTTAAAACCCATCTCTTCCATCTTTATTTGACCCTCTAACTTTAACATTCACTATTCTAATTATATTCTTTAAAAAAAATCTAATACCTTTCTAATCTTTTTGTATTCTATTTTCTTTTCATTTATTATGCAATTGTGTGTGTGTGTGTGTATGTGTAAAGACCTCTAACACTATAGCTTGCTCAATTTTTTTCTGTTTTCTTTTTATTTATTATATTATTTAAAAGCCCATGCTACGTGTACTGTGTTAACCTAACTGAGACTTGTTATAGCACTTATATATCATTGCTCTTTTTGTTGTTTTTGATAGCTTCCACTGTCCTCATTTGTTAGTCGCTTTGGATAAAAGCATCTGCTAAATGAGTAAAAGTATATGTAAATGTTAGTGTGCTGTTTTGTAGCTATATTAATGAATACACTCCAAAAACTGACATGATTAGTGATATTTTTTAATTACTAATTATTATTATTATTATTATTATTATTTGTAAGTTTAGATTGTAAGTAAATAATTAGTTCACTGATACTTTTCCCTTTTATTATTCCCATTTTAGTCCCTTTGTTCTGGTTGAGAAAAGTAGTTCACTAAAATTAAATATGTATAGCCAGTGGCCTAATTGGTTCTGTTTTGCAGTATCCAAAAATTTTCCACTCACATATAATTTTTGCTTATAATTTGAATCTGCTGATTCGTTTTATTTGAGCAGATTTAGATCTGAATCGAGTTAAGACATGGGGCTCATAAAAGCATTTGCTAAATGTCACTGCATTATTAAACAAAATATGAATGCAGTGGCATTAGTCTGAATATGTTTGTATATATATATATATATATATATATATATATATAAACTTGCTTGTTATCCACCTTTTCCTTTAACGCAGAAGTAAGCCTATGGGTGAGTCTTCCGGTTCATTAGCTGCTATAGGTAAATAAGGAGGAGAATAACAATGTGCAGTAAATGGTACAACGGTTTGCACTACATACCAGTGTGCTCTTAATTAAGATAATACATTAAAATAATATGATAAGACACACCAACTTTCAATATCAAGCAGCAAAATTAACTCTTTTGTTCAGCTAAAAATAGCTGGACGGAGTGGACGCAGATGAGACTGGAAGCCAGACTCATAGAATTTACAAATGACTACGCCCATTTTTATGACAAGAAAAAGATGGATAAGAGCAACAGGTTCTACATAAATGGTTTAAAGTAGCAATTTTCAAGCCCCATTTCCATTATTTAATGCCGCCCTCTTAACCTCCTGAGACCCAGAGAGCCAATTACACTTTCATTGTGCTGTTTTCAATATGGCACCAGCTGGTCTCTCATGGCCCTATGAGTTTTGTTAAAGTTTACTGTGGCAGCTACATGACCTGTGGCGCATCTCTATTCATTATCTTAATTAACCATCATTAGGCCTGCTATATGGGCCAATCTGTGGTTCCCTCCTACACTTTCTCATGCAACATGTGACACCCCCATCTGAGCGCGAATTTTAGCCAATGAGTGACCCATAATGAGGGGGATGGAGATGGTTTTGATGATATTCATTTGACGCTTCCCATTGAGTGTGTCTGCTAGCACAGTGCGAGCTTGAAAGGACCATATGCTCTCATTTTACATGCATGTGTGTGAGTGCATCTATCTAGGACACAAGGTCCTACAGGGGTGAGGGGCAATGGCCCGCCTAATATAAGACCGTTCTCACTTATCAAAAATCAATGTGGGCGGACTGCTTTGAGGGGGAAGGGGATGATGACCATCCTTCCAAACTGTTGCACTCTGACCGCCCCCCTCAAAGAGCAATGCATACATGACTTCCCCCATTATATCTTAAGCAGACATTACAGACGTACCTCAACAGTTGCAGCAGAAAACACAACGCCTCCTCCTTGCCCCCCTCAGCACTGAATAAATGTCTTTTTACTCACCAATAATGGGCTGAGTGGCAGTTTGCATACTACATATGGACACTAAAGAACTGACAGAGAGAAAAAAGGGACAGAGGATCAACAAATAGTGGTGAAAGTATTAGTGATAAAAGGTGTTTTCACACAACTTCTTCTGTTCATTTTCTTCATTTAGCTGAAGAGCCGATGTCTGTGTTCTCCACCACAAGTGTTTCCGGGTAATTTGTCTTCCAAAAACTGTGTTTGATTGAACTCTTCAGCACAGCATCAGAGTTTTGGAATTTAACACATACAGACAAAACATACACAAACATACAGTTAAAAAAAAAGTTTATATATTAAAGTAAATAAAATAATTCAGTAGAAAATAACAGAGAAATGTAAACACGTTTACAAAACAACCTGTAGATTTTAACGATTGAAGCTCATCACAAGCCAAAAGCTGAAGTGAAACATACACAAAACACCATGGTAACACGCATGACACTGAAATAAAGCAATACACATTAAAGAGTTGAAACCCTAATGTACATAACTGATAACAAAAAGTATTACAAAAAAATTATTGAAACAATACCATCACATGTGAGCTGTCACGCATGCAGAGGACTCTAGGAATGTCAGTTTACATTTTTGTTGTAAATTATAAGATGACTTGTTCATTTTCACTTCCATAAATTACGTTTAACAGTATTTTACTGTGATATTATATAAAATGTTAAGTTACATCTATTACAGTATTACATTTACAAGGAAAATTACCATTAACCAATGAATATGTTTTACTGTTTTAACTGCATTTTTATAATCTTTCACAATTAAAATGATTTTTTCTTTTTTTCTTTTACAGTGCATGTAAGCTCTTAATAGCTTTTAGCAATTTAATGTTTAATGGTCTCTTAATCTCCCCTTCACATTTTTAACAATGATGATTAAGCCATTAGTTATGTGGTCTGCATAACCATTTAAAGCAAATTCATAGCAATTACATCACATTATTAAGAGCCACGCTCTAAGACCACTAATCCAGTCACTTGAACTCATCTGATGGAAAATGGATGGAAATACACAGACAATCACTGATATACCCCAAACACCCAACCCTGTTAACCTGCCTTGTATTTTTTTTAAACAAGTAAAACAATTGCCAATCCAAATGTGTTAACTAAATTGAAATCATATTTGAATTGATTTCTTTATATGTGCATGTTGCATATTTAAATAGCAAATTTGAATATTTATCCTATGCAAACTTATTTTTTTCTCTTAATTCAGTGGGATCCACATCACGTACATAAATCTGATATTTACACACGCAAGTCTCATTATACAGACTGTTCTGTTTTGTAATAGCATAGATTACTTTTTTCAGGTCTAATGTAAACACAAAAAATAAGAAATCTAAGATCTTCCTAGAATGAAACAATAATTTAATCTTGCTCTGCTAATCTGAGAAGACAAGATCCCAGAGCATGCAAAATAACATTAGATCTACTGTAACGGAATTAGTTATTGTTCCTTATTATCAGAGTGTTTTTTCAAGCAGCACTGTAGGAAATTCCCTGAAAATCCTATTGAACACACATTTTAATTTCATTTTTGTAGCTTAATCGTGTAGAAAGCAGCGTAAATAATCCAATGGGATTAGGTCATGTTTTTTTTTTTTTTTTGTCTTTTCAAATACTTTCATTTTGGGCTTTTAAGAAACCATCTATCACTGTTGTAAAAGCATGAGCAAAGACTATTGACGCAAAAGCATTACACCCAAACTGTGCCACATACTGTATCTGAACAGAAACAGGCCTCCTTGTATGGTCACATTTAATCATACTGTATATATGTCATGCGTGGACTACATATATACAATAATTTGAGGATAAATTGAAGAAATTAGACCTTTTTCGTTGTCCAGATGTTCTTTTAATCCAACCGAAGATTTAAGAGATGTAATAGGAGTCATCGATTGACAATTATTCTAATATACTTATTGTGAATAAAATCCTGCTCTAAATCCTTCTTAATAATCCTTCTTATACAGCATCACGTGTACTACATGTATGTGAAAGAGTGTATGTAAAGAGAGGGAGTTGGGGGGGGGGGGTATTTTCTGATTAAGGCAAAGTATTATAGATGTATTTAAAAATGCTGAGAGATTTTTAACTAGAACCCATTCTGAAAGCAAGGTTTTAGCCACCATTACTTACATAAAAAAGGCTGATATAACCTTATATGAGATCATTTGAGCTCCTTTATTTATTAATTGCGAACTAAGAGTCAAACCAGGCTTGCAACATTCAACAATTACCTTCATTGCAACAAAATATCTCACAGAACAATAAAGTGAACTAGTTAATTAATTGTAACATGCTTATCAAATACCACACATCCATTTGTCCTTAGTAAAGGTAACAGCCCAGAGATTTCCCATGATGCTCTGCTGCAGGTTAAAACCTCATCCAGACTCTCATTTGTTATGGATGGCATTAGCCCGTTCAAATCCAATTCTCATCCACCAACATACTACCTTTTATAGAATGAATATAAAAGGATAAAGGAGCTAATGCCTTTTTTTGATTCATTATATAATGTTTTTCTGAGAGCAGACAAGGGAAATTATAATAATAATAATGGAATAATTTAAATAAATTTACTTTGGTTAATGTACTCTGCGTGGGCTGGCTAATCTGAGGGAAATGGTCCGTAAAACACAAAAACAGGGAGAATCCCAACTAAAAGCAAATCCTCTCTGACTCTTTCACCATCACTTTAGTTCATTTGGAGAAGACTGGAGCAAAAATAAATAAAAGTCAAATAAAATAATACACATTATCTGTTCTACTACCAAAAAGCCTAAACACAGAGATGTGTGTTAAGTTTAGCATGTGTTAATGCTGATGAAACCCACATGTAAATTAATATAATTAATATAACCAATATTAATAGACTTAATCAAGTCAGCTAACCTCTGCACATTATGTGCAATAGATCTTATAATGCAGCTCACACTAACTAACCAATAACTATAGGATCAAACAATAACAGTATTCTTATTTGCAATTGAGTTACAGTTTAATTTATGATTAAATATGAATTTGATAAATTGCAGCAAATCAGAAATTCTTTTGTTATGGGTTTTCCATAATGCATCAATATTTTACAGTTTGTTAAACCCTCCTGCAATTAAAAATGGTGGCAATATCCCTCATTTCTTTTGAGTCAGCATGTATAAACTGAACATACTGTATATGCACTTTAATAGCAATTTTAATGTTCTGATTATTAATTTATACATTTGTATGGAGCTGCTAAAATATCATTGTCTTATTACTTAAACTGTTAAATAGCAAAGCATCAGTGCATAACACTCATCTAAGGAAGAATCTGGTATTTATAAAACAGATTCAACGGACTGTCCACTTTAACATGTCTGCATTACAACAAGAAAGAAAATAATGTTTTGGTATTAGTAGGAGATATGATGCTATGTCCACACTTTAACATCTCAGTTCCTACCAATGTCATGCTTTACAACAAGAAAAAAAAAAACAATGCTTTGGTATTAGCAATAAAAATTATGAGGATTAGCTGTTCTTTGTTCTAAAATGAAAGGACAGTCAGTGATAAAGAGGATGATTACTCTCACTGTGTAAAATCCCCTTTGCATGCATCAGGAGCTGGCTGGCAAAAATCCGTGCTAAACAACAATCATATGATCTCAGCTTTAATCAGAAGTATAACAAAAAACTATTTCTGCTTCATCATTGTAAAGAGCCCTTAACATAAGCCTGTCGCTGTATTACAGTCTTTATTCAATATTAAAAAGTGACAGAAGAGGAGCTTTTACTGGAAAAGCTGTTCCAATCAGATTTCAGAGAAACAGCATTCAGAGCTTGTTAAAGACATTGTACAGTTCAGCTCACATTTACAGCACTGGAGCTCATTTTTCCCCAAATCTTTTGAAATCAATTTAACTGCCATTCAAAGTCAGTAAACAATAAATTATATCAAGCAGCTCAAGTAGTACTGAAGCCCTAAATCTTACAGCCCTCTCCCAAAGTCTTCATTCTTTTGTTCAGCTGGCTTTGCCACCCTGGTGATTGAGCTCCGAACAGGAACTGTTTAATATCCGGATAACCTGGTCATTTCATTGTTTTGTCCTAACAGGGCATTATTACAGTAATGAGAGCGAAATCAAATCACTTAATGCGTTATAGAGGGACAGGCTTTCAGAAAGCCTGCCAAATCACTTTTCACATTTGCTTTTAATTTAAGCAATCCAGTAGAAGACTCATTAGTGGGTGAGAAGATTAACTCATAGAGATGTCTGCCTCCTGATGTCTTTCCTTTGACAGTTTAATCCGTGTTAACTTGGAGTTCTGGCCTGCAATGAGATAAGCCGTAAAACTAAGTGATATTCCATCAATAAGATACTCTTTATCATCGTCATGAAATTATATTTAAATATTGCTGATATTTCTAATGAGCGCCACCATGATAGAATCTGCTGAAGTACAGCATTAGTCTATCAAATGATAATGCTTTCTACATGTTTAAATATCAAAAATAATTTCCATAGTGCTGTTATAATTAAGATTCAAGTATTCTTTTGAGCAAAATGGACATACATTATAGATCACTGGTGCGTTTTTGTACTTTAATTTATTAGAGCAAGATACAAGCACACATTCCAAGAAAAATGTTTCACAAAAGTAAGTTATCAATACATAGATATTTATACAATGCAGTACTTTTTGGTACTATTGTATAGCCTTCAAAAGTTTGGGGTCTGTAAGAAGTCTCTTGCTCACCAAAATAAAACAGTACTGTGTAATATTATACAATTTAAAATAACCATTCTATTTAAATATACCTTAAAATCTAATTTAATAATTTAAAACGTGATGGCCAATCTCTCGGCAGTCTTTTATCACTATTCTTTGATGAACAGAAAGTTTGATTAATAAAAAACAGCAATGTTATGATCAATTTAATGCACCCTTCCTAAAAACAAAACAAAGCTATAGTGTCTCAATACACCCAGTGTGATATCTCATTTTCTCCGGTTTTGAAGCCATATCTTCCATGGCCAATGTCATATTAGCAAAATTATAATCACAACAGAATGTCCTTCAAGAAAAAAAAAGAAAAATCATAAATTGCCTGATCACCATCTCTCTATCCTGGCAGCTGCAGAGGACGCCGGCTGCCTGTCATCGAGCATATGTGCAAAATTAGCCACAGAGTGTCTGTCTTACCCCAGGGAGGGAGACAGACGGGTCTCTAACGCTGCCATATCTGCATGCCCCACTGCATCCTCATGCCAACCCTGCAGACCGCACTACAGACATGCATCTGCACCAGTGTTATAACTAGTGCTGCCTCACTGGAAATATGAGGGGGAATCAGATTTATTCTCCAAACAGTCTTCTGATTCTTCTTTACTTAATATTTTGAGCTGTGGAAAAATGGCGTGGTGACACTGGATTAATTCTAAAAGTTTTGCCCATAGCCTGTTTTTTTTCCGTTTAACTCGATTTACAAGTTTTACATTAAATTAATTTAATTCTACTTCATGTAAACGCTGGTTGGCGGAATTCTACTGATGTTTTTGGGTTCATAACGTCCATTGTAGTGACAAATAAACATAAAGCACTATAAATAAACAACAGCTATTTCGGTCTGTTATTTGTGTTATGAATGAAGGCATGTTAATGGTCATAAAATACTTTTTTTTTTTTTTTGCAATTTTTAAGAGGCAAATAAAATTCCCCAGGGAAGCACATTCTTTATGATTAACTCTTTACGACTAAATTAAATACTCGATTACATATTTTAACTGACTGAAATATTTGTTATTCATTGAAAAAACATCTTATTATATATATATATATATATATATATATATATATATATATATATATATATATATATATATATATATATATATATATATATATATATATATATATATATAGGTCTATGATCAAGCAATATATATATTTATATATGATCAAGCTTAATAATAGACCTATACATAGTCTACATATATAATCAGATTTTAGTTTTTCATTCCATTTTCAGTAATCATTTCCAATGATTAAGACCCCAATGGGTATAGAGCGATATTTCCTAATTGTCATCTTTTCTCCCAATTTAATATATCATTCTTTTCTGCAGAGTTCTTATGCCCTTAATTTTGCTATTATTTAACTGTTGTTTATATGTGACCACACAAGTTTTTAACCCTTTATTATTCAAATTAGTAAAAAAAAATACAAATAAATAAATAAATGTAGTTTGAGGTGTAAAGAATAAGCAGCGTCTTCACTTAACGTTGTGGTTGCTTGCCACAAATGAACTTCTGATCTCAAATGAGAGGACAGGATAATTCATTTGTCATCTATTGTGAATCAATGTTTGCATTTTTTAAAACCGATTTTCTTCTTATTTTCCTTTTCCTTCTTTTTGTCAATCTGTTCTTAGCCTCATTTGGCATAATCCTGCTGCGGAGGGTGGGGTGGCTGCAGAGGGTGAGTAGATGGTGGTTGGTGGTAAAGCAGGGTGAGAGGGACACTGAGGACCATGCGGGACGGGCACTCTCCCGTGCTTATGGTGGATTATGGGTAATGGCACTTAACTGAGAAAATGAGCTTGAATGTATAGTATACCCTCATACATATGGGTTGTGGTTGGTTTAAATGCCAGAATTCACTTGCAACTCACCTATTTCTTTCTCTTTTTTTGTGTATTTTACATAAAATGGTCAGATGTTAGTTTAATACCATATTTACTATTAGATTTATTTTTTATTTAAAACCGTCATCACTCCAAGCCTCTTCCTTTCCTATTCATTGTTCATTTCCATATAATATATCCATTGTTTCTCATATATTTGTTCTTAAAAGGCACCTTAAGTGAATTTTGAGGCTCTAGAACCTTAATCCAAAGGCAATATCTTGTCATTCTTGAAGAAAAGATGCTTTTATATCTTTTTAAATATAGTCTTTGGGGCTTACAGTATGAGGATGAGACGGATGGGATGGCCTTGGGGAAATGGAAGCCTGCACTCATGGAGCTCCACTTCTGCATCCCTGCGACAGATTGGAGCCAGATTGGGAGACGTTCTGACACTTGCAAGGCTGTCCCACTCCTCAAGGTTAGTTATTGAATGTTAGCACATGACATCTGCCACTCAGCACCAAACGCCACAGGGCTTAGGGCACTCCATCAAGCGCCATGTTTCCCTAATTAATGGAGTTAATGTGTATTTTTTTAATTCCCTAAGATTTATTGTATCTTGCAATCCACTGACAGGTCATTTTATATAGTTATTTAGAAAATATATGATCTTTTTATGCAAATATCAATGTGAAAATGTATTTCTTAATTCCTCCACATGATTGTGACCTGACGGTTAAAGACAATTTTCTTTCTGCCAATAACTATAATCATTGTTGTGAAAAAAAAAATACTTTGAAATATAGGTTGGTAATCCATGTGCAAGATTGCTCTTTCCTTTCCCCTCCACTCAGATATGAACCATATGCCTCATAACATATGTGATTATTTTTAAGATGGACATAAAAAAAGACAATAGTCTCTCTACTTTTAATAATCCCTTTGTCCGATTTAATATCGCAACTATTATTCAAATCAAAGGCAGATTTTGTTTTCATTGTTCTTTTATAATACTCTTATGATTTCTCCCTATCACTTTCAGAAAAGTCCTCTGCCAGTTAAAGCTAAACCCCTCCTCTCCTTCCAGTGAGGACAGGGGGTGCGTTGGGTCGAATTAAATTCAGTGTTTCCAAATTTCTAATATGCCGAAAGTGTACACGTGTTATTTCAATCTACATCTGTTTCTGCATCTTTAGTTCATCTGATCTTGTGTTGCAAAATTTAAAGCCACACCAAAACCTTGTTCGCTTCCAGTTTGTGCCTCTAAAATATGAGGTTACTGTGACCCATGAGAAGCCAACAGGATTATTTCATTTGAAAAATGCAGCTGGCACCACTAAGGTCATGGATTTGATTTCCAGGGAGCATAAACTGGTAAAATATGTATTTACTTTCCATAAATACAGTGTTCAGAGGTTTGAGTTTCATAAGGTTTTCAAAGTTTTTGAACAAAGAAATGCAAAGAAATAGATTTTTTTCATCAAAAAAAGTATAAATAAATAAATAAATAAAATAAAAATTGTAAAACATAAATATTGTGAAATAGCATTTTAATGTAAATTAATTGTTTTCATTTTTCATCACTTATTCATGTGATGGCAAAGCTGAATTTTCAGCAACATAATTCCAGTCTTCAGTGTGGCATGATCCTTCAGAAATCATTCTAATATGCTGATCTGGTGCTTAAGAAACATTTCTTATTATTACCAATTGAAAAAATATATATTTTTATGGAAAGCGTGATATGCAGTTTTTTCAGGATACTCTGATAAAGTTCAAAATAACAGCACTTACTTGAAATAAAAATCTTTTGTAACATTATTTAGAAATTTTTTTACGGACACATTTGAACAATATAATCTGTCCTTGCTGAATAAAAGACTGAAATTATTGAATCTTTTATTAAACAAACCTTATTATTGTTAGTGATAGCCCTTTTCCTCACTGACACAAATGCACAGTAATAATTTGCCCAAGTCGTTAAAAATACTAGTAGTTTGCAGAATTCCACAATTGAATAGTCAGAATCAAGTATTCCGGAGCACTTAAAATAAAGTGATATCGAGACCAGATAGCTGGGACTTTTTATTGCCTCTTTTAGGTAAAGAGTGCATTGGCTCTTTTTCTCCATGGCACAGCACAGTGACGGTTGGTTGTCTGGACAGAACAATGTGCCACTGATCACGGCGTCTTAATGAGGCCCCATCTTTTAATTGACCTGATTCCTTCTAATTAGCACACTTTAAGGAAGTGGGGAGAAAAGGAGAAAGAAAGAGAGAGCAAGAAAGGAGTGAGGGGGAAAGGAAAGGAGTGGGAGGGAGAAAGAATAAGAGAGTGATCACTGTCTAATAGGTTAAATGAGTCAGACAGGCCTGTAATGGCGTGTGAATAGTGTCTTTGTTAGCTAAGCTAACTGAACAAGACACACAAAGGTCATTAGTGGACATGCTTACTCATTACACAAACCCAGCACTCAGCTGGTGGTTAGGGCCTTCGTGCTTCCCACTGTTAACCTTTATCTTTTCCCCTCTTGCTTATCCTCCCCCAATAGCTCTTTTTTTTCCCAGAAATTATGAGTCAAGTGTCTGGTAACTAGTAACCAGCGTTGGAGTGTAACTAGCTGATGGCACTGATGTAACTAAACTACATTTATTTTATCTTTTATTGCATGAAACAAGCTACTTTCTTTTATTGCATGTGTGGTTTACAGTCAATCATCTGATAGTTATGTGTATATCATTCAAATTTTTGGCATCAATATTTTTTTTACAAAAATAAATACTTTTATTAATCAAGGATGCATTTAATTGTTCAAAAGTAACAATAAAGACATTATAGTGTTAGTACAAATAAATGACTTTCTATTCATCAGAAAATCCTGAAAAAAGGACAATTTCCACAATTTTTTTTGAATAAATAAATAACGCAATTGCTTTGAACATTGATAATAAGAAATGTTTCTTGAGCACCAAATTAGCATATTAGAATGATTTCTGAAGGATCATGTGACACTGTAGACTGGAGTAATGACTGCTTTAAATGGCATTTTAAATATATAAAAATAGAAATCAGTTATTTTAAAGTAATAATATTTAACAATAGCGCTGTGTTTACTGTATATTTTATTATTGAATAAATGCATGTTTGCTGAGCATAAGATCTGTCAAAAACATTAAAAAATCTTTCTGACCCCAGACAATACAGGCAGTAAAATACAGACTGTTGTGTCAAAATTATTTGGTTAATATGAATATTAGCAGAAAGAAACTTTCCATTATTGAATGTGTGCATTAATTATATAGGGGTCACAAAGCTTTGTGTGACCCAAGCTGTGCAGTTTTAGTGAAAGTGTTGAAGGTGGGACACTTGGACCAGAGGATTAGGACAAAATGTATTCCTTGAAAAACCTGTGAGTCTGACTTGTTTTCATATGTTGCAATATATTGATAATAGTATATATTTACAGAATTCTTGTATGTTGTAAATATGAAACATTTTGTATACACAATGAAAGGGTCCAATGTTGTTAGGCTTCTTTAAAATATATTCTTTTTAGGAAACGACACGAGGGTATTTAAGCAATGAGTGTATTTTCTTGAACTAACTTTTTACATTTCAAAACTAGCATCTTGCAAAAATCTAGCTTTTTTCGGATGGCACGTGGCTTCTTTGCATATAAACGCAAAGAAAGGCTAATAGAGGTTTAACAATATTTATAAAATGCCTTTGACCCTGTGCATCCCCTGTAATCTTTAATCCTAAACTGTTACGCATAACGGCAAGTGCAGTTACATTGTTTACACTTTTGACAGATTTGTAACATGTATTGCGTGCTGCATGGCGTGGCCTCACTTCAGACGTGAGATTACCACAAGACTATAAAGCTCTAAGAAGACCAAAAAACCCCAGACTTACAGACATCAGAGATCATTAGTGGTCTTGACTAATTTACAAAACTTTAATCCCACGACTACCCATTGTTTACATCACTGAATTAGGTTAATCTACAAGGAGGACTATTTGCATAAATGTGCATTTTTGAATAATTAGTGGGCCAGAGGCGGTGAATGGGGTGTGATTGGAGGGGGTGACGCGTGGCCAGACTATTGTTGCCCCCTTATCTAGCATAAACAATGGACCAGCTAAACAATTAAAAACAAACTCAGTTGGGTCTGGTGTTTATAGGGCATTGCTGAAGATGACCCAGGACATAATCACTGTCTGGATACAGAATTATAGCAATTACTGCTATCATTTACAGTGTGCCACGTAAACACTCAAGATTCAAATTATGAAACAATTCCTTTCCCATCTGCCAAATTGCCTTGTCTTGAAACAATTAAAGCTTTTGTTGATTCTGTTGAAGGATATAATAAATTGAATTTGAAATCATTTTAAACTGTCAACTGTCAATAATACAACTTCTGTCAACATTTATTCACCCTCATGTTGTTAAAAACACTTAAGGATTTTTCCTGCTGTGGAATATAAAAATAAGTTATTTTTAAGAATATTTTGATTTAATTTTTGATGGTAACCAAACAGTTTCTGCTCCCATTGATGTCCTTTTTTTGTCCATATAATGGAAGTCAATGGGAACCAAATGTTTGGTTATCAACATTCTTAAAAGTATAGTTGTACAAGTCAATCAGGTTTCGAACAAAATGAGGGTGAGTAAATGATGACAGAATTTTAGTTTTTGGTGAACTATACCATTTAGTTTAGTTTATTCACCCTCATGTTGTTCCAAAACTGTATATATATCTTTCTTCTGTGGAAGACAAAGTAAAAAGACACTCAAAGGTCTATGACCCTTGGTAACACTTTAGTTTAGGGACAATTCTCACTATTAACTAGTTGTTTATTAGCATGCATACAACTAACAGATTGGCTGTTTATTAGTACTCATAAACCACTTATTAATGCTTTATTCTGCATAATCATATTTTAGATCCCTCAGTCCTATACATAAACTTACATAAATGGCTACCTCACTAACTATTAATAAGCAGACAATTATGATTTTAAAGAGGCAAAAGCTGTAGTTAATAGTAAGAATTAGTCCCCAAACTGAAGTGTGACCAAACTATTAATTTAATAAACCCATAAAGTCTGCAACATTTTCTAAAACTAGCTGCATTCTAGTCGCATGGTCCCAGCATGGGAGCACACAAATCCATTTTAAAGCAGCAGTTTAGCTTAGTGTCTTCCCAAGGGAAAAATTCACATAATATAAGTGATTCATAGCTCTAACTGACTGGCCAATTTCTCTTTGGTTTTGAGTGTAACTGATCAGATGACCTCTGATATCCCTTCTGTGTCTGTGTGTGAATATGAGTGTGTATGCAGAAGGTTTTTAATTAACCCGGCTCTCTTGGTCCCAGGTGGGCTCTTCCACGCTTTTGTACTTATTCCCCAGAGAGAGAGAAAACCGCGTCCTAACGCCTCACACGCTCTCTGTAGCACACGTCCTCGCACAATGCATCTATTTGAGCGTGTCAGTGGGTGTGTGCTAGTTTTTTGCCTTTATTGCCCTCAGTGGTTGGTAACAGGTTCTAAAGATGTTTGTCATAGCAAGAAACACATTTAATACTGATTAAAGTCAGTAGTGTTTAGGGTTGTTTAAATGTATTCTTTTGTATTCCACAGGAGAAAGAAAGTCACATAGTTTTGAAACAACTTGCTCAATTTTGGTAAACCTTTACAAATTTGTTTACTGTTATTGATTATATGTGAAACAAAATGGATACTTTTTAAAAGAGCATAACCAATTCATTACAGCACATTTGAACCTTGCAGGGTTTTGTGGCTTATAACACTGGACTTTTTTCAACCAGAAAACTAGAAAGATCCAGTGAAAATGAACATCAGGCACAGACAAGCAATTATTAGAGTGAATGTAAGGATAGTGAAGCAAAAAAGACAAACCAATTTCAAAAACAGTGAAAATGAATTACTAAATCTCATAGATTTGTGCATCGACAGATAAGCTGCCAGCGGAGCTAAGAATGCAAAAACCTAATCTCAACATAAATTATTTACCACTCGAGGATGAATACTTCTCTGGTGTGATTACATTTCATGGCATTAATGTGGCATACGTTCCAAAAAAACGATCAGCAGCTTACAAAATATTACCCCATCAAAACGCAAATCGTTGCCTTTGGTAAGTTTGAAATGTTGTGCACAAATGCTGTTAAGCCTGTTCTCCTCTAATACAGCAAAATGATTATCTGGCTGGTCTCCCTTTGCATGTTTGAAAGCAGCCGAATGGACATCTGCATCGGTTTTCATTATTATTATTATTATATAAAAGATTATATAGGGTTGGGATGAGGGCATTTCATTTTGCTTACAATTAATATACGCTTTATTTTGTCCTGGCTTGGGACAAATAGGATGCTGGGTTACAGCTTGTTTGTTTGTTGTTTCTGGATGAAGCTTATGTGCAGCTGACCTTGACGGTGCAGCTTTCTTCTGCCTGAATTTCTTAGACTACCAAGTGATCCTCACAGCGTATTCGTGGGACATTAAACAAGTTGTCTAAAGGGATCATCCAGTGTTGTTGAAAAGCAGTGAGGGCCAGAGTGATGGGAAGTTGTTGCACACTGACAATTGGTCAGATGGAGTTTAAGTAGCGTTGTGTGATGTTCTTGTTGATTACAAATCAGCTGCGATCTTGATAGACTGGGTAAAACATCTGGAGATCTAAGGGCCCAGATGTTTGCACAACAAACACATAAAACCTCTGACCCTTGAGCACAGACAAACACGGCTACCCAAGAATCGAGGATTTGGATTTAGATTTGAACATCTGCCCACTGTTGTAAAGTGACAAAAAGCATCCTTGACATTATTAGGTTTTTGGGAAATCTTGTTCTAAAAGCCTAAAAATCTAAAGGAACATTTAAAGGTCCTGTGGTCCTTATTCTGGCTTACACTGGAAAAAAAATTACTTAGAGGTTGCTAGTAAATTTCACAAATAATAAAAAAAATGCAAAAACCACATTAAATATTTTTTGCAGTGCATGCCAAACATTTGTCCTTGTGGGGGAAACAATTTATTTATTTTTTACCTCATTTAACTTCAAAAATCTATTTCCCCCAATCATATTAAATGTAAAATCTGTATGAAATCCCATTGCGTATAGCCATTCTGCTGGCAGCTAGTTCTTAGGTGGGTGGGTGATGAGAGCACGAGCGGGGCTTCTGCTATTCCCAGTGGCGGGATCCTGCTCAGAATTAGGGCACGTGGCATGTCTATTAGTCAAACAACCGCCGTGTGCCGCGCGCCACGGCCAGAGAAAATTAGAGCAAAGAGCGATTTTTTGATGTTACGCTCTTTAAGAGATTAATAATCTTGGCGGTGGAGAATCGGCTGGAAATCTTCTCTGGAAAATAATGAGCGGAGAAACATTTACTGATTAGTTTAATCCAGGATTATCCTATCTGATGACACCATGAAACCCAGCCTTGTAATCTGGCCCTTAAAATAACATAATTTATTTCCTCGCTTTACCACAAGCGCAGTTTAAGTGTGTGGTTCGCTTCAGTTACTTAGCGCTGATTTCTATTGAAGGATTTGTTTTATTTGTCTGTTTCCGTTGAAATGTGTGTGATAGGTACGGACTGCCTAAAAAAAAAAAACTGGTCCAGAAATCAACGGTCAGGTTCTTTGTTTATTCTTAAAGATGCGTTACTGAAATGGTTTCAGAATTATTTAACAGTAATTTATTTTAATATTTATTTATTTGTTATTATAATTTTTATTTTATTTTATTGAGTATTAAACTCCAACCCGTTGACCAGTATAGGCCTACTAATAGGCCTATAATGAATCAACCTATAGTTTACAGGCTAAATAATATGCTAGACAAAAAAACAACAAAAAACAATAATAGTTAAGGTCTTGCGTTTAAAGGAGAAAATAGATTCAGGAAACAGTGTTTAACAAAATGCAATTATGTGGAATAATGTCTGAATGACTGAATACGACTATTTTGGAATTTAATTGATTTCAGAAATAATAAAATTAAATCACATTTGTTCATTATGTGTTCCTAATTTGCTACGTTCTTATACAATAATTACAAGACAATACAAACAAAATAGTGTTGTTACTGCTGCTGCAATAATAATAATAATTATTATTATTATAACCTATTATTATCAGCCTATTAAAATATAGGGAATAATATTGAGAAGAATTAAGATATAACGTGAAGAAAATAAACGTGATGGCCAAATTATTCTTCAGCGTGATTACTAATGATCTCTGTCCCTCGTTTTTCTCCTGTATGATCATATTTAATTTTAGTTAACGTTATTTTACATTAGGCTACAGTTATGAGGATTATGTTGAGCAGCTCTCTTAACTGCCAGTTAGAAAGCTGGAGGTTTTCCTGGTGGAAACGGGCCCTAAAAGCAGATTTTAGAGTCGAGCTTTTTATATGACAGATTAATGTTGTAAACGAATTTAATGGACTTCATTTAATTATCTCGTGTAAGACGATTTCTAAAATTGCTTCTTTTTTATCGAAACAGACTGGCTGAGATGTGGCCTCTGCCACTGTACATCCTGTCGACCTGACAGCAAGCATTACCGTAACTTTGACCTCATTTTTCAAAATCTTTTACGATCTAAAAGCTTCATTTCCCCTCATTCAATGCTGACGTAATAATTCAATGGACAAAATAAAGCATATTCTCTGTGATCACGTCAAGACAACTAAGTTTTAATTCCAATATATCCCGGGAAATTTGGTGGAAGGTGGGAATATGTTACTAGATCTAAGGAGACTCTCAAACACTGGTTTGATGGAGTGAAAATGTGCTTGAGGACACGTGTCAATCATGTTGCGAATATTAAAAACATAAATGCATTTTATTCATTGTCAAAAGTTGATTAGCTGTTGTCTGGTCTTGAATAATTAAATGCAAGATCGAATAGCCTACGTTATTGGTTTACATTTCTCAATGTTAAAACAACATTTTTAGTTGAAATATAACCTACTAAAACACTCTAATTAAGTAAAAATTGAGTAATAAGTTGATAGATGATACATTATAGTTTATTATTATTAGATTATATTTTTTATTATAAGAATTATAAGTCTTATATAGCCTACATGTAAAATAATAAATACAAATGCAGGCAATGTTATCATAGATATAATAATTATTAATATTAATATAATTATTAACCTAGCCTACATAAATTCAATATCTTTAATGTTGCCGTTCTCCTTGTTTTGCATTCTAAAAATAACTGGATCGTAATGTATAATTTATAAGTAAATAATTTAAAGGAAATAGGATTTTTTTATTATATATTATATAGCCCTATATATATATATATATATATATATATATATATATATATATATATATATATATATATATATATATATATATATATATATATATATATATATATATAATTTTTTTTTTACAAGCAAACTAGGCTAGTCCGATGCAAGCTTGGCAACTTTTAAAACATTTTTTTTTACTGATTTAAATGAATAGTTATGGTTATATTTAGAGGAGAAACTACGTTTTTATTTTTTTTATTACAGAGAATATAATTTTCTGTTTGAGTTTTGGCTAATTATTATAGCAAGTAATTCAGACATTATTTAGCATTAGATTACGGCTAACGAATGATATGAAATAATCACGAAAGACTAGATAGCAGGTCACTAAAATTTTTAATATTGATATCTGTATGGTTTCTCATTACTATAATTAATTAATTTAGAGTATATTCAGACTCCAAATGAAATCTTCCGCTTTAAACATTTTCAGTAACCCACAACTCGTCGCGTTACAGTCTGCGCATATGAGTGAAATCTTCCATCTAAAGGGAAAAAAAATCTACTTAGGACCAATTCAAATAGAAAATCCTTATCGGATTAAAGGGAAAATTGGTGGCAATTAATCCTTTGTGATTGAAAAAGGGAAACGCCTCCTCAAGGTTGACATCTGAAGTTGATTCTGATTGGACAGTGCTGGATTGGACAGACGAATAAATGGTCCCGCCAGAGCGCGTAACTATCCCACCGGCACGACCTCCTCAGAGAGAAAGTGAATTAAACAAACTGCCATCATGACGGGAAGAGAAGAGGCTATAGACGAAAAACCTAAGGTTAAACTGTATCCCTCATTCGGAATCGATAAAGCACGTCTAAATGGATCTGGATTTAGGTCCAAAGGGTTCGCGATCACAGACCTGCTCGGTCTGGAGTCGGACCTCCAGCCGCATCAGTCCGGTTCTGGCGCAGGGGCCAATGGAGAGGGGCAGAGCGCGGCGCTCGGAGGATTTGCCTTCCCGGGAGGGTCTTTGCCTATCGGCTTGGGTTTTCTTTGCAGTTTGGCGGCTCAACAACCCCCCGGGGCCCCGTGTTTTCTCCCGAGCCACATCCCGCTCCTGCAGCCACGGACAGAGAGCCACTTCATGCAGAATCTAGAACAGCAACGGGACGCCTATTCCGGTACGAATGGCTTTATTTGATCAATGAATGGCTGGAAGAGCTGTTCACAGAAGTTGGTGCTGAAACTGATCCTGAAATCGGCGTTTCTGTTTGCAATGGAAACTTTTTGATTAATAGATAATTTAGTGATTTTATTCACTGATTGGATAAAATAATAATAGTATAATAGGCTACTCTTATAGATAGTAGTATAAAAATTATTATGGTATAAAAATACGCTTTAGATTAAGTTGTATTATATTTGGACTTGAATAAAACCAGTTAACATAAAGAACATTTATGTTACTTAAAAGTGTACTTTTTTAGTAATTTTTTGTTATTTTAATTTTTTTATATATTTGTTTTTATTAATTTGCATTGTGTTCCCTTGACCCAATTTTATGAATTCTATGTTAATCTCTCAAGGATTTTAATTTATATAAAAATTATTTTTATTTAATTTATTTATTTGTTTTTTCATTACAGATGATGATTGTCTTTCCGGGGATCGCAATGATGGGAAAAACTCAGGGAACTCACAAAAGAGGAAAAAGCGAAGGCACAGGTATATACTGCAATTAAATGTTACGTTAAACGTTTTGATCTGTAAGGATTTAGTGATTTGTTTTATCAACCATACATCTCATTTCGGTTTTCAGGACGGTCTTTACCTCACATCAACTTGAGGAACTGGAGAAAGCCTTCCATGAAGCACACTATCCAGATGTTTACGCAAGAGAAATGCTGGCCATGAAGACAGAGCTGCCAGAGGACAGAATACAGGTTGGATGATTTTCAGTTTTTCCCTCTCTTTTTCTTTCCTGGTCTTTCTTTCTTTCCAGTAGCTAATGCCCAGGTTTGTTTTTGTCCAGGTATGGTTTCAGAACCGCCGTGCTAAGTGGAGGAAAAGGGAGAAGTGCTGGGGCCGCAGCAGCGTCATGGCAGAATATGGGCTGTATGGTGCCATGGTCCGTCACTCCATTCCACTTCCAGAATCCATCATCAACTCGGCCAAGAATGGCATGATGGGCTCCTGTGCTCCCTGGCTTCTAGGTGAGCCAGCAGGTGGTTTTTCTATTTAGTACTCAAAGACTCAAATATGTATTTAATCACTTGAATACATAGCTGAGGTGTCTTGTGAATGTCTGTCTGCGTTTCCCATATTTTACACTTAAAAGTATAGACTTAAATGCACAAAAATTGGGCTGTTTTGTAATCCAGCTATAAATATTCAGCAGTTTAAGGTCAATTTTTAATTACATCTGCCTTTTATTCTTTCAGGAATGCATAAAAAGTCTCTGGAAATTGGAAAAAATCCTCCTGGCACACCTGAATCAACACACTCTGATTCGTATTCGGAGGAACACAAGGTGAAAGACAGCGACACGACTTGGTCGAGTGGAGCCAACGGAGCAGACGACTCAGAAGACATGGCAATAGATTTGTCCAGCACTTCAAAACAAGAGAGTAAAAGCACTTTGAAAAGATCACCATCTCACACAGAAGACAGCAGTGATTCTGAGACTGAGAGTTAAATGTGCAAATGAATGTGGACAATTTTAAAGAGCACATACAGTATAAAGGACTATCGGCTTATACAGTATCTCACCTTTTGACAATGGTTTTGTTTTTCAGCTTTCCTGTGGATTTTTTGTAGTGGTTTATCAAATATTTGAATACTAGATATTCTGAATAATTTATCTTTCATGTGTAAAAATGATTAATGTAAAAAGTGTTAAATAATGTTTTATGTTATGTTTATGGGAATGATCCATAAGTCTGATTCACAATAAGTTACCCTATTTTCTTTTTCTCGGTCAAAAATAATATGCAGGGTGACGACTTGTTCACCACTATTGTGAATGTCATAATTTTTCCCAGTTCTAATACGGTATGTCTGGGGATCAAAAAAGTCTCCAGAAAGGATTCTAAAGCACTTTACCTACTGTGATGATGAATGTTTTGCATCGATCAGTTTCATCAACAGAGCAATATAATACAAGCAAAAATAAAACCAACATCATGACAAAAAATTAAATAAAATAAACCATATTTTATGCTTTTGATTCCTGCATTCTGTTTCTTTGTTTCAGCACTCCATATTGAAAAAATATGTTATTGGAAATGAACTTGACTTGTCACACAGAAGGAAGAAGTTTAAAAAGATTAAGTCTTCTTACTTTCAAAGACATGAGAACAGTAAGCAGATGTCTTCCAGTAAAGATACCGCTGACCTGTTAGATGGTCTGTTAACACTTCTACCATCTGGAAAAAAGGTGTATTTAAGCCAAACAACAACAAGGTTAAGCAGTTTGTTTCCCAGAAACTGTCACACTATTCAACAGCCCAATCATCTTTAATTCATGTCAGCCTGCTTTTATAATCCATGCCCAGATATTCTTATTTAAACATTCTCAACACCGGGTTCTGCAGATATGCACCATTGCAAGAACATCACATGCAGATCTACAAAAACATTCTATTCTAGACAGTCATTGCTTAGATCTCCATGTTTAAAGTCACATGGTCAAAGGAAACCGACAAACACAGTGTTTTGTTATATTACTATTTTGTTTATCACTATAAATTAAAAAATCACTTCATTATCCAGTTGTCCACAGCAAATGCTTAACTCTAACATCATAGCATAATCATAATAAATCACATTTTTAAGAGCAACCATTTACAATTCTGCAAATCTATACAAACACAAATAATTGCATACTAACAAAACTAAATATTATTATTATGATTATTTTATATTTTGGCATTAACATGCATTAGCATGTTATAAAAGTATCCACCTTACTTAGCAACGAGGAAATTAGTTATTTTTCTATGAATGTGCGAGACTTCCGATTCAATATAGTTGCATAAATAACTGGAGGAAAAAGTAAAAGAAAGACAAACAAACAAAAACCCCAAAATGGTCTGTACTACAAACCAATGTGTTTATGATTATGATGATACATTTAATTAATATAATAATAAATGGGCAATATAAAACAGCTTAATGTATTTGTACATAGATTTGATTGATATTGATAATTGTTTTTTTACAGTGAAAAATACGTTTACATGAAATTTACTGTAATTTGTTAATGGGTATGCTATATAAACAATTTGATAGTATATATATATATATATATATATATATATATATATATATATATATATATATATATATATATATATATATATATATATATATATATAAGGTAATCTCAATAATATGACATTAGGAAAAGCAATTGTTTTGTTAGGGGTTTAAAGAGAATAATAGAAAAACAGATTAGCAGAAGAGAGGGGCATGAAAACAGAGATTAAAAACACTTCAGTCTGAGACAAGCTCAGGACTACAGGAATTAAATTATTAAAATATTATCAATCACTGCTGATCCCAATAATCTTTCGTGCCAACTGCCCTTAGCAAAATAACAATTATAGATGATGGGTCCTTTTTAAACTAATATGCCCAGGGTTAGACAAAAAGATTATCCTGTTGAAAATGGCCATTAATGAAAAACAAAATTGAATAACCTGATTTTAGGGCATACCAAAGAAGAGTTACATAAACATCTGTAAGCACAGGGTGTGACTTAGTGCAACATCTGATAGATCGCTGAATGGCGCAGTTGACCAATCAGAGTCAAGTATTCCAGAAAGCCGCATAATAAATGACTAATTACATCCGTTTCAGCATTCCAAGATATCTATAGAAAACCAAATAAAAAAAAATAATAATAAAAAATAATAATAAAAATCCCATATCAGTATCTGTTCTGGTTATAGGCTTAACCCCACACAAGAGATTTTCTGATGCTTCGGGGCCAAGCACCAGTTGTAAAAATTAGCCCTGTTTGTTGTACTTTCCGTGTGTGTGAGATGGAGAGAGGGATTGGCAGAGACCCAAAGCTGAGATGTTTTTGATAATGATGAAGAGAAAATATTATGTCCACTGCTAATTTGTAAGTAGCTTAGCGGTGCAGAGAGCTCCAAACATGCAGATGTGCAATTGGCACACAGCAGTCGTTTGGCAAGCCCTGTGGAATCACTAAACAAAGCTGATTTGGTTCAGCGTTTCACTGGTGAAGTTGACATGATGAAGCTAGATCAGTTGGCATTTTAATGCATAACTAAAGCTCCTGCTCTAAACATGTTCTAATTGTCGTGGCTGAACTTTCTCTAATTTCAGACACAAATCACCTACTCACCTCAACAACAAATAGGCTACACTCTATAGTGATTTTTTTTTTTTTTTTTTGTATTTGCGATCAATGGGGTGACATATAATAGCCTATATATAACTTACTGTATATTTTTTGGTGTCCTGAATCTAAAGGAAATAAAATACACAATGTCCATAAATAGATCTACAATGCAATAACAGGTGAACATGTTCTGATCGTGGAGTGCTTCCATCTAGCGGCCATATGAAAGAAGGCTGCAAGCTGCATAAATCAAATAAATCAGACCTAAACCCTTTTCATATTCTAAGAATGTGCGTATAATATATAATGTATTAAATACAATTTACAATAAAATTGTAAATTATATTATATAATAATATATAAACATAACATGTAAAAACAATAACATTATTTTCATATATACTGTAATTACAAACAACATATTACATATATATATAAAAAAGAAATTTGCTACTGAACTTGAATATAATATAATATAATATAATATAATATAATATAATATAATATAATATAATATAATATAATATAATATAATATAATATGAATAATTTAACACAAACAAGGGTGTTTAAATTATCCTGACTCTCCTATATAACTGTGTATACAATATAACATTTGAAAAATATAAATATAATAAAAAAATATGGAACAATTATCCTGTATGAATTATATGTCACATAAAAGTATCTCTGAACAGGCGTGATATGAAAGATATGGACACAGAACCACAAACAAGCAGATTATTTTCAGCAAGTAAACATGTAACTCACACACTACAGTGAATGGAGCCAACTGCAGATGATGCAGGCAGTAATTCTGTCTGATATTCTGTTATTGGGATTAGCTCTAATTTGCGATTAGCACACAGAAAATCTGCATCCTGCATCAAAAATGAATTACAGTAATCCTTTGCCACCCATCCACTAAACACTCTGCCCTTCCAGCCCCCTTCCCTTCCTGCTTAGTACATTTGGAGCTATATTTACAGTACATGTATATTTACATTCATTCAGGTGCTTTTAATCACATCATTGAGTCTGTTTGGTTTGGCTTAGCTACCAAATCAGACATCAAGAGACTAGACGGTCAGGACTGCTGAGAGGATTATTGGTGCCCCCCTGCACAACCTCCAAGACCTTTACACCTCCAGAGTGAGGAAAAGGGATGGTAAAATCACTTCCTCTTTGAACTGTTCCTTCTGGCCGCCACTACAATGCACTGAACACCAAAACAGCCAGACACAAGAACAGTTTTTTTCCCCCATATCTGAACAACGCATAACACACCAGTGGACTGTAAATAACTCATCAAAATATATCTGTAAATAGCACGTACACATTCACATGTATGTCTGCACTATGTTTGTACTTTCTGTACTGGAAGCTACTTACACCAAGACAAAATCTGTGTGTGTGTAAACACGCTTGGCAATAATGGTCTTTCTGATTCTGATTCATAATGTATTCATTTATCATTCCATAGGAACATACATACACACACTTAGTGATTTATGGTTACTTCTTATTAGTTGCCAGGACTCTAGTTTCTAATTACCTTATTCCTTTAAGATAAGGGTATGTTCACCTGAATTTCTTAATGAACAGAAGTGTATGTCTCAGTTTGTTTTCTGTTTAGAAGAGCCTGAAACCATTTAACTTTTTTTTTCTTATCCAGTCACATTGCAGTTCTGGCAATATCTTTACAGATGGCTAAATATTGATATTGATATTCTGTCACTACATTTATTTCAGGTTTTGGTTAATGCAGATGGCCTTTCAAAAAAGATGTCATTGATGTTAAACATTATTATTACAATGGGTACGTTTCACACACATAAAAGAAAGTGACTGTACAACATCTTTAAATTGTTTTTAAAATAAATGCAAAAATTACTTAGAATCCTTAAAATTCTTATCCAAAGATAATAAACCCCTTGGTGAATTGTACAAAACCATATATGAGCTTCTTTCCTTTTAATACTGGTGAGCTTTTGTACCTAGGCTGCCTTTATTTCTTTTATTTTCTTCCGGCAACCCCTTGAAATCTATCTATCTATCTATCTATCTATCTATCTATCTATCTATCTATCTATCTATCTATCTATCTATCTATCTATCTATCTATCTATCTATCTATCTATCTATAGATAGATAGATAGATAGATAGATAGATAGATAGATAGATAGATAGATAGATAGATAGATAGATAGATACTTAGATACATAGATAGATACACAGATAAATATATAGATAAATAGATAGATGTATATGTCTGTTTATGCAATTATGATAAATTTGGGAATATTTTAAAATGCATATATTATTCCCCACTTGAGTTAACTGATATCGTGCAATAAAAAAGAATTGTCTGTGTGTAATGTCATACAAAAAAACCCTACAATTTATGAATTGTTACTTAAAGTCATAGTTATTCTAAATAAAATCGAAATAATTCGCATTATGAGCCTCACAGAACGAACTGTCCCAGACATTGGTTTATTTTGCCATTTGAGCCCAGGTCTATGACGGTACAAAGACTTTTATTTTGAAATAAATTACTCTCATGTCCGCCCTTACATTGTTGTTCACTTCACATCCTCAGGCGGAGAAAAGAAGCGGAGATCTGATGGCTTTGAAAAGGATCCAGAAGGTAATATTTTTTTTATCTCTAAGCAGAACAAATGTCTTGAAAGTAGAATAGCATTACGAGGATCTAAAAGATCTTCATACGGCTGATACAGTGAGCCATCTCTCGGTCCACATTACTATATAAAGTCGGAAGGTAAGAAGAATTTATTTTTCGGCCAGATGAAAAGAGCTTGATGTCGAGAACAAAGCGAACTGAAGTCTTACAGGACATCACAAATATGACATTATAATTGTAATATGCCATTGCATTGATTTAGATTGTCGACTAATGTTTTAGCAGATGTTGTTAAAAAGGTAATCCTTCTTTAAACAGTAGGTTCTTTATAAAAAATAATTCACAATAAGTACAATATATGTGAATGTCCCAAGAACACTGATTTTATATATATATATATATATATATATATATATATATATATATATATATATATATATATATATATATATATATATATGGGTGTGTGTGGGTGTTTGTGTGTTAGATTTAAAGGTAGAAAATTAAATAAGACTATAATGAAGTGTTGATATGAAAAAAACATAATGTTGCCTAAACAAAATAAATATGCAAAGTAAATAAATAAAAATGTAACGAATATTTAAAAACAGAGATATTTAAAAAACAGCAACCAATAAAGATGACCAAAGCATGTAACTTTGTTTACTAAACAGGTATAACTTGAATATGTAAAAATCTAAACGAGTAAACAATAAGCTACTAATAAATACAATAAAACACATTCTTTATGACAAAACTTTCATTTATAAGTCACAGGTTTAAGCTCATGATTTTTATTTCATTTTTTACAATATATCAAGACGTGGTATTGTGTTTTTCAGGTGGAATTGTCAGCAACATGCAAGTCTGTTTTTGAAGCATAGAAAGTTACATGTGCATTTAAATTGTATTTGTAGGAGCTACAGGATTTGCAACGGGATCCCCCCTCGCAGTGCTCAGCTGGACCACTCGGAGAAGACTGTAAGTGTGTCTGCTAACTCTGTACTTAATACTGGCCTTTAATATTTTGACTGGATGGTTTATTCAACATATTATATTTACACTTTCAGTGTTTCACTGGCAGGCAACAATAATGGGCCCAGTAAGTACCCCTGAATAATACCAGCTTAATTTTCTGAAATAAGTTATTAGTTCAGTAAAACAAAGGAACTGGCTCCTGTCATACACAAAAGCTCTCTTTTTATCTCCCCTAGAGTGATAGTCCATATCAGGGAGGGGTTTTCTTTCTCACAATCCATTTCCCAACTGATTATCCCTTTAAACCACCAAAGGTGAGTGGAGAATTACATCTGTTCTTACCTTTTCTATAAATTATTTGTTATTATTATAGATATTTGACACCATTTTGCTGGCAGGTTGCCTTCACAACAAAAATCTACCACCCGAATATCAACAGTAATGGAAGCATCTGTTTGGACATTCTGCGCTCCCAGTGGTCACCCGCCCTCACCGTATCCAAAGGTTAGGAGCACAAAAATGGTCTTTTCATCATAGACATGAGCTTAGCATTATGGCACATGAAGATACTTTATTTAATTCAATATGGTACTTTTAGAAACCCCGCTAAAATGATTCAGATGTTTTCTATTGCTATTTTTTCAGTTTTATTATCCATATGCTCGCTCCTTTGTGACCCGAATCCAGACGACCCTTTAGTTCCAGATATTGCACACATCTACAAATCGGACAAAGATAAGTAAGTGACCTCTCTTTCACTCTTTTATTTGAAAAATAGCTATATCTGTATGAACCTCCTTCTTCAGTCTGGTTTATTCATAGCTGCATTAACCATATATATTCTAAATTCTCTTACTATCAAGCAATATGTCAAATGTATGAGTGCCATATGACTCTGAATGCTTAATCAAAAGTGCTATTCTTTTGAATGAAAGTGTATATTCTTGTCTTTTAGGTATAACAGACTGGCAAGGGAATGGACTCAGAAGTATGCAATGTAACTGGATGGCAAGATTTTGAAATGGTTGCACATGGACACTATTGCTGCACACGACTCTGCAAGGCAACTGTACAGAGACGAGACGTTTACCAACAGATGAACCTCCCCAACACAAGCACCCACGCATATACATATATACACGCACAACTTTACAGAAAAAAAAATAAAATAAAAAAACTTGTTCAGGAGACTGAGTCACTTGTCCCTGTTCAAAGAGACATCTTGGAACAACCTGTCAGTAAACACATAACAAAAAAATATTGTTTTATTTTCCAATGGATTAGTTACATTTTAGTAATTTTATTGTATAGAAATAAATACAATACTGTATCATTTTTATTGTTTTTGCATTAAAAAGTGTTATTATAAAATATGTGTCTCACTGCAGTTGTTTTATGATATTGTTATCTGTGTGATTAGGGATGAAACTCTCGTACTCGTTGTGCTCACATATAATTCTGCGTCGTAGCTTTTTGCCACTAGATGGCGATATTCTTCCGTTTTATCCTTACCATAAAGTTTCTACTCTACTAATACCAGTACTCCACACTGGCATTTATACTTTGACAGGATGGACTGCACAGTATATTATATTTGCACTTTTAATTGTTTCACTGGCAAGCGACAATAATGGGCAAAGTCAGTACACATGAATAATTCCAGGTTGGTGTTTATTTTATCCGATTAGTTTGTGGTTCAATAAGACAAAGAAATTCGCTTCTGTCATACATTTTCTTTTCCCATCTCCCCCCAACTTCAGTACGGTCAGTAAAATTAAATATTTGGTTTAAAATGCACCTGAGAATTTGCTACAATTTTAAACATCTTTGTCCGTGTTCATACATTTGGAAAGAACTTGTTTTCGACAAAAAGTTTGATTTGTTGACTATAACAATGTCAAAATATCCTAAAAATACAAAGAAATGTAAGCACATTTTTAAGTTAATTACATTTTCTTAGAGTTTGCTCCATTTAATCAGAATAGAAATGAGAATTTAAGAAAAGTGTCTGTGCTCTCTCGCTTTTTAAGTTTTTCAAGTCACGTGACAACAATGGCTGGCTTCTGTATGATAGTTTAGATCTGTCTGTATTTATTATACACTGAGGTATGTATGCATATTTTCCTAGAGAGTTGCAGTAACTGGACATTTTTAACTATACGTTTAAAAAAATAAATAAAGAAATACATATAAATAAAAGACTTTTAATTCCGGAGTTGAAAACGTGTATCATATAAACAAAGAAAATGTGCATGCAAAGTTGTTTTGTAAGTAACTTAACGTAATTGCATAGTGTTTTATTTTGCCGCGCGTGCAGGGTAAACTGGATATGATGTTGAGAAAGTTTTGGGAGGAGAGTGGGCGGTGATCCTCCTGACACGTGAATGCTCCCGCAGGACCATAATCCATCCATGCATCCATGTCCTCTAACTATAATGTGTTCTGGTCCTGGAGCCAGAGGAAAAGTGGAGGGGTGAGGAATCTAGGGGCAGATTGATTTTCTCGGGGGCAGTAACTGGCTAGAGGGGCTCTAAGGGACTTCAAAGGCAGGATTGGAAAAACTTGCCTGGAAATCGGAATGTTTTTCTCCTAATGTTGACTTGCCGTTTGCCTCTTTCGCATATAAACCCCGTTTAGTAAGTTTGTAACACTTTAAGACGCAAAATGGCTGAGCCGCTGAGTTTCATGCACCATGATCAGGGCTCCAGCAGCGAGCGGAGTGACGACTCACCGTCAGCCGTGTCTGAGGATGACTCTAGCGGCCACTGCGGCCACATCTCCCCGCCTGACCCTGACTGGACCGAGGAAAGGTTTCGAGTTGACCGCAAGAAACTAGAAACAATGTTGCTGGGTATGTTAAAATTTTCTTAAACATTTCCATAAGGAACTGGGAACACAATGTGATATCTTGAAAATACTTTTAGCTAACCTCGCAGTGTTGTTTGGCGTCGAGAAGCATAAATAGTTCTGTCTAAAAATACCACAATGTTTCCTCGAAGTCCATCTTGAAAGAGATGTGTTGAGGAGTCTGCTTGTTGTGAAGGACATGAAAACCAGCACTGGGATGTTATTTAGTAGCCAAGTTCTTCAGACATTCACGTGAACTAGCAACATTTTTGGGTAACTTTGCACTGAATCTTATAATCAGTTAGTGTGATGCATGGACTCTGTATATGAAATATTTAAGCTTCTTATGTTCATTTAAGTACAAATATTTGGATTTTAGACATTCATAAAACACCACGGTAAGAAACAGGTTTATTATTGGAGTGTCATAAAAGTTTTACAAGAATAATTGCCAAATTCCAATCATTTCAATGCATTCAGCAGGATCACAATAAAATGTCAGATGTCATTTATGAATATGAGATCAATATGACTGATCCATCAAAAGCATCACTGTCACACACATACGTATAGACGTTGTGGTTTTTCTACAGAGGGGATCAAGTTCGCTCTACCCTAAGTTTAAAAGGATGGTTCATGCAAAAATGAAAAATCTGGCATCATTTACTCTACCTCATGTCATACCAGAACTGTAGTAATTTTTTCCTGTGAAATACAAAACATATGTTTTTAAAAACCAAACAGCTTTGGTTGCTAACTGTCCTCATAAAAAAAACTGTTTATTTTTTTAGATTTTGAAGCAATCACTATATTTCACTATATTTGAAAGACTATTTTTAAATATTTGGGCCACACACTATAGCCAAATTTGTGAATTCAAATAAACACAGACTTTTGAAGTTATACTTGTGAGGAACTCCCATGTACACGTTTTTTCATGTTTTTTTTTTTTTTTTTCAAACTAAGATAATGATATTTACTATTCTAATCCTAAACCAAACCTTCATGCAAACCGTTTGACATTACATTCATAATTTAGCTGATGTATGAGCATTTCAGCATATAAGGACCACTTCACAAGTCGGTTTTCGCCATGTTTAACTAAATAAGTGAGGGCATTTTCACAATTTTGGCCCTCACAAGTACAGCCAAACCTGAACGCAAATACACACAAACATTTTTCAAGCAACATCATCTGGTTAAAACGTATAATTCACCACTTGCATCATATTTTACAGTCAATCTGTCTGTCAGCAATGGGCCGTTTACTTCACAGCAGAATAATGTTCAGTTCGTTTGGTTTTTCTTTTGTTGTAACTTCAGCTGAGGAGAATTTTAAACAAGTTAAAACATACAAGTTGAGGTCAGTGGTTTGGTATGGGCATATTCTAAACATGTACAAAATGTTTGGCCTTTTATAGCAGGCCCTCTAGGTTACAAAGTCTCTGCCTTTACCATACCTTCAAACCAACCAGAAAAAAGATATTTATATAGATGTTGACTTCATAAATGGCCTGCATAATACATGCATATGCATTCCTTTGTGAGTATTTTATTGAATTAATAAATGATGACAGAGATTTCATTTTTGGATAAACTATCCCTTGCAACAACAGTTTATTTCTGTAGATTCAAAGTAAAACAACTACTTAAGATGCCCTCACAAGTCAAAAATGTCACTGTATTTGTGCAAATATTTACAAATCTTTCATCACAGGTATATCCAAACCTGTAAATGATTACAAACACAAACTTTTGGAGTTATGTAAGTAAGGGGCGTCTCATAAACGCAGTGGGGTTTTTTGTACTAGGATAATGATATTCTAGTATTTTGTGGCGTTTTACATAGATATCATTGTGAAAATTGTAAAAACTGAGCCCCTCAGTCCCCTTCCACCACCTTTATGTCTTCATGTGTGTGATTGAATGAGTGAATGCTTCCTTGATATTTGGACCCCAAGGTCAAAGGTCAGTTCAGCATGAGAGCGCATAAGAGCACCAGGAAAACATCCATAACCCGACTACCACATTTTCAAGACGAAGACAACATTTCGCATCACACGCACTCATATACGTACTCTACAATCATTGTTGTAGTGATGTGGGCATTTTTTCCCACACCTATGATTCAGTGACTCGTAATCATCTCTTTGCCCCGGATGACGTGCAACATCTGGAGGTGTTTTGAACGGCTGTTGTTTTGATTGGTCGGATGCAGCTGTAGGCGTGATCATAAATCCAGCGACGTGTGCTTTTTGTGTGAAGGTTTATTGTGTGGCACAATTTTGCTCCCCTTTTCCAGGAAATGGAAGAGAGAGCGAGAGAAACCGAAACGAGAGAGTTACAATTAAAATCCTTTTTCTAAAAAAAAAAATAACGTGGTGAGGGAGAGACAGAGGGGAGACCCCCTCTTGTACTTTTCCCCTTCGGCCAGACCACGACTAAATCAGCTCATTTTTATAGGCTTATTCAGAAAGACTAATGGAGAAAAGTGGATCACCTGTGATTCATGTTCACGTAAGAGAATCCGAGTGGCTTTATGGTTTCATTGGGAAGCACAAAAGTACTGATACTTTTACATAGAAGTAATTACTAAAACAAGGGACGATTTGGAGGCAAAGGCAATTTTTTCTTTATTCCAATGGCTGTTACATCAGATGTCTGGTTTTGATTAAAAACAAAGGAATGTGGTTGGCCTGACCTTATATTCCGTGCGATAAGGAATTCTAAAAAGAATGTGGTATTTGTTTAGCAGAGTTTATTCCGGTGCTTTATGGAAATCATATGTCCCCCCCAGTGGCTTTTAGATCAAGATGTGTGTTTTTGTAGGTTTTTTTCTGTTGCAGCAGGATGTGAAACTAAATATTAAGATCTACATTTCAGTACACCTCACACCTGCTAGGCTGCTAGTTAAAGGAATAGTTCACCACCTCTACCCAGAATATACCTATATACCCTCAGGCCATCCAAGATGGAGATTCGTTTTTTTCTTCACATTTTTGGAGAAAATCACTTGCTCACTGATGGTTCCTCTGCAGCGAATGGGTTCCATCAGAATGAGAGTCCAAACAGCTGATAAAATCATCACAATAACAATTACCATCACCATCACCAACTCCAGTCCAACAATTAATGTGTTGTGAAGTGAAAACCTGTGTATTTGTAAGAAACCAGTCCCATCATTTAGAAATTTGTATCTTCAGACTATTGTTTTTGACTAAAATACAAGTCCTCTCTTTATAATATTGCTTTCTGAATCAGGAGAGAAATATGCACAGATCAAGCACTGTTTACAAGCAAAAACAGCCCAAAACAGTTGTAAACAAATGTGTTGGTGGATTTTAATGGGAGAGGACAACAGAAGCTAGACTCTTTCACCCAGAGAAAATGTTAAGATTGATTATGGATTCTTATTTTGTTTAAAAAACCTTAACGATGGATTTGTTTCTTATAAACACCCAGCTTTTCACTTACCAAGACATTCATTGATGGACTGGAGTTGTGTGGTTTACTTGTGGATTATTGTGATGTGCTGTTTGGACTTTCATTCTGATGGCACCCATTCACTGTAGATGATGTACTGGTAAGCAAGTGATCTAATGATACATTTCTCCAAATCTGTTCTAATTATGGACATAAACTCATCTACAACTTGGATGACCTGAGGATGAGTAATTATCCCATTTAATCCATTTTTTTTGTGTGTGTGTGAACGTGTGTGTGGGTCAGGCTTTTTGCCACCAAAAGTGTGCTGTGTGTTTTATTAATTTTCTTATGCATGCAGAGTGTTTTCTGACATGGGTGTTATTTATTGAGTCTATTTTAGTCTGGGTGCATGTTCACTGCATGGTTCTTAATGTGCTGCATGTGTCTGGCTTGGTGAGTGAAGCAACAGGAAGTGCGTTGTGTTTTGGGAATGTGCTGCTCATGGCTCAGCACACGGACTGTTGCCAGGGAAACACAGGTCTTTTGTCTTGGTTTTCAATTTTTTTTTATGTGCATACATGTACAGTTGGAATATTAAAGCACACTTGTTTCTTAATTTAGAAATGTAAGCAATAAATCAGTATATAAGATACTGATGTGTATTTAGGAATTATAAATCAAGCGTTGTAGTATTAAAATTAATTTTGAAGTAGTGTTGTGAAGAGTTTTATGGTTTGACAGATGAAACAACAGTATGCTGATATATAAAACTATATATATATATATATAATATATATATATATATATATTACTATATATATATACTATATATACTATATAACTATATATATATATATATATATATATATATATATTATATATATAATATATATATATATATATATTAGTTTTATTCATTTTTGGCAGTTTCAACTGGCAGGCCATTTTTTTCTAGTGCTATAAATGCCTACACTGCCAATATTAGAGCAGTTTTCTTCCAAGTAGACTTCTGTTTGTATGTTTACAAATATAAATATATTTCTTGGGTTTAATGCATCCGGTTTTACGTTTTTTTCATGAATGACTTCAGACTTGAGTAATAAATCTTAAACAACTGATCTATTGGATTACTAAAATGAGTGTTTGGCAGAAATACTCCAAATGTTGGGAGAGTTTTCGTTTGGCTGAAAACTCATATGTGTTCATATTATAACCTGTCAGGCAGGGATAAAGTTCCTTATAGTCATGTAGAGATGAGATTCACTTTATTTAATTCACATTACAGACAAATGCTTTTCACTCAGTACCTTTGGAGAGGCCTTGAGTGTGTTTTCAGCACATCTGTAATTTATAATCCCAAATAGTTCTGCAGTTCATATTGCCTGATTATTGTCCTATTTTCCATCAAATGTTAAATAGTTTCACAGACTTGTGCCGACCTTTTAGTGGTGGTAAGCATTGTTTTTCCCACAACCAGATGTTTCACTTGAGCTCTACATTTTTAGTTTCATTTCATACAGACTGCTTGCTTTCAGACATTGCAAAAGAAAATGTTACAGGAGATTGTACAACCAGTCTGCAGTAGATGTGTCGGCAGCATGTGTGTGTAATCTCAAGTTATGACATGGCACATAAACTGTCTGAGAAGATAAAAGCTCTAAATCATTTGCACAAGTGGCTGAGTACTTTAGTTTGGGCATTGACAGGGTCGTGATTATATGTAGCGTGATTTATGTATCCTGTCGTAATGGGTTGATGTAACCAATTAGATTACACTACCATGAACTACCAAATGTTTGGGTCAGTCAGTAAGATTTTTGAAAGTAGTCTCTTCTGCTCATCAAATTTGCATTTATATGTTGAAAACCAACAAACAACAAGTTACACTTGCAGAACAAAATTATTATTTCTGCCAAAAGAAAAAGTCTTACTGACCTCAAACCTTTGACCTATAGTGTATAGGTTGTGACATCACTTCAGAATGGATGGCTTCAAATCTTAATAGTGAAGAATAAGATTTGAATCCAGATGCTGGTCATGGGTAAGTTTCTCTTATGTCTCGCCCACTCACTGAGCTCTGGAGTCGAAGGGAAGTTCCAGGATTATCCAGGAGAAATTATACAGTTTTGTTCTTACACTTGCTTATTCATCACATTCCTAACACACACATAGTTTACAGGAGCTGTGCTATAATCAAACAGCTACTCTGGACGTGTGTGGAGATGTATCTTTCAGAAACTCAAAAGCTGTGGAGTTTTTCTGACCCACATCCTAAATGGAGCACAGGAAAGGCCTTAAATCAAGAAACACACACACACACACACACACTGCATTTAACATTCTGTCTGGTTTGAGGCTTGCTATTTTCATATTTTTTCCTGTGTGAGGCAAGCCTGAGACATGTTTTCTTTTGGATGCGTTTCAGTTGTTTTTGTGAGCATGAGAAAGAGTATTAAAACTATTTTTTGAAGTAACATTTTTGAAGTTAACATGGAATTATAAGCAGTTATGTGCTAGTGTGTGAGTAGTAGGGGCAGGTTTAATTGAGAGGTGTTAATCTGTTGCATGCTGTACTCATTACAGATGAATGACCACATGTGTATCCGCGCTACAGAGATACGACATCATCCAAACATCTCACGAAACTGTTGATTCAGTTTACAGCATCTGATAGGAAAGATGTGAAGTGAGCTCTTACTGATTTCACAACTTCAGAGAGTGAACTCAGTCTTCCTCTGTCCTCACTTCACCCAAAATCAGACTTGTGTGAGCTACAATCATGTGAATGGCAAGAAAAGACAGTGATGTGACTAATCACATTTAAAGTGTGATTGGTTGTGATTTAAAGTGAGAAGTGGTTATCTGTCTGTCTGTGTCTATCTATATCTATTGATTAATTATTTTATTGTTAACAAAAACATAGAAATACATATTAAACTGTACAGAAATCTTTCAAATTTGAGTATAACAGGTTTGCAAAAATTGCAAACATACGAAAAAATTATCTGTTATTTCTTTTTTTTAAACACTGTTTGTGCATGTTACCTTGAAAATGACTTGTTTATCAAAACCGGGTACAATCAGTGTTTCTGCTTAAAATTAAGTGGATTTAATAAATGAAAGTATTTGAATGGATTTTGTTTTGGGAACGCAGAGGTTTCAAAGATTGATTCTCTGTCTATCACTGTTGTTTTCATCCCTCTCTCTCTCCACCACATGCCAGACACTGTTGAGAAATTGTGAGGATACCATTTCTTTTTTCCACCCAAAAGAATCTGTAAATTTCATCATTTTCATCTAAATTCCTGCATTGCTCGATTGATTAGTCCGTGCAATGATGTGAAGTGAAGGAGGGTTCAAATCCAAACCAAACTTTGGTGTAATGAAATGGGCACTTGTTGTAATTGTAGCTCTTCCTCTCCTTGTTTGGATCTGGAAATGTAGTGAATTTCATGGAGAGATGGGTGGATGTGCTTTTTTGTGATTTTTAGGGTCATTAAAAGGTTTAGATGACAAGATTGTCCCATTTCCAAACCATTTATTTCCTCCCATTTTGGGGTTTGTTGTTCTGACCTCTCAATGAAATCCATATTTCAACTTTAAAGGTAAAGCAGGAGTGCAGGAGAGGGCTTGGCGCTGTTAGATGTGTAGACACACATGGGAGAATGTTTCATTTTATGTGATAGGACAATCTCAACCAAACATCTGGAGACCCAGAGTCCCACCAAAGCAAACAAACTCTCAGATTTTCCTGTGAACTCTGTGTTTTCATCACACCTGATTGGGAGTCTTTGCACGTTTCCTTTTCAGCATCACACTTTAATTTCATATTTGAGTGATCTGAAGTCTGATAATGGCTGGAAAAAATATGTAGATCATTTTACTAGTTTAAACGGACCCTTTCTAGTGTCAAAGAGCAGTTTTGGAACATGCTGTACATGTATAAGCCATATGCAACCATCATATACCCTGTGTAGGATCTTGTGATTGTGTTTATTAAGATGTATGAACAAGATTTATGAACTGTTTTTGTCATCTATAACTGAGTGCATGAGTTTGAGCTTGCATACAGCTGCTTGTGTGTGTAATAGACAAGCATGTGCTTCACATATGAAATGCATTTAGTTTCAGCAGGTTATGAGAATGCTGCCTGATTCTTATACGTGTGTGTTTTGTGGTTGTCTTTAAATACATCTTGAGTATGTGAATCTGGCATTAAATCTTTAATATTGACAGCAATCTTAAAATGTTATTGATTCAATGTAGAGTGGCTTCTCACACTATTGCTTAAATATCATTCATTTAGGAAGTTAAACGTTTTAGTGAACAGAAATAATTGTAAAATAAGTGTCTCTTGTTAATGGTAATGTAGCCTTAATGTCTCTCTTTTTCTCACATAGCGGCCAGTGAGGGGAGGATAAATGGAGGAGAGGATTTTTTTCAGAAGGTAAGAATTTATTTAATTTTTGACTTTTTGACTTTGGGCTCAGTAAGATTTCACTTTTTCAGCTTTGCCAGGAATAAATTACATTTATAAACAAATTACATTTGAAAATGTTATAATAGAAAACAGTTATTTTAATTTGTAAGAATATTGCACTGTATTGTTTTTACTTGATTATTATTTTTTTTTTTTTATCAAATAAATGCAGCCTTGGTGAGTGTAAGGGACATCTGAAACATCACATTTGGAAATCTTACTAACCCTGGGATTATAAACCGTAGTTTTTGATGTCGGGATGTCCCACTTTTCCTGTATACACATTGTTTGGTGCACCAGAACTTTAAGTTTCACTGTATAATGTTTAAATGATTGGTTAACTTGATTAGTAACTTGATTGTTGTGAGCAATTTCAGCATTAGTTTCAAAGCTGGATGGAAGTTGATCTCCCATCTCCAGCATCACACACTGTAGCTATTCAACACATAAACTATCATCCATATTCCAGTAGCGTGCTGGTCTTTCCAGCGTTTTTTTCCCAGCGTCTGTGTGTGTGAGAGCTTATGGTGAGGCTTCTTCAAACCCACAGTAAATCTGACCAAAGATGCTCGATTGAGGAGCCAATTCAGAAGTTTGATTGATTTGATCCAAACAATTATCCCTGCTTAGGTTTCTAATAAACAGAGATAACAAGGGCCGGTGGAATTGTCAAAATGCTCTTGGTTTGGCTCAGATGATTGTGGTTTGTGTATAGTCTATGAACAGCGCTTCTCTAGTTTCAGTATTGATATGATCACTGTTTTCTGTCCTCAATTGCACTATTGCTGTCTTTCCATGGTTGATCCAGAAGGCCTTTGTGGTTATCTTTTTTAGTGAATGCCAGTTCTCTGGCAGTTCAGAGAGGTAGTTTTAGACATTTTTATGCATCTGAATATATTTTCTTGTATTCATCTTTGTTAAGAGATTAAATTACAGCAAATTTGATGATTCAACCCTTCATCTATGATATATAAACAATACAGATTCAGAGTTCTCTGTCTTAGTTGTTTGCAACTGTTTGCAGATTATTCGGTGTGTATTTGACTTTTGTTTTGACATGAAATGGTAATGAAACTGGAGTAGCAACAGATCTTTTCTTCACTAAATTATCAAGACATTTTGATAAAAAAATGATGAGTTAACTTCCTGTTAACGCACAAAACCTGTTTAATATTAATGAATCCAGCAGGTCATTTAATCTTTAGTAATCCTTAGTGTGTTTTATAGTTCTTATTAGTAGGAATCATATCATTATTATCTTATCAGTGTCAGGTTTTGCCCAATATTTATATATACAAAATAGATAATAAATAAATTAATATAATTTTAATTTCATGCCAACATTAAGAGACTAAGAACTGGACCTTCTGTGTCTCATCTTTTGCCTAAATGATTTTTGTTTTCGTTGTAATTTTGTACTATTTTGTTCTGTCTGACACGGTCCATGTTTTAATCTTCTGAGAATCACCCACTAGTGAAGATAAATGGAGAGAAAGACAAATGTCTGATGTTTTTTGATGGTGGTGACATGGGAGGCAGGCAGTAGAGAGCCATCATTTCATTGATTTAAACCTATTGTTGAGTTTTCCTTCCCTGCAGTGAAAGGGATGGAATTATGCCTGTTGCTCATTCTTGCTTTTCAGCCATTCTTTTTGTCTCCGTTTCCATATCTTTATCATTATTATTATCTTGAACATCCCCGCAGCGGTAGTCTCTTCCAAATCCTTCAATGTTGTTTTACCATTGTTTCACAACATTTTCTTAAAAGTCACTCCAAAAAATGTACAAATAAACTGACAAGAAAAACATTATACTGCAGCCATTGTTACAGTTTCTGTATATTGTAAAAAGTTATTTATTCCTTTGATGGAAAAGCAGAATTTTCAGCAGCCATTACACCACATTGTCACATAATATTTCAAAAACATTATAATATGCTGATTTGCTGCTTATTTCTCATTTTTATCAATGTTGAAAATAGTTGTGCTGCTTAAAATTTTTGTGGAAACGGTTTTAAATGTCTTCACTCACTTTTGATCAATTTGAGTAAATGATGACAATTTTCATTTTTGGGTGGCGCATCCCTTCCTATCATCCCATATTATGGAGAAGTTAATATACTACGGACAGAGTTTATAATGGATTTATTAAAAACATTTTTTTTACAGTGTATTGCGCACACACCTGTGCAGTTCAGCCTCCAGACAAAGTGAAGGCTTTCCCAGCCCTTTCTCCTTCCCTTGTTCTGTTTCCCTCCTTTTCTCCTCCTCGCACCTCTTTTCTTTGCTCGTTCTTCTGAGTGCTCCTCAGCTGAATCAACAAAGGAAACAGGAAGCAGATCTCTATACACACGCTCTTGCACATCCACTCTCTCATGCACATCATTTGTCAAATATAAACACTCTGTTCTCCATCACGGTGCCCATTTTTAATGACTTAATGAAGATCATAGTTTGTGTGACTCCGGTACTTTGAAGTCACTGCCTTTTAAAACTTTCTCTCCTTTTAAAAGTGAGTGTATACAGTCCTGTGACAGGATGCTATTGGGTGTGGGTGTAAAGGAAAGGACATTTTCAAATGTATAGTTAACCCAGTTTTTTTAATCGTCTGACCCATTTGAGAGGTATGTGCTGGTCCGTCACAAAAATAAACCACAAACCCCAAAACTGCTGTGTGGTCTGTCAGAAATCTCCCTCATCTGCAGATGGGAGCCAAAGAAAGCCGTCAAGAGAGAAAGTGAGAGCAGGTCGGGAATAAAGACCTATAGAACGCACAGCAGCGTGGCAGCACAACGCAAACACACAGAATGGAAATGGGAACTGGCGCTCTGCCTGGACAAACTGTTCACCTTTTCATCCCATCTGAAATGTTCGGGTTTCCTTCAGGCATGTTTGATTGTGCCTTTGCTTGGTTCAAGGGCATCAGTGTAGAGTGCTCTGAGGTTAACACGTCTTAACAGAAACACCATATTTAAACGTAACTGAAGAGAATGTAGCAAATATTACAGAATGACTTTTCCCATTGCTGCAATAATAAAGTTACTTTGTGTTTAGCTAACAAGTGTCTTGTTTCTAATGTGTGCAAGTGACTTATGTTTTGTGCAATCGATAGCAATACAGAGGATTTAAAAATAAGGATTTTTTGTTAAAGAAAATCTAGTTTTGCCTTCACAGAATTTTTTTTTCTTTATATATTTTAAATTGTAATAATTATAATATAATTGTTTTTACTGTATTTTTGATCAAATAAATTCGGTCCTTGATGAGCATAAGACACCTTTTTTCAAACACACACACACACACACACACACACACACATATACGCATAAAAAAAAGCATATCATGAATTTTTTTTTTTTTAAACTTATTTCAAAAAGTTCAACTTTCATGTTCTAGATTCATTACATGTAAAGTAATATTTTTTTTATTTTGATAATTGGAGCTTATAGCTTATGAAAGTCAAAAATATATTGGAATATTTCCTAAGATCAATCAAAAAATAATAATAATAAATTGCAAATCAGAAAATTTCAAGTTCTTTAAAGTATGTTTGTTTATGCACTCAATAACTGGTCCGGAATTCTTAAGCACAAATGACAACCTTAGAAGCGATCAGCCTGTGGCACTGCTGAGGCACTATTGAGCCTTCAGGTTGTCTGTATTGTTGGATTCACTGTTTCTTATCTTTCTCTTGAAAATATCTAATAGATTCCATTTGGGCTTCAGGTCAGGCATGTTGGCTGGCCAGTCAAGCACAGTAATATCATGGTCCTCAAACCACTTGGGAGTGGTTTTGGCACTGTGGGCAGTTGCTAAAGTCCTGCTGGAAAAGGAAATCGGCATCTCCATAAAGCTTGTCAGCAGATGAACTTCACGCTGGACTTCAAGCAGCTTAGATTTTAGATTTTGAACACTGAGCAGCAGTCCAGTTCTTTTCTGCTTAGCCCAGTTAAGATGCTTCTGACAATGTTTTTGTTTTAGAAGTGGCTTGGCAGTTTTTTTCCTCAAGACAACTGAGTGTGTTGACAACTGTCTCCAGCTTCAGTCCGCTCCTTGTGAAGCTCTCCCAAGTGTTTGATTTGGCTTTGCTAGACAGTATTCTCAAGCTTGCGGTCATCCCAGTTGCTCCTGCACCTTTTCCTATCCTATTTTATCCTTCCAGTCAACTTTGCACTTAATATGTTTTGATACAGCACTATGTGAACAGCCAACGCTTTCAGTAATGACCTTTTGTGACTTACCCTCTTTGTGGAGGGTGTCATTGATTTTTCTTCTGGACCATTGCCAAGACTGCAGTCTTCCCCATTAAACAATATATGAAAGTTACACTTTTTGACATGTAAAAAAAAAAAATTTTTTTCACTGTATTCAAATTTTTTGAGATTGAAAATGTGTGTGTGTATTAATAATAAATGCAAAATAAAACCCAAAAAAATATATATAATTTTTTTTTTTTTGTTAATGCAATTTAGCTTGTTACCTGTTGTGACACTGGTGGCATTCAAATCAGCAGAATGGTACAGTACATGCAAAAAAATCGAATAATTATGTTTTCAATACATAAAAGCACATGAAACAGTTCAGTAAACATAAAATGTTTTTTTTTTTTTTTTTGTCAAATATGCAGAATGATTTGAGAACGAAGCATGAATTTTGGACATTTTGGGAAAGTTTTTCCTTTTTTTAAGTTTGTAAAGTTTTGCTTGTTATAACATGGAAGGAAACTTGATTTAGGCTCACTGTAGAAAGGGTGTGTAGATTTGTTGTAGCCTTGCTAAACTTGTAAATCACAGGATGCGTCACAGCCGTGTGTATAATTTACAGACTTAAGAAGATCTGGGGGGATTAATAAACATGTTCCCTTAAGTAAAAAAAAAAAGTTATATTTTGTTTTATGTCCTTTGGGGTGTCAAAACCAAATAAAAATTGAAGCCCGCTGGTTGAAGCCCGCTGTTGAACCACAGATCCAAGACTAATGTAACCTGAAAATTTAGTTGAGCATGCGGGACTGAATGTTTCCAGTTTATGTGGAACACGTGCAGCCTGGGCTGTAAACAAGCAATAAGTGAAATACTGAAGTATTTACACTGCATGACCATAACTTTCATGATCACTCACTGCTGCCCATCCTATCCAAGCTTCTCTGAAGAGATGACACTAAATTACTACTTGTTATATTCAGTCAATCCGTCAGAGACAAGCAGGCAAAAATCTGTGTCATGTTTAACTAAAGTAAATGTAATTCTAGTTAATATTAGCCCAGAGGCTGAAATTCTCCTAAAGGTCATATGGGAAAACTTTTTCTATTTTTTTTTATTTGCTGCAGTTTCATGCTCTGAATTTTTTTTTCCTAAAAGAAATTGGGGTTGTTGCCAAAACTTCTCATGAGAACTGCTGTACAGTAAAGCCTCGCTGACCATGAAAGCCAAGAGGTTTTTATAAGCAAGAAGATATAAAGTGCGCCACAAAACGGGAACAGAAATCTGTTTTCTATAGAGACAAAGGAGTGTGTTGCCAAAGTTGTGGTTTGCTCTAAAAAATGAATTTACATGAAAGACAAAACCACTAAAAATAGTGAAGCACTCTGCCTTCTTTCAGAGGAGGATTGAGCTCCAGGCAAAATCACGGCAGAGTTTTAATAAACATTGAACCTGTGTATTCATGTAGCTGCAAATTACCATAAGTTTCTCTTTTGTGTATTTTATATGCACACACAACACACAACACATTACCATTCTTATTTTCTCTCTCTTTTCCTTCACATATGCTACTGGTTAGCATACTAGACCCGTCAAAGACTCTCTGCCAACTGGCTGTTACATGTTTCACAGGTTTTTGAGCCAGCTGTGTGTATATGTGTGTGAGAACGAGAAAGTGGGGCATGTTTTAGCCAAAGAGATGATTGTAAGACTTCTACTGAAACAGCCTGAACATTTCTGTGAGTGACAATATTTTAGCAAAAGTGAAATATGAGTTCTTGTGTGTTTGTGTTTTGAGAACCAAATCGACCAAACATGGATTTAATAATATTAGTATAGCAGGCTTATGTGTTTTTGAATTTATACTTGGATTAACATGCATTTGCATCCACTTATGCCAGTGGTTTTTGTGTTTAAGGTCATGGATGAAACCAACACTCAGATCGCCTGGCCATCCAAACTGAAGATTGGAGCAAAGTCCAAAAAAGGTATACGCAACACACAGACAGACAGTAGTTAAAGCAGAAGTCACTGTGGTAGTGTACTATGCAAACCTACAATCTGCTCACAAGCGGTTGAGAATTTAGTTGTTTAGTATCTTGCTGTCTTTCTAAATTTGTCTTTGTCTGTCTCGAAGTTTTAAAAAGGTAGTTCACCTAAAGATAAAAATTCTGTTATTTACTCACCTTCGTGCTGTTCCCTAAACCTGTATGACTTTCTTTTATATGGGGGAACACATATATAATGACACATATGGCTTTTCTAATATGGACAAAAACTTTTTCAAAAATAATTGAAGTTTTATGTTCCACAGAAGAAAGAATTTCATACAAATTTGAAAGTCATGAATAAGAGTAAATTATGGCAACAAAACATTTTTTTTGAGATCTTTTCCTTTAAGAATTTATGTATGTTTACATAATACATATGTGTGTACTGTATTTTTTTTTATGTGTATCTATATATAGATACACGTACATGCACACAAAAATCCAGCTTTGACATCAAAATAAATGAAAATATATTAAAATGGAAAACATATTTCAGTTTGAAATATTTCTTATCACATTTGTACTGTATTTCTGATCAAATAAATGCAGCCTTGGTGAGCCTAAGAGGCTTCTTTCAAAAACATAAAAACATTTTCAAATCCAAATGTTTTAATGGTGGTGTATATAAAATGGAAATGTTAATTAGCGTCTGATTTCGTAGAGGAGATTAGGTGGAGCAAGGTTCTGTGGCAGTAGTTCATACCAAAATGTTGGCTTTCAAAAGCCATAGAACATAATCAGGCCCTGAAGACTTTTTCCTAAATGATTTATGTGAGAGGATCTGGCAACACTAAACACAACTGAATCTAGTGTGGGTGAAGAGTGACATGAAACTGGATGGATTAGTAGGCTCAAAAGAAGTTAGTGTTCTTTGCTACCTTTAATGTTCCTTGTGAGTTTAAAAGACAGAGGCCAGAATGCTGTAAATCTTATAAATCTCATTCAAAAGATGACAGGCTCTTAATTTGTACTTTTCCATGCAATTGATGATGAATGTAGCCTAAATATGAATGTTCTTTTGAGGCTAATATTTCATGAACCTGTTTTTGTGCTTCTCTGTATGACTGTAGATGTTTGCACAGATTTTTGTGTATGTGGCTCAGTGCCACGTGACTGAAAGATTCAAAAGAGTTCAGATCTCAGGTTCAGATCTCCTTACACTCTATTTAAAACTCCTAAAGAAATTAATCATAATAATAATCCTGCTTAAAATCACATAACCCCATAACATGAAGACCGTTCTATCAGTAGACTGCTGATTTAGTTTACAGGGTGCAGGTCACCCAGACAAATCACTCATCGAAATTGATTGTGGCTGACTTGTTTTCAGCATTTCTAAGGCCCTATGATTTCCGCGCTGTGGAAAACGTGGACTGAATCGAGATGATTTCAGTGTCTGCCGTCTCACTAAATGCGGATGTACACGTGAATAACATCTCCAAAACTGCTTTGAGAGTCACTTCATGAGCATTTGACCATTAGATTTGAGTAAAACTAGTGTCATATCACATACACAGAACAGGAAAGGTATTCACGGAAACCTTTCAAAATAAAAGTCCGGTTTGATTGAAGACACTGTGCGCGCTACTATTTTTCAGTAGAATGTGCATAGACTACTACTGCTACTAAATGAAATAAACATAAAGTTTAAAGGAATAATCACAAAACATTATGCTTAATTTTCAATAATTAAAAGATAAATCAAAATAATGATTTATGCCTTAATTTGATAACCAGAAAAATTAAATACACAACAGAATTTCTGAGAGAAAAAGAGGCTAATTTAAGGAAAAAATTAATAAATTGTTGTTGTATGCATTTAAATAATTAGACATGGTAAAACACAAAATTTGGGAACAATAAAAAATATGGTGATTAAAAAATAAAACAATTCATAGGGCCTTAAAAAATACATTTTTGTTAAACTTTTAATAAATTGATGTGAAAATGTATAAATGTCATGACTTTAATTAATTAGACATGATTTTTGATTAATACAATTAAATGAAACCATTAAAAAGGATTCAAGAAAAATTTAAATGGAAGAAAACAGAATCCACAAAAACTGGAGCATTGGAAACAAAATTTAGGGAAAATAAATAAAATGAATTTCATAGGGCCCTACATTTCTAAAATGATATACTGGTAACTGCGATTCTTCGTTTTGGTCTGATGCTACATTCATGCCGCTAAGTCCAGCTGCAATATTGTCAAGTGCAATAAACAAAATTACTGAGTGCATGCCTTGTACCTGCTAATATCAGTTTATACAGAAAATTAGTTGTAAATTCAGATAATTTAAATGTACATATCAGTCTGTTTTTTGTTTCTGACCTTAAAGTACCATGTCTCTCAACAGTCATTAACCACAGTTTATTCAGAATCAGTCAACCTTTTCCCTCTCATATATTCTTCTAAATGATAAGCATAAGATCTCTCTTTTCTTAGTTTCTTTTTTTCTTTTCATGCTTTCTGTATCTTCTTTTTAGTCCCCTGATCATCACGTCGTAAATAATGGTCAGTGTCTGTGACATATATTTTACTCTCCCTGGTCTCAAACGGTTTTCTCATTTTCTCTCTATTTTTTCCTTCTTTCTTTTTTCAGCCTCTGTAACAGATGTTATCAATCTGAGAGATGTCTGTTCCACTCTGTCCTGAGTCAATAAAGCACTTTTAAATGAGGCTGTCTGTCGGACAAAAAAAAAAAAAAGTCACTCTCAACTGGAGTGTAGAAAGGCCAGACAGTTTGGTTGAGAACAGAAATAAATGACTTGATTGAAACAACGTACAAGATTCCAACATTCAAAAAGTTCAGCAACATCAACATCAGCAAAATACTACAAAAAAAAAAAAAATCTATATGTGTGTGTATTTTATATGCATATACCAACTCAGTCTCCTCTACATGTTGAGCACTTAAAATTAAAGACAGACATTGGCATTGATATCATAACCTCATATAGGCACGCATGAACTATTACATTCCTCACAGACATGCATAGACATTCTCCATTCATAAACATGCTGGCCACACATGCAACCCCACACACACACATGTTGCAGTTGATGACTTCCACATGGCAGGAAGAGGATAGTGTTGTGGGCTGGACAAGGAGAACCCTACTGGTGTTACTCTAATACCTCCCCCAGTAACAATGTACTTTGTGTGTGTGTGTGTGTGTGACTAAGACAGTGATCCTTCCTGTTTGATTTCCCCTCTGCTCCTCTAGGCCCAATCCTGAAGTTCGTGGGAGTGTTTTAGGGAGAGTGAGACAGTCAGAGAATATGTGTAGAGGAAAACAGAATTCCAAGAAGTTACACTACCCAAGCTATTTTTAGAGAGTAGCAGTAAAGCAACTATCTTTCTCATGATGTATGTAAGGGGGTTGTCTCTGTGTTGAACTGACAGAGAAAAGTGTTAACTCTTGAAACCACTGGTGTTAAAACTGCAGCTGTAGTAATATCCATCAAACTGAATGGAAGCATCTTTATTAATGTATGACTTTGTTCTCTTGTCCTGCACTCATCTGCTTTCTTTCTCTCCTTCTCACAGATCCACATATTAAGGTCAGCGGAAAAAGGGAAGCTGTGCAAGAGGCAAAAGAGAAAATAATGTCCGTTCTTGACACAAAGGTGACTGTCATGGAAAAGTCTGGTCTGTATGGGTTTGCTACAAAAACCTGCTCATCTAAACCAGTATATTTAAATTTTCAGAAAAAAAATCTAAACCTCTTTAAAAGCTGAATTGCATAAGAATTTGGGAGAGAATGCTTATTTTTCTTACCCCACCCATATTTTTTTTTTCTTGTTTTAAGCATAAATATTTCTTGTTTTAAGAATAAATCTGGTAAAATGTCTGGAAAATATGCTATGAAATGTGATACAGCCAATCAGTGCAATATATGTAATGTTATGTAGAGAGAAATGTTTGGCCAGTAAGATTTAACTATAAGCAGAAGTAGCTGTAGAAACAGAAAATACACATTTATATGGAAGATATTCTATCTTAAGTCCTTGAAAAACCAGCCAAAGTTTTTGAAGAAATCTCTTCTGCTTACCAAGTCTGCATTTATTAGATTCAAAGTACAGGACAAACAGTAACATTTCTACATTTTTTTACTATTTAAAGTAACCGTTTTCTATTTGAAAATATTTTAAAGGGGTCATATGATGCTTTTTTAAAGATCATTATTTAGTGTATTTAGTGTAACAGAATATGTTGACGTCTTAATGTTCAAAAAACACAGTCCCTCCTTCTGACAAGTGCAGTCTTGCTCTGATTGGCCAGCTGACCCAGTGCATTGTGATTGGCCGAACACCACAAGCACTCGTCGGAAATGTAACTCCCCTTTCCATAATCACCTGCTTCAACTTTCAAAATAAATGTAAAGACAGTTAATAATGTCCTTAGTTTTACCATCAGTCCAAGTTGCACTGACAGTCCACACAGTCCACATAGTTGCGTGACAGACAAAGTGATGAAGCTCGTATGTGTTTGCAGAACACAAGCCATGGTTAAGACGGCTGACTCCACTGTGTGACACTGTCTCTCTCTCTCTCTCTCTCTCTCTCTCTCTCTATCTCTCTCTCTTTCTTTTGCTCTCTTTCTCTCTCTCTCTCTCTCTCTCTCTCTCTCACACACACACACACACACACACAACATGCAGATACAACTGGCAAAACTCTGCATTTAAACATTCAATAGCAAATACTTAAACTAATAACAAAACATACTTACAGTAGCTGATTCAGAAGCGCCAGATGTTTGTAGCAAAGTCAGAATTACCTGCTCTCCTAGGTTTACGAAACGGCCATCCATAAAATGCTTTGCTGTTCTGTTGTAGGTAATCTTAATTATTCCTAAATGCATCTACTTTCGGAGGCCAAATAAAGTGCTTTTGCTTTCACCCAGATTCACTTAGCATCTCCCTAACATGGCTGCTTCAACACTAATTGTGGTTACTGAGACCACGGCTTCTTTCTTTGCGTCAACATTTGGGCGGCATTATGCAAATATTTCCACATAGTGACATAGACATGTGTTGTGTGTTTGAACAAGCAGTTAAAGGGGGGCGTGGCAGAGTCTTAACTTTGATAAAAGAATATCTCTTTGGATTTGAGACTTTAGTCTTTGCAACTTTAAAGATCTTCATTATGCACCAAGAGCTTGTAACACTCTAAAGAGAAAGGATAAATTGAAATCATATGACCCCCTTAAAATGTTATTTATTCCTGTGACTTCAACATTTTATTTTTAGCCTCATTACTCCAGTCACATGATCCTTCAGAAATCATTCTAATATTCAGATTTGATGCTCAAAAAACATTTATTATTTTAAACATTTATTAAAACAGCAGTGTAGAAATTTTCAGGTTTCTTTGATGAATAGAAAATAATTGATCTGAAATAGAAATCTTTTGTAGCACTGTAAATGTCTTTATCATTTTGATCAATGTAAAGCATCCTTGCTAAAAAAATAAAAAATAAATATTTGTATAAAAATATTTCTGACCCCCAACTTTTAAGTTGTAGTATCTCTGAATGCAGACTTCTTAGAGTTTGGAGCAAGATTGAATTTGAGGATTTGAATTAAGCTCTATTAGATTTCCATGATTTGCTCTGTTGTTCTTCTAAATTGTGACTTTGACACCTATAGAGTAATCGTGTGACCCTGAAGATGGACGTATCACACACAGAGCACTCGCATGTTATTGGGAAAGGAGGGAATAACATCAAACGAGTGATGGAAGAGACGGGCTGTCACATACACTTTCCTGACTCCAATAGGCACAGCCAAGGCGAGAAGAGCAACCAGGTACAGACACACACACTTTTTATCATATCGGTTTTCTAGTTGTTCATTTTTATTTTAGTGAAAGTTCCCCCTAAAATTTTTCAAGCCCATAAGAAGATGTGACTGATAATGTTACTGGTTCTTGTATGTATTGTGACCAGTCGTGATGCACAGAAAATTAAAAGAAATATAGTGCACAAGTCATAACATTTTATTGCACTTTTTGGTGTTTTAACATGCAAAAGTCATGGCTTTTATGTTCTACGGATGAAAGAAATGTACGTTTTAAAAGACATGAGAGTGAATACATGACAAAATTAAAACTTTTGTTTACTATCCTTGCTATGGGAATATGTTTAATTTTTTGTGGAAAATTAGGAAAAAAAGCACAGTAAATCTCTTCCATTTACTATCCGGCAGTGGCTGAACTCTAGCTGAATCATTTTATTGGCTGAGGGACATGAAGCAGTTTGTATTGGCTGGAGGATGAGAACGGTTTGGAGTATGATGGATCTGATTGGCTGTTGGACGGCTCTCAGGTTTAAATAGACTGCTGAGTGGTCTGACGAGGCGTGCAGACAGTTTGGATTGTTAGTAGCGTATACAAGCGCACGCATGGACAAACATGACTTCAGAGCCAAACCAGATGGACTCCCTGAACTGGGCCGAATCACCTGGTTCCAAACCAGGAATAATTCTCGCAGGGCGTGATTAAATGTGTATTTGTCAGGATGAAATGATGGAAATGATGGAAGCAAAAAAAGAAAACTAGCTGGACTTTAATTAAGGTTTTTTGACTGGCGCACTGCCACACACATACTCCCATTTAATGTCATAAATCAGCTTTCTGGACGTTACACTGTGTCTTATTTAAGCTTAACAAAAATTCTTACAGGATGAGAGAAAGGAAAAAACGTCTGCACATGTTATGAAGAAAGATCGTGAAGTACAATCATTTCTTTGTTTCTGTATTTTTCTCTCAGGTGTCAATAGCAGGGCAGCCGACTGGCGTCGAAGCAGCGAGAGTTAAAATACGGGTGAGAATTTCTTTACGTGTGCTTTACAAGCATTCTTTCTTCTTTTTCTGAGTGTGTATAAGCGTGTAGGCTATTTTAGAAAGGAGCACTTAAAAGATGGAAAAGAGGAATCAGGAAGAATCAGTAAATGATGAATAATTCATTGCTATTGTGTGAATAATATGTAATCACGTAATCAATATAAAAGTAACTGTAGTCTGATCACGAGTATTTTAAAATGTAATTTAATAAAATTACAAGTACTTAATTTTTGGAATCTTATTACATAATCCAGATTACATGTAATCAGTTGCTACCCAGCTTTGGCTACACTGTATATTTTCAGGTATAAATGAATATAGTAGCAAGGAATATATTATAAAAACAATGTCTCCAATATTAAATATGAAAATATTATCTGTAAAATATTTACTTGTAAATATACATATCTTTTTCTACCGACTAGTATTAGATGTAAAACCTGAAGATAAATTCTTTGTTAAATTTTACTGAGAATTTTCCCTTAAACCTTCTTTTGAACAATATAAAGGCAAAAGATACACTTTAAAAAAATACTGAAATATTTTAACAAACCTACAGTATATAAATATATTAGGCTATTGAATTAAACATAGCCTAAAGCCTAAAATGTACTGTTTTTCCGGTCTAATTTTCTGCTAGCGCCCCCTTGTGGTTCAGTCAATCAAGGAGCCAATGTAAGATTAGGAGCTTTATGTGCTGCATCCTAGTGGTTGAAATGTCATCATCATTTGTTCCAAGTGTTGTTTTCCCTCAAAAGCATCATTCTCCCTCATCCTCTCTGTAGGAGCTGTTGCCGTTGATGCTGATGTTTGAATGCAGTGGTTTGGTGCAGCATGTGGACTGTAGCTCTCCTGTAGTTCAGCATATCTCCCACACTTACAACGTCTCCATCTCCTTCAAACCTCCCTCCCGTCTCTATGGCAACACTGCCATCGTCCGTGGCAACCAGAACAATACCAGTGGCATTAAGGTGAGGCATGAAGTGAAAGACTTATGAATACTGCTGTTGAAAGAGCTGGATTGATGTTTTTATTAGCATTATTTTAGCATTTTAATCAGTCTATTTTATTATCATTTGTATTAATGTAATATTATACATGATTATGCTTGCATTAAGCAGTGAACTATATATTATTACATAATAAAAGCTTATTTAATTTTACAATTAAGTTTTCATTTAAATGATTACTTTTTTATTATTAAGTCTATTTTATATTTTATAATTTATTTAATATCTGAATTTTAAGCAGCCAAATCATTCTGCTTAAAATTCATGATGTTTTGCTGTTCAAGGAACATTATTATTATTATTATCAGTGTTGAAAACAGTTGTTTTTGTGGATACATATTTTTTTAAGTATTCTTCGATGAATGAAAATTTCAAAAGAATAACATAATACATTATTAATAATAACAATACTGTATATCATTTAATGACAATTTAAAAGTCTTTGCTGTCACTTTTAGTCACTTTTCTTTCTGACACCAAACTTTGCAAAGGGTAGTGTGTAAACCATTTCAAGTGAAATGATAAATTCTAAATGCTTCGTAAAAAAAAAAAATTTTCAAGACATTTTAATATGTTGAAAAAAAATGGTAAAATCTGAGTTTTTACAATTAACAGTAATCTCCAAAGTGCATGTATTTGACCTCAAAACAATCAAAACCTCCTACTAAAGTTGCATTCATTAGCAGTTATGAAATGAGTGGAGCTCCTGAGTAGCAGAAGTACTGAAACTAGGTCATTTCATGAAATGGAGAGATTTAGTTTTCGTATAGAGCTGCCAGAAATTAAACCAAAAACAGGAGCCTTCACCACATAATGTGAGACGTTTCAGGAGATGGGTGATGGTTTTATTAATGTGTGCATGTGTAAGCTCACATGCTGGCGTCCCTGTGTGTGTGTTTGTGCAACTGCAGATCTATATCAAGTGTGTGCGAACATATTTGTGTGTATTTCAGCGTGGAACAGCTTTGTTATTGGAGCACCTCGCTGGGTCTTTGGCCAGCTCTGTGCTGGTCAGCACACAACTGGACATCGCACCTCAGCACCACAACTTCCTTCTGGGCCGCAATGGAGCCAACATCAAGAACATCTCCCAGCGCACTGGAGCCCAAATACACTTCCCCGAGCTCAACACTCACAACACACACACAAGCCGCTCAGCCGTCTACATACAGGGCAGCATTGATGCTGTATGTGCGGCTAGACAGCAGCTAATGGTATGTTTCACAACAGTGTGTCTGTATTTTCCTATTCAGGCTTATGCTCTTTAATTTACTATCTCTCTCCATGTTTGTGGCCAATCTGTGAAACAGAACACGTTTTGTTTAAAGAGATGAAACTGAGAGAGATGTTTGGATGAGAGTCTCTGTAAGTACTGACAGATGATGAGACTCAAGCTGGGCTGGCTGGAGACCTTGAGGCTTTAGCAACGTGCCCGACCAGAGGGATTTCAAGACACATGCCAAACTTATTCTTCTCCTCTGCTCTTTTTTTTTTTTTTCGAAACAGGAAATGTAGATTTAGCCACGCTGCCACTGTAGACTATAATCTAAAATTAGAGGTCTCATAATAGACATGTGCAAAATTACATATTTTCAAAATCAATTAGTCAGTGAATTGCTTCTAGAACTACAAGAAAATTCAGCATTTTATTTTTGTCTTATTTATATACTATTGTATAAAATTATATTCACACTTAATTTTAGTTGTTAATATTTCATTTTCTGTTTTAGTAATTTTAGTATTTGAGATTAATGTTATTTCGTTTAGTTGCCAGGTCAAGTTTCGAATTTCCATTTAAGCTTTTTTTATGTAATATAATTTTTTTTATTTTACTGCAGCTTTATTTAAACTTATTAAAAAAATTCTGATTTCAAAAGGTTTTCTCAGTCAAAAGCAATTGAAGACAAAACAATTCCTTGTGTGTGTGTGTGTCATTTAATATTATAAGTAATATTAATATAAATAAAAAATATACATAATAATTATAATGGTCATTAATAATTATTGTGTATTAAAATCTAATAATTATAAATAATATTACATATAAAGAAATAAGCTACTGAATCTGGAACATACTTTTAAGGAAACCTGGTTTAATTAGGTTTGTTTTAGGTTTATAACAAACCAAGATGTGTTTTGGGGAGTAATTTTGTGTGTGTGTGTGTGTGTGTGTGTGTGTCTGTATATATTTTAGGGCTGTCTGCCACTGGTGTTGCTGTTTGACATTAAGGAGGAGATGGAGGTGGCATCTCAGGTCGTCACTACACTTATGGAGCAGCTGGACGTCTTCATCAGTATTAAACCCAAACCAAAACAGCCCAGCAAGGTAAAAAATACCCAGCTCTTTCGTGGATATGTGGTACATTTAGCCTCGGTTACTGACAATATGTCTTTTTCTCAGTCAGTGATAGTTAAGAGCGTTGAAAGGAATGCTGGGAGTATGTATGAGGTACGACGGATTCTGTTGGGACTGGAGTCCAGCTGTGTGCCTCCTCCCATCAACCATCTGGCTGTTAATGGACATCCTCCTCCTTCCCCTCCCCTGATTGGCTCCATTGGACTGGACACCCTGGCTTCAGCTGGACTGAGGCTAAGCACTCTGGGTAATGTAGTTGTATATTTAGATATTTTTTAGATATATTTTATGGCTTGTGTAAGGTACATTTATGATCTAAAAGTAATTCCTTGAATATATATTCTAAGCAAGGCCTTTTTATATCAATACAACATACACAGTCCTGCTTTAGCTCTGCAGTCACTATAATTACTACTGTCTGTGTTGGTAGATTACAACTCACGCTGCCAAGCGGATCCATAATTAGCTACAGCTGTGTGTGTGTGTGTGTATTTGTGTTTGCCTGTGTTCCACATTCACTCAGACAGTATTAGTGTGACTTAAAACAGTCCCCTCTGTTGTTTCCAAGACTCAAGCCTTGTTGTTCTCATGCACAAATTGTGCATATTTGCAGTACTATCACATTAAGGTTTCATGCCATTGTAGTGATTAAAAGTTAACCGTCTGGCTGTTAACAATAGCTTTGTTTCAAAACCTAGCAAGCTTTTTACCTAGGTAAATTTTAGGTATTAAAGGTTTAATTATGTTTCCTTGTAATAAATATATTTTTAGCCTAATCAACCCTGCATCAAAACCTATATGCAATGAGAGTGCATTTTTACAAAAAATGTAAAAATGTAAAATATTTAAAATAAATTGCATAATTATTATTCCTGTGTATATATAAATATGTGTGTATGTGTATATATAATATATATATTATAGTTTCATACAACATTATGTAATATAGAACAAAATATTAGCTTAGCAGTATGCAGCCTGTAACATTTCAAAGCAATAATAAAGTCATGTTACCGATTTTTTTTTCCAATTAGATCCAATGAAACTTATTATCATTAAATAAAACCTAAAGAACATGTTTTTTTGTTTTTTTTGTAACTGGACATAAACATTAGCTGAAATAAAATAAAACATTTTTGAAAATGTAACATTTCTCATTTTTGTTTAGTTTAGGGTTAAAATAAAATTAAATAAGCTAAAACACATAAATAAAAATTAACATAAAAATGACAAAAACAAAACAAAATTCCTAACCAATTAAAAAAAAAAATTAAATATTAACAAAAAGTAAATTAGTGATACTAATATAACTGGGTCTAACTGGTATGCTAATTGCTGCTCTCTGTATTTCTTGTGCTGTCTCTTATTTGAAAATTACATGGGAGCAAAATAAAAGTATAATAACTGAACTGTAAACATATATTATGGACAAAAGTGTTTTTGGAATTTGCAATCTTTCTTTTCTCTTTTTCATCAGCTGATCTTCTAAGGTCGTCTGTCAGCCCCATTCCTAATGGTTCCACAAACCCAAACTGTGTTCATAATGGACACGGCTCTGTGTTAAACATCCAGAATGGAGCAGTGAACAGCTCACAGCACATTTATACACCCTCCAATACACCTGCTCACACACATTCACATGCTACTGGTCACACAGCTTCACTTTGGGCCAGTGCGCTCAGTTCAGCAGCTAACACAGCAGGTGAGTGTGTGCTTTTTTCAACCACATATTTTATATATGTGTGTCACATAATCCTCTCTCTCTGTCCCTGCCTCAGGGTTTTCCACAGACCTCATGCTGCAGTCGGTGTCTCAGTCGACTCTCGGTGGTCTTCTGCTCTCTGGGGTCCAGAGTCAAGCACACGTTCACACACCATCCCCTCCACCTGGACTCGCACCAATACACAAACCAACCAGCGCAGAACATCTCAACGGACATGTGAGAAACTTCATCAAAGATACTAAACTGTATACATAGGCAACATTTTTCAGCATTATAGATTCAAATATGCTGCCTTTTAAGACATGTCTTTTTGGCCAAAATCAAGGAAGCATCGTATGTGTCCCAAAATGAGTGCATCTTTTTTTATTTTAAACTAATTATTCTTCCCGTGTGTGTTTCTGCTGGATGTTGCAGCTCGCCAGTTCTATGTACAGTCGAATCTCCTCTGTATCGCTGAACTCCGCCCACTGTGACACATCCCAGGAAGTCATTGGACACTCCCAATCAGAATCCATTTCCAATAAATCTGCAGATGAAGGTATAAAACAAACTTTTTATACATGATTTGGACAAAAGTTTTGGCACACCTGACATTGTGCCAACAGATACTTTAATGACTTCATATTCGAAATTTATAGATATTAATAATGGAGTAGGTCTTCCCCCATAATAGGGCCCTATGAAAACAATTAAATTTTTCCCACTTTTTCAGTTTTAATATTTCTTTTATTCTGTGTTTTCGATTAATTTTCTGGATTCCATTTGAATGGAAATGTATTTTTTTTAATAATCAAATGCATATCTAAATAATTTATTTTATATAAAAATGTTAAATAATAATTCATTTTTTCTTTGTTTTCAGAAATATTGTGTTGTGCATTTACATTTTGTGGTAAAACATTTTTCTGGTAAATATTCCTCTAAAATAATATTTTAATAATATGTTTTTTAGTAGTAGTACTATCATTACTTTAAGTAATATATTTATGTCACAGTTTGTTAAACCAAGCTTTTATTTTGACGGGGTGTAATGAAGACCTTTACGTTTCCCGGTTCATATAACATAATGATAGTTTTTCTCAAAAATAAATGGTAAAAATGCTCATGAAGTGACACTCTCAGAGCAGTTATTGAGAACCACATATTTGCGGCATTCATTCACACAGATTTGTATTTAAATAGTATCCCATGACTTAATATTGACCAACACTAGTCCATATCACATTTTGATTTAAGTATACTAACCTACTTTTGATTTATTTGTCTAAAATTTAGCAAAATCCATGACATTCCACATTATACAGTAAAATTCTGATTTTATAACTGGATTCCTTGATTCCGTCTGTGTTTTCCACATATCATAAACCATAGGGCCTTAATATAACAGCTTCCACTTTTCTGGGAATGCTTTTAACAAGTTTTAAGAGTGAAATTTTTGCCTATTCATCCAGTAGAGCATTTGTGAGGTCAGACACAAGATGTTCTGGCTCGCAATCTCCATTCCAAGTGTTTGAAGGGGTTGAGGTCAGGGCTCTGTGCGGCCCAGTCAAGTTGTTCCAGTAGTTTAGGGCACAGTTATGCACATGGACTTCCCCAAACTGTTCCCACAAAGTTGGAAGTATAGCATTGGCCAAACTGTTTTTTCAATTTTCTGAAGCATTAACATTCCCCCTCAAAAGTAGGGGCCTAGCCCAACCCCTGAGAAACAGCACCATACCATTATCCCTCCTCTATCAAACTTTATAGTTTGCCCAGTACAGTTGGCATGTAACGACATTTTCTGCAACCCTAATTCACTGTGCACAGTATTAATGCATTATACTGTTATTCTACTTTATATCTGTATCAGGCTCAGATACATTTGTTGAAGTGGGCATGCCCAGAAGCCCGTCTCACTCAGCCAATGGAAGTGAGCTGAAGCAGATGCTGGCCTCTTGCACCATGTCATCAGGAAAACGACAAACGGTGGAACTTCTGCAGAGAACCAAGAACTCACTTCTTCAGTATGTTTAATCATAAAATGACCTTACATCATCATGGCAATTCAGTTATGTTTTTTTTAAATTCAAGTTTACACTGCGGCTGTAAAGTGCTCTTTTAAAATTTCCTCTGTGTGTGTGTGTGTGCAGTGTTGAGTGTGTGTTGGCCGATTCTGATAGTGAGAATCCAATGACTGACAAAAGAGCACCAGGAAGCGAGAGAGCTGCAGAAAGACGACTTGCACCACATTTGCAGGTTTATATACACATACACTCACATTTCACTCACATACAAAAGTACACAAACTAAAACATATACACACTGTCATTGTTTTTTAGGCGTTTGACTATGAGAAAAAGAAGCTACTGGCCACTAAAGGTGAGCGTAGACTTGATCTCTTAATTTAGCATCCTAATGTGAAAATAGTCATAAAATAACATTTAATTATAAGATCACAAGATAGGTTGTGGTTAAAAAGCTGTGTTGTTTTGTATAGCCATGCTGAAGAAGCCAGTTGTGACGGAGATTCGGACCCCCACAAATACCTGGAGTGGGTTGGGTTTCTCTAAATCAATGCCAGCAGAGAGCATAAAAGAGCTGCGCAGGGCACACCATGTGCCGTATAAACCCAGCATAAGCACTACTTATGAGGTACAAACTCACCAGTGCAGCATACATCTAGTTCAGTATATATGAAGCTGTTCTCTTCAAAACATTTTTGAAAAAGCAGGGTTTCAAAGTTGCTTTTTGTGTATATGGTTTCAGGACTCTCATCTCTCTGTCTCACACACTGGGAGTCAGGAGGGTTTGGGCAATGACACCAAATCCGGTAATTGGGGGGATTTGAATGGGAACGTTAACATCAATGGAAACGGACTGCCAGGAAATTCTGAATTTTCCCCTGCTGTCAGCAGCCCAAAGAGAATCAAGAACAAATCTTGTAAGACTAAAGATTTTGCACTTTGAAACACAGAGCAAGACATTTACTGCCTACTTAATAGTTGTGTCTTAAACTTTATCTGTGTGTTTGTGTCAGTAGGTGAGCAGTATCTCAGCAGCAGTAATTATATGGACAGTATCTCTATGTCTGGCAGCAATGGCTGCTCTCTCAGTTCATCTCTCAAAGGAACAGATCTCCCTGAGCTGTTCAGCAAACTCGGTCTCGGCAAATACACAGACATCTTCCAGCAGCAGGAGGTCATTCATTAATTCATTGTTTGCATTGCATAAACATTTTGAATCTAGAAATAAGGAAATAAAGTAAGATGCTTTGCTAGTTCATCTTGCAAGCACTGTAAAAATGTGGATTAGTGTGTTTATTTGCGCTTTTTGTAGTGATGTAACGTAATGTCCGTGTTATGGTTTAATAGATTGATCTGCAAACATTTGTCACACTAACGGATCCAGACCTAAAGGAACTGGGAATCACAACATTTGGTGCTCGCCGGAAAATGTTACTGGCGATCTCAGGTCAGTGGGCTTTGTGTTTATATCTAAGTGACAGATCAACAGAAAAAAAAAGATAAACCAAAATAAAGGATGCAGAAAGAATAGGATGTAAAGTCACTGTTTTCTAAAGTAAGCAATTTCTTTCCAGATGACCTTTCATAGATTCACAGTCTATATAAAATTGGAATACTATATAGCAGTGGTTTTCAACCTGTGAGCGATGGTATTGCAGGCTATCAATTTTTACCTATCTTAGATATTGTTTGTGCCAAGCTGTGCCAGCCCAAGTTATTTTCTGTTCATTGCCAGTTCATTTAATAAAGATAGTTAACAATCTAGCTTCTGATTACTTACTTATTAACCCAACAATAGCGGGGTCAGTACATTTTTTTGCAGTGGGCTGCGCAAACATATGTGTTTGGTTGTGTGTGCCGCGATTTGAAAAAGGTTGGGAACCACTGCTATATAGTATCTAGTGAGCAGCCTACCTAGACATCATTTTAAGCTACTGTCATCATTTATTTGTGTGTGATGTGTGGTGGTGACTGCTTACAGAGTATCTACCTATGCAAAGTGTTTCAAATAGATAACTTATAAAGTTAAATTTAGTTAGGATGCTGCCTTAGAATACAGCTGGGGAGAGTGTCCGCTCATTATGTTTAGGAACAAAGCTCATGTGTTTACTGATGATATTTGAATGTCTCCTCAGAGCTGAATAAGAGCAGGAGGAAGCTCTTTGACACACCCAACATTCGCTCCTCCTTCCTAGAAGGCGGGGCCAGCGGTCGTCTGTCACGTCAGTTCCACTCGGACATGGCGAGCGTCAGTGGTCGCTGGTGATCTCTTACCTGTGGGAATGTGGACCACAAACCACTTCGTACTGGACTGGACTGATTGATACAGAAAGGCATAAAGCGATACAGATTCTCTCACATCTAAAAAAAAAAAAAAAAATGTGGGGACATGTTATTAAGTTTGCTTTTTATGCCTAAATATATGGAAGGAAATGTACTCTTGTTAAGGCAATGTGCCATTAATTTGTCTTGCATTTACCCTGGGTGAACAGGCAAAGCACAGAGTTAAAAACTAACCGTACTGTTAGCTTCAGTATTGGTGTCTAGCACTTTAATCTGTAAACTCTGCTGTTTTTGCCAGTAGGTTGTATGCAGTGTCTGTCTTTTGTAACATCGGACTGTCTAGTGTCAAAGCCAAACACGTGCACTTATTTAGCAGGTATTTCCAGATCACACGCGAAGGTCATCTGCTTGGTAAGCACAATCAGCTGATGCTCATGTTGTTTACCAGACTTATATTCATGTTCAGTTTAATTACTCATTGGTCATCGTGGTATTGTCGTATTTTAAATCTATTTTATTTTATAGTTTCATTATGTTCTTATATTTTATGTTAATCTTTTAAAAGGCATTATCAGTTTACTTTTTTTGTATTGTTTTGGTTCTTTTTTGACATCATTTGTTTTTATTGTTTAATCTGTGATATGATTTGACAGAACGTGTAATAGTCATCTCAACTACATGTCAGCCATTATTTGGTGTAAATGAAGTCTTTTCTGAAGGATTAGGTTTGGAAATATTATCCATAGAATTCCACTGATTTGTTTAGCAAAATCTGTTTAATCAGTATTTACATTTCACGTGTAGCACAGACATCAGATTTAAGCTGCATTAGGTACGTTTCAAGTCTAAGTGGGGTGTTTGTTGAAAGTTTGATGTTGGCATGTACAGTATAATGGGATATATTTCCTTTTGTATGTGCAAGCGTTATGTATCTGGCAGGTGTTTTTCAGGTTTGTGTGTATAAGTATGTATGTGTGTTTGTACTTATCCTTTGCTCATAGCTCAAAGCCATAAATTAAACTCAAGGGCTACTGTTGATAAATGTCTGATTTTTCAAAATACTTGTTTTTGACCAGCAATTACTTTTTTTTTATCATTCTATTAAGTTTTTTGTTGTTGTTCTTTTTCAACCTGACAGTTTATATCAATAGAAGCATTCACAGTAAATGAGTGTTACCTGGTCTTTCATTCGTTTACATTTATGTTAGATTTGTAGTATATTCACGGTACAGCCTACTAAGAAGAATGTATAACACATTGAAAGAGCTTTTTGAAACCATCTATTGGTAAATACATAAGAAACCATGCTAATCTCCTTTTTAGTTTGTTAGTTGTTGTTGTTTTTTTATGGAAGGAAAATAATGACAGTTTCAGAAATATTGCACAGAATGTTGTGGTACTCTTGTATTATTGCTCCGTGATATTATTAAATGCGTAATTGTAGGTCCAAAGTGAAAATCTCGTAAGATTCACGTGCAAAATATGGACTTTTCAGAGATTCATAGTACGGAGATAAAATTCCTCACCGCTGTGGAACCAGTGTATATGGTTACTGAGCTGTGTTTGTGATCAAGATTCATATTGTTTTCCTTGCATCTTTCAAATCATGTGTGTTCATTCTGTTATCTCCACACTTCAGCTGTTTGAAAATGTTCTTTTTTTCTGAGGGAACAACTGTGTTGTTCGGTCATTCTAATTGTGCTTCCTCCTGGAGTGGAGCATTATGGGAGAATGTTTTTGTTTTGGATGTGACGCTGGCATTTGTATCACATTTAAATCTTTGACAAAGGGAACAATGTTCATGTTTTTGCCTTGTAAGAATGTTCTGTAAATCCAAATCAGTGTGTCTTAAAATGGACAGAAGCCATTTGCTGCCTGTGACTTTGAGTGTTGCCAGAGTATTCCTCGCTGAAAGTAACAAAAAAGGGATTTAAAGTAAAAGTGAAAAATCTAAAATATTTGAAATGTTTGTCACTGATTTGTGGTTTTGTTCTAGAAAATAAAAATGTTTGCAAGCCAAATCAAATTTGTCTTATATTATGTATTACTGTATAAATCCATAGTAGTTCAACATAAGCTGTAATTTCTTTAGGTACACAATCAAATTAAAGAGAGGGAGTAAATGTGTGGTTGTTGTCTGATGAATGTAGATAAAATGAGACTGACCATAAGAGCACATTTAGGGTTGATGATAATAGCAATCTACAGTGGCACTGTGAAACCAAATATTCACTATCCGATTCATCTCAAAGGACCCAGATAAGCACTTCTCTTTTGAAAGTAATAGCAAATACATGGGTGATTATTATGTGTGATATTATGGTGTGTTTTGCATATCAATGTACATCTGCTTCTAAATAAGGAAACTGCAGGAACTGAGCGTGTGTGTGTGAGAGAGAGAGAGACCAGGGAGGGTGAAGCTGTCAGCATGATGATAAAGAGTGCAATGCTTTCGAACTAGCTAATCTAGTACCATGAGACATAAATGACCCTTACCTAGTGAAACTGATGGATCTGATGAATGCATGTATTGTGTTGGTTAGTTTGTACATGGAGCCTTTTAATGTTAAAACTGAAAAATTCTGGTAGCAAACGTGACTGCCTTTTAGCAGTCATATTAAATGGCTGTAATATCTGTTATGTGTTTGTGGTACTTTCTATTTGGATTTGTACACCGTAGGGGTTGCCATTTGCTTTATTTCTAGCTAGATTATTGAATTGTACATTGATAAGAAATGAAAATTTGGTAAAAACCTTGTGGGAATTTTTATTATTATTATTATGAATCTTAGCTTTTAATCTAAATCTTATTTAATGCAGAAGACCAAATGTGACTTTAATTTCTACCCCGCAGGACTACCTCTGGGAAACATGCATATCTGTTAATTAACACTTAATAATTATGTGGGCCCCCCCTCCTCCTCCAACACTTTCCAATAAGTGGTCTAAGTAATCCATCAGTTTGTACAGATTTAGCAAAACTGTGAAGCAGCCTAATAATAAGTAAAAGTAGTGCCAGGTTTTTGAACAAATCTTCTAAGTGTAAGACTTATTCTCGTGCACTTAAACGCAGCGAGTTATATTTTCTATGTAAAAACGACTGATGATAATGATAATACACAATATAGAGAAGCATTTTAAGAAGATTTCGGTCGTGATTCTTAAATTTGGCCTACAGTTATGATGATTACGTTATGACAGTTATGATATATCGATTTACTCATTTACACGCCACGCACTTACGCAAACGACTAATGACAGTACAAAATTTTGAAATAATTGTAATCAAATATAGGCCTGATAGAAGTTGTATCAGTCGTGAATGACACTCACAGTGTTTGTTTTTTAGTGGAATCATTTACTCGTCATAAGACGTAAAGGTCCACTGACTGAACAAACCATTGAAAGAATCTGAACGAATCTTTTTGGTGCACGAGTTCAAAAGATTCGAATCACTGGGATGAATCAATATCCCCACCCTGTTCATGCAGGGGCCGATTCGGTACCAAATAAGGACATGAGCTCGACCGCTTGACGTGACGTCAGTGAGGTGGCTGGTGGAATAAAGGAGTCTTTTGCTCAGGAGCGGGAGCAGAGGTACGGGGAGAATTAACTGTAGTGTAGACCGTAATCTCGTTACATAACCTTTTCGTCCGTTCATACACGTTAATCCGTTTCTCCTCAGAGCGAAAACACTTGTGGCGTTTGTCACAGCGAGGGACCTCAGATACATTTCAGTTTTTTTCAAAATGAGGACAAACATTCATTTTATTGAGCCACTAGAATAAATTAATCTTCCTCATAGTGTATATGCTTCTGTCCTTAAGTATGTCCAGCAGTGTGGTGATGACGATCCGTTGACGCGGTTTCCAACAGAACGCCAGGGAAGAGAGAGAGAGAGAGGGAGAGAGAGAGAGAGAGAGAGAGAGGAATCAAGGCGACATAGCACAAGACTCACCTTGTTTGGGTTTCAAAGCCGAAGCAGAATAATATTTTCAAAGATATCCAAGCGCCTCTGCAGACATGGAGGGGGCGAGTTTGGCACACGGGGTCGCGAGCCCGTTAAGCCCGCGCGAGGGCATGATCAAGAACGTGAGCCTGGAGTCGCTCCAGCTGTGCGAGAGAGACGGTAAGTAACCTCTGCAACACAGTGAGTGACTATAAACTTGACAGTTTTTATCCACGCATGTTCTCCCCCGTTAGCAAACCTTTTTAAACGACCATGGTTTTTTTTTTTTTTTTTTTTTTTTGCAATGAGGGAATATTCAGTGCTGCAGAAAAATTCGCCTGTCACATCCATGAAAAAAGGAATATGAGACATGGCAGGCTGCCTTTGTGTATGCTGGCTGTGGTTTCTGATGAAATCTCTGCTGTCTGTGCGAGGCTTTCGTTTCAGCACCATGGACACTACCCTCTTGCAGTCGGCCACCTTTTTTCTTGTAGTCTCGTTTAATTGTCATGCGGTCAGTTAAAAAACTGAAACCAACGAATTGGTATTGTAAACCAGTAGAGAAAATAATGTAAATATCAAAATAAAATAATCATAATAATTCCAAGAGCCCTGAAGCAGTAAAGGATGCTGATGTGGCAGGGGGTGAGGCTTTTCGACAGTGAGAGAGCTTCTATATATAATTGTTCATATTTATATTTTAGGCTATATACATGTCTTATGCAAAGTATGTTAATATATCTAAATAATTCTAAACTACATAACTCATAATATAAAAAAATAACTCAGGCTATAGCACTCATATGTTGCAATGTTACATATGTCACTTTCTGTTTTTCCAGTATTTTATATGCATCTTATGTAATTGTGTAATTATACATATGTTTTGTATAGATAAATATATTTAATACAATACATAAACACAATTTTTGAATCAGTACAGATGACTTAATGTTTTCTAAATGTATATAGATGTTTACAAAGAGCATCAGACATTTTTAACAACTTCATGTTGACAGAAGGTGAAGTCAGGTGCTTGCGCGCACACACACACACACACACACACACACACACACACACACTGAGCAGGACACACATTGGGAGGAATCTGCTGTGGCTTTTAAAGGTATACAGGCTTGATATAGAGGCTTGCTTGAGGATACAGTGTTTACCTTTCACCTGTTTCCATCTCCTTTGGTTTGAGTGGAATTGCAGGAATATAAATGCAAATCCATTTTAACTGACAGAGTCACCTTTGTCTTTTTAATAGGCGTTACAACCATCAGTGTTTCAATAGTGAGTGTATGTTTGAAAATGTCAAAATGTGTCATCCTCTTTAAGAATGACTGAAGCAAAAAACTGCACATACGCAATTTGGCAGGCTTCAGAAGGCTAGCACAATGACTCACCAGTTTTTTGAGAGGGAGTTTTTTTATCTTCCCTACATGAATGTATTTGAATCAGTCTGAATAGATTGCTGTGCTGGCAGCAGAGTGCCTCTTATCTCTTTGAATTACCACATTTACACATCAGTGCTCATTTCATTTTGTCTAATTGCAATGAACTTACAGAGTGCATAAGGCACTGTTTTTAAGGTACTAATTGAATTCTCTAATTAGTTAGCATGAGTGTGCTTCTCAGACATGAAGGAAATAATTTCCTTTAAACTTGAACCAGACTTCTCATCTGTTCAGCTGTCCTAACCAGACACAGCTCTATCTGCTTTTAAACACCCTTATTTAGGACCTTTGCAACATGATGTTTTGGATATTTTTAGCTAAAAACTGATCTCAGTTAAAGTGCATTCAGATGATGATTGAAACTGTTAGCGCTGGCTAATGCTAACTCATCAGATGAATGAGGGTGTAAATATCTACAGTAAATCAGATTAGCAAGAAAGCTGAATCTGTTCCATGCAGGACTTTGAACAACCTTGGGGATTCCTGTCTGCAGCCTATGACACATGAACAAATATATTTAGATAAATGTTGCAAAAATAACATAAGCCGTTTAAGATGTTGGAGTGAGCCTTTCTAGTAAGGACCTGGATTTGTAATGAAGCGGTTGTAGATTCGATCCCAGTTCAAGGCAACCAGTGAACTGTAAACTTTCAGTGCCCTTGAGCAAGGGATATGAGTATACAGATGCAATATGAAGGCTAGACTATGATGTATGCGATGAATAAAATATAAGAGAATGTCCACATGTTAAATTCTCTGAACAATATACAAATGTTTAAAAACAAAAACATCACATTCCCAGCTAAGGAAAGACACTAGTTTTTAATTGATATTGAATTACAGACAGCGCATGCTTAATTAATAGTTAGACTGCTTGTATAAAATCATCCCTAATTAAATCCAAATATTTCATTCTTTATGATTAAGTGCTGTAATGATTATATGTTACTTGAGGCTTGACTTTAGTTAATTTTCCCTCCCCCTAGAGAAGCGTTGGGCTCTTAAACTAGAAAACAGCAGCCTGCTGTACCATTTTATTATGTGCACAGTGCTTGTTGTGAGCTCTGCGGCTCATCTCAGCAAAACTTAATTGCAAAGTAAATGTGTTGTCTTATTGCAGGCAGAGAGAACCAGATTATGCTCAGAGCAAATTTTCCCACACACATTTGGAGCTCAGATGCAAAGAGAATCCTGTAGAAATATGATTTGATTAGATTTTTTATTCTTATCATGTAAATAGAATTGCATATACAGACTATATCACGCTTTTGTGGTAATTGAAGCTGAAAGCTGTTAAAAATTTAAATTTACTGCCATGCACAGCTTGTTGTTCTGTAAATGACAAACATGTGTATTAATATGCAGTTCTGTGTGCAATTTGGAGTGGATCCAGAGATCATTAAACAAACTCCAATCCCTGCTAAACTAGCATTCTGCCACAATTCAGAGACCTTTGCAGTTTGAACCTGCAGTTTCGCTGTGTTTTTGAGCTCATATAGGAGAAAAGCATTGTTTTCATGCACAGGTACCAATACTATTTTGTAGTCACATGTTGCAGTGCTGTTTGCCCACATAAAGACCTCACTGTAGTTTTGGATTTGTGAGTGTGTAGTTTGATTTGCAGATTGTAGACTCTGTACAGTCTGGACATTTCTGTTTTTCTGTTATGTAATACTGCAGTTTTCTGGGAAAGCTGCTCACACAAGATGCTCCCCTGATGGATATTCTTGGTTGTTTAGGTGTTTGTGAAGGAGATATTTGGACTAGAGTTTAGTGATAGATTTATTTTGTATTGTCTGATGTTTCAGTAGGTTCTTCTGTCTGCGTGGCTTTAAAAAGACTGTGGTCTCGCAGGAGGCTTTTAACCATTATTAGAGTCGATACAGAATCAGACGCTCCATGCTTTTCATTCTTTGTCTTTTACTCTCCCATGATTCAGCAGGTTGTTCTCTGTCCGTGCTCTTCCTTCATGTATTGGGTCTCAGATTGTCACAGAATTTCTCACCAGTTGTTTCGGTAACAATCCAAGTAATCCATACATACAAAGAAAACAAAACAAATAAGTTCAGAAATTAAGTTCTGTGTAATAAAGCAGAATCACACAGGGGAAAAGTATTGAACACATGAAGAAAGGTAGGTGCAAAAAGGCATGGAAAGCCAAGACACCAGCAAAAATCTATCAGTAATTAGAAAGAAATCCTACCCCTAGTCAATGGAAATTAATATTAGTTGGTTCAGTCACAAATGGTGGCCTATAAAAGGTGTCTCATGACCAACATGTTACACAAGAAACAAAGCAAATAGCCTCTTAAAGACCTTCACAACCTTATTGTTGCAAAACATAGTGATGGCATTAGTTACAGAAGGTTTTTTTATACTTCTGAATATTCCAGTGAGCACTGTTTGGGCCAAATTCCTGACATGGAAAGAATATAATTTCAAGCCGTGGCCTGTATGCACGCTCATCACACAAGACTCTAATGCTGAAGAAAAAGCATGTAGAAGCTAATTTGAAGTTTGCTACACAACATTTAGACAAGCCTGTGAAATACTGGGAGAATATAGTCTGGTCAGATGAGACAAATGCCATAAACACACACCATGCTTGGAGATCAAATGGCACATCAGCCCAACACATCATGGTGTGGCACTGGCAAAATAAATATAATTGAAAGAAGGATGAATGGGAAAATGTACAGAGTCATTCTTGATAAAAAATCTGCTGCCATCTACCACGATGATGAAGATGAAATGAGGGTGGAAGTTCCAGCGAGACAATGATCTCAAACACTCAGCCAAGGAAACTCTCACTTGGTTTCAGAGAAAGAAAGTAAAGCTGCTAGAATGGCCCATCCAGTCACCTGACTTGAATCCAATAGAAAATCTATGGAAAGAATTAAAGATTAGAGTTCAGAGAAGAGGCCCATGGAACCTTCAAGATTTGAAGACTGTGTGAAAGAAAAGAATAGGCCAAAATCACATCTGAGCAATGCATACAACTAGTTTCTCCAAACAGGAGATGTCTTGAAGCTGTCATTACCAACAAACTCTTTTGTACGAGATATTAAATACATTTCTTTAAGCATCTTGTTCCCTGGGTCATTCCATTTTATTAGACAGAACTTAATTTCTGAACTTATTTGTATTGTTTTCTTTCTATGTATGGATTACTTGGATTGTAACCGACATCTGCTGAAAATGTCAACAGCACCTTTAGAAATATATTTACTGAAAAAATGGTGATGTGTTCAATACTTATTTTACCCGCTGTATACCCTTCAGTTCAAAAGTTTGTGGTTGGTTCAATATTTATCTTAAGGCTGCATTTATTTGATTAACTGTTTCTCAAACCTTTCAACAGTAATGCACAAAAAATAAAAGGGTTTATCTGTCAGCTTTTCTGAAAAAAAAAAGGTTTTCTATTTGAATCATATACAGAACAGCTAGAGACTATGAGAATAATTTCTCGTCCTGCAGCTCTGACTTTTGTTTACAATCTTAAAACTTGAGTGCTGATAGAGCTTCTGCACATCTTCCTCTTTAAATTATGCTACATTGATTAATGGCCTTGATTTGTTTCCATGGAAACTGCCGTCTTTGTTAGAGCGTGTGGAAAACCTGTGGGTGCGTTTTGAAGCTGGCACTTTTGTAGAGAGATGCGTGCCGCTGGTTTAGTACTTCTTTTTAGGTACAAATAAAGTAAACTAATTTATACAGACTGGCTTTATGATTTTGTTGCGAGTTTTTCAGAGCGTGAAGGAAAGCAGATTCTGTAGTGAGAATATGTCAGAAAAAAAAGCAGAAGTTGGTAAACAGACATCTGTTGTTTGTGTTGTTGGGGAGGCTGTTGGCAGAGGCGGGGTTCGGAGGGCTTCTTCAGCCAGACCCAGTGTTGTGGGAGGACTAGTGTAGTACAGGAATACATCTATAACTCAACTCAACCTTGTGAGTACTATTATTGTTCAATGAGACATTTTGCTGTTTTGTTTGTGCATTTACCTTCTTATGCATTTGTCTTCTTCCATTTTATTTATATTTCATAAGTGCAACTTTATTTCTTGTCACTTTAATTTCTATAGTAATGACTTCATATCTCACAAATATCACTTTTTACAACACAACGTGACTTTTATTTACAAATTATGACTATTTCTCACAATATTGACTTTATTTCTTATTTAGAAATTTATTTTTTGTAATTAGAACTATTTCCCACAAGTGTGACACAATGTGACTTTCTCACAATGTGGACTTTTTCTTTTAACTTTTTTATTTTTGTTTATTTTTGTTTTATCTCACAATTACATTTTGTATTTTTTATCTGTTTTCTATTTCGATATAGACATTTTTCAAATATTATTTATTTCTGTGATGGCACAGCTGGCTTTTCTCTTTTACTCCAGTCTTCAGTTTTGCATAATCCTTCAGAAATCATTTTATTATGCTGATTTGATGCTCAAGATTCATTTCTTATTATTATCAAAGCTTAAAACATTTGCTTAATATTTTCTGGAAACTATGATAAACTGAAATAGAATTAGTTTTTGTTACACAGTAAATGTCATTACTGTCGTTTTTTATCAGTTTAATGTCCAAACTGTTGAATGTTAGTATAACCTCAGTGTTCAGTAATACAAAATATTCAGATATTTATCTTCTAATAAACATGGATTTCTTTTTTTTGTGTGCAGATTTTTCAGTAATACTCTTAAATCCATATTAAATCCCAGTAATTTCTTTCCAGAGGAATATATCAGCAGTAGTAATTCAAGAATTCAGTTTAGGAGAGAAAGAGCTCAGTGTTTAGTGAACAGTGAGCTGAGGGTGATTATTGTACAGTAAAGCTTTATCATGAACCTATTCATGGTTATAACAGGCGGTTCAATGTTCTCTGTGTTTTGTGTGTGCGCCATTCAGGAATCCCACATTCCTGTTGTTCATTTCTAGACACTAAAATAACACAGTCTCACACTGTAGCCAACAAAGCACATTTTTAACTCAGTGTAGTGTTTATAGAGAAAAACTTAATATTTCAAACAAAACTGGATTTTGGACAATATTCATTCTTTCTTTCTTTATTTATTTAAGGTAAGGCTGAGGATCCTGGAGTGGTAGGAATGGAGTTACCCATTGCTCGCAACATTAAGATCAGTAACATCACCTGCGACTCCTTTAAGATCTGCTGGGATATGGACCCTCACACCACAGAGAAGATCACACATTACTTCATTGACCTTAACAAGAAGGCGAACAAGAACTCCAACAAATTCAAACACAAGGTACTCAACGATTCAGTTCAAATTATTTCTTGAGTATTGCCTGAGGTTTCAAAGTTTGTAATAATTTATAATATAAATGATTGTTTTTTTTTTGCCTATTTATAAGAGAGCGTTTTAGCGAAATTTCGTCCTGTTGACCGTCGTCATAAAAAAGATTCAGTTGATTAAATGTCATTAATTAGTAAATGAATTCCTTGATGACTCTCTGTCTTTAGGATGTGCCTACGAAGCTTGTTGCCAAGGCAGTCCCGTTGCCCATGACAGTGCGAGGCCATTGGTTCCTGAGTCCACGGACAGAATACACAGTTGCTGTGCAAATAGCATCCAAACAGACGGATGGAGACTACGCCGTATCAGAATGGAGTGACATTGTTGAATTTTGTACAGCAGGTAAATAACCCAAACACACACATACAGATAAAAAATAATGTTATACAGGATTTTACAGCACATTTGATACACACATGTAATTAAAAGTACTTTAAATTGCCATTAAAAGAGAGAAAAAAATACAAATTAAAAAAAGTTATAAAAATAATATGTAAAACTGATTAGGCATATAAGGAAGAATATTGAGGTAAAATGCTTTAAATACATAATTATCAATAGGAGAATAATGACATGTATCTTTTAAATGTTGTGCTGCTGATCAGCTTTTTATGTAGATAACAAGACTGATGACAAATAAAAAAATCCTTCAATCTTCTAGATTATTCCTCGGTGCATTTGACGCAGCTATTGCAGAAGGCTGAAGTCATCGCTGGCAGGATGCTCAAGTTCTCTGTCTTTTACCGGAATCAGCACGAGGAATACTTCCAACACTGCAGGTGATTCACAAAAACAAGCAACAAAAAAAGACCTCTTTAAAAATGCTTAGTATATGAAATAGGGAGGAAAAAGAGAAAGTAATGTGGTTGAAGAAAATAAAGACCTTTACTGCTGAGATTCAGATCGGTAGAAAGTAAACAGCTCCCTCTTGTGGAATCATTTACTTATTAATCACCTGGGTTTACTGTCTTCTTTTTGTGAACTGCGTTGTTAACATTTTCTCTTACACTAAAGTTTTATTTTGTGTGTGTGTGTTGGGGGGGGTATGTTAACGCAATTTCATGCATTCTGAGTTGATTACACTGTTAAAGAGTTTGATTCTCATGCTAAACATGGCCAAAGTTTCAAAAAACTATTTGGATGTATGATGGAGTATTTCTGTGCCAAATGCACTCCTTCCATGTTCGTAAAAGGTTCAGAAAGTTTCTATTCAATCATGGCCCTTCGTGACGTCATGAAAAAATCCATACTTTTATCAGCAGAGTTGCTTTAAATTTATTACAGGTGAACGTAAAGACATTTATAATGCTACAAAAGATTTCTATTTCAAGTAAATGCAAATGTAAATGTAAATGCTTTTCTTTTTATTTATCCTATCACGATTTCCACAAAAAAGAAGCACAGCATTGATAGTATTAAGAAATGTTTCTTAAGCACCAAATCAATAAAATATATAGAAAACATTTATTTTAAATTGTTATAATATTTAACAATAATACTGTTTTTCTGCATTTTTTTTTATACAGATGCTACCTTAGTGATTATAAAAGACTTCTTTGAAAAATGTTACAAAATCTAACTGACCAATTAAGGGATTTTAGAAATGTCTTTTTTTTTCTCACACAGAGATGTTCTTGGCGGTCGAATGATGCCCTCGGTAAAGGATAACAGCGGTAGTCACGGTTCACCTCTCAGCGGTAAACTGGAGGGGATCTTCTTCAGCTGCAACACTGAGTTTAACACAGGTCAGCCGCCACAGGATTCCCCATATGGCCGCTTCCGCTTCCAGATTCCCGCAGAGATTCTGTTCAACCCTGATACGCGCCTCTACTTCGGGGACTTCTACTGTATGTACACTGCCTATCATTATGTCATCCTCGTCCTGGCTCCCCGGGGCTCGCACGGAGACCTTTACTGCAGAGATCGCCTTCCGGAGCTGGATGTGACGAACAACCGCTTTCTGACACGTGTCTGCGGGGAGGATGGGCGGGTGGTGTTTCAGCATGCACAGGATGTGATTCTGGAGCTGATTTATACTGAGCTGGTGCCACTGGCACAGGGGACTGTCTCTCAGATCAGCGGCCACCAGTTGATGAGCTTATCAACTGTGAATGCTAAGAAAGACCCCAGCTGCAAGACCTGCAACATCAGCGTTGGGCGCTAACTTGGTTGAACATTCACACACAGAACCAATTGTGCATATGACAAGAAGACCTCCTGAACAACCTTTGAATGCTATGTTACAAAACAAGATACAGATGCACTCCAAGACAAAATGAGCCCAGAATCCTTTCAGATATGCCCACGTAGCACTCAAAACCCTTTGGGGTGGACCTCACAGACCCCCAACTAATGCTAAAAAATTATATCTTTGTTCAATGAACTAAGAAGTGTTATAAAAAGGGCAACAGAAAAAAAAAAGAATAAGAAAAAAAAAAATAAAGTTTTGAATTGAGAAAAGAATGAGAACAAAGAGTAAAGCTAAATTTCCAAAACTTTTAATCCCACTGTGAAATTTTCATGTGTTTTTGGTGCTTTTTCAGATTGTTATTCAGACCACAGCTCTATTTATCTCCAAACCATTTGTGACTTTTTTTTTTTTTTAACACACAGTGACTTTCAGACAGGTATGTCTTGCTCAGTTTCCGCTGAGGCTGTTAAGCTGCCCGTCTCTCTTATGTTGGACTTGTGCTGCATGAAGTCTGATCCTTTAAGCATCTACATGCCACCTCAGCCTTTAAACCTTCTATAAAGATTTTCTTCATTTACACAGATAGATCCTGTGGTCTGCGTGTCCACTGAGCCCCTATTCACCCATGCCATCCCCCTCTGAGGACTTCTTCTGCATGTATACTGCCTAGCATTACATTATCTTGATGGATGTTACAAAAAACAAATGCTTTAAGAGTTTTATGCCAACTGATCCTTTAAGCACCTACATGCCACCTCCGCCTTTTAAACCTTCTCCTTTATCCTCAATCTTTTCATTTTCTACTCTGATCGCAGTTCTCCTTTAACCTTTCTTACTCTTAAACATGGTTATTTTGATGTTCTTGTTTTGTTTTTAGAGACTGTGTGATGCAGTATTGATGGTGTATGATGATTCCTGATAGAACATCAAGCAGTAAGTAGAAATGATTTGTATACAACACATCCTAAACATATCCACTGGACATATCCACAGCTATGTCCAGGTTCTTGAGGAGTTTGCACTGTTCTATCAGAGACTGATGGTTTCGCTCTTGCACCCTCTGCTGGTGAAAATTCAAATTTCACAGATGCATGCCTAGAATTTTGTGCTGTTCTCTATCTGAACTTTGTTACTTAAGATCCAAAAATGGAAGCCAAACACAGCAGACATGGATGCACACTACTTATTTGTAAAAAAAAAAAAAAATTGAGAACTTTTAGATGCCAGTATCCTAAAATCTAAAGTCAACATGTAGCTCTTGCTCAAAAAAAGAAAAAAGAAAAAAAGGAAATATTTTTTCTTTTTTTGTTCACTATGATAAATTCCACACTGTATGTACTCATACTGTTCAAACGTCTGGAAGCATACCAATGCTCTGTTTTATTCGATTGACAATATTGCAGTATTATAATACAGTGATATTATGAAACATTATTACATTATTTTTATCTGAATATATTTTAAAGTGTAATTTATTCCTGTGATGACAAAGTTGAATTTTCAGCATTCATTACTTCAGTTTTCAGTCTCACATCATCCTTCAGAAATCAGAAGAAGCATTTATTATTATGGACAATGTTGAAAACAGTTGTTGAAACAGTGATGCCTTTTTTTAAAGGATTTTCAGATTTTTTTCCCCCAGCATTTATTTGAAATAGAAATCTATTTAAAATAATCCATTTCATTATTGTAATTTTTTAAGTATTAATTTATTTTTCGAAAAATCGAACTAACCCAAACTTTTGAACAGTAGTGGAAAAAATGTAAAGCCCAGTCAGTGTGTTTTGTGTTTTCTAGGAGTTCTGATTATATATGAGTGTGTGTGTGATTGTGTTTTTATGCATGTTTTGTCTGTATAAGTAAGTGTGAGAGCTGTTTAGATTCGAGTTTGGTGTGTCAGCTGGAAATATGACTGTTTGACTGATATAGCAGCACCTGTTCACTCAATTCTAAAATAGAGGAAGTCTGTCATACCCCTGTGCACTTCATTAGTGAAGAAGGGATGAAAAAGGAACAAAAAAATATTTACTCATTCTGTACACATTCATGACTTTTATTGCCTTACTCTAATACGCTGTAGAAAAATGTTAGTTCATATTTGGACTTATGCACAGGACAGTATCCCAAATCAAGTTCTCGCTGTGTGAATGTGCCTCAGAATGACAGACATGTTGAGTAAATATTGTTATTCTTGTTGCCATGTTTATGAATACCAAATGTGACATTAAAGACCATTCAAATTGAGACTACTGTGTGCGTTTAGTGAGTCAGTCTTTGGGAAGTCTTTCTATAAAAATTATAAAATGTGTATGCCTTTATATTTAGCATTTTAAAAACTGGTTTAAAAGCTAAACAAAATATACAGATATATACAATTAAATGCAAACAAGACATTAAATAAATACCCTAATCTCCATTATGGAACACTGTGTAAGTACATACACATATTCTTGTTAAACAAGCACAAAAAGATACAAAATGGACCACCATTTTTTAAATTCTTTAAAAATATCTATAAAGTTATTCATGCCTTTTTCGGTCCCTTCAAGTTTGTGCATAAAATATTCAGACCATAGAAATATGAAGCTGTTGACTATTACTGATACGAGTACTGATTTCTGTGGGTGCCTAGAAAAGTCATAGAAAAGAAAATAAGAAGAAGAAAATTTGAAAATCTTACAATGACAATATTTTACACTTATTTTCTACTGTTTTGCTCTTGCCTTGAAAAAATAAAATAAATAAATAATAATAATAATAAATATGGCAATATACTGCAAAATATAATGTTACTTATTACATAACACATTTCCATATGCTTATATGTTATACTGCAATATATCCATCGACCAAATATGATTATGAAACATTAATCATTTAGAAATGAAGAAAAAAAAATAGCATTACATGTGATGTTCATAAACTTTTATCCTTTATTGTGTACATATATTGCAGAAACGTGTTTCCACACACATACACAGACACACACACACACACACACACACACACACACACACACACACACACACAGACACACACACACACACACACACACAGACACACACACACACACACACACAGACACACACACACACACACACACACACACACACAGACACACACACACACACACACACACACACACACACATATACAGTACAGACCAAAAGTTTGGAAACATTACTATTTTTAATGTTTTGGAAAGAAGTTTCTTCTGCTCATCAAGCCTGCATTTATTTAACCAAAAATATAGAAAAAAATGTAATATTGTGATATATTATTACAATTTAAAATAATTATTTTTACATATATATATATATATTATACTTTAAATTATCATTTATTTCTGTGATGCAAAGCTAATTTTTAGGATCATTATTACATGATCCTTTAGAAATTATTCTAATATGATGATTCATTATCAAAGTTGGAAACAGTTCTGCTGCTTAATATTTTTTCAGAACATGTGATGCTTTTTTTTAGGATACTTTAGATAAAACGTAAAAATATATATATATATATTTAAAATATAAATATTTTGTAATAACAATATACACTTCTGGTCAGTAATTTTTTTCTTTCTTTTAAAAAAAAAATAAAATCAATACTTTTATTCAGTTTTATTCAGTGTTAAATTGATAAAAAGTAATAGTAAAGAAAATATATTATTAGAATATATATTATTAGAATTTCTTTTTTTATTTTGAATAAATGCAGTTCTTTTTAACCTTTTTTTCATCAAATATATTAGACAGCAGAACTGTTTCCAAAACTCATAATAAATCAGAATACTAGAATGATTTCTAAATGACACTGTGACACTGAAGGCTGGAGTAATGATGCTGAAAATTCAGCTTTGCATCACATGAATAAATTATAATTTTTTAAGTATATTCAAATAGAAAACTATTATTTTAAGTTGTAATAATATTTCACAATATTACTGTTTTTTTCTGTATTTTTGATCAAATAAATGCAGGCTTGATGAGCAGAAGAAACTTCTTTCAAAAACATTAAAAATAGTAATGTTTCCAAACTTTTGGTCTGTACTGTATATAATGTAATGTGTGCTAAATGGTCATTGTTGCTGTATTGTAATAAACTGACATAATGCAAAAAAATCAAGATTATAAACATAAACAATCTTACTCAATATATTTTAATCAAATTTTTATAATGTTAATATAAAAATTAAAGTAAAAACAAACAAACAAATAACCCCAGCAAATTATAACCAATTTGACTTGATTTATGGATGAATAAAAGGTGTTTTTCCAGTGGTTGTGTATGTGATGGCCATCACCACAGACAAGCGGGCACAATCTTTGGGGTGTATTTATTTAAATAACAGTAATAAACTGTATAATTTAAACTATATAATTTACAGAAAACACAATACATGTGTGCATTTTTAACATGCATACAGAACTGATTAATGAATGCTGCCCTCTACCGATCATTTAACAGTTTCGCAGGTTTCCTTGTCACTGAAATAACTTAGAAAAACTTTTTGCTAAGTTTAGCTAAACTGTAAAGAAAGAGTGTCCAGATATACAATGAACGTACGTTTAAACCTCACGGACTTGTATATACAAGGTATTTTATGCTGCTCCAGCTGTGTCTGCAGGACAAACATTTCGCCTCTGTAAGTGATTTCACACACTGACGCTGGTGGGAGGATTCAACACACACTGACTGGGGACTCAACGGGTCTCTACAAGAGTACTTTGCACCGCTCAGACCCGGGACACCTCTCTACCATGATTTTAGTTAAATTCGTGTGCGCGATCATAACCAGGTCGTTTTTTATTCTGGTCTCTCTCATCGGCGTCTGGAGAGTGAAAACAGTGAAAAATGACAACATGTACTGGTTACTGACTGTCCTTTACCTTCCTCTGGTCGTGGAGTTGGTCATCACTTTAAAACGAAGGAAAGGTAAAGACTACAAATGGTGAGTGACACACTTTCCATTTCCATTTCAACATATGAATATACATGATTCACAGTGTTGTCAGATTTCACTGATCTTGCCAACAGCTGTTGATCATTTTCTGCTGAATGACTCACTCTTCTTGGTCCAAAATAACTGTGTATTCGACATTTAGCTTAATTTCGGTTTTTATGTAGCTTTTATTTGACTTCTTTACTGGTAGCTTGTTCTTGTTTCAGTTAAAAAAATTGTAATTATATTTTACTAAAAAGTTATCTCTCCTTCCTTTCCCGTCACCCCCTCACCCACTCACCAGCATCCTGCTAGACCTATTGTTACTGCTGACAAAGCAATAGACAGGGTGTGTGTGAAAACTACTGGTGGTCTAGTATAATATTAAGTGGTCTCCAGCAGTAACCCTAACATTGGCCCTGAAAGGAACATTAAAAAAAATACATGTATTATTTAGTTGTTCAGTGTATCTGCTATAAAAGTGATTTAACCAACTTCTGTCCTCTTTTAGGTTTTCTCCAGCCATCCTCTTCTTCCTCATCAGCATTATTCCATCCTTATGGCTTCTGGAGTTACATCATCAAGAGAACAAAGCCAGAGACCCTCAGGCAGTGTTCTATATTCCCTCTTGTGTCATGCCATTCCAAACCTTGCACTTTCTGTGAAAACTTCTGAGAAATTTTATTTTATTTTTTCTACAGAAATATAACGGAAATATTTCTCAAGCTTACTACAGCTTTTGGCTTTTTAATTGCTTTTGGCCTGCAGCTAATATTGTATATATTTTATTATTATTATGTTTTCTTTTCTTCTGTGTACCGTGAGTGAAAAATCCTGATTTATTTTAAGATAAGCTGAGCCATTTTAACGTCCCTTGAATGTTTTTTGTCAGCAAAATGTGATTATGCACATGTTTTTGTGAAGCCAATATAGCTCTGTTATGCTCTGATATAAGCTGATCTGTCTTATCAGTGTTATTTCCACACATTAATTTCTTCTCTGTGCTTTTATTGTATCCGGCAGTGCAGGAAACTGGACTCTTGGGAAAATTTCAAGAGCATATTGCCTGCAAATGGCACAATGGGCGAGGAAACACTAAAGGTAATTCGGAAAATGATTATTTGTTTATTTTTAAGTTTTAATTTGTGGTTCAGTGCATTGCTGTACAAAAGTGACTAATGCTCTGACTGTGAGGCATCTGCTATATACATATGCACAAATCACACACATTTCCGATTTGTGATGTCATTCATTTCCTGTGCTTCTCCAACACAGACAGATTTTCTCATAATGTAGTATGCAGAATGGTTAATGGAGACTTTTGTCTTGCCTTTTGTTTCGTCTCCAGATATAAAGGAGTCATATGATGCAATTTACATTTTTCCTTTTTCTTTGGAGTATTACTAGCTCTTGGTGCATAAAGATCTGTAAAGTTACAAAGACTAAAGACTCAAATCCAAACATTTTTTTTAATAAAATTAAGAGTCAACCTCCTACAAAAGCTCCTAAAATGGCTCATTCTAACACTCCCCCACATGTATACATCACGTTGTTGAAGATTTACATAACGCAGCCAAAATATTCACCAAAAGAAATAAGGTGTAACTTTTATTCTCGTTGTTGCCGCCACCACCATGTCGTGGAGAAGCTGTGTTGCATTGTGAAAGCGTAACTACTTTGTTTTGCCTTCCAAAAGAGGACAAAACTAGAAATCAGTGGATAAGTTGTATTTCAACACTGTTCCAGAACAGTTTAACCCAAATATTCAAATGTTTGCTAAGCATATTATGGAAGACGAGGACTGTTTCCTGATCCTGCAAAGTAGCATAATGCGTCTGTGGCACAAAGGCTGTTTCTATAAAGTGGAGCAGTTCCAACTTTGCGAGGACAGTCTGACTCACAGATGAGCTTTGTAAAAGTCATGTAATAAGAATGATGAGCTTTGTAAAAGTCGACGCATTTCAGAAAGGCAGGCAATAGAGGAGAAACAATTATGTACATTATTTCTGTTTAAATAGGTCATATGACGTTGCTAAATCAGATCATTATTTTGTATTTAGTGTAATGCAAAGTGTTTATGTGGCAAGGATAAGGTTAAAAAACACACATTATTTTCCATATACAGGTGCATCTAAAAAAATTTAATATCATGGAAAAGTGTTTTATTTTTTGTAATTTAATTCAAAAAAGCTAAATTTTTTATATTATAGATTCATTGCACACATACTGAAATATTTCAAGAGTTTTTTTATTTATTATTTTTAGACCTTCTTTCCCACATTCTGTGGGTATAGAAACCAGGAAAACTTAATCTTGGCTAATTTTCCTGTGTGAATTTGACCACTTTGATGCTTTTATCCAAGGTAACTTGCGGTTCACTCATAACGGGCCACCAAAAGTGCTGAATCGTTGTAGTAAATAAGATGATTCATGCCCTTGTGAATCTCATTCCTCATCCTCATTCTTGGGAATAAAGAGGCTGTTCCTCTTTCTTGTCAGTGGTGTAATGTTTTCAACAATTGATAAATATCTGTGTGTGTAAACTATTGTGTGTTTCAGCATTTGGAGCGCATGCTCACTTCAGTGTGTCCGAATGACTGGATCCTTGGTCTTCATCAGGTTCTGCTCATTCTTCTCATCCTTGGAAAGTGGCTCCTTCCATTAGGAGGAGGAGTGACGCGTGACGAACTCTCTCAGCTTTTACTTATCTTTGTTGGCACGGCAGCAGACATACTGGAATTCACCAGTGAAACACTTTCTGATGTCAAGTAGGTTCTTCCTGTTCTCAGCCACTGAACAAAAGCTTCACTCAGTCAAGTTCAAGCCAGTTCAATCAGGACCCCTTCCGTCAAGTATATTTAATGACAATTTAATTGCATACAGTTTGTGTTGGCGGTATGGTTATGTTCTGGGCAACACTCCACATGCCTGTCCATGCAGCCATGCTTGGACACAGTGGGGAGAGCAGCAAGACAAACCCCCCTGGGGTACAGAACAGAACCATTATAAGCATATATAATTACAATTCACAATTACATGAGTTGTAAACAAAATGTCATAGAGTCTGCTTCCAATGAAGACACTGTAAAGAAAGAACAAGTTAGATCAGATTACAGGTTCAGTTGGTGGAGTTGGGGTTGGAGGAGGGAGTTAATTGCAAGCAGCAATGCGATGGAAGAGACACAGAATAATTGGAATTTAAATAGACCGCAGGTGATAGGTGTCAAGACTGGATTGGTACACGTCAGGAACAGCTGACTGTCAGCTGATGCAAGCGTGACTAACATGACCTGACTGAACTAACACGATGATCGATTTCATAGGCTATTGTTGATGTACAATGCTGTATTTCTCAATTTGATTGATGATTTTTGTTTTATTTGAAACGTTGTTGCGGCTCAACGTTCAGCAAATTCTACTAAAAGTAAATTACACCTAATAATAATAATAATAATAAATACTAAAAACCAGTGACATTTCTCTTCCAAATTATATTTTGTGTAATTAAATGTCAACCCTGTTACATTTCAAATGTGAGGTTAATGTGTCTGGCATTTACTAGGAAATATCATCCCACCACACAACATTATTTAATATTTTTGTACTGTACATTTTTGAGGGACAAAGAGAAAATTGGCTTTTTGTCAGAAAATCTCTAAAGCATTTTAGAACACAAGGGACAGACAAAGCATATGAAGTATTTAAAAAGGCAGACATTTTTTATTTTAATTTCATTTATATTTAATCAACTAAAATGTATAATAAGGGTAACGTGCAAATATTTGACCCTGGAGCACAAAACCAGACATAAGTAACACAGGTATATTTTTAGCAATAGCTAACAACACATTGTATGGGTCAAAATAAAAAAAACTATATTTTATGCCACAAATCAATAGGATATTAAAATGAAAATTGGATGTTTATCTACTTACCCCCAGGGCATCCAAGATGTAGGTGACTTTGTTCAGTAGAACACAAACAAAGATTTTTAACTCCAACCATTGCAGTCTGTCAGTCATCAAATGGAAGTGGATGGGAATCATGGCTTTGAGAGTCAAAAACATACACAAACAGAACCAAATTAAACCCTGCGGCTAGTGACGATACATTTATGTGTAAAGATTCAAAACGAACAGTCTGTGCAAGAAACTGAATCATCTCAAATCATCACGAGCCGCAGGATTTAATTTGGTTTTGTTTGTTTATGTTTTTTGACTCTCAAAGGCATGATTCCCATCCACTTACATTATATGAATGACAGACTGCAATCTTAAAAATGAAGAAACAAATTCACTTTCATCTTGGATGCCCTGGGGGTAAGCAGATAAATATATTTTTTTCTTTTTTTGGTGAACTATCACAAGTAAAAATCATGTTCCATTAACATATTTTGTCAATTTCCTACCATAAATATATAAAAACAATTTATTTTTTGTAATATGCATTGCAAAGAACTTAATTTGGACACCTTTAAAGTTTTTCTCAATATTTAGATTTTTTTGCACCCTCAGATACCAGATTTTCAAATAGTTGTATCTCATTCAAATATTGTCCTAACCTGCATCAATGGAAAGCTTATTTATTCATCTGTCAATGTCAAAGAATTGACCCTCATGACTGATTTTGTGGTCCTGAGTCACATATAAAATTTAATTTTTTCTTTCTTTCTTTCTTTTCTTTTCTTTTTATTACACACTAAATATAGTTGAATCAATCATATACTGTTGCTACATCCAGGATCTCTGGTTTTTCCTGTTAGAGATATCAGTAGTAACACAAATGGCCCCTTTCCCAAGTTTTCCTGTCAGAGTTGATTTTTTTGTGTCGGTCGGTAAAAACAGACATACAGTAAGTATTGGTGTTTGAGAATCTGCTCTCCATTATGCCAACCATAATGCCTTCCTGATTTTCAAATTCAGAAAGACTCCTGTATAAATTTTAATGCATTATTAAATACAAATCTGCATAAAGTTATTTACTGTGTATTTTAGGGAGAACAACTATAAACTGGTGTATGTAATCTTGGCAGTGTGGACATGGAGTATGTTGCAGTTTCCTTTTCACCTGGCAGGTTTGTGATCACATTTTTGTTATTCTTTAACATCCCACCATCCAACATCACAGATGTTGCTTTGAAAAGCAGCAAAATGAGCTATAAAACAGTTGTGGCTCCCTCAAGTGACTGGAGGAGGACCCCTGCTGTTCCAAGCAATTTCAGTTTTACGCTCAGATATCGTGAATGTTTCATCCTGCTCCATCAAAAGTATTTTTCTTACCCTCGGAGCTCACATAAACTAGAGGTTTGGGATACAACTCAATGTATTGTAACAGATCTCCAGTCATTTGTAGATCAACAGCATGTGTTTTTGTTGCATTATGCTCTATGCATGCTCTCATTTAAGGAATGAGTGCTTTTGGCAGCTTGATGATTTTACATGTTGCCAAACCCCATAGGAAGAGTATAGGGGTGGATTTTTTTGGGATCTTTTCAGCCATTTGCTATCTGCTATGCTGACTGGTCTATAAACTATGGGAACTTATTTCTGCCATGAAATAAAAAATTGAATATGTAATTATGAATTTACATCACAATTCAGACTTTTATAGATTTGTAAGTCTTAAACTCATAATTGCAAGTTAATATAGAAACATTTAATTCTGAATTGAGAAGCTTGCAACTGCAAGGGAAAAAGTCAAAATTGTGAGATAAAAAGTTGTAATTACTTTTTTATTTAGATTTTTTTTATCTTGTGTTGGAAACAAGAAATAACAGAATTTTGAACTGTATACTCATGGGGTGGAAAACAGCTCATAGTTCAGATTTCTGAGGAAAAACAAACCCCCCCACACATTTAGAGTCATTGATTTCCCGTAGGCTATAGAGCAAAGTGCTCCGTAGTCCAAAAAACAGTCATAGTGCCCCTCTGCCAAAACTGAACAGATCGCCACTATTTAAACTCTAGTAAGACCCCTCAACTTCAACTTTATTGAAAACACTTTTACAAATAAACCTTTTATTGAAACCATTAAAACATGATTCAAAACATAACATTTCTTGAAAAAAAAAAACTGAACAGTTAGCTTTGTCTAAACTTGGCTAGTGTGACACCAAATTGATTTTGTTTGGCTTGGAGTTATAATATTCATATCTCTGTGTCTGTTTTCATTTTGTTTCTCTCTTTCATGTATGTTACAGTTGTGACATCCCGGCCGCAGAACTCGGATGAGCCGAAGGCTGCAGACAGCTGTTGTAACTTGGTCTTGTCAAGACATAGTACAGATATTTGGAACATCGTGGAGAGTTTGTTTATCCAGGACGGGCCCTTTCTCATGGTACGTCTCATTGTGATGATACACTTTGATGTGTTCCACCAGATGTTGGTCTTCTTCACTATAAAGAACTTTCTAGTGGTCATCCTCAATCTCTACAGGCTCATAGTTATTGGTCAAGATTTTAAAACACCATCATCATCACCACCATCTACTTCTTCCCCAATATGAAGGAAGCAAAAAAAAAATAAGATTAAAGTGAAAATTTAGCTTCTTCAGTACAAATACATTCCATTAACTGATGGATGGTTTACTTCAAATTGGGATCTGGCTGGGGACCCCCCAGGGGGATTCAAGAGAGTCCTAGCCAGTGTTATTTCAGTGTCATTGACATACTATTAGAATATTTCGTCATATTTTTCTTCATATATACATTATAAATGTATAGCTACATTTTTAATATTAGGATGGGGGGCCCTAGCACCAAGATGATTATATTTAGGGGGTCAGTGGCATCTAAAAAATTGAAAGCCCCTGGCTTGTACTGCTTAAAAACACATTTATGGGTGACAAAAGTTTTAGAAATTTATTCTGAATGTTTGAATATGTAATGCACAACCAAACTAGGACCAATAGTAGATGTTTTATTATAACATTCATTATGTGGTTCCTAATTTTATATATGCATCTTAATAGCTTTTTTTAATGTTTTACAATGCTTGAATGTCAGACAGTGCTAAGAAGCAAGATCAAAAACATTAAGACAACTCTAGTTTTTTTTTTTTTTGTATTATGAAATGTCAGAGGCAGACACACGTGTATCTATTGCGTGCATGTGTTAAAAGGGATCTGCTCATTCATGATTACTCTCCAGTTTGCATTCTGATATGACTCTATGATATCAGACTATTTGAGTCACTCTGACATGATCTGTTGTTTTACTGCAGTTCCTAGATCAGCCTTTTCAAAGGACCATGCGTTTTAACCAGAGATATTTACAGCTACTGAACATAGCTGTAACCAGTATGTGTCTAGCAATGTCCACTTGTGAACCTATTGAAATAAATGTTTTTGTCTTGTTTCTATCTATCTGGATTCTCTGTATTTTTGTATAAGGGATGATCTATTCGGGTTATCTGACCTTTGGGATTCATTGCTATTTTTAACATTGTGGGAACAGATGAAAATTATCACATCTTCTTTCTCTTCCTCTTGCTTTCTTTCATGCTTTACATTCACACAGTATCTCTCAGTTTCCTGCATGTCTTCAAAGTACACTGGGTTGGGGTGATTGGATCTATTTAAGTCTGTCTCCATCTGTTTCTGAAGCATACACACATCCCTAAAGCTTTTCTGGAAACAGGAAATAGCCACAAAGGAATAAAACAGGATACCAACAGAGAAAGTTAAAGTTAAGTTAGATTTAAATGTATAACAGGGGCAGTTTGACTTGCTACACGTGCTTACTGAGACCTGTACTGTGACCATTGCTTTACAGTAGATCAACACCGTTTTGTTAGTTATTTTTAACCAATGGATGCAGTTTAACAAAACAACCTCCCCAATAAATCTCATTAATACATAAACACATTAAATGGGACTTGTCGATGAATGTAATGCAAGATATTTTACTATTTTTTAGTGCTTTGATGATTTTCAGAGTTCTTAAATGGTTTAAATGGTTGTTTAACCATACGTCGATTTAAACATTTGTGCAAGTACCCTGCATTAAAGGAATAGTTAACCTAACACTGATAATGTAAAAACTGAAAAAAGAACATGATGCAGTGAGATCCATGCAGAGTAATGATTATGTCAGAGGTCAATTTTAGATGAAGGAACAACAAATGTATTAAATAAATTTATGCATTTAGCAGACGCTTTTATCCAAAGCGACTTACAGTGCATTCAGGCTAACAGTTTTTGCCTAATGTGTTCCCTGGGAATCGAACCCACAACCTTGCGCTGCTAACACTTAAGCCACAGGAACACTAATAATAATAATAATAGGAAGTAAATGTATCTTATTTAGTAATTTGTACTAAAGTGAGTATTCCAAATGATTATGTGAGGGATGAAGCAGTGAATATCAGAAAAACAGCTCAAAGGCACTAAGAATGCAAGGACAGGGGAAAAGCAAAAGAAACAGAAGAAAGAAATAGATGAAAGAGTAATGGTAACCTCTTCACTGCAGAGTATCTATTGGTGAGCAAGTGATAAAATGCTTTATTTCTCCAAATGTGCTCTGATGAAGAAACAAACTCATTTGCATCTTGGATGGCCTGAGGAGGAGTATATATTCAGCAAATATTCATTTTGGGTGAACTGTTCCTTTTACAAGACAAGCATTTTCAAAAAGTGCCTACAGGCTAATGATTTGTATTACACAAAGGTTTCCTTGTGCTGTAAACAAAAAAGGCAGTTTACAGTACAGTGTGCTCTCAATCCTATGAATATTCACGACTGTGAGAGAGTCTTTTCTCTAAAGCACCCTTTGCGAAGTCTTTATATTGCAGAGCTCTTAGAAGTTAAAAATACTAGTTGGACTGACCTAACTGACTAAATATACAGATAATACACAAATACATCAGTTTCATAGAGTATGATATGATAATAGGTTTTGGTACAGTCATGTACTGAAGAATAAACTGGTTAGTTAAAATAGCGAATTATTATTTTTATTCTCAAATTTTTTTGGTGACCTGTTCAAAAAGGGGATAAGTTATGTACACAAAGTCATGTAGAGCTTGCTGTGCAATCATGATTAGAGAGATGTCTTTGGAGTGAGTATAAAGCAAACTTACACACACTCAATCACTTGTTCACTGTTTAAACAAAGAAACTATTTCAGAAAAAAAACATCATTAATATTACATGACACATGATGTGGTCTGCAAAGAAACAGTATTTAACGCTTTACAGAGTAGACATGGAGAAAGAAAAGAAGTAATGAAGCAATAGTACCAAATGCCTTGGGATGACATTTTCTTTGTATTTTTCTGGCAAACGCTATGGGAAACTTACTGGAAAACCCAGAAAGCAAGAGAATAGTATGCTTTCATTCTGAAAGACGACTGAATGGGTTGAGTGTCCAACACTTACTTTCACTGCACTGCAGAATGCTAGTTCGTTACTAATGATCAAACAGTGTTGGAAATCAAACACTGAGCTCATTACAGGTCAGGTCAAGATGTTCTAACCAGACCACACTCTCAAAGTTGGGACTTTTCTACATTCTTTTTACAGACAAGTACTTTTTTTTTATGGAAATAATATTTTGTCTACAAAATTGTCTCACTTACTGGTTATTTTATGTTCCTGTTGCTGAAAAAAGTAAATCATGGCGCCACTAGCACCAAAGTTATGGGTTCAATTCCAGTGAAATGCATGAACAGGTCAAATGTACACATCATCTTTAATAAAAAGCCGATTGGTTGGGGAGTTGGACTCGTAAACCAAAAGTTGCGGGTTTGAGTCTTGTGCCACTTTGGATGGGTTAAATGCAGAGCCCTAATTCCAAGTATGGGTCACCATACTTGGCCACATCACGTCACTTATTAAAAGAATATTTGATCCAAAAATCAAAATTTGCTTAGAATTGAATGACCCTCAAGCCATCCAATCAAGATGTAGGTGAGTTTGTTTAGGAAACATTTAGCATTGCTTTCCTCATCCCTTACTTACCACTGGGAGTGAATGGGTGCCATCAGACTCCAGTCCATCAGTTAACATCTCATAAACTGCATGTGTGTGATAAAGTTAATCAATAAGGGCTTTTAACTTAAAACGGTTTCTTCTGGTTAAAACATGAGTCCTCTATCCATAATATTGGTTTCTCAAGTGGAAAAAGTCATCTGAATCAGAAGAAATAAGCACAGATCAAGTACTGTTTAAAAGCAAAAACAGACCAAAAAAAAAAACAACCTTAAATGTCAATTGGGTTTTGTTCGAAATTTAGAAATCAAATTCAAAATTAAAAAAAAAATAAAAAAAATAAATGGGGGCAGAATATGTTATTATGGACTAGTTTTTCGGCCAGAAATTTCAGTTTAAGAGTTCATACGCCTTAACGGAAGAACAGTTTTTTTATAAACACACAGCATTTTACATTACAAAATGTTAATTGACGGACTCTCGTATAAATGTGTTTTATTGTTATGTTTTTAGCAGCTGTTTCTGGACTCTTGTTCTGGCGGCACCCATTCACTGCAGAGGATACAATTAATATAATGTATTAATATACATGGAAACAGAAAACTTCAGTCCATGATGGGATTTTACAAAGTGCTCTTTATTATGAACAGTTTACCTTTGTAATATGCCACTTTGGGTCCACAAAAAATATATATGTTTATTTACAAACGGGTGTTTGATGAAACATAAAACAGGATAGGAAAAAGACATACAAAAAGACAAAACAAAAGTAGAAAAAGTAGAAAAGTACAAAAGCCACCCAATAAACAAATGAGCAAAAGGTTAATTATTGCATGTCAAAAGACTAAGCTTCCATTGCTTTAGAACTGAAGTCTATATCTTCAGGTTACTGGCTGGAAGAGTGCTCTTGTCTAAATCGTCAAAATATGGATGTGTCATTGCTTGCCGTGCTGAGATCCGCTTAGGAGGGTCATAAATCAGCATTTTCTAAACAAAAAAACAAAATAAAAATGAATATGTGAGGAAAGAAAGAGACAAAACCAAGCAGGTAAGTAGGACACCAGTATGTTAGGATGCCGTTTTACCGTGAGCAGGTCAATGCCGTTCTTGTCCAGGTTTTTCACAGTACTGGCCAGATTCCCAGATTTCCACTTTGGGAAGGTATTCTTATAATCTGGCAGCGACTCAACATCTGGCCAGACCTCATTGTTAGGGGTTCCAAGAGTCCTAGATATAAATAAAACATCTCATTGGTTTTCAAATAGCTGGTTGTAGCTTCACAGTATTGTATAGTACACTGATATTAATATTCTGAGTTATGATGAAGTTTTTAAACACTTTTTAGCAGGTGCTCATTAAATTGACGCGATCGTACTGTTGCGTAATTGCGTTAGCGCTCTGTATCTGTCCGCGGCCTGCACAAGCTGAACGGCTGTCCATGTCCTGAGCACAGATTTCAAAATACTTCCACACATATGACATAGCGAATGATTAAAATGTCATGTGTGCACGCGGGTGCACTTCTGAAAAAAAAAAAAAAACAAAAAAAAAAGACCAAAAAACATCCAATTGCTGATCGCGTATTTTAAGCAAAAACCTGCTGGTTCCGATTTATGGCCGGTCAACCGGTGCACCCCTAAATTTTAGTGACTTAAAGTGACAAATAGAATTAAATAAATGTAAAAAGAGGGTAAGAGAGCAAGCATAAGTATCCAATATTTAAACATTAACATGCCAATACATTAATAAAATCTTTAAGGGTGTACCAAAATGAAAATTCTGGATGCACTTGGCCAAAAACCGAAAGTGAAAATACTTTGTAATGATAATTTATTATTTTATTAAACAAAGTAATTTTGTAAGACTTTTTAATATAACAAAATTGTAATGATACAAAAAAAAAAAACCTACATATTTTTTTTTTTACTGAAAGTAACAATCAAATTGGACAGAATTTATAATATTAGTAACATGACAATAATGTTCATTAATTAACAACTTTAGTTAACATGAACGTATAAACAATACTTCTTTAGCATATATTCATCTTAGTTAATGTTCATTTCAACATTTACTATTACAATAAACAGTAAATGCAATCTGGATTAATGTGAACTAACAGTGAACAACCATTCTCATGAATTAACATTAGAAAAGATAATAATAAATACTGTAATAACTTTATTGTTCATGTTAGTTAATAGGCTACATTAACACTAACTAATGGAACCTTATTGTAAAGGGTAGGTTACCTTAATATTAAATATCAATATATTTTTATACACTCGTAGAGCAAAATATTGAGCTCCTTGAAAATCTTTAATACTGTCAGACAAATGATGTAACCAATACATTATGGAAGTCTTAGGATGCATGCAACTTTCAAAATTGTTACAGAAGTCTGTATACCTGAAGATCCTGAAGAGCTGGTCTATTTCTGAGTCTCCATGGAAGAGAGGTTTCTTTGTAGCGAGTTCGGCAAAGATGGTACCAATACTCCAGACATCTACTGGTGTGGAATAACGTGAGGCCCCCAGCAAGACTTCTGGAGCTCTGTACCACAGAGTGACCACCTGTGCAATCAGGCAGTGAGAATAAACACTTCAGAGTGACTGTTTACTGAACGCTTTAAGAAAGGAGGAGAAATTACTCTCATGTACCTCATGTGTGTACACTCTGACCGGGACTCCAAAGGCACGTGCCAGCCCAAAGTCTGCCAGCTTAATCACACCTTTATTATCAATCAGCAGATTCTGGGGCTTTAGGTCACGATGCAGAACCCTGCGACAGTGGCAGAACAGAATCCCCTCAAGGATCTGATACAGGTAACTCTACAGAGAGGACACACACATATAAAAGGTACAGTTACTTCCAGGGAAAGACCTGCACAATCCAGACATAAATCAATACAAAACATCTGGGAAAGTAGTAGAATATACACATTGGAGTATAGACGGTTTCATAGGGCGCACGCGCCTGGACCTAAGTTAACTTCCGGTCCGTGTTGTGTATATCGGTCTGGCTGCGGTGCCTTCTACAAACGCAGTTAAAGGCAAGGTGATGAGTAGACTGAAGTTGAGCTCAGGTGGTTGTGCTGTGGGATGTGTTTCCCATACATTTATTTATTTTTGGAGACTCACCACAATTTTAAAACTGATTTTTTTTCAAAAAAGCTTCTTTGAATAAACATGAGTAACGTTACTTACTGCACATTTAATAATAATAATTACTTACATTTATGTTTAAATATCAAAGCGAGGCACGGGTGTTTTAATATCGCTGTATTTCTGAAGGAGGACTTGCATGTTATATGCCTGATAAAGACGCGTGTGAGCGTACCAGCTCTGCTTTGTTTACAGCTGTTACTGGGGAAACCTCTATTTCTCGCGCTTTATGTCTATGCTTTAAAACATCTACTGTTGGCAAATAATGAATTGCATTTTCATTAAGTCCGCCTGATCCACGCAGCAAACATTTTGTTTGTTATCAAAAAATATCTACTCTAGAGGGACTTGGCTGTTGTTATTGATTCTATTTGGAAGTCTACTGGAAGTTAAGTTAGGTCCACAAAAGCGCTCATGCGCAGTAACGTTTGTTTATGTTGTTGCCATTGAAAGCGTCTATAAAAAAGTAATCTGAATAGTGTTGAATGTACACAATCATTAAAAAAAGGGAAAAAACTGTTTCAGTCTGCAGTGTAACATGATGCTTTGGAAATCTTTCTAGTTTGCTGATTTGGTGCTCTGCTCAAGTAACATTTCTTATTTTTTAAGTGTTGAAAACAGTTGTGCAGCTTACTATTTATGTTGAAACAGAGACGCAAAGTTGAAACTAGAATGTAGAAAAAATATTTTTAACAATTTTTTTTATCAATTTAATGCATCCATGCTGAACAAAATTCTTAATAAAAAACAAAAAAAAAAAACAGTTGTGTATTATAGAAAGCAGACCCATTAAACACTACAACGATTTCACAGGTCTAAACTGGTAAAAAGGGATTTTTAAATAAGATTTGAATACTGAGGGTCTTTTTTAATTTAAAAAACTGTGATGTAAATGAAGGAAAGATTTAAAATTCTGCACCATTTATTAATCAAATAAGCTAAGGTTTTATGTTTTAATATTGCACAACATTTAATGCACCTTGACAAGCATGGGATCCATGAACTGGCCTGATGGGATGGAGTCCAAGTACTTCTTCAGATCCATGGACAGAAATTCAAACACCAGGTATAACTTTGACTCCTGCATCAATACATCCAGCAGGCTGTAAAAGGCAAGGAAGAAAATAATAGAGTTAAGTCCACACATAAAGCAGCGATAAAACCATAAACCGTAGTTTTCCAAAGCAGCTGTTTTTTGCACTTACATTTTATAAATATAGTAAAATATAAAACAGTTATTATGGAGTTGTAATGATTTCAAAACACTACTGCTTTTACCACATTTAAAAAATAAATGCAGCACCTGGTGAGCATAAGAGATCTCTTTTCAAAAACATTAGTACAAAAACAAAAACCTTTGAACAGTAGTGTACATATGTCATTTTGATAAATGTGTCAGTCTTACCGTACAACGTTGGGATGCTGGAGCTCCTTGAGGAGGGAGATTTCTCTGACAGCGGTGCTGGGAACTCCCTCCTCCTCACTCTCCAGGCGGATCTTCTTCATAGCAACCACTTGTCCAGTGGTTTTATTCCTGCCCTTATATACCACACCATATGTACCTAAGGAACAAACATGCATATGGATTTCCATTACACACACACACATAACGTACACATATATATCTCATATTCTGCCTCGAAACAAACTCTGAGAAAGAGGCCAGGAGACAACACTAGACAGCTGACTCTACACAAAGACAAATTCAACTTTACCTTCACCAATTTTCTCTATCTTCAGATAGTCATCCATTTTCTCAATACTTTGAGGGGGAAAAATTTGAAAAAGTACATTAATAACAGCTGAACATTCTGATACTGTAAAAATAATTAACCTCCAAAAATGTCAAACAAACTTGTCTTTTTCTTTTCAATATACTCGCTCAGGATTACGTTGTTTTAAACACAAGTTTAGTTACGGTCTAAAGTAAGAGGTGCATGTATGTAAAGTAAATAAACATCGACATAAGCTACGAAAGGCAGAATATTTCTGACCTTTACAATTGTTAGTCTTGACATAACAAACATTATCATGCAATGGAGTGAAATTTCAGATGATTAATAATTTTGTGCTTATAAAAACATTCACATTTTTTATATCGATGTTCTGCCAAAGAAACAACAAGGCCACTTTAAATCCAGATGCATCAGAAACTTAAAGACCAATAAAGACCCTGATCTAATTATATTCTGGACCTATGTCTGTAAACCATATTAATCAAGCGATTATTCTGAAATTTATAATACAATATAAAGTACATGTTGAAGTTAAATGGCTCAGGAGTTTTTTTCCCAGGGGGGCCTGAGCAAACTGAAAAGACTCAACGGATCCAAATCAGTTTGGACAACAGTCAATAATTTCCATATATTAAAACTCACCTTCTCTGTAACTATATCGAATATGGATGAATAACCAAACTCTTCTATTTTCCTTCCAATATCTTTATGAAAGTCTTTGAGAACAGAGAGAGCGTGAGGATGTTGTGTATCTCACTGAGCTGCGAGTTCCTTCCTTGATTCAAACTGGCCGCGTAGACGTAATTCAAAAGCAGCCAATCGGAGTGCTCGGTGGACTTCAAACTAACCAATCAGATGACAGGACGGTTAGAACAGGAGTATGTTGTCTGTACGCGTGTGAGTGCGCCTGCGCGGTTTGTACATTTAATATTGTGCAGGTACCGTCATTTTTCACGTTTTTCCAGTATGTTCATTGCTACAGAATCAATGGTAGTGTGTTCAAAAACATTTTCTCGTTCCACTGTATAGGTTATCCTAAAATACCCTACTGAAGCAGCCTTCCAGTTCATGATGTTCAGTGCTACTGACATGTGAGTTTTTTTTTAAATTCCACAAAATTTCCAAAATACGAAACATACAGTACGTATAATTACACGGTATGTTCAAAACATATGTTTGGTTTGTTTGTGGTCTGTCAAGGTCTGTAGACACATGCACATACAAAGATGCAACACTCTGTTTCACCACGTGGCCTCGCTGTCGATCTGCTAATGCTGTGTATAGTGAGTGTAAATCAGATGTCCACCAGAGAGGGCGCTGTTGTGCACGTCAATGTGGTGACATCATCATTATTTCTCTCGTCCGCCAGACATTATAGAGACAAAAGTGTGGTGTACAGAAATTAAGATGCTATTCAAATGTGTATATATTACTAGTCTCTTTAGCGTGGTCTGTATATAAACTTTTGATGTTCGATCACAAAGTGAAAACAAAAATTATTATAAAGTTAGTTTTTTTTTATTCAACTCCTTGAAAGAACTATTAAAAAAACAAGCTCTCAAAAGGCCAATGAAGCATAACTAGGCTGTCTAATTACAGAGAAATAAAGGAGGCCTAGTCCCCCGGATAAAATCTCAATTTAAACCCAAATCCTCAGAGGTAAACACTTTAATTAAAGAAGCGATTAGTGGCAAATTATTAAGATGCACATTTGAGCCTCCCTGATTGGGTGAAGGAATGAACACTTTAAGTGTAATAGAAGGACTCACATGATGGTTATTGTTGCCTTTATTCTTATATAATGTAAGTATACATGTATATATGTTACATACATGTAAATGATAATGTATCCTGTTTTAGTTCAGGGTTTTTATCTCCCTGTTCCTGTAGGGGTGTATTTTATTATAATGAACATCATCCCTCTTATTAAATGTCTACTTAACAAATAAATAATAAATTGAGATTAAATAATGATTTGAGTAGAAATTTTTTTATTATAAGAGTGATATAACAAACATACATGTAGGATTGTATGGTCATACAATAATTTAATAATTAATAATTTAATTATTATCGTATATCGTATATATATATATATATATATATATATATATATATATATATATATATATATATATATATATATATATATATATATATAGTTTTAGTTAACTATAATAATAATAATAAGCCACACTACATGTTATTGCCAATGTCTTTGTCTATTAATACACTAGAGTCTAGTCCGTCTATGAAAGAGACAGAGATATTGAAACACACACAGACACTGTCTTTCCAGTCCAGCTGTGAGAGACTTCTGCCTCTGAGCCATATACTCAGCAGGAGTCTTCAGGGAGGAAGATGAACCTTGTGTTAGACCTTGTGAAAGAGAGACAGCATGTGTGTGTGTGTGTGTGTGTTTACATGAGAGTGTTTTTGAGAGAAAGGTGTGCTGAAAAAGAAAGAGGTCATGATGAGGGGGGTTGAGAGTGGGGTACTGAACTAGAGACGGAGGAGTGGGTAAATGCTACAAATAGTTTTTAGGACACTGAGATTTTGGGGCAAGGGAGGGCTGTTGTGTGTCTGAGTGACTGTATGTGTGTGTCAGTGTTTATGTCATATGTAGGACAAATACAGGACCAAAGAGGATTCCCTCACCTAGATTTCATGTTTCACATGACCTTCATGTGTGATTTACAGCTGCAATTAATGCAATTAAATATATACCCGGAGAAACACTGAGAATAAAAATTGTTTGATTGATTTGATTATGTCAAAACCTTTACTTCAAAACTTTTACATTAAACTGCTTACATGACTTGCATGCATTGTCAGTTTAATGAACATAATGGACAATATTGTGCATGCAAACACACTCAGTAGCCCCTTTCACACTTCCAGTCTTTACTGGTAAATTACCGTTGTGCACAGGACCATATAAAAAACAGCAGTAAATTCATTCTGTCTATTTATGAGTAATAGAAATGTTAACATAAAGTGGGAAATTACCAATATTATGCAGGTGTGTGAACACAGAATGAAGATTACTGGTATAAGCATGTAAGACGTCTAGCATAGTCTCTTTCAAGGGCTGCTTCTGAAAGCCTAGGCAGCTGACTTGCCAACCCCGCTGCCTTATGAGGCAGTGTCTTTACAGGCAACATTTTTTGCACTAAGGTACCTCATGAAACTGATTTTAGACAGGCTTCGTTCTGAGGAAGCATAACGGTTTAATGATTTACAACAAAATAGAACGAAATTTGGTGATAACCAAACAAATATTTAATCTGATTTTTTGCTATAAATAACATTAAAAGTGCAAAAAGTTATTCATAAATATACATTTACACATAAACAGAACACCAAATGCAACTTTCAGGTGCCATCTTTATTTTTTAGCTCAACCATCACTGAATGGAACGCACAGGATTGTGGGATATCAAAGACAGCGAAGGACACATCTATGCTGCCTTCAAAATTAGATCAGAAGAAGCTACCTCTGGAGACAGGAAGTGAAGCAGAATTTGGATTCGGATGTGCCTTGATGCCTTCCTGCCTTGCAGTTTTAGAGCTTTCGGATGCTGCCATTGTCTGTTCACTCAACGGCCGCTGCAGTTGCGTAATGACTTTACCAATCATTGATTGGCTCTTTCATTTAGAAGGTGGGGCTATTCTGCCATTTTGCACAGTGCAGTTTCTCACATTAAGTACAGGAGTGAACTGTCTTTGTATTTCTATAGTCTTTGCATCTCAACCAATCGTAACACTCTGATGCAGAAAAACACTGACCAGGTATACCTCTTAAAGGGTTAGTTCATCCAAAAATGAAAATTATGTCATTAATGACTTACCCTCATGTCGTTCCAAACCCGTAAGACCTCCGTTCATCTTCGGAACACAGTAAGATAAGAAAATATCTTAAACTGTGTTCCGAAGATGAACGGAGGTCTCACGGGTTTGGAACGACATGAGGGTGAGTTATTAATGACATTTTCATTATTGGCTGAACTAACCCTTTAATGGTTACTAACACGACAACAGGAGGTACAGCCTTTTGGTGGTCATTTCTGGTTCATGATGTCACAGAATGTGCTTTACCAGTAAAAAGATTTTTGAGAACATTTTTGCTTGTGCGAACAGTAGATTTTTGTATTTACAGCAATTACTATTATTACTGTGTGAAAGAGACCACAGCGTTTCAAAATACATTGCATGACTGAAAAAAAAACATTATACATGTATAAATGTATACATAAATGTATGCATATACATAGATTTAAATAATATTGCGTGTAAAATGGTTACAATATCATAATATTTTGTAAGGGGATCATCCATCTCTCTCTCCATTCGCTCAACAGACTCTCTGACATTCCTGCCAAGGCTTTGTTGCCATGGTGAAAGCATGTGGTTTCCTGGCGTTGCCATGGGGATTTCCTCCTTGAACATTTCTTCAGCAATCATACGCTTGGCTTTTCATGATTTATTCCTTTTCTCTCTCTCAATCACGTTTCTGTCTTTCTTTCCCTGTGATGGTCTCTCCTGCTGAGGATCCCGGGTGATAGTTGGTGTAAAGGCCAGTTGATGAGTCTGGATTCCCTTGTAGGTGAAGGTTTACTCAGGGTGACCTTGAGCGAGCATGACCTCATTGGCTTTCAGTCTCCTGTCACGTATGGAGACAGATTTGCACAAATGAGAGTACACCTTGAGCAAAAATGATCATCTAACGGGCATATTATAGCACCCACTCTCTCTCCACACCCACACTCAGATTATATGAGTTTCTGGTGCTTGCATTTATCAGCAGGTTCCTGTGGTAAACATGCTGTTGTGCTAACGAGCCTCATTATGGCAGCGGTCTTATTAAATGGCCTCTGGGTTAAACAACATGAGATATGTCGTGATGTTTAATCTCTTTGCCGCTATTTCCTTTTAACTCTAACATATATTACAAAATATCCTGTGGCCTTCACCTCACAACTGATTTTGGTGAATACCGGTAATTTGACACCCTTAAATGATGAGAATAAGACTAATGTGTAATGTGTAATATGACTTTTTAATTTTATTTAAAATTAATTCATATTTATTAGCCACAAATAATCAGCATTACGTTTTTTTCCCTAGATGTTTTATGTGGTTGTACAAATTAAAAAAAAGCACAATTGTATTTGGTAGATGATTTTTCTGCATTTAAGGTCTAGTTCTAAATAATAATCTGTCATTTTCTTGATTTTTATCAATTTATGAGAATTTCAAAACCCTTCCCTGGGAAAAAGTCATTTTCTTATTGATTATTTTGCCCCCATCTAGTTATATCTAAAAATAAAAAATAGTTTTTACAGTGGTTACTGAATTGTAGAATTAATAATACACATAAAATAATATATGACAAGTTATTACATTGTTTGACCGCTGTGGAAAGCCCACATTTAGGATAATGAGCTAAAACTTTGGGCAATAGAATTGTTTATTTCTAATAGTCATTGATTTAAAAAATGCACAGTTCAAAAGTTGAGCATAAAACACTAAATAAATCTTACCCAAACGTAGTAAAGTATATTTATTCTTATTAATTATAAATTTCAGAACACACATTGGCATTTGGTTATATCTGAAAATAAGAACATGTTTTTACGTTGAAGTTACTGAATATCCTGCTTCAGGGTCGTTGAAACATATAAGGTAATTTGAGTGAGATAAGTGTTAATTAAATAATTTTCTTAATGCCTGCAAATTAAATTGATACAATCTGAAAGACACTAGCAAGCAGACTCTGCTCTGGTCATTTCCAGCCTTGCAGCGCTTTCCTTTAGCATGTATGTTTGTGTGTGTGATTTGTAAAGGCACATCACAGCAGGTGTTCTTACATAATATTACTGTGAAGTGGACAAAAATAAACCTGCGTACCTCCCCCCAAACCTTCTTCTCAAATTTCTATTGCGGAAACGCTGTCATCCCCAGATCTAATCCATTAGTCTCTAAATCAGTGTTGTTTATCTGTTTTTGGCTCAACTGGATTCTTCTCACCAGACAGTTTCTGTCACAAGACAGTTCTAAATGTGTTGACAAATACCTTTGTTCATTGAACAGTCTTTCTAGTTGGTGTATATCTGTGTATCGAGTATGTTGTTTATGGTTTGGAGTATATGTGAAGTCCTTTCAACACCATTATCTACACACTACTTTCTCTCCTCCTCTCTTTCTGTCTCGGTTTGTCTATTTGACCGCTAATAAAGGTCACTTCCTCTTCACTAATCCCATAGTATGCAGTGTATGTGGGCTCAGGTTTTGTTTTCTTGTATGAGTGTTTCCCTGCTGTGTGTACATGTGTAAATATGCATTTGGAAACAGTGACTGTGAGAGTCAACAGTGAGGACATGAATTTAAATTTAAAAAGGCAGACAAATTTTTATGTAAAATGTATGTCATTTTCATGTATATCTTAGAATGACTTTCTACGTCTATGAGTCTATACTGTATTATTTATTAAATGGATTGTTCTGGTAGTGTATGCTGATTGGTCAATATAGTGTTCATAGTAAAACAGACATTTTTAATTAGATGTTCTGATTTAAAATTTTGATAAGATGTTGGTGAGATGACTTCATTGTAAAATGACTATAAATACACAGTGTATAATATGACATTGTAACTTTGGTAAGCATAATGATCTAACATATTTGGCAGAAGAATTGTTTATTCCAATACTTATTTTTAGAAAAATACACTGTTCAAAATTGGTGGTCATTAAGATTGATTGATTTATTTGTAAATAAATAGATACTTATATCAATGCAAGAATGCACTCAATTGATCAAAGTGGCAGTAAAGACAGTTAGAGTGTTGCAAATTATAATACCCTTAAATAAATTGAATCATAAATTAAAATTAAATAAAACATTTTTTAACTTATTTTTACTACTCTGTGCCTCTCATATGTTAATGATTATTTACAATTAACTAAGCATGCACTATCGGCTGAGAGATGCTGGCCCCTGTTTTTCTCTATTTCAAGACTACTGTTTTGCATTCCTTTCCTCCTGCTTCACATTTGTCTGTAAATGTCGGCCTTAACCCCGCTCTCTCTGACCTGACCAAACACATTTGGCTAGCACACATTAATCAGACTTGCTTTAGCTGACTCTTTCTCTCTCTCCATCTCTCTCGCTCTCTGACAGAACAGACCAATGGATTTCGTTCTGTGCTCTGCTGTGGTCAGCTGCTCTGTTTTATCTACCTGGCCTTTGTCATGCACATTTACACAGACCTTTATTAGGTTTTTTGGAGCTGTGAGAGAGTTGTGTTGCATTAGCTTTGGGTCAGCAGGTTGGAAAGGCTTTGTTAGGGTTCTCATACTGACTTCCCACTCTTTCCCTTAAATTGCCGCTCTGAAAACTTCCCTGCCCACAGAGAGTTGGCAAGCTTTATCATTTCTGCTCTGATTTTTGCAACTATTTTAGTCGGAATTTTAGTCGGTCACTGCCACAGGAAACATTATTATTTGCAACTTAACAAAATGGGCATTAAAAATAATGGGCTGCTCATCCCTAGTCTCATTTTAAAGTCAATATAGAGTCAGTCTCATAAAATGAATGTGATGTTGTGTTGAAAGGCATCAACACACTCTCATGGCAATTTGTAACCGTTTTCATTTTGGCCAGTTGGTGTTATTTTTGCATTTTCTTACAGTCTAGGTTTAGGAGTGAACTAATTTGCAAGGCCTGTCTGAATCGCATCCGCACTGCCCAGACCGATCAGTGTAGCATCAAAGTACTGCGAGAGTGACTGGAGAACAGGTGACTTTTTATCCTTCTGAATTGCTCTCGTGGTACTTGATGTCATACACCGGTCTTGAACGATGCATGTTTAAAGATGCTTGCAAAGATGGCCATTTTGACATATAAGTATGTGTATTTAACTGTTCAAGGCAGTGGCAAAAATAAGTCCAATACACCCGCACTCTATGAGCACCATCTTCATGTGCTCAGTGCATGCATATAGCAAAATTAATTCTTTTTCACTGTTGATTGTGTTTCAACAGCTTAAAGTCATTTGTTTTTAAACCGCAATTCTTATCAATTTAGTAACCACATACCTGTAGCTCAGAAACGTCACATGAGCATGTAACCGCGATAGAGACAATAGTGAATAGACTGTGGTGAATGGGATCAAAGTTGAAATTGTTGCAATTTTAATTTTATGTTGCATTGATTTCAGTGCCTTGGGAAATGTTATTGTGAGTCATTAGAAAGGGTCTTAATAGCTACCATGGTAGTGAACTTTGTATATCATGGCATTTACACCAGTGTAATTCTTTTATTATTTATATACAGTTATAATATTTATTGATATTTTGAGTTAGCATTTTTACCATAGCTGCAACACCATGATCATTCTGTTAGTGCTTTCAGGGGGTCCTGAGGTTTCATTTTATATAAAATTCCACAAAGACCTTTTATTTCTCAGCAAAGCATCATATTACAGGTCAGCATGTACATAGTCTGTTTGAACAAAAATAGTGATCACAGTTCTGGCTAAACCTGGTGACAGCGTGAGCAGCAGCTCTGGTGTGAGGCAACCAGGGGAACTAAAAAGAGCTTTTCACCACTGTCTATTAGGCATGTCTGTTGCCACGGTTACCCATGACATCTCTTTTCCTGGAAATGCAAGAGCACAGTCACTGGTTTCTTTCTTTCTTCACTCTCTTTCTTGCAGCATCAGATCTTCCACAGGAGGTAAGAGCCATCTCTTGTTCACCCTGACACCCTCTCTCTCTCTCTGTCTTTCTCACTGGCTGATGGTGCTAAGGGAGAATCACACATTATTCACAGGTTCCCAAAAGCGTACAAGTGGGCTGGCAAGAGAGTGTAACCATGGTGATGGGGTAATGGAGTGATCACGGTAGCAGCATGGCTTGACAGGTGGATGGAAGAATTAAGAAGACTTGTGATTATGTCTCTCTCTTTCTCTCTCTGTCTGTAACTGGCCAATCCATGTCTCTCACACATGTCTCTCACCATGTCTTAATCAGAGACTGCTATATTTTTAAACACAATTAGCAGCACAAAAGGAAATGAGATCATCAGCACTGCTTAGTATACCCTCAAGACACTGCAAGAACACCAATGTCACTGTAATTTTGAACCCACGGTTATAGTCATCATAGCCCCACTTTTTATAATGTTCGGTGGTTAAATATTAGATATTTGCTTGAAAGATAAACAGAGAAATAGCAAGATTTGTGAACATAAGACTTTAAGAGAGTTCAAATGTGTGTGTATTTCAGAGCACTTGACAGACAGGGCACTTGATCACTGAGGCAGAGCCAGACGGTCACTTTGGAAAATAAGCTCTGGATACCCAGACTCCCAGAGAAGGAGTGTAAGAAGCTGAATCAAATATAGACATTCACCAGAAAAGAAGTGGGCAGCGCACACAGACCCTGAGCTCTGGTGCTTATTAGTGTAATGCAAATCTTGGACTCCCCATGGGAATCGTGAGGCAAGGCATTAATAAATATTTCTTTATGATGGACATTATGATGATTTAGGACAAATGAACACACATTTATCCTTTTTTTTCTGCTAAAATATTTTTCTTTCATGTTTCGTTACACTTTAGTACAGAGACCAATTCTCACTATTAACTAGTTGCTTATTTTCATGCCTATTATTAACATATTGGCTATTTACACATGTTCTGTATGATCATATTCTGCATCCCTAATCCTATACCCAATCCACAAACATAACTACCTTACTTACTACTGTAACCATTAATAGGCAGCAAATTAGTAGTTTATTCAAGCAAATGTTGTAGGTAAAGGTTTGTTAATGGCGACTGGAAAATACAGTTTGACCAATTATTACAAATATTTTCATTGTATTTATTTTAAATTATGTATTTTAAATTATGTATTTTTTATTGAATATAATGGTCTTTAAGTGGTCTTTAAAGAAGAAATTATTTTTTCATATATTTGAAAGTAGTCAATTATGCTCACCAAGGCTGCATTTATAAATCAAAAATACATTGAACTGTAATAATGTGAAATATTAGAATTTAAAATAACCGTTTTCTGTTTAAAAATATTTTAAAATGTAATTTTTTCCAGTGATGGCAAAGCACAATTTTCAGAATCCATTATTCTAAAATATAATTTTTTTGTGCTCAAGAAAAAATTTAACATTACTATCACATTTGAAATGTATGTAATGTGCACTCTTAAAAATAAAGGTTCTTTACTGGCACTGATAGTTCCTTGCAACCTTTCCATTCCACAAAATGTTTTTTAAAGTGACCAAGGTTCTTCACATTGTGGAATTTGTAAAAATTTTTTTTAACTGTTCACTGAAAGGTTGAAAAAAATGGTTCTTCTGTGGCATCACTGCAAAACCCTATACTTTTTGAACCTTTACTTTCAAGTGTGTGCTACATTTGTGGAAACCACAATAGATTTTTTGTTAAACTTTATGTAATTTAATGTGTCCTTGTTGAATAAATGTAATAATTGTAATTTATAATAATAATAATAATAATAATAATAATGTTTTCTTCTAGAAAGAAGTGACTGACTGACTGGCATAGAAATTCTGTGTAAACACGTGGTATATTTGCTCTTTGATGAAGCTTCCATGCAGTGTAAACTGTACCATAATATAACTAACCATAATGTAACTGACTAATAGTGCCATGAGATGGCCCTGAGACAGGGTCATATTCCCCTTAACCTTTGATCAAGAGGATCATTCTAGACCATGAGGCAGAGAGATGTTTCTGTAGACTCAGAAGCATTTAGATGTAGTCTAGTGTTCTGAAGAGCTACAGTAGTGTGTAGTTGTCAAGCACTATTAGACTGGGCTTCTTTGTGTTGTGGCGTTGTGCTGCTAAAAGCAGCTAAGCTGATTTAGATCTGATGTCTTACTTTGACCTCCATTGTTAAAGAATGGACCAAGACACTCTGTCCCGATTTGCCATGGCACCAATTATTTTTTTCTGTTTGAGCAAGATAATGTCACAAAGTTCATTTTAAATAAAGTTATTTCCAACTGTAATGAAATGTAATGGGACCTTTTCAGGACGAATTAACTTTTTATGCCTTTGTACAACTGAAAATGTTCGAAAATAAAATTACAGTATCTAGAGTCAAATTCAGTCCCAGTTTTGGATATATTAGTGATGTTTGTACTAACTCTTAAGGCCATGAACAACAGAACAGAGTGTCACTTATTTCTCTGATTAGTCACGTTGTCACGGCAACTGTCGATTGGGATGCCCAGGTGGCCGCACTGAGTGGGATGAAATTCATGAAGCATTTACATACTGCAAAGCTTCCTAATGTTGGTGGGAAAAGATGTGAACAAAGATGTGTCTAAATGAAGGTTTTATTTAACAGAGCTCAGCCAACCACAGCACAAGCTATGCAAAAACACACTAAGAGTGCATAACAGGCTTGGCTGTGTCAACACAGGAGTGTAGTACTTTTTAAACACCACATATTAATCCAGCTTGAGACTCTTTTGTGTGACTTTGATGAGATCCACATGGGTAGATATGATTATTTTAACACACTGGTCCCAGAACTATATTTATTGCTTCCACTCACTCCTGTTCCTTCTTTTTGTTCCGTCTCATTTTATTCTCACCTCTTGTTCTTTTTTTTTTTTTGATCGCAGATGTTCATATTTGGTCCAACAGCACTGGGAATTTTCTCTGTCAGTAGTATCACTTTGCAGAGTGCATTAGTGGGATTTTTCAGTGAATCTCTGTATTACCCCATCATGCCAGTAGGTGGCGACATCTGACATCTTAGTGAGTGAGTAATAAATTAATTCATTCAACTGGTTCGATCAACAAAACTGATTCATTCTGGATTTATTTTATGGAGTGTCAGAAAGCTCTCAAGATCTCATCATTTTAATCATTCCCTCAACTGTTTTGTTCAAAAATATTAATAAAATTAATTAATAAGTATTGTTTTTATGAGTGAGTCATTTAAACTTTATTTATTCTACAGATTTTTTATTCATTTATAATAAACTCATAATTTACCCAGCTCAGTCATTGAATCATGTACTCAACTTATTCATTCAGAAACACTGATTCATTCAGTAACAACACACCGCTGCTGCTTTGCTGGAAGCAACTATTGTACTATTTTCGTTGACTCTGCAAAAATACGCAAAATAATGTTGTGTCTAAAATGTAAGTTGGACATCTTATCTTCTATATTAACTATTAACTTATTGTACTGTGTAAAATCAATAGCACACATACAATCATGTTGCATATCTGCATATCAGCGTGGCTGTTATTAGACCAAATTGCTCATGATATTAATTATTTTATAGAGTGTTTTGTAAAATCATTATGTTAAATCATTAATTACAGGAAACGTTTGATAGATTGTCATCTGGCTGGTCTAGAAAGTTCCTGAATTTTAATACCGTGATGGACTGGCAGAATGTTGTTCCGCCGCACGTTTCAACAAAAGAAAAAAATCAACTCACGTGATCATTAATTATACATTCAAGTTCCTGTTTGGGAGCTACACTCTGTAATTTGTGGCAGGTCCCGCAGAGGCACCTGAAGAGCAAATATTTCTGTACACCGCAGTGTTCATATATTGTCACATAACCCATGTTTTGTCAAAAATGTATTGCATGTTAGGGGAATGCATGACACTTTGACGCTGGTCACTGTGATTCTGCACGTTCAGTCTTTATGTCCTAAAACAACATTACTGTCAAACAAACCCTAATGATTTTTAGCCATAACCCCCAGATTGTAAACTAAACCTGACCCTTTCAGTGTCCCTAAAAGCTGATGTTTTTCATGTTCACTTTCTCAATGTCATGTATGGCTTAGTTGGGATTGTGAAAACATACCGAGATGATATTGTATTCTATCTTTGTTTATATTTTATGGTTACAATCCACAGATGGGATGTCTGGGTTTGAAGTCCATGAAACAACTGGGAAGCATTGTAGACTGCAGATCAGTGCTTATACACTTGTGTCGCCATGGAATGAAAGTCTCTGAAGCCGTTTCAAGCTCCTCTACAGCTCGTCACACTGTAGGACAGGTCAGTTTTAAAGAATGCTTATTATTTATGATGCTAACCACCAGAGGGCGGAACAAAGAGGCACCAAATTTGTGGGCGCTGAGTTTGTGAGTGCGCCCGAGAGCAGAATTGATCACTGCCAGCTAGAGGTAGTCCCTCACGTCCCAGCAATAAACTGTGTGCATCACACACACAGATACAAAGACACGCAGACACACATACATGCATTATGAATTATTCATAAGAGAGGTGCAAAATCACTGACTAACGCTCAGAGTCTTATAGAAAGACAGAGTTGTTTTATTTGGATGGTGGCGATCATTGTGTGAAACTGGAGGTGGAGCGTCTGTGTGTGTGTGTGTGTGTGTGTGTGTGTGTGAGTGAGTGTGTGTTGTCAGTGATGTACTGTATAGTGCTAGAAGCTTTTGCTTGGCCAAGCCCAGCAGTCTGTGACCAGATTACTGTCTCTCTCCTCATCCCCCTCCATTCCTCCCTCTTTTTTTCACACTCGCTTACTCTCTCCTTCAGTTTCCCTCCTCCCGCTCTCTCTCTCTTCTCTTTCCATGTATTCATCTCTCTGTGTTGATGATTCTGTTATACAAATGGAGAGGAACAGAAAGAGAGCTGGCTGTGGGGCCGCCATGTCTTTGTGCTCTCATATTGTATGCTGAAGAGCTTTATATCACACACCTCTTGAGAAAGACACACGCCATCTGACGGATTGCATGTTTATCTAACAATTAAAACAGGGATGTAACCAGAATCCACTAAATATTCAGGTTCTCAGAGGGATAGTTCCTTCAATAATTCAAATTATGATGTTCCATATAATAAACTCATGCTATTCCAACAATGTGAAAGCTTCTGTTTTCTGTGAAAAAAATAAATAAAAGAAGATATTCTGCAGTATGCACTCTGCTTTTTTCATTACAATGTAAGTGAATGGTCTACAGGGACTGTCTATAAAGATAATAGTAATTGCCTTTATTAAACATGCTAGAGACTGAAACCTGTGTGAGTATAGTATATGTTTTATTTGAAAATTCATAATTGATGAAAATCCCAGGATATGTGTTACCAATATAAATGCACATCTAAAAGTGAATGTGATTTCAAGTTTTGGACCAAATTTCTGCACATACACTACCTTTCAAAAATGTGCTGCTAGATTATTATTTTCTTTTCATTAATACCCTTAATTTATCATAATTTCAGCAATGTTTTTTTTTTGTATTCTTATGATTAGAAATATTTATTGAACACCAAATCAGCATATTAATGATCTGAATAGTCATGTAAAATTTTTATTTTAACATTTGGTAATTAAATATATTCAAATAGAAATAAGTTATAGCAACCCAGAACATTTAAAGGGTTAGTTCACCCAAAAATGAAAATTATGTCATTAATAACCCTCATGTTGTTCCAAACCCGTATGACCTCCGTTCATCTTCGGGACACAGTTTAAGATATTTTAGATTTAGTCCGAGAGCTTTCAGTCCCTCCATTGAAGCTGTGTGTACGGTATACTGTCCATGTCCAGAAAGTAAGAAAAACATCATCAAAGTAGTCCATGTGACATCAGAGGGTCAGTTAGAATTTATTGAAGCATCGAAAATACATTTTGGTCCAAAAATAGCAAAAACTATGACTTTATTCAGCATCGTCTTCTCTTCCGTGTCTGTTGTGAGAGAGTTCAAAACAAAGCAGTTTGTGATATCTGGTTCGCGAATGAATCACTCGATGTAACCGGATCTTCATGAACCAGTTCACCAAATCGAACTGAATCGAACTGAATGGTTTTCGTCTCCAATAAGCATTAATCCACAAAAGACTTAAGCTGTTAACTTTTTAATTTGACTGACACTCACTCTGAGTTCAAACAAACCAATATCCCGGAGTAATTCATGTACTCAAACAGTATACTTACTGAACTGCTGTGAAGAGAGAACTGAATATGAACACCGAGCCGATCCAGGTAACAAACAAAAGATTGACTCGTTCTCGAGTCGAGCGCAAAAGAACCGGTGAAACGTTTTCTTCAACTGGTTTATTGAATCGAACTGTCCAAAAGAACCAGTTCGCGGAAAAGAACCGAATTTCCTATCAATACTGGCGACCCAAAAACCAATGCAACTGGTTCTTGACTCGAGAATGAGTCAATCTTTTGTTTGTTATCTGGCTCGGCTCGGTGTGCATCTTCAGTTCTTTCTTCACAGCAGTTCAGTCAGTGTACTGTTTGAGTAAATTAATTACTTCAGGATATTGGTTTGTTTTAACTCAGAGGGAGTGTCAGCCATGTTAAAAATGTTAACAGCTTAAGTCATTTGTGGATTAATGCGTATTGGAGATGCGAACCATTTTAAATTATTCAGTTCGATTTGGTGAACTGGTTCAAGAAGATTCAGTTATATCGAGTGATTTGTTCGCGAACCGGATATCACAAACTGCAGTGAACACGCTCACAACAGACACGGAAGAGAAGACAATGCTGAATAAAGACAGTTTAGACAATAAAGACAGTAGTTTTTGCTATTTTTGTACCAAAATGTATTTTCGATGCTTCACAATATTCTAACTGACCCTCTGATGTCACATGGACTACTTTGATGATGTTTTCTTATCTTTCTGGACATGGACAGTATACTGTACATACATTTTCAATGGAGGGACAGAAAGCTCTCGGACTAAATCTAAAATATCTTAAACTGTGTCCCGAAGATGAACGGAGGTCTTACGGGTTTGGAACGACATGAGGGTGAGTCATTAATGATCATCATTTTAATATTTGGGTGAATGAATCCTTTAACTATAGCCTGTATTTACAATAAAATAAAAAGATAATTCTATTAATAAATTGAAAGGTAAAAATAAAACAGTTTATTTTTCACTACACAAATGTTTCCAATATCTCTCTCTCTCTGTTCCCTGTCTCTCTCCCTGTTAGTAAGCTGATCTCTTGGCACCGTGCTGGAGGAGTCTTCCTTTTCTGGAAGGACCTGATGCATGCCGGTCGAGCCCTGCACATACACACACATTTACACACCCTCACACACACACGTACACACACCGCACAGAGGTGTCACATTTAATATTTCACTCTTTGCACATTTGCAAGCGCACACACATTCTCAGAGAGCATATGAGCAGAATACTGGCAGCAATCTGAATATATCTCTGTTTACTGTGTGAGAATAAGAGTCAATTCTTTGTCATTTTACAGCTATTGTTCTTTCTTTCTTGTCATTTAATTGTTCCTCTACACCTCCTCGTTTTGTTTCACTCTTGTTTAATGTGTTCTCTCCACCATTTCTCTCTCTCTCTCTTTATGGATATTAGGATCGTCTGTGTGGGTGTGCTCAACAGATCAAAGCAGGTAGGCTATTCAACAGGATTACACTGCTCTGCTTTTCTCCTTTCTCTGTTTTAAACTAATCTGTCCATCAACATTTCGTTTCTCAATCCCTGTCTCTCTTTGTCCCCTCCTTCTCTCTCTCTCTCTCTCTCTTGCTCCACTATCTCTCCACACCCTTTCTGGGGAACACCAGACAGAAGAAGGCGAGTCTTCTGGAACACAGAGGGAGAGAGTTCACACAAGGGAGCGTGTGCGTGTCTCTCAGCATCTCTCCCATCAACAAACACCATCAATGGAGATTTAATGGACTTCTCTGCCTGGTCCACGTTGATCCGAGTGGATGTTGGAATAAGGAGGAACGCTCAGGGAGTCTGATTGGATCAGCTTTCCCAAAATGAGTGAAGAAGCCAAAGAAAAAAGTAACTCCAAACCAGCGCACCGTAAAAAGAAAGGCAAGAAGGTAAGGTTGAATTGCATTATGTCGTGATGGATTAATGAAGATGCTTTAAAGCCACTGAGAGCCAGAATAGCCAATAAGGGAGGTGTATTCCAGGCTTTTGATCGGAAAATGTGGGTTTAGATTTTTTTTTATTGATCTGAAGGATGCTATCCCAATGCTATCGCATTGACTCTGATGTCATTTGTGTTGGCTGTCAATCACAGCATATTTCTAATTTAAATCCTTTAATAAAAGATATATTTTATTTTTATTTAAATGTTTTTCTAAACTTCGTTTTTTTTTTACTATGTTGCTTGTTATACCAAGGCATAATATTGAAAACAAATTTGTGTGCGTGTTTAACCGTGAGGCATATTTTGCTTGACGATTTCTTGGTATGTCAGAAGATGGTTTTTAGTGGGTGTGGTTTAAGTCAATAGCTCAATGTGACATTTCTGACAGTTAACAGTTTGAACACATTTTTTGGGAATTCATTTCAATAACTTTCTGGAGGCGTGTGTGAATGAGATGAAAAGAGGACGTGTAAACGGTCATGCATCAGGACAGCTTGTCTGAAGCGGTGTATGTGCTGAGCTGTATGCCGTGTGTTTGTTTATATGAGATGTTACCAGACTTTTAGAACACTTTTGTTGCGTGTCTGACCTTGTGCTCTATGCAGAAGTGTATATTTAGGATTTTTGCGCGTGTATGTGTGAAAGCATAAGTTTGTGCGTGCTTGTTTGTGCATATGTGCTGTTGTGTTTCTGAATGTGCATGTTGTGGAATGCTGATTGATTGATAGATCCTGTCATGCAGGTATTTGGGAATTAGCAGAAAAACAAAAACATCTCTTTTGTCAAGAGTTATTCAATATTGAAATGGGACAAACATTTTAATATCATTTACAAATCTGATTTTCAGCAGTGCGTGACTGTTGGTATCAAACGTGTGTGAAGTCTGATGTTTGACACAAATACTATAAAGCAGTTGCTCTCCTTTGACTTTGAGGCTGATGGAATCTTTGAGCCCTCAAGGGACAAACTCCCCCCTCAAACACACACCTAAACAATTAAAGGATTTTCACCTATTGCCAGTGGCCCCTTCATTTTTGGCTGTGTTTCTGTGTGTGTGTGTGTGTGTACTTGTTCTTTATGAGTCATGCCATGTAGAGATTACTAACATTCATATCTTTTAAAAACATACAGATCAACTGAAACACTCTCTTTTTCTCTCTCTCTCTCACACACACACACACACACACACATACATAGTAATGTTCTTGATACATAAATAAATGTTGAACTATATGTAGCCTTTGTAGTTGCAATGTAGTTAGGGCCAAGACCAAAATTAGAATGTAATGTGTTATTTTACTTTATTTTAGATTTTAATTTGATTATTTTTACCTTACTGGTAATAGATTTTTACGATTAACACGTTGTATGGGTTCCAAGGATATTTCATTACCCCTCAGGCAGGCATCATTTACCTCAGCCATTAGTAAAAGGTTTTGGCAAGGAAGGCATTTTGTCAGCATTTTAATGGTTTGAGCCTGTGCATGCATGTGTATTGGCTTGCTTTGTTACTACACTGTGAGATAACCACGTGTTAATGATTGTAGTCATGGAAACAAGAGAAAGAAGGAGAGATTTAGACATGACAGACCAACACAAAGAAGTACAAAAGCTGTCATCAGAATTGTATCTTTAAATAACATATGCTGACGTCATATGAAACATTTTGTATTTGAAAATTCTCAGATACATTTTTTTTCCTTCATCGGCCCAATCAACAGACAGTATCACACGTGTAACAGCTCTCATGTCACTTGTCGCTATGGTGCTATCCAAGATCACACTGAGTGTCTAAAAGGGAGTGAGAGAGATGTTTTTCTGCTGTCAAATCAAAATAATCCTCAAATACTTAAAGTCATATAAAAATGTATTTTCAAAAGCATTTTTCTTCTCCTCCATTTGTGTGATTTCACTATGTATTACTTCTACTAATTTCCTTAATGGACGTTTCCTGAGTTCCCCATTTGCTCTGACTCCATCTCTTTTCTCAGATGCTGTGTTTGCACTGACTATACCCAGACAGCAATATAGTGTTGGCCCAGATCCGGCCCACATCTGGCCCGCATAATATCCATTCGGGCCGGATCTGGGGTGACACTGCTTGCTGTCTGGGTAGATGTGAATGTGTGTGTGTGTGTGTGTGTGATGCTGACATGGGGCGTGGTGCTCCATTATAGCCCCTCTGCCACCATCATGTCCATCGGGCTGACACACACAGGCACACACTTACAACACTCATGAGCATTGAAACAACAGCAAGTAAAAGAGACCAGAGAGATCAGACCTGTCAGTGGAGAGATAGAAAGTTTGTTTGAAGGGGGGAAGCAAGGCAGAATTGATAGTTGGTATGCTGAAAGGAAGAAAGATAAATATTGTTGGTAGTGAAGAATGGAAAGAAAGAACAAAGGATTGGTATGCTGGGTAGAAAGAAAAAGTAAAAGAAGAAAGATTGGATATTGGATGGAAAGAAGGAAAAAAAAACGTTCAGGAAGAATAGAAGGACAATAAAATCGTTGTGATGTAAGGAAGGAAGGAAGGAAGGAAGGAAGGAAGGAAAGAAGGAAGGAAGGAAAAAGAAAACTTGTTGGTATACTGGAAGGTAGTAGGGAAGGGAAGGAAGTTTGTTAGTACAGAAGGAAGAAATGCAGGAAACAAGAATGGATTGTAGTTATGCTGGAATAAAGAAAGAAAGGGAGGAAATGAAAGATTGGTACTGGAAGGAAGAAAAACATTCAAGAAGGAAGGAAAGAAAGATTGTTAGTATCAAAGGTAAAAAGAAAAAAAAATTGGACTGTTGGTATGCTGAAAGAAGGAAAGAAAAGAGAGACTAGTATTGGAAGGAAGGAAAAACTGAAAGGAAAATAAGAAAGATAGAGATTGTTAGTATGGAAGGAAGAAACACACAAAAATCATTGTTGGTATGCTGAAAGGAAGGAAGAACGAAAATGAAAGATTGGTACTGGAAAAAATAAAAAATAAAGATTGCTGGAATACTGAATGGAGGGAAGTTAGAAGGGAAGAAAAAACATTCAGAAATTAAAGAAGATACAACATTTATAGAAACAAGGAAAAAAAGATGATTGGTATGCAAGTGGGAAGAAATCAAGGTAGGAAGGAAGAAAAAAACATTCTAGAAGGAAGAAAAGTATAGAAGGAAAGATGAGTCCAGTGTGAGAGCAGAATGAGAGAGAAATAACAAGGATATGTTTCTGAAAGAGCGGGATCAAGAGAACATGCTGCTTTTCTTTTGATGAAGGTAGATGAACCCAAAAGATCTCGACTTAAAGTGCTGGCAGAAGGCATGGGAACATAAACCTGTGAGAGCAGGAGATGATGTAAACAAAACGAGCGAGGGAGGGTTAGTCTAAATGGAGAGACAGTGTATTTAAAGGGCTGAGGGCACTAAATCATAACAGAGCTAGAGAAACCGTTGCCATGGAGCTTTTGGCAGAGGGGCAATCCATCAGTCTGCTCAACTGCACATGCGCAGACACATATGTTCACATGTGAACATGAACACAGTGATTTGTGCACAGAACTCCTAACTGGGAAAACAAAACATCATTAACAAAAAATATTAAGTTGTTCCATTGTCTGTTTTATGTATCAGTTTAAATATTTAGTATATTATGCTAGATATATACTCAGAAAGGAAGAAATATATATATTTTTTTCTTTATGGCCCTTAAAAGGATACTACACAAAAATTATTTGTTCACCCTCATTTTGCTCCAAACATGTATGATCTCCTGTGGATGTTTCAGTGTATGAACAAAAGCAGTTTGGAGCAGCAGGAAGGTAAGAAAATTATGAAGAATATTTAGGTGAACCATCGCTTTAGGCTTCTGAACCTTATGATATTTTAGGATTTGCAATGAAAGAATACATATTTAAAGCTAAAGGTACCAATAATACATTTCTAGAAGTGTGCAGGTGTTTCCCGGCCAGGCCGGGAGAACATGTTGGTAAGAAAGGAAAATGTGACTGATATTCGAGCAAAACTTTCTGTTGCTCTCTCTGTAATCTTAATCCCACTTCTGAGCAAACAGACAGATTTTCCCAGCCTCTCCGGTGTCTGCAGGAGAATCCAACACACAACCAGTTCCAAACGCCAGTCTGGGGAAATATTTAGCACATGGAAGGGCACTCCGAGGTAGATCTGAGAGGAGCGAAACTGTACACCTGTCAGGGAGAGAGACAGAAGGAGAGCAGACCCCATGCTGACTAGAGTACCATATGCAAGACAGGTCTTACACTAGAGATATAATGCACGTATCTATAGTCTTTCAGGATACATCTTAACCTGACAGCAATTAATATTAATCACCATGATTGATTATAAATCCACATGAATAAACTTTGTTATAAGTCCCGTGGTGTTAAAAGTGTTTACAGATTGATTGACAGGAGATCTAGATGTCCTAGATTGTCGTAGTGATGTTTGAGTATGCATGCAAGTGTAAATCCATGTGTTATGTGTGTGTATAAGTAACAGATAGAACTCTATCAGGAAAGAATCTGCAGCATTAGTGAGCTGTAACAGTCTGAAGTGCTGATGAGGCAGTCTGGGACTAGTGTGGCTGGCCACTTGGCTCTGCAGCGATGAAGCTCTTTGGCCCATATCACACATTCTGGACCTCCGATCCTCCAATTGCACTGTCTGCCCCTTCTCTTCTGAGAACATATTTAAATAAATTTATAAATATCACTCCGATGAGTCTCTCTAGACTCTATACTGGGATGTATCCATGCATGCATGCATGCAGCCAGCACATGTATGCATACATCCTCTCTCTCTCTCTCTCTCTCTCTCACACACGCTCTCTATGGACTAAAAATTATATTAATAATACATTTATTAAGCAATTACATGTATTCAGTGACAACAGTAACAAAATGCCATCTTTAAAGGATTTCTATGTATATGTATAAAATTTTTATTCCATTGTTTTCAGTTTTATATTTTTGATTTTTAATATTCAAGATTTTCCCATGTTCCCTTTTAAGTATACATCTTCCCTTTTGAAGGTATGCCTTCATTTTCATTTCCATTTATTCATGCTCTACTGTAATACATTTGACTGTGCACTACATTTACAACAGAAGCCGTCCCTTTCAGAGTAAACTGGGGTTAAATGCCTTGCCCAAGGGCTCATGGGTAATAGGTAAGCCCTCATGGGTGTTTAAACAAACAACCCTTGGGTAACTAGAATGAATCAATGAACACACAAGCAAGTTACCATCACGCAACATAGTATGTAACATGAAACACTCACAATAGAAGGCTTTGAGTACATAACAGATCATTATACAGTAGGTGTGTAGGTCGTCATGCAACAGTGCATCAACACAATGGTTTACATACTTTTAATTCCATGTGGTTGCAATAACAGTAGTTAAACACTTGAGCATAAGAGAGGAAGAACAATTTTACCTGGTTTTCCATTACACGCCCTGTTTACTGAAACTAGCACTAATAATTACAGGAGAAGTTGTTTGTGCCTTTATAATAAGTTGTTTTGATGTGCATTTACTCCACCAGTGCGATGACTCATATCTCACCTCAAATCAACAACGTCTCATTCACTAATTGTGCATATGCATGTATTTTTGCATGTAACCTCTAGCATTTTTAATCAGGAATCGTAATTTATTAATTATTTGTACTAAAACTTTTTCTAAAGTTAGAGCAAACTACCACATATGTAAACATCAGATATTCTCAGTGGCATTATGGAATGTGTTAAACTGGAAAGTTTCTTATACAGTTATTCTTATTTGAGAATGAATGAGGCAAAATGTGTGTTTGTGATTGTGGGTGTGTAGTGTGATATACTTCATTTATATCCACTTTGATGGTGTGAAGGTGTAAATGAAACACCATTGGAGACTACAGATACTCATAACAGCTACATTGTGTGTATAAGTAGTGTGGCAGAGGCTCCCAGCCGAGACAGTTGAAAACTCTGAGCATTTAGTAGTGAAAGGTGTGACACTTAATGTTTTAACTGCATTTTTGTGACTTTTATGCACCATTATTGTAGTAGTATGATATCTTAAAAATATATAATCTGAACAATAAACTCTATTCAAAAATATAGTTTTTGACTATAATTAGTAATTTGTCTGTAACAGTCTTCATAATTAGATATGAAATGAACAAAATGTAGAAGCAGAACATAATGAATTCAAAATGTGATGGAGGCGAAATGTCCTGTGACAGTAAAGGGTCTAATGAGATTAATAAGAGAACCGGAGCAGAAATAAGACAAAATGATGTTGTTTGAAGATGTAGATGTGATTGAAAGGTTTCTGCTGAGCGTGTGTTTAGAGGGCTCTATTTCAGAAACATCACCAGAGAGATCTGCCTACATTTGCCTGTTCCTCCCTCTCGCTGTTTCTCTCCCTCCATCTGTTGGCCATACTCCAGCGCTCAGAAGCGCAGCTCAGAAATGCCCCGGAGACCAGCGATCACTTTTACAAAGAGAGCCGGAAGTTCAAGAAAAAGAAATGGCAATGCTAATGGTGTATTATGTTGGACTAAATGAGGAACTCCCACATGACTGAAGAGAGTTATATAAACACGGCTTGTGGATGGCATTGTGTGTATTTGCACACACAAATGTGCACATATTTCCTTTTGCTCTCTTAATGTAGAGTTCGGTATTACTGTATGGTTGTGCATACAGAACTGGAGTTAGAAATACAGTAATGTCAACTTAAGATCTGAAGTGCAAGTTTGTTGGTGTTTTTGTGAACTTGTTTTGTAAATGTTTAACATGTTTGAAATGTTGGTGTTTGTTACTTACAAGTAAACACTTTCTTTATTCCTTCAGAATCAGGTAGAATATGTAGTGAATTCTGCATCTTTAATGGGATTTTGTTCATGCAGTGGTGGCAAAAGCTTATTATTGGGATAGTCTGCTTGTAGCAACTTAGGGTTAAGTGACTCACTCAAGGGCAAACTGGTGATGGCTGATGCGGATTGAACCAACAATCTTACAGTTACTTAGCCTCTACACCACACTATGCGTTTTCTTGAAGTACACACAATATATTGGTACCCCTTTGGTTATGTGCAAATTTTAGTGGTCTTCTGATTCACTAGCTTTGGTCAATATTGGATCTATTGCACATTTACCTTTTTATTTAGATTTGATCTAATATCATCAAACACTCACTTACAGTTAATCTTTAAAAACACAAATAATTAAAAATGCAGTTAAATTGGATCTTTATGAAATCAAATTACATACTTTATGTTATAATGTCGTGATGCCTAAATTCACTTGTAGGACTTATACATTTATTTTTCATTTGAAAATATCTTTGAATGTAAATCAAATTTTTTAGAGGGAAAGCAAATAACAAACTGCAAAAATAATTATTGATAATAATTAAAAATAATAACTCATTGTTTTCAAATACTTACAGTCCCACCCCTATTTAGGAAAAAAAAGAAACCGTTTCTCTGATGAAGTATAGAAAATTAAGATCACAACCTTTGTGTCTCTCTTTTTTTACTTCTGTCTTTTGCAGACATATTGACATCCTTTCCTATGTGACTATCTGTATAATCCATCAGTCACACATACATTGTACGATCTCCTTTACACACACACAAATAAGATATTGATTTTCGGTTAAGAATATGGTGAAAACATCAGATTATGTCCTCCCATGTTCACTTTATGAGCTGAACGGAAGTCAGGTTAGATTTGGCCTTGAGCTTTGATACTTACTTGAGATCAGTGATTATAGGCTAAATGAATGCACAGAGAGAAGGATTGGTTATTAATCTGCAATTAATCATCAAAGGCTTATGTCAGAATCACCAAATGAAGCACAGCTTTTCATAAGGGATTATCAGGCCTGAGTGAGAGTGTATGGATGGAGCAGAGAGCTTGGAGCAGAAATGAGAACCGTTGAAGAATTGCACTGATGGGAAGTAGCAGTAGATTAGCTCTGATGGGTGAGCATGTGTCTGCGTGTATCAGCACTTAATGTGGTTAATAACCAGCCTTTGCCGTCTGGTAATACTGTGGTTCAGACCTGGATGATCTGTCCTTTCTGGCGATGTCACTAAAAACAGTGTTCATAAATCTTCCATAACGGATGTATTTTAGAGTAAAACAGGATTAATATCTATCTATCTATCTATCTATCTATCTATCTATCTATCTATCTATCTATCTATCTATCTATCTATCTATCTATCTATCTATCTATCTATCTATCTATCTATCTATCTATATATATATATATATATATATATATATATATATATATATATATATATAGGATGGACTTGACTTTATCTAGAATTTATTGTATTGTGGAAAGTATAGGGGATATGATCAGCATCTGTGAAAAGATGCAGTTTATTTGTTTTTTTTTTAATTTCATATTTCTGTATTCCTATTTTATGACGTTAAAATGTTTCTAAGCATAATTCAGCTATATATATATATATATATATATATAGATATATATATATATAGATAGATATATCTATATATCTATATATAGATATATCTATCTATATATATATATATATAGATATATATATATATATATATATATATATATATATAGATGAATAATGCTTAGCTTATATAGCTGATAGATAGATAGATAGATAGATAGATAGATAGATAGATAGATAGATAGATAGATAGATAGATAGATAGATAGATAGATAGATAAGAAGGCTTGGTGATGTGTGCCAAAAAGTCAAGCTATAAATGAGCATGCTTGGCAATAATTAAGATTTTTTATTTTTCATAGACTGTTTACGTAAAAGCAATTAAATCAGTTGAGGCCAGTAAATTGCTTATTCATAATCATCATATTGCATCATGCCCCTCACAGTCTGTCGCTCATGTTGTCACCTCAAACCACAGACTCGCTTTAAAAATGAATGACTTTTGGTACCTTTGTCACTGACAATCACTGTCACTGTGAGCGAATCATTAATATTCATAGATCAAGCCACTTCAAGGCTCTCGATTCCTTCTTTTCACAGTGCTATCTGACCCTGAGAACAGCCGTCCCAGAAATACACACTCATGCACAAACACAGATGTGCAAACTCACATAGCTCACTCTAGGCTTCAGATTCATCTTCTTGGCAGGTGGAAGGAACGGGATGCTTTGAAGTCAAAAACGACTTGAACATGAAGACTTACAGACACAGGCACTGAAACAAGCAGTCTGTCACACAAGGATAGACGGCAGCACACTGGCAACCATATTACAGGATTAGAAATGTGTGTAAGACGGGAATAAAAGGCCAAGTGTGTGAAGCGGGGACAGTTGTGCCCTGTTTTTAAGTGTGTAGCCTGGGTGTGTGTTTGCGTCTAGATGATCTTGAGATGTCTGGGTAGTAAAATGTTGTTGCTTAAGGTCAAAATAGAGTGCGAAAGGGTATTGATAAGTGCATTGTGATCTATGCTTTAAAGCTGTTAATGAGTGTGTGAAATGTGCTTAGCTTATGGAAGGAGGGTGTGTATGTGTTGTGCTCTTTTCTCAGAGAGAGGGTGTTTTTCATGGTGCTCTATTTGTGTCGCCATTGGTTACTCTCCTGTGTCCGTTGCCTTGACGACCCTGGGCGGAGTTTCAGAATTGAATATCAGCAGTCGCCCCTCTCCTCTGCTCTTTCTCTTCCCTGTCTCTTTCTCTCATATATGAACATAATCACATGCAAATAAAATCCTGAATTTAGTAAAAGGGAATACGGATAAACGGGTTTGTATGCATGCATGTGTTTACATCCTCTCATATCACACACAGGAATGTGTGATACAATATATATATATATATATATATATATATATATATACATATACATAAGAGAAACATGCCAGCACAATGTTGCTTGCCACTTGTTTTAGTTGCTAAATTTTGAATTCTGTTAGATATAACTGATATCTAATAAAGCAAACAAATTTAACTAAAATTTATTTTTCCATAAGTTGTCATGAAACAGAAAAATTTCTTCCTATTTATTATTTTCTAATTGCATGATTTTTATTTTATTGTAAAAAAAAAAAACATTTATAATTTTTTTTTTTATTATTTAGGCTTTATTAATTTATTTTTAACCCTGTAATCTTTATTAAAATGTCATAAATTGGTCTTCCAGTGAAGTGACAGACTTCTCTTTGGTGATGATCTCCAGTGTTCACTCATTTTTTCCACTTAAATGAATAGTTCACGCAAAAAAAATGTTTTTGGTCCCCCATTGACTTTCATAGTAGGGAAAGAAATAATAAAAAAAAAGTCAGTGGTATCAATTGTTTGATTACCAGAATTCTTTAAAATATCTTATTTTATGCTCAATATAAGAAAGAAACTCACAGAGGTTTGCAACGACATGAAGGTAAATGATATCTACATTTTCAAGTTTTGGGTGAACTATCTCTTTAAACCCCATCCCTTTCTTGCATTCATCAGCAGGCTGAAGCTCAAATTCAGATCTACATTTTATTATTTTCAATAATGTGTTTCTATCTGATGTACAACTTAATATGGAGGAAAATATCTATTCTGTTTAATCTAGAATTTACAATTTGTTCGAGACATTTGGAGTATTACACTATTATTTTTCGACCACAAATACTAAATGTTATTTTACTGGTTTTGTAGAGTTTAGGAACCAGTACCACTTTCACTTGTGATTTCTTCCATTAGAAAAAGTTGGGAGCAAATGTAATGTGTAAATGGCCATAATAAACTGAATTGCTTTTCCCTTTTATTCTTTCATTAAAATTAAGTAGGCCTAAAAGTGCACAAAAAGTATTCTTGTAGCTTCGTAACATTACAGTTGAACCACTAATGTCATATGGACTATTTTAACGATGTTCATACTATCTTTCTGGGCCTTAAATGTGTCAGTTGTATATTGCTATCTCTATAAAGGGTCTGAAAGCTCTAGGATTTCATCAGAAATATCTTAATTTGTGTTCCAAAGATGAGTAAAGTTCTAACAGGTTTGTAACAACATGAGGGAGTGTAATTAATGGCAGAAGTTTAATTTTTTGGTGAATTATCCCTTAATCATTCAACAGTATTACTGAATCTCTATTTTCCTGCCTTGATATTCTTTCTACAGGTAGACCCACATGTACTTTTGTGTCTCTGCGCTGACTACAGCAAGTGAAATTAATCCTCTGATCTCTTAAACTGATTAGCGATTAGCACGCTAACAGTGTCTGATCTCGCTCTGATTGCTGTTAGCGTGTATGCTAACTCAGGCTCCAGCTGTCAGTGAGTCACTGTCAGTGTGCTTAATTAAGCAAACTAGATTGATCTGTGACACAGCAGAACACAAGATGACAGGATGGTAAGTCTGACTCACAAACTTGTTTAGCTATTCTCATAATTACAGCCTGGAGATATGTGTGTGTGTGTGTGTGTGTGTGTGTGTGCATGTAAGTGTGTCCAGTGAAATGTTTTGAGGATGAGTGGCCATTATAATAAAATTAAAATTTCAACTTGGGACCATTAGGAAACATCAAAGTGATGTTCCAAGAAATTAAACCCATTATTAGCTAGACAAGCAAATACGAATGTACTAATTTACAAAGAGATTAAATTACAATTACAAAGAATTTAAAGCTATGAAACAAAGGAACAGTCACACTTTTTTTGTAAATTTGCACTGTAAATTAGTCTGTTTTTAAGTAACTTTTAAGAAATATGAACATTTACGATTTCAGGCATACAGAGTTTTAAAAGTTCATATATATTGGTATATAAATAAATACTTGTATATATCCATTATATAGAAAGATGGATGGATGGATGGATGGATGGATAGATAGATAGATAGACATGAATGGTAAATGGCAAATCAACTACATTTACTGTGGCATTAATTGTGCAAATTCTAAAGCAAATTAATTTTAATTTAAGAATATTTTATAAAAACAATTTAATTTGCATATTACTTTAGCAGAAAAATTTACAGACAGTTTAAGCTTGAGTTCTGAGAGCCTATTTGGAACTTGTGGGACATCAGATCCATTTTGTGGCTTGCCACGGGAAGGAGGACTAACTGGTTTTCATATATTTGTAATCCACCCTCCCTGATCATTTCTGTGTGTGACGTGTCGGAATTCAGAAAATTGGCTGTAAACATTAACTGAGGTGTATCACTGTCATGTAGTCGTCTTTGAAGTGGTGAAGCTGATTGACAGCGCTAAGCTTAGTGTGTGTGTGTGTAATATAATACTGGTTAAGTCCCCAAATGGCATATAGAACATAAGTTACAAGTGACCTTACTCAAAACCTACAGAATTTTTGCATGTGCAATAAACTGGAGCAGAGGTCATATGTCAAACTACTCTTAAAGTTTTTTTGAAGTTTGTTTATAAAGCTTAGTCTGTAAAATAGCACCCATGTAAGTGTGTGGATCAAGGCTGTGAAATTGACAGCTTAGAGAAACTCCTGTGCTAGCACAAGCAAGCAGATGGCATACAGACCCACTGATGGGAACACACATATGGTCACACACAAAGATATGTCACATGCACACACAGAGAAAAACTGCAGAATTGCATTCACAAATTCATTCTTATATTTACTATATACAGTATATATTTAGATTCAACATAGGACTGGAGCTGATTGTCATCAGCAACACAAGTTCTGAATTTTATGTCATTTGAGTACCTCAGGCTTTTGCATTTCCTCCCTTACTTGATCTTTCCACAGACACTAGAGTTCATCATTATGCACCGAAATAACCAGCTCCATCTGAGCGTAAAATCATTCCTTTTCCTTTCTTTTTGCTATAACAATTATGGGAACTATAATGGTCGGGTTGGTAAATGTAAGCACATTCACTTTTACATGCCCAGCTGAGGTTGTATATACTGAAGTAATAGGTTAAATAAGATTTTAGTAAAATATTAAAAGATAAAAGATTATAGGAATTAATATTCAAATTATTTTAATCTGTTTTTGAACTTTCTCTTCATCAAAGAATCCTGTAAAAAAAATTGGTTATTTTAACATTAGAGACTTATTTCAAAGGCATTTAAAACAATTTTCAACCTCAAACTTTTGAATGGCAGTGTAAATAAGGTTGTTCTAAACTTTGCGGTGTTTACAGACAATCCTGTCACTTTGACCTTAAGCTTAAAAAAAGTAACATTAGCATTTGAAAGGATTTGAGTGGCATCACTATGGTGACGCAAGTGTTTTGATTTACAGCTGTGACACTGAAAGCCAGCCATATGCAAGAATTACAAGGTCCACTTCAAGATTGTTCTGTTCCTCTTTATGTTGCGTAAGTGTTTTTCAGGGATCAGATTTATTTATACAGCTAACTTGAGCTAAAAGATGGATGCCATGGGCATGTTGACATTTACACAAGAGAGGATGGATAAACTCAGCCCTCTGCATCTTTATTGTGATCACTTATATGTCTTTTATGGCGTAACATATAAATGCTATTTAAAAATTTGAGCATTTTAAATGTGAGACCATGAAGGGTGTATTATGATCTAGCTAGCATGTAGTAACAGGGACATTTACCTTGTGTAACTCACTCTGTCCCCTTGTGGTGAAGTACGGTAATACAGTCCAGTTGAAACATCAGTGTGTGTGTTTGTGTGTGTGCGTGCGCGCGAAGAAAAGGCGGCTAACTAGGTTACAATACAGAGCCAGAGAGTTAATGTCACCTGTCATCTCTCCAGAGAGGAGAGGAAGCAATCGAGTGTGACCTGGATTCATTATAGAGAAAGAAGGATATAAAGAAAAAGAGAAAGAGGGGGACAATATAAAACATCTCACAGGAGACACAGATTTCATGAATTTATGGATCTATATTCGAATTGAACTGTCAGGTTCACATGAAATTTTATGAACCCAAAAAGGACATAAAGTCAGGATTTCAACAGGGGTTCCCTGACTGTCTGATAGAGTTTAGCTCCAACCCTAATTAAGTAGCCTACAGATAAAACAGCTAATCATGGTCTTCAGGATTACTAGGAAACTTCCAGGCAGGTGTTTTGGAGCTGGTTGGAGACAGTGGCCCTCCAGGAGTTTGACGTTACACATTAACAGCAGTTGACCCTTCACCTTTAACTGGATGGGACCTTAATTATAAGAACGTGTCCTATAGCAGATTTTCAGATGATTGTCTGTGGGCTTTAGACAAATGCTGTGATTGGCTGGTGAGATTCAAAAGCATGAAGCATGCCCACAACATTATATCACATGCTTTTATTGAATGATTTCATACATTGAACATTACATCTGGGTTTTATAATCTGTCTGAAAGGTGGACATCATAGAAATGTGTTTAAATATGCATAGTAATGTTTTATTCTTTAATAGGATGCCAAAAGTGCCATTTAGAGTCATTTTTGTGTGTTATTTTAAATAGGCCTTTATTTTCTTGCTATTAATATAAAAAGAGTCTATTGTACATGTCAATAACGATGTATTGCTTTTGGCTACCTACAGCAATGCACAATGTTTTTTTTTTTTTTTGTTTTTCCTTTTTTCATTTAGTAGAATAAGATAATATTTATTTATATTTTTTCTTTATTCAGAGTAAGTCTCTTTAATTTTTTATTTTTTACAAACTAGGTTTCATTTTTACATTGCCTCATGTTCTCTTTCAGACCACTAAAGGGCAGTAGAGCACCACTGTAAATACTAGAATCAGGAACATTTGTGAATATTGCAGTATAAGCAGCAGCTCATGTATGTATAATTTGTGCAGCATGTAGGCAGTAGATGTATATGTTATTGTTCTCAGTGTTGAGGTCTCAATTATAAGCTCATGGTAAACATTTTAAATGATTTCTTTGTGTCTAAATGTGGATTGAAGACAGGATCGCCACTGAAATCCACAGCAGCCGGGACAATATTTTATAGGAGAGCCATCTTTTCTCTAGCCCTAGAAAATGGGCAAGGCCATAATGTACACAACTGTTTTGCAAATGCCAACAAGATGATACAATGTCCAGAATAACGTTCCCGGATGTCCCTATCGACAGTGGCCCTAAGCCAGGGTTCAAAATGAACGTTTTGGCAAGTACATTTGGCTTTGGCAAGTTTCTGACCATTGCCTGGTGTTTTTTTTGTAATTGCATGGTCTTATATTCATAGCTCTTTTACTAGTGACTGTCCTCAGCTGTGTAGATAGGGAAGATAGTTCCACTAATAAATGAAAAACTGTGATTTACACCGTTCAAACATGTTTTTATTTATTTATTATTATTTATATTTATTTTCTAAAAATGAATTACATTTATCATCAAGGATGCATTCCATTAACCAAAAGTGATGGGAGACATTTACATCATCACAAAAGATTTTTGGAGCTTGAGAATCCTGAAAAAAAAAGCATCACAGTTTCTACAAAAATATTAAGCAGCACAACTGAATTATCATATTAGAATGATTTTTGATAGATCATGTGACACTGAAGACTTTACTGTTGTAATAACTACTGAAAAATCATCTTTCTTTGCCATCACATTAACATTTTAAAATACATTCAAGTAGAAAACAGTTAGACTATTTTAAATTGTAATAATACTTCACATAATATTGGGGTTGTGAACATAAGTGACTTCTTTCAAAAACACTGAAAAATCTTGCTGAACCTAACTTGGATATAGTGTATGTTGTATATATAATCAGAATACACATCTGTGTATGAATGGCCATCAGTGGAGAAAGTTTCTTACCCTTGATTTCAAAACACAACATGCACCTCATTCCTCTTCATAATCTGACAATATGATACTAAAGAAGGTTTCATGGGAGTTTCATTACAGTATGTTTGCACTGTCATTAATCAGCACTTCCACACATATATTAAAAATTGATTTCAATATTTGGTGGAAATTGTTTTTTTAGACAGCTACTCTTTTGTCTGGTCTGATGGGTTTGGTTTGGTTATGTGATCTGACTACTCTCCGGTCAGTTTGAATTGATGGTTGGACTGGTCACTGTTGGTGGAGATGGAGGGTGTGTTTCTGCGTGTGCATGAATGGAGAGGTCACTGGGTGCAACAACTCAGCACAGATGCATCGTGGGTAATTCCCCAAGGTGTGATGTGGTGGAAAATGGTCTCTTTGGTGATACAGGTGAGCTGGGAATGTGCACGCTGTCTTGAGGGAGGAAGGAAACCATGACTACATTAACACAAGCTCTCTCCTAGTGTGCCAATGAATTATGAATCAGCTTTTCAGAAATCATCTGGACTCTGATCTGCTGTGATCAGTACAGCATCTGTACAACCAATCATTTGGTAATTCTCATCATTTTTTTGATGAATGGTTGGGTGGGATTTTGAAGAGTAGGGGTAAAAAAGGTTGCTGGGTTTGTACAGTATGTATGTGTTTTTAAAGTACTGCTTTTGTTTTAATAGAGTGTTCCTAGACAGAGTTAGTATATGTGTTTGGCTGTTTGCCCATTCTGATGGGTTAATGGACCCCTTTGAGCTGTATTTGTGGCAGTAACAGTGGATCCAGAGCACAACAGAGCAAAACAGACCACTCTCTCAGTGAGACAAACAGTTTGTTTGTACACCAAGCGTTTTCATCTGATACTTTTTTCCCAAAATATACTTGGATCCAAATTAGTACAAATCACAAAATTAAGATGATCATCACAAAAATATTATAAATAAAATACTATTTCCCCCCCAATAAATACCACTATTAATTAATAGAAAGTTTTATATAAGATTTATCTAGGTTTTATAAATAAAATCATATAGTAAATCTGTAATATTATTAATGTGCATTGACTTTTAATTTATTTGTGTGCTGGCATCATGTTCTTTTGTGATTTTATTTAAAAATAATAAATGCAACTCCCCAATGTAATTTATTAAAAAAAAACTATTTTGTGTTTTATTGAGATATATTATTATTTGTGTGGAGACCATCATAATTTTTTGGTGAAATATTTTTGTAAAACTGCTGTAAATAATAGCCACTTTCCGTTCATAGAAACCAATTGTTTCTATTAAATAGAAAGTAATTTAGTCTTGAATCTTAATAAAGATCTAATACAAACCTGATTCCAAAAAAGTTGGGACACTGTACAAATTGTGAATAAAAACAGAATGCAATGATGTGGAAGTTTCAAATTTCAATACTTTATTCAGAATACAACATAGATGACATATCAATTGTTTAAACCGAGAAAATGTATAATTTTAAGGGAAAAATAAGTTGATTTCAAATTTCATGGCATCAACACTTCTCAAAAAAGTTGGGACAAGGCCATGTTTACCACTGTGTGGCATCCCCTCTTCTTTTTACAACAGTCTGCAAACGTCTGGGGACTGAGGAGAGAAGTTGCTCAAGTTTAGGAATAGCAATGTTGACCCATTCTTGTCTAATACAGGCTTCTAGTTGCTCAACTGTCTTAAGTCTTCTTTGTCGCATCTTCCTCTTTATCATACGCCAAATGTTTTCTATGAGTGAAAGATCTGTACTGCAGGCTGGCCATTTCAGTACCCGGATCCTTCTTCTACGCAGCCATGATGTTGTAATTGATGCAGTATGTGGTCTGGCATTGTCATGTTGGAAAATGCAAGTTCTTCCCTGAACATCTGGATGGGAGTATATGTTGTTCTAGAATTTGGATATACATTTCAGCATTGATGGTGCCTTTCCAGATGTGTAAGCTGCCCATGCCACACGCACTCATGCAACCCCATACCATCAGAGATGCAGGCTTCTGAAATTAGCACTGATAACAACTGTCCCTTATATGTACATTTAACTTTTACGATCTCTTATTGCTCCCTGTCCCAAATAATAAATAAATAATACAATAATTTACAAGTTTTTTTTCTCCTTTTTTTTTTTTTTGCAATTTATATCTTAAATGAAATGGAATGGATTGCTTTTTTGTAAATTTGTTCATTTTCTGTTTTTGCCGAGAACCGTTCTGCACTCAGGTGGCTGATATGCAGGAGAAACCAACATGGCTGCCATCACTCCATACTCGATAATGTCATTGACATCAGAGAGGAGCTGAGAGCTGTTGCGTGTGTGAACCACAATCATTTTTCTTTCCTGTTCAGTCATCTCTCATGTTTTCCAATGGGAAACACGTTGGGCTTTATGGCCACATTGATTTTTGGTGTCCTTAAACATGAATTCACCCCAAATCCCCCAAAACATGATCTAAAAATAATGATACATGAAAAAGTGTGTTCATATCTAAGTTTGTATGCCTTAAAATATGCATAAATATACCACCTCCTCTATTTAGAGTGGGTCAGCTGGTAACATAATGGGATTGGAGTAGTAACGGTACCCTCCCTCACATCAAATTATGTGTGTGTGTGTGTGTTTGTGTGAACGAGAGATCGCACATGCATGAGCTAAACTGTGCGACACCCCTCCCCTACAACCACCATCCACACACACATGGTGCTAGTGGGGGGCTACACATATGCGCATATATTCACACTAACACACACACACACACACTCACACACTGATGTTGGTTGTCGCGACACGTACATGGTTCAGGTAGGACCGTTTGGGGACGGCAGAGGAGAGAACGTGGTTTCCGTAGTAACCACCCCAGCTGCCCTCCTCCACCCCGCTCTCTCTTTTTTTTTCTCTCCTTCAGTCGTTCACTCGTGCCTGGAGAAGATGGTGTCACCATCTATCTCTCTTCCTCTCTCCCATCCTCTTTCTCTGTATCTTCTTCTCTCTGGATATGGTTCCTTGAGCAGCCAATGACAAAGGCTGGAGGAGAGCAAACGGAGTAGTCAATTCTTTTTTTCTTTTTTCTTTTCTGGACGGAATCCCTCTCTTCCACTCTTTCTGGTGGAATTTTTTGGAATCTTTTAAGGAATTGGAATTCTTGTTGCATATTCTGGACCTTTGTATTCTGAGTGTGTTTGTGTGAGTGTGCGTGTGTGTGTGTGTATGGTTGCTGTGGGGACGTGCCTGATGCTTGATAATGGCTCATGCGGCGTCTCAGATTAAGAAGAATAAAGATGTGGATGTTAACGCACTGGAGGATGAAAAGGAAAGGAAAAGGAAGAGCAGGAAACCCTCAAAGGATCAAAAGAAAAAGGTACATGTGCACACATACATGTCATTAGAGGGAGAGTGATCTTCGTGGGCTTTGTGGGACGGCAACATCTCGTCTGTTACTGCTATTGAGTTCAGTGTGTGTGTGTGTGTGTGTGTGTGTGTGTGTGTTAAATCTGTGCTGCAGTGCCAAGGTTACACTTTACATTTACCGCTCGGCATCCTTCTCACATTATAACACACTTATGTTCCATAAACAACCAGCCATGATATGTGTCTGTGTGTCTGTTGTTCTGTATTCAGGTTAAAAACGAGAGCATCCCACTGCAGCATGTTCTGAGAGATTTTACTGTCTTCTGAAACGTGTGTGCGCGCGCGTAGACACTTGTGTATTATACATCTCATACTGATTTATTGATGTTTGTTCTGTACAGAGTGATGGAATGAAGCATGCGGATGTTAGCTGTGCTAACTGTCTACCATTTCACACCATATAGACACACATACACAAAGCCTATATCCACCACACCCAGACAGATCTTCTTCAGCGTTACCTCTGCGGTTCCTGTTTGTTCTTATGTTGCTGCTGTGATATTTTAAACCGGAGTGTGTTATGTGATGTGGTTTAAGACGTGAAGGATCCCTGTGGAAGTGATGGCTGGCTGCCTCCTGCCTCTCATTACATGTGTCTTACCTGTGATCAACACACTGAGCTATTGTCATGTCTGTTGACCTTTACTGTTTATGGCGAGTGTGTGTTTTGTAACCTATTATTTTATCTGTTTCTTTTCTGTCAGTTTTCTTTTATGTTATTTTTTATTTTATTTAGGGTTGTTCTTTTTTGTTTATTAATTTATTTGTTCTTTTCTTTCAGTCTTATTATATTAATACTTTGGAAAAACTTTTATGCCAATCAAATGCATTGAATCCAAAATGATTTTATGGATATGTATGGATTACAGTACAGAATGGTTGAGGAATTTTAACATGTTTTTCTTGAAATAAGAATATAAGAGGACAAAATGAGATGAATGAAATTATGAGAGAAAACAGAGGACAGGGTATCTTTATACCTCTGAATGACAAACAGAGAGACATCATAAAGATGGAGGTTAATCTGTTCTGCACTCTTGTATGGAGGAGGTAATTGCCTTGGCATTGTGGGACAGAGACACACATGTGCTTTCACACACACACACACACACACACACACACACCAGCACATCACATGCATCTAATAGGATAGCAATTAGGAAGTCTCATTTGCCAAAGACAGGGTTTGCTTTATGTAGGGTTCTGAGTTGGTAATTTTGTCTGGGTTTCCCATCAGAGTATCCCAGTACTTCTACTATAAAGCATTCTCTTGTAATACCGTGCCTTTTTGGACATGTATCATGGTTATACCCAAAACTGGAAATCAGTTGTAATAGTTGAAGAACTGACTGTTGAAATTCCCATTGATCAAGCTTTAACTTTAATATTCAGGAATACTTGTCCCTTGTGATGTCTATGGTGGATGTAACCCGGTTTTAATACCATGGTATATAAATGTGGTATAATTTATTTCAGTGGTATATATTAAAATGTTCCACCTTTTTCCTAATACAATAAGATTCAGTGTTTGGATCCTGTGAATTTTCTTGGTTTAATTTGATCTACAGATCTCATGGTTTTAAAGCTGTGTCACACGATGCAAATTTCTGCATCCCAGGTTACGCTGAGGGTTGCTGTGGGAACAGGGAACCATCTGTTGTTATTTGGGAGTCAGGCCGTCTGAGTGTCACTGTCCTGATCTCAGATCAGTCCCCTGGGTGTTGTTGTGGTTTAATGAAAGGCCTCATCTTTTGGGGCCAATGTAGGTGTCCGTTTCATGAGGAGCTTTAACAACTAATCTGAGTGTTTGTACATTCATTGATTATTCAGGTGTGTTTTGAGTAGTTGTATTAAAAATACAATCTGTTACACTTAAGAGACAGAGATAGGAAAATAAAATAATCACTGAATTATGAAGCTGTGTCATTGTGGGCTTGGGCCTTCATTCTCCTCTTTCACAGCTGGTATAAAGTCTACATATTTTATTACACAAATGCAAAGAAGAGAGTAAAAGAACAGAGAGAGGTACAGCTGATTGCATTGGCAGAGGTCATGTGAAGGTTATCTGGCTTCACGTTTGTGCCCCAGGACAGTGTACAGAGCATAGATGAGTGAAGCTGCTGGATCCTCCAGGACATTTGAATCAACTTACTGACCACTTGTTCATATTCTCAGTTGTCTTTGAGCAGATGAGAAAAATCCAGAGGTCATGGATCCCATTTGGATACTAGGAAAGGTTATTTTATACCTTAAACAAATCTGGAAAGTATAATATTATTGAAAATAAATTATAAATGTGTGGAAACTGTAGTTAAATAATGCAAAACAAAATTCATTTTGTAACGTACATTTTCTTAAAGATTATCAAAAGAATCGTATAAGTACATATTTTATTAACAGCTGTTAACTGTTTTTATGGATTTTCTTGTGAATGGAACAGTACAACTGTGAACCGTACAAATAATGTAAAAAATATAGTTCATTTTAATGTCGATTTACGTTTTCCCATTAAAAATATTTCTTTCTCTTTGTTCCTTTGCTTTTGGATAAAAGTGTAAATGCATAAATGGAATATATATATATTATATATATTATATATATTATGATACCTCAAGCAGACTGGGCTTTCTAATGGTGCATAGCTATAATTTGACAGTGTTTGTGTACTGGGCAGTGAGAGGTCAGAGAGTTAAATGCTTTTTTGGGGTTTGTCCCTGGTGAGCACTCATGCACCATCATGGAGCCGCTGCAGCAGAATCGCACACGCACATGCACATATGTGATGAATGAGCCATAATGAGAGAAGCCGTGTAATACGGTGTCTCTCTCTATTGCTCACACGCACAAACATGAAGAAGGAATGATGTGGGGGAGGGGAAGGGGGTGATGGAGAGAATGAGAGAGACACATCGAGGGGGAGATGAAGAGGGTGATTTTGTTGGAGAGGTGGAGAAGGGCCCATTATCCATCTATTCAGATGCTTTGTTCTATATGTAATCATCAGTTATAGGATTGATCATCTCAGTCTTGCTTTGTAATCATATTTGTTTGCCTGGAAAAGCAAGTTTGTGTTCTGCATCTGTGGCAGTTGCAAGATTGTTTTCCATTCATTCAAAGCAGAAGCACATCAGTAAGTAACTGCATTTGTGATTGTAATTGAGTAATGAATGATTCCAGGACTTTTGTCTATTATTCAGTGATACATGAGCAGCAGATGTTTAAGGTGTCCATGGTAGGAGAGAACAGGTGTAAACAAGTGTATTTATGGTAATAATTGTCTCTCTCTCTCTCTCTCTCTCTCTCTGTGTGTGTGTGGATCAGGTTTTGCTTACATCCTGGGTACTGAATATCTCCACAAGCATAGTAAAATCTGAAGTCCCAGTGAAGAAAATGGCCTTTATGCAACTATAACACTTTATGAAAATATAATACAATATATTAAATAATACATTTTCATAGAGGGGAAACTAGTTATATTTTTAGCACACTGCATGAACCATGTATGGCTATATATTGAAACATAAAAATACGCATAACAATATTTATACAAAAAGTCTGTCTGTATTAAAACACTTAATGGTTTCATTCACTTTCTTTGTGTAAAGGTGCATTGAGATTTGAAACTTATACCTCTTTAAAGCTGTAAACAAATATCTTTTACATTTTTAGCATTTGGCATTTCTTTGAGTGTGTTTGCGGTATCGGTTGACAGTTGAAGGTTGATACATGCTTGAGGCTCCATCTAGAGCTTCAGTTCCCTGCTGAGAACACTGTGTCTGAGGACTGATCACACACTCACACTCCCATACCTCCTCACCTACAGCCATATTTCCACAAGAGACAAATGTAAAGTAAGAATCAGTACACTGTAAGGCCGAAGACCGATCACACACTAAAACACACCCATACCTCCTCAGTTGAAGCTGTATTTCCACAAGAGTTAAGCATAAAATAAGAATGAAAATGAGAATGGCATGGTGTTGATGTTGTATTATTGAATCATACACCCACTCAGGGTCACAGAATCACTGCTACTGTAATAACAGGCAGTAAACATGCTTCTATTTGCATGTACAGTACATAATGAGTGAGGAGTGTGTGGAATCTTGATTGTGAATGTCTGTGATTGTTTGGTCTTTTGTTATGTCCGATTTGCAAACAAATCATTCTTTTTTTAAGATTCAGACAGCTGAACTGATTCCTAAAGCATGTGCCAGTTTTATTAAAACTGGGTTACATTTTGAAATCATAATTGTAATTTGATTCATACTACAGTTAATACTTTAAGTTATTTATTTTAAGCAAAAACACATTTATCGACGGCAGGGCCGCGGGAAGTAATTTTGAACAGGGGGTGCTGTGATTTTTTTTTTTTTTTTGACAAAAAACCTATGAGCCTATAGGCCTATTTAAAATACATTTAAAAAATGAATACATTGAGATTTACTACTTTATTGTCATATACACTTCAATGCACAGGGTCTGAAACACACAGACATCAGTTCTCAGATATGCCCAATGCACTATTAATCTGAAGCAGAAGCAGAATCAGAAATAATAGTTTAATAATTGAAAGAAAACGAAATAATTACTTTCATTACAATTTCAGATAGCCTATACATACATGCAACTTATTTAGATACAACAAATAATATTACAACAAAATATAATATTAATCAAACTTCACAATAACGCTAAAACAATGCAATCGATTTGGTCAGCTGGCTTGAGTCACTGCACGTTTATGTCACACGCAACTCTATTAACTCCAAAATCTTTTTACGCACACCACAAGGAAATAATCTCTGACTATTTAAGCATTTTTTTTATTGAACAGTTCTCCACATCCATTACGCAAAAAAACACACGCACAGTATAAAGCTTTCTGTCTCCATCTCCAACCTTTTTACACAAACCACAAGGAAATAATCTCCGACTATTTAAACGTTATTTAACAGTTCTCCACAACCATTACGCAAAGAACACACGAACGAAATAATACTCTCCATCTCCATCCCCACCACCTTCCAAAAATACTATAGTGTACTACTTACAATTGCTTGGCTAGTCAAAGCTGATCCCACACTTGTTGCCAAAAAAAATAAATGTGACAAGCGCGGCAGCACGATGCTCTTACCTGAGCTACATGCAGGCGGGGTGCCCTGGTTACAGGTGTCCAAATGTCGAGGTGTGCTGTATTAAATAAAGATGAATGTATTCTGCATGGAACGAGCGGGAACCCTCGTTACTCGGCGACCAAACCTGCCTGCCTGACGTTGACAACGTAACTTCCGAACCTGTGTTGATTAGGCCTCAAAATATGAAATTAAAATCCAAAATATACGTAATAGACTGCGTGTGTCAAAATCATTTTCTAAAATATTCATAAGGAATTTATAAATTGTGCAAAATATTTTAATAGGCCTAATTTTAATCTCCCTCTCGTCACTAGGGGGTGCTGCAGCACCCCCAGCACCCCCACTTCCCGCGGCCATGATCGACGGAGTCCATTAAAACTTTTACATTGTTAAAGAAGATTTAAATTTCATATAAAAGCTGTTCATTTGAACTTTCAGTTCATCAAAGAGTCCCGAATTATTAGAATTATTTCTAAAATACCATGTGACACTGAAGACTGGAGTAATGGCTGCTGACAATTCAGTTTTGCCATCAAAGGAATAAATTACACTTTAACATAAAAAAATGAATAATCATTAATCACAAACTTTAAATTATAATAATATTACACAATATTGTCAATATTTTTGATCACATTAATGGTAGCCTTTTGAATGTTATTATGATTTTATTTAAACTGTGCTTAAAAAGTATTCAAATAATGTACACACAAGACAAGACTTCAGTCATATCAGTAGTCTAGAATAAGTTATTTTGTTACATGCGTTCTTTCTTTCTTTCTTTCTTTTAGAAGCTGTTTGCAAGTGTGTGTGTGTGTGTGCGTGTGTGTGTGTGTGCATGAGTCATGTGATCAGAAATGAGGTCGCCCTTCTCACAGTATATTATTGCTTCTACTTAGTCAGCAACACCATGAAAGTCTCCCTGTGTGTGTCTGAATAGTCCATGACTCCACTTGTTTGTAAATGAGTTCACTGCTAACCTTGGGTTCATAAGTTTCTTATGCACACCGAGGCTGCATTTATTGGATCAAAAATACAGTAAAAATGGTAATTTCATGAAATATTACTATTTAAAATGACTTTATTTTAATATATTTTAAAATGTAATTTATTCCTGTTCAGCAGTCATTACTTTAGTCTTCAATGTCACATGATCCTAATATGCACTGTAAAACCGAACAGTGAAATTAATCAAATGAAATTAGTTAATTGCACTCAAATAATAACGAAAGTTCATTGGACTTAATTTAAATAAGTTCTGTTAACTCAAAAATTTGTTGTAGTGAGGTGAACTTAAAATGATTGTGTTTTCTAGTTCCCAGCATGCTTTGCATCAGAAAACAAGGAAAATAAATTTAGAAATTAAGTGTTATTTTGTGTGTTTTTACACAAGATTAACATAGACGGACATAAGTTAATACATAAATGTTGTGTTATATTAGATTTTACAAAGGTTTATGTTTGGTTGGAATTGTAGTGTTACCGTTGTGGTGAAGAGTAGAGCCTGTGGTTAAACTGAGGATGGACAGCAAAAGCCTAATTTTGAGTGTATTTCCCACATTATAGGAGTTGAAAAATAGATAAAATTATGAGTGAATTACTCCCTAATTATAAGTTCAGAAATATAATTATTTAAGATAACTCTGAGATAATTTAAGGCAACTGGAATTAAATTTTTTAAGTTTATGTAAACTTAAAACATTTTAAAACATCATGTTTTTGTGTAATCTGTTACAAAATATTTTTTGAGTTCTGTGAACTTATCAGGGTTTACAGTGTGCTGATCTGATGCTCAAGAAACATTGCTTATCATTGTTGAAAACGGTTGCTGCTATATTCTTTGATAAATACAAAGCTTAAAAGAAAAGAAAAAATCCCACTGACCCAAACCATTAGAGTTTTAGAATTGGCCTTAATCTTTTTATGAGAACTATTAGATTGCTCTATAGTCTTATTTTGAACAGTTTATAATTTATGAGTCTTTTTTATCATTCAGGACTGTAGTGAAGCTCTGTTATCAGAAATCTGTTGATCACATAACGACAGAGTGTTTCTATTTATCTCGCTCTCTCTGTTTGTTTTATTATGGTCGTTCTTTCTGCACTGTAATTCTTTTTAGATCACATTTACTATACTTCTGTCCTGTAAATGCCAGTCAAAGATACTCCATCTGATAATGGTCTGCTACCCAGCAGCTCTCTATTGATCTTGTTCAGAGTGTTGTTGAATCTCTGGTACATTCTCAGCGCAGCAGCCAGACTCTCTGCCCTAATAAAACTCTTTTACTGTAAACTCAACGGAGGTTTGTGTATTTGTGTGTGTAGCTTTGAAAGGCTGCAATATAATATCTGTTTAAATTTTTTTGGTGTGCTGGCAGGTGATATTACTTGGAATGACAATATTGTATAATAGGTTCTGGTTAGATTTGAATTTAAACAGTTTAATTGTTTTTATGAATATAAATAATTATATTATATTATGTTATTTTATATGTATAATCTGCGTAATTTCTTGCAGTAATTTTGATTCGTCCCTCAGTTCTCTAACACATAAGAAAAACACGTAAGTTGTGTTACAGATCAGCCGATAGCTTAAAGTGGATGAGTGATGCAATATCTGGTGTCGTGGTCTACAAACAGCATGTGTGTACATTTGAGATATTTTGAGGTGTGTATAATGTGTGTGTGTTTGGGGGGTGTTTGAGGGCGCAGGGGGGAGTTATACAGGCAGATGGCCTTTCCCTCCTCTCTCATCTGCTGCAGTCTGAGTGCCAGATAATATCTCACACACTCATTTAAACAGAAGAGCATGTGACAGTCATTCATTGAGCATGTGCACTGATTTGATCCTGTTTTCTGCATTAGAATTAGTTACAAACCAAGCTTATCTTTAAGTACAAGGCATGAGACAGTCTATGAACTGTACCTCTAGGTTTTTAGGGATTTTCGTCATAGTGTTTGGGTAAATCTTGGCACACAAACATATTCTGACTCTCACAATGCTTTTGTACTGGTTTTATCTTTTTTTTTTAGTTCAGTTTTTTACCATTTTTACCCAATCTGCCCCAACCACAAAAAATGTTAGATTTATGTATTTATGTACAGCATGTACTATCGTACAAAAAATACCATCGTTTACATGTTTTATAATAAGTCTCTCATGCTCACCAAGCATGAGAGAAATATCACACAATTAAATTTTTTTTTCTGTTTTAATTGTATTATGCAGCTAATGCTGCTAATATGCTGATTTATTGCTTAAGAAACCTATCAATATTTTTTGATGAAAAGAAAAAATGTATTTAATATATTATGTTATTTGCATTATCAATTAAATGTTTACTTGCTGAATGGAGAGCATATTAATTTCTTTAAAAAACAACAACAACAACAATCTTTCTGATCCCAAAACTGCAAAGATTATTAAACAATGAAAAAAAAAAAAAACTTAAAAGAATCAGTGAGCAGCCACCTACAGCTAAATCATCCAGCACCTAATCATTTCTTATGTTTGTTTGTATATGCAGTACTCCCTGAGGAACGGCTCTTATTTAAAATCAATATTACAGTAAGCATTAAATCATGGCTATTGAATGCTGTACAATGTTTCTGGACTTTTTTTTCAGAACCTTTGGACGGTTGTGGTATTCTCTCTCAGCAGACTTGATTCATACAGGACAGTGATTAACTTGCACATGATACAGAAATGTTACTCTTTCACTCAATCCTTCTCATTTACCTCCTGGATCTCCTACCGTCTCACTAATTCACAAATGATTAAACACCCTTATTACAGTATGGCCATGTTCTTGTCATTATTTAGTTCCTGTATTACCTAAATTAATGCAGATTTACAGCACTTATACAGTATTTGATACTTTAAGATACTTGTAAGACTGAAGAGCTCTTTTACCTCCTTTCACTTGTAAATTCTGAGTGAAATTATAATCCGGTAATCTAGCTAATCTGAGTCCCACAGCTGGATGAAGATTGTGTTGAAAATGTCAATCTTTATGTATTTTTAAGGAATCATCTGTATACTATACCATTAAACCAATTATGTTGAATTAATATAAATAATTATAATTAGTGTGTTATTAATTATATGGCAGTTGCATGTTCCTAGTCATGTTTTTGTTATGAATATCCATTGAGTTAGGAAAATATAGGCTATTGTAGACAATCTCCTAAACAAAAATCTTACAACATGTAAGATTTAAATATGTGCATGTGTACCGTCTGCACCTGGGTGATGAGGCCACACACACATTTCAGAAAATTTGTAAAAAAAAAACTGTCAGATATGGTTTTATAGAGAATGGTGTGGGTCTGTAATGATAAATTCCTTGTAGAAGCATGATTTTGGGTCACACGCTGCAGAGACCACCAGACAGACACACACTCGCAAGTTCATGCATGCCGGCACACATTAACTGCTGCCCCTCAGAGAGAACATGAGAGAGTTTAAAGTGCTTCCAGCTGCCTGAACTCATATCAACTATTCACAACATCTTTTTTGAACTTTGATCGCCTTATTAATTGACTGATCTGTTGATTGGCTGACTGTAGACTTGGTAAATCATTTAATTAATACTACTTATATTACTACTACTAATGATAATAATAATAATTATTATTAGTTTAATTTATTATTAATTAATTCTTAATTATTATTTTCATTTCATTAATAATAATAATAACAATTCTTATCAATAATAATTATTATTATATAGTTATTATTGTTGTTATTATTTAAGATATTATACATAATTGATATTATTGATAGTAGTAATATATATGTATGTGTATGTATGCTTGTGTGTGTGTGTGTGTATATATATATTAATTACATTACATTATATTTATACATATGCATTACAAACCGAAAGATTCATATTGTCAAAAACATATTTTTTTGTACAATTAATGTAGGCCTGTTACATTCTTATTTTTATTAGGCCTATTAATTTTATTATGATTATGAAGTAATTTGCCCCGCAGTAATTACCAAACAACGTGCTGCGAGGATAACAAAAGATTAGGCCATTTACTCCACAATTAATTTTTATTTTTAAAAAGGTATTTTAAAACAGATCTATTATAGCCTACAATGAATTATAGGCCTACAATTTAAATTATTAACACTGCAGTCATCAATAAAAATCAATGAAATAAAAAGCTTTTTATTTCATATTTCACATGAAATATGTTTCTTCAAAAAAAAAAAAATTCACTTTGACATTTTGGAAATATTAAGGGAAAAAACTAAAGCAGTTAGCTATATACTGTTATAGGCATATGTTGAAGTAGAGTTATTGCTCATAATATGTCCAGTACCAAATATTAGAAAAGTAAATAGGGTCAGTTTTGACTTCATGTTGACTTTTGCATTTTGCCATATCATATGTAACAAAAAAGAAGAGTACAGTATATGGATGTTTTTGTTGATCTGTTTCTATTAGGTCAACAGTAATATTGAATCTCTCCACTAGGGCCCAGTGTGAGTCTGAATATCAGGCATATTCTGATGATGTCATGATTTTGGAGGTTTCTTTGCAGTCACTCTGTGTGTGTAGCGCTGTTCATCTGATTTCCTCTTGTGTCTGTCAAAGACCTTACATGTTAGAAGACTGTGCCGACAGGCATTAAATTTCACATTTTTAGCAAACACAGTGAGCGTACACAACCACAACATCAATGCAAACAATGCAATCTTGAATACTGTATTTTGCCGCATCCAGAATTTGTGTTGGTATTTCGTCATGTAGGACCGGAGCTCATTTGTCCTTTTAGAATGTAAAACTTCCCTATTTCTGAAATCCTGGAAATCCTTCAGTACCCATGGGTTTAACGTAGGTGTAGCCCTTGTGAACACCCCTGTGTGTCTGACTCAATTTGAGAGAGAGAGAGAATGATGGCTCTCATACACTCTCCGTGATTGGCTGATGAGGTGGAGGTCATTGAAGGAAAACATCACCACGGTTACTGAACATCTTGAGCTCCTTCAGATCACATTCTCTCTCCCCTCCTCCTCTGTTGCCAAAGCAACACCACCATCCCAGAATGAGGAGACCTGTGATGCACCCCAAAGCATCATGGGATTCCTCTCTGTATAATCAAAGTGAGTGTGTGAATGCCTGTATGTTTAAGAGCATCTCTATATTTCTGCATCTATGTTTTAGAGAGCTTACCATGATATAGGATCGATAGCATACATAAATAATTTAGTGTTTTGCAGATGTGATGTGTATTAGTGTCTAAATATGTTTGAATACGGGTTTAAAAAAGAAGCTCTTTGTTGAATCATACAAAGGTTGTCCAGATCATTTCACACACACACACACACACACACACACACACACACACACACACACACACACACACACACACATTTCCATTACATGGTACTTATTTTTACTATTAAGATTTTTAAGCAAAAACTTTTTATTGTATATTATATTTTGAATGACACTATCATCGGATGGTATATTTTTAGGTTTTTGAAAGAAGTCTGTTGTTATCAACCTCTGCATTTATTTGATTAAATTAAAATTAATATTTTGAAATATTGATAAAATGTAAGTGTAATTTATTATAATTGTATATTATATTATCATATAATATTATATATTTTTATTACTCCAGTCTTTAATGTCACATGATCCTTCAGAAATTATTCTAATATGGTTATTTCGTGTTCAAGAAACTGTGTCTCATTATTATCAATAACTCACTTTTAATCAATTTTATGCATCCATGCTAAATAAAAGCAAAGTACGGTAGAATGTATTCCAATTAAAGAAATATAACTTTAATAATTTAATTATTAAAACTATTATTGTAATTTTAATTTCATTTTACTATTATTATACTGTATAATTGTAAATGATCTATACATGATGCTAATATTGTTGTACATTTAATTTATGCTAATTTTAAATGTTCTTTTTAAGTAATTTTCTTTATGCATTTTTTTTATTATCATTAGAATTTTTTTTATGACATTGACCTTTATTAGAAAAAAAAGTTAGCATCTTTAAAATATATTTCTATATATTACTATAAGTCTCTTAATGCAAGCTTTAAAATGTATACTTCTAAACTCGCTGTTGAGAAGCAAAAGTTGAATAATTTTATAAATCATTTATTGTAAAATCAAATTGTCAGTGGCAGTTAGCTCTCCATATGTTCACACAGTATGTGTCTGTCTGACACACAGCTCTAAGCCACTCCCCCTTTCCATAAACGCATGGACGCAATACTGACGATACACAACGGAAAAGAAACAAACCCCCAACGATCAGAGCAGTATATTCAAACAGACACAAAGATACACAGAGCAAGCACAGTATGTAAACAACACCGCCTGTCGCTGTATAACGGGTGACACACTTCATCCCTTTGTCAGAGCTACAGCTGGGGTGTGTTTTTAAGTGATGGTGCGGTGGCCCTAATACTGGGGGAAATGCCCCTAATCCTTTTTTGAGCTGCACCATGAACCCTGCATTCAACCTAATAAACCAACCCCCAGCAGTGCTAAACACACACACACACACACACTCTCTTTTTGTCCAAAAAGGGAGCAGATAAGCACTCAGACAATACAAACGCGCACACACACACACACACACACACACAAGTTTGGAGGGAGGAGGAGACTGCAGAACAGAGGGAAAGGGAGTCCTATTAGCAAATGCATTGGATTCAGCTGCTATATTTGGACCCCCTTAACACCTCATATCACTATTCAAAAGGCCCCCACCCTCTGTGTTCAGTGTGTATGACAGAAAGAGAGAAAAGCTCATAAAAGCATGGCAGCGATGTAAATTATGCACTTTTTTCTCTGTTAAATGAAGATTGGAGCTGGTTCCCATTGAATAACAGAAAAGGTAGGGAGAATAGTATGAGGAAAGAAAGAGATTGTTTTGGCGGAAGTTATAAAATGGCTGTGAACAGAGAAAGAAAACTGAAAAGCTGATGTAGTCTGAGACAGATGAAGAAGTCAGGTTGTAAAAGGAGATAGACAAAAAGAATAGGTTGGATTCAAAGTGACTTTATGCTTACTGTAGTACCGGAGATAATCATATCCTTGTATCCGTACTCGCGCACACGTCAGGTGGAAGTGTGTCTTTGAGCATCCTGCTGCCTGGGCAGTTTTTCCACACGTCACATGACTGAATGGCACCTTGCTGGCCGCAGAGCTAGAGAAGTAAGTGATCGGGTTTCTGTGGGACTGCAGGAAAAATGGCGGTGGAAGAGGCTGCTGACTATTTTTCACCCGTAAGTACTTTACAAACATGACTGGGAATGGTTGGGAATGACTGGGAATGGTCTATGTTGTTCTAAATAGGCATTTTTGGAATGGTTGGGAAATTAAGGTTGTCGATTGAGGATGCTTGGGATCATGAGATTGTGAAATGCTCTTGCTGCTCATCTGCTTCAAACCGAGATTTTGTCCTTCAAACCTTTTATTAACATATTTCTTGAATACACTGCTGGGTAACTTTAAACTCCTCTGCGGGCTAAATGGCACAAAGTCTGATCTGTTGGTCTCTCTGGGCTCAGATTTCTAGATTTTGTTTGCAGAATCCTGCAGAGATAAAGATCCTCACAGATATCAGAGAACAACTGTTTATTTGAAGTGCGGCTCTATTGTCAAGGTTGAATCACATGCAAAATTAGATCTGCTTCATGTGCGCTGGTGTTATTACCACCATTTTGACATTCATGCTGGTCAGGCACTCCAACTCTACCTTTGCTCTAGTGCTTTTTTACTGACCTTGGTGTGTGTGTGAATGCATGGTAACACTCTTTGCCATTTTCACCACTAGACCACTTTATCTAATTTACCTAACAACGCTATATATATTCATGAGTGTGTGAATCTAACTCTTGAAGATATTGTGACTACGGGGCTTCTATTTTATAATGATGCTGAGACTGGAGAAACTTAGTCTTGGATTTGTGTTTATAGAGTGTTTATCTTAATAACGGTTTAACTTACAGTAACTGTAATAATGGCTAGTTTTCAAATTTAAAGGTAAAGTGATCGATTATGGTAAATAATTTGACTTATTTTAATTTTAGAACAAAGGATATTAATCAGTTCCCAGTAGGTCTTAGGAATGTTATGTTGTAAAAATGGGTGAAGTTAGAATTAAAACAGACATGCTGAAAATAAGGTATTTTAGAAATAAACAACCAAGCAGCTTCTTTTGTCGAAATTAATGACAGTCTGAACTGGCCAACTCCTATGCAAAAATAAACCACAAATGGTTCATTCTGACTGTAAATTGGAAAATGTTGTCTCTTCTGTTATTTTTAGGACTGTATCTGCATATAGAGGACAGGAATGTGCGTCTGTGTGTGTGTGTGTAGTCGCCTTGTCTGCAGCCACACTGACGGGTAGCTTTGTTTTTTTGCCGATCATGCAGTATTTGAGCTCACTGCTTATCTAGGACCTGAAGCGACACTGAGACAGAGAGGCAGAGACTAGAGTATTATTGGGTCAGCCGTTTAACTGCTCTAATTCTTTTATGAACAACAGCTGTACAGGCATTAACATTTTGTTTTCAGATGCAGTGTCACATCATTTTTATCAACTGTGACCTTTTCTCTTCCCTTTCCTGATGTCTTTCTTTAAGTCCAGTATCTCTGATGTTTTAATAACAGCTGTACCCTAGAGAATGTCTTATGTAACTCCACTGGGTGTGTGTCCGTAACTGTGTGTGTGGTTTAGCACAAAGTGTTTCCACTCTACTGTGCGTACTGTACATGCATAGTGCTCACAGAATTTCCCACACTGAAATATTGATGCGTACTATTTTAAAATAGTAAATTCTCCATGCTGAATTATACAGTGTGAGCGTTTATAAAGATTCAGAGCTGGACACTTGACACACAGGTTGTTAGCACTAGGGTTTTTCACACAACGAAAGATGAAGAAACTGTAGGGGAAAAAAAGGGCTGGTTAACTTTGGAAAGCGCATAGCATGATACAAACAATCGTTCTAAATACCTTAGTAATGTCCTGGCATTGTAGCAAAACCTGTGTTTAGCAAGTGCTCCACTGTGCATGTCAAAAAAAAAAAAAAAAAAAAAAATATATATATATATATATATATATATATATATATATATATATATATATATATATATATAAACCTGTACATGTAAACAATAAAGGTTAACATTAATGGAAAGTAACCCTTAGCACCAGGTTTTCAAGGTGCAACCAAAACTACACAATGGCAATTCATGACCTGTGTGTGTGTCAATAATGACACTTCTTAGAGTTTGCACTCAGTCATACATTTGCCTAGTTTCTCACAACCTCCCACAGACACCACTATTATATCTTAGTGAGAAAAAGGTTTATCTTCTGTTGTTTCTGAAGCATGTAAGGTTTTTGTGTAATACTAAAGAGATACAGATGATAGTTGAAGATGATCTCTTCAGATGAAGCTAAACATTTGAAATCACAGAATTTGAGTGAAGATTGTTATGAACAGTGTTCAGGTATGGAGTTTTTTGGTGTTCTCTGATACTTTTTTGTAGGTTTTAAGTGAATGTTTAGATGTTGTGGTGTGTGTGCATTGTGTCAGTGCTTTAAGATAACATTGGTCTAGTAGGTTTAGCATTAGTACAGTGTTTTTAGGTCAGTAAGTAATTATTTTATAGGGTGCATTAAATGATAAAAAAATGACTGTAATGTTACCAATTAATCCTGTAAAAATATATAATGATTTTCACAAAAATATTAAGTAGCTCAGCAGTTTTCATCAGTGATAATAGTAAGAAATTTTTCTTGAGCATTAAATCAGATTGATTTCTGAAGTATAATTTAATACTGTCTGAAAAATTTAAATTCAGCATTTGGATAAATTACATTTTAAAATATATGTAAATAGATTTTTTTTTAATTGTAATAACATTTCACAATATGATTTTTTTTTACTGTATTTTTGATCAAATATAAATCGTCATAAGAGACTGAGCAGACTTTTTATCTAGAGCTTTCATTATACTTATCGTACAGACACTTAAGACTCTTAATGAGGGGTTAAGAGTCTTGCTCAAGGGCACTATGATAACAGGACAGGAGGTCATTCCTATTCACTGGCAACCCATGCTTTGGATAAACCTACAACATTTATGTTCGAAATCCAGATTTTATCCATTAGGACACAAACACTCACTTTATTTAATACAGATTTTCTTTGTGATTGTATATATTTGTGTGGATGTGGGTGGGTGTTATGTTCCCAGCTAGAATCCTCCAGGGAAGGAGTTATGGGTGACAAGCTGGAAAAACTCATTAACTCACAGATAAGAGAGGAAAATCACAAAAAGACCAGCACACACACACAATATCCTTTCTCTCTCAGTCTTTTTATTGTGTGTGTGCGGGGCAGAATTGTTTACTGTAAGCATTAGCCTCAAAAGCAAAGGCTTCTTTTGCCTTTTAATCCATCATTTTATACAGCACAGACTGTAAGTAATTGATTATACAAGCACACACTCACACACACACACACAAAGGTTTTCCCAGTGGAAGAGGTTGAGTAAATGACTAGCTAATGAGCTTAGAGTTCGTTATCAGCCGTGAATCTCATACTAGAATATAGAAGCATACACACACACCACCACAAAAACACACATTTGTCCTTTTCTGTGCTGTGTGCTCTGGTCGCTAGATGAATATGCATATAATTTATCTCAGTAATACACCAACATAGCCTCTTCTTGTCAAACTCAGTTGAGTTACTTTTGGAAAGTGAGCCTTTCTTTCCAGATCTTCTTGCCAGCACACACACATTGATGGTAGATATGGGGATGAGTTTGTCCTGGGTTTAGTGAGAACTAAATATAGCCTCTCATTTAGAGGAATTCCCCATGTGAGCGTGTGTCTCAGAGATAACCCGCTCCTATTCTTTATAAAATTGTGTGTGTTTATGTGTGAGTGAGGGAAACTGTATTGAAATTTTGCTGTGTGTCCTCTTATGTCTAGTGCAGTGTCCCCGAATCAAACTGAGGCTAACAAAAGAAGACACATGAATGAGGCACACACACATACACTCGTCGAGTTTTCTCCCAAATCCTGCTCTCTTTCTCATATACGCGTTAGAAGAGAAAACTCAGTCTGAGGGAGAGAACGAAAGATCATGAGGGAAAGTGGGCGGAAACCTGTGTCAGAATAATAGCCGTTATTTAGTGCTCTGTTCCGTATCCATTAAAGAGAGAAGGGCTGTTATATCTGCTGAGAGATGGACTGCCAATTTTTTTTAGGTGTTTTGTAGGTTTTTGTTGTGACTTTGGTCCTCTGTCATGCTGCGATCGTAGTATTTTCCTGTAGGACGTCGACTGGTAGTGTGTCTGTGTTTGTGGAGGCAAATGACACTGAGTAAAGATGGAGTTGGTATGATTTTTTTACGTTTCTTTGTCTTTCATTGATTTAATGAGCTGAAAGCTGGAAATATATTTGGTTTGTTTATTCTTGATCAGGATTTGACCTCAGTTGCCCTGGATTTGACCTTTGACCTTGTCAGTGGAATAATCGTCTTCTGCATTTCCTCTCATTACTTGTAGTCGGACAGCAATGCCAGTTACCTGCGGGCAGCGAGGGCAGGGAACCTTGAGAAGGTCCTCGACTACCTGAAGACTGGTGTCGACATCAACATCTGTAATCAGGTATGAATCATTTCTGTTGTGTGACAGGATGTGACAATATCATCATTACTGAGAATGATGGAAGTAAACACTGAAAACATTTCCTGTGTGACAAAATGTCATTTTCATCTGTAGCTGTACTGTGTCGCTTTTCTGTAGATTTTTACTTTCAGAATACACAGATTATCTTCTATATATCTATGATAGGTATGATGTTATAATACTGTTAAAAAGTTTGGGGTCATGAAGATTCCTTTTTGGAAAGAAATTAGTAAAGAGATACAGTAAAGAGATTTAGCAAAATATTTGTTTTAAATAAATGCTGTTTTTTAACATTATATCCAAATAACTTTCATTCAAATTATCCTGAGGGTAAAACGTTAAGCAGCACAAGTGTTTTTAACAAAATATAATTGTGCTGTCAAATGATTAATCACGATTAATTGCATCCAAAATAAAAGTTTTTGTGGTCATGATTTACATGATATACTCACTATATACATTTTTGTTTTTGATTTAATTTTAATATTATTTTAAAAGAATTGTTTAAAGGGGTCATATGATGCTATTTTAAAGATATTTATTTTGAGTATTTGGTGTAACAGAATATGTTGACATGCTTTAATGTTCAAAAGCACATTCTTTTTCAAATACTGTACATTATTGTAGGTCCTCTATGCCCTGCCTCTCTCAAACACACTGTTTTCTACAAAGTCCCTCCTTCTGACAAGCACAGTCTGCTCTGATTGGCCAGCTGACCCAGTGCATTGTGATTGGTCGAACATTGCAAGCACTCCTCAGAAATGTAATGCCCCTTTCCATAATTATGAGCTTCATCTTTCAAAATAAATGTAAAGACAGTTAATAATGTCCTTAGTTTTAACATCAGTCCAAGCCCGAAAGAGGAACAGAGTTGCGTGACAGACACAGTGATGAAGCTCGTATGTTTTTGCAGAACACAAGCCACGGTTAAGACAGCTGACTCCACTGTGTGACCCCCTCTCTCTCTCTCTCTCACACACACACACACACACACACATGCAAACTCAGCCAATTAAAGTGCTTTTGCTTTCGCCTGGATACACTCAACATCTCCCTGATATGGCTGCTTCAACACTAACTGTGGTTACTAAAACCACGGCTTCTTTCTTTGCGTCAACATTTGGCATTATGCAAATATTTCCACATAGTGACGTTTTAGGTGCACGTGGCAAAATCGTAACTTTGATAAAGAATATCTCTTATTTATTCTTTGCAACTTTACAGATCTTATTTACACACCAAGAGCTAACACTCCAAATATAAAGGATAACATTAAACTGCATCATATGAACCCATTCATATTCATTTTTCAAATATTTAAAAAAAATGTCTAATTTATCACAGTTATCTGCGACAGCGAGTACATATGATATTTGTGTATATATTTTTTGTTCACTAGCAGAACCTGCATTTTGTGTTTCAGAATGGGTTGAATGCATTGCACCTCGCATCCAAAGAGGGGCATGTGGACGTGGTGGCCGAGCTGCTTAAATTGGGCGCCAACGTAGATGCAGCAACCAAGGTCAGTTTGACACACACATGGAGCCTCCAGCTGGAGGAGATGTTTGTATCCGTTTCTGATATCACATGGTGTTCTCTGCTCCTGTGAACATGTTCACACTGGGTATAAAAAGCCTCTAGTGCTGCATTCACTCTGCAGGAATAAAGTGTGTGTGTGGAGGTAAATTACAGGCCAGCGGAAACAACACTACTCTGGCAGAGGGGACGGAATGGTGGCTGGGGGGATGCCAGTGGGACAAAAGCGCCTGTTAGATGGGGTGATACAAACAGGTGGTGGAGAGATTAATCGAGAGATGCCACTCATTCTCTCTCTCTGTTGTTTCTCCATCTACTCTAATCCAGAAAGGAAACACGGCACTGCACATCGCCTCACTGGCAGGACAGGAGGAAGTGGTGAGAGAGCTAGTGACTAATGGGGCCAACGTCAATGCACAGAGCCAGGTACACATTTCAGACTCCACAAACTTTTATATACCCACAAACACATAATCAATGAGTTGGATCCAGCTTTTCTGCAAGGCAGCTCACGTACACTCTTAATCTGTTTCTATTTTAGATGACCAGCCAATGAACACCCGAATAGACACACATACACTCAAACACATAAACACTGCTTTAAACTTGAGCTCAGTGTTGTGAGTTGTGAAGGGCACCTACATTACTGGAGTGCCAGTAATAAAAGTATTTCCTGCACTGAGCTCAACACAGTACATACAGATTTAAACACTGGTAAAAAGAGACATATTCAATTCTTTTGCTGCATTTAATTGTATTTTTTTTTGTGGCAGTTCAGATTCTTTTGTCCCAAATAAGTCATAATTGGGTTTTTCATTAGCAGTGATATGTTAATGTGATCTTGGTTGAATAATGTCAATATCATGATCACGTCTGATTTAGTTTCAGTAAATGGAATTAGAGGTATTTTTGTGTGGGAGTTTGTCTACATTTTGTGTGTGTGTGTGTGTGTGTGTGTGTGTGTGTGTGTGGGTGTGTGCCAAAGGAGAAAGGAAGATACAGTTTGCCATCACAGAACTAATGGCATGTGAATCAGACATTTACACATAAAATGAAGGAAACCAGATATTGAACTCAAAGATAAAGTGCTAAGAAACAAACATGATGATGAAGGGAGGCTGTGTCTACGTCTCTGCTTGATGCTCCATAAAGTATTGCCCTCTGCTGCCTGCACTGTCAGCATCTCTGTGTTGCGATGGGAACTGGGTCTGGGTCTATTTCTGGGATTTCAGAAATATTAAGAATGACAGATCTGCCATGGCAACCTGGCTGTCTGGTTACTACAGCAAGGATTCGTGCTTCATGCTTATGAAGTTTTTCAAATGAAGCTTTTCACTTCTGATTGATTTGTCTTTGCTGGGAGGAGGGGATGGGTTGCTCAGCAGAATGGAGCTGTGTCAAGGTAATAGAGCAAACGAGACACCGATTGTGTCAAAGCAGCTTTACAGTATCAAAATAGGAAAATAGTGTGTCTATGCAAAAGAACAATAGTAAACACTCAGTTTTCAGTTAAAGGCAGTTCATCATTCAGTGATGTCATCGTCCAGCTCAGTTCAGTTTAAATACCATCTGTACAATCAAGTCGACGATATAGCTGGAAATTAAGTGTCCCCAACTAAGCAAACCAGAGGTGACAGCAGCAAGGAACCAAAACTCCATCGGTGACAGAATGGAGAAAAAAACCTTTGGAGAAACCAGGCTCAGTCGGAGGCCAGTTCTCCTCTGGTCAGATGAACCAGCAGGTTGATCCATGCTACAGCATGTAATGTAACATTAATGTAATGCTTGTTTCAGAATGGCTTTACCCCACTCTACATGGCTGCACAGGAAAACCATCTGGATGTGGTTCGCTTCCTCCTGGAGAACAACTCCAGCCAAAGCATTGCCACAGAGGTTTGTGTGTGTGTGTGTGTGTGTGTGTATCTGTCTGTGTGAGTCTTTTATTGATTATTAAGGTGAGCCAGAGTGACCTTCAGCAGTTCACAGATAAGTGCTTCCTACTCCTCACATTCTTTTTTTCACCCTATATATATATATATATATATATATATATATATATATATATATATATATATATACTGTATATATGTGTTAATTTGAACAAAAATGCAGTTATACTGTGAATTTTAAAACCTTATTTATTCTTGTGAAGACAAAGCTGAATTTCAGTGTTGCATGATCTTTAAGAAATTAATCTAATATGATGAGTTGGAGCTCATTTCTTATTATTGTCACCGTGGAATACAGTTGCCCTGCTTAAAATTTTTTTTTTAAATAAAGGGTATATAAAGGCATATCTGCTAAATAAAAGTATTCTTTAAAAAAAAGTCTTACAGACCCCAAACCTTTCGTTCACATTAGTGTTTACAAATGGATTGGTATATATTGTAAAACAAAATACAGTAATAAATGTAAAATTATATATATGAATTAATTATTAAGCCCGTTTGTCTTCCTCTCTGTAGGATGGTTTTACGCCGTTAGCTGTAGCCCTGCAGCAGGGTCATGATCAGGTGGTTTCTCTGTTATTAGAGAATGACACAAAAGGTAAAGTCCGTCTGCCTGCACTCCACATCGCAGCCCGCAAGGACGACACCAAATCTGCAGCTCTACTTCTTCAGAATGACCACAATGCGGATGTTGAGTCCAAGGTCTGTCTGAAAGTCCATTACTCACAATTTCTTTCTCTCTGTCTATCACTAAATCTTACAGAAACAACATTTTGCTTTTCAAATATATGTACACACACACACACACACTTTCCTTCACCCACATCTTTTGACATATTTTATAATGTAATCAAGAGCAGTTTTTCATATGCTCTGTCCATATGTTTTGATTTTAAATGTGATTTGTGTTATTTTTATCTTCTAACTCACTCACCCACACTTAGTCCTGTCTATAGTTTCTTTGTTTTGGTTTACCTGTCAGTGTTCACTAACTGGCCATTCTCTCCTTTCCTCACATCTCAACGTAGATGATGGTGAATAGAATGACAGAGGTATAGCCACGATAAACATTAAGCACATTAAGCTGTTGACCCCTACCTCCACCCCTGCTTTGCCTAGAACACCCCTCGTGTTGTTCCCACCCTTGGTCTACCATCTCTATTTCTGTATCATTTCCTGTTTTCTCTTCTCTTATTCGCTATGTGCCCTCCCTCTCTGGGGATGGAGGAATGAGACCATGCTTTGGGTGGAGAGCTGAAGCATGTTTTGATTTCTGCAGCTACAGGCCGGGGTTCCACATCTAAACATTCAGCTTTCTGATTGGTGAACAGAGTTTTGTGTCAGTGGTGGTGTGTGGTTGCTAGTACTGATGTTAATATCAGTAAATAGAAACTGGGAGTTCAAGTGTTCCAGTTTTTAGAGTCCGTTGATGAGATATTGTTTGTAGAGAGGTTTTCATCTCAACATGTGAAGTAAAATAGCACTAGATCTAGTCTACTTTTGCTGGACAATATGTAGATCAAACATGATTGTTATAGTTCACTTTTAAAGGACACCATTATACAATATCATAACAGGAGTTTTGTGGCTTTTAGGCAATTTAATTTAATTTAATTTTTCTTTAATCAGGCCAAAAATATTGATCTTGTTCTTCATAATTAAATGCTCCTTTTCAATTATAATTGCCACCACCTTCATTTTTCAATCATCAGTTGATTGTGAAAGAAATAGTTAGAATTTAATAATTTGTCTTTTTTGCAGGAATTAAAATTCCATTTGTCAAACCATTTAATGACTCTAAAATGTACAGTCTTAAAGACCTATAACAGTTTAAATATACTATAAAATATTCACAAACTTTTTGTTTTTGAAACAAAACTATTTACTATTTAACTATTATAAGAAAAACTGGCTTGATTTTCTCATGCAAAACGGGAATAAATGCAGTAGAGTATTTTGGACTGAAAAAGTTTAAAATGTTTGTGAAAGTTCATCTGGCCTTTTCAAGATGAAGAGAAGAGTACTGCATTATGCAAATGTTCACTGGCACATCCTGCTACTGTATAAGTGAGCAAATGGTACATTTTAAGTTTTGACCTTTTAAAAAGCTTTTATTACTGACTGGATGTAGCATGTTGTTCCTTTGAGCATTAGATGTTGTGAGACATCTATTCATTTGGTTTGGCTGTGAAAGAGGAACCCGGCTGGCCAGCTGCAGAGATGAGATGGTCTGGTAGTTTAGTCCTCCCTCTCTGGGGCTTGTGCATGGGCCTTTAGACAAATACCTCCCTCGGTTTCAGTTAAACAGCTGGAAATCTCACAGTTTAGAATTGTTGCAATGTTGCAAAAAGAATCTGCACATGTGCATGGTCAGGATTGCCAACACGGCAAGCAACAGCAGTTTGGCCTTGTAGATTTAGAGTTCACAGTTTTGCATGATAGAGAACATTGCTTAATTGCAAACTAACAACCACATGTAAAGAGCAAAGTGCCATGTCCATGAATTTGAAACATTTCAAGGGATTTTTGAGTGTATAGAAATGTGAATTCATTGATCATGATGACTGTATTGTGATAATCTATGAGAATGTTCATTCCGTTCTCCTCATAGGTGACAGTATGTGTTGTCTCCTGTCTATAGTTAGTTCTGTAAATATCACAGTCTATTACTGTGCAGCTGGAAATGTTTTTCCATTCATGCCTGTGGCTAATAATTACAATAATTCCCCTCAAAATGGGTGGAGCCCCTTTCCTTTGGAGATGAGAGAGCAAACAGAGGCGGGGAAGGGCTATGCTGAGCACCACCTGCTTTGTGTCGGATTATTGGCTAATTGAGATGGAAATCTCCATGACTGGAAGGCCTTTACTGCAATGCAGCCTACCGAACACCTCCATCTCGCTTTGACAGCTGCCTTTCATATTCAGAATGTTCTTATATTATATAAAGAGTTTATTTTTACGTATTTATTGATAGAATGTAAAGAATACAAATTAAATAATTTGTGATTATTTGTAATGGGGCTATATAATTTTATTTAGCCATTAAAGAGAGGATCATAATTAGTAGCAAGAGAACACAGATAATCCCAAGTATAAACAAGCACGGGAAGCTAAATGGACTCATAAATAATTGTTTAACAATTCTGCTCTTTGTCTTTCTTGTCATCAGAGCGGTTTCACTCCTCTCCACATTGCTGCCCACTATGGAAACATCAACGTAGCAACACTACTGTTAAACAGAGGAGCAGCAGTGGACTTCATGGCAAGGGTGAGATCACAGCACCATCTACTGCTTCAGTGGACCAATTTTATCAGTTTAAAGGGAAATTATCCTCCGAAATCTGTTATAATTTTATACAGATCTTTGACCTTATGCTAATTATTTGGAATACACAGTTTTGAATATACCATTTAGGGGAACTGATTCCCATTCAAAATGTATCAAGACTTCAAGTTTCAGTATGACTGTGGTCATGCAGTTCCTCTGATTGTCAAATAGGGGCAGTATTGCATTAATGTTGTAGCATTACCAGACTCCAGCCTAAAATGCTCCTTAAGTGTTTTGATGTATGAGCTAAATGATCTGCCTAAGGCTCTTTGTGAGTTTGCATGTGTGTGTGTGTGTGTGTGTGTGTACGTCTGCCAAATGCCCTCTCGGCTGATCTCTCTAAACTGTCATATGGCCGGCTCAGTCTAAACAAGCTCAAGTATGAATCTGCTGCAGCCTGAGGGTCACATGCACATGGTCACAATGCATCTCATATGCCATTCAGAATATTTTGTATTCTTTCACAGAAATATTATTATTGTTATTTTGATTTAATATCGTGGATTGTGTTTGTAACTATCTCTCTTGTATTTGTGGTGTGTCCTATGGTGTTTGTGTGGGTTGCATACAGAATGACATCACTCCACTGCATGTGGCGGCTAAGAGAGGGAATGGAAACATGGTTAAGTTGCTGCTGGACCGTGGAGCAAAAATTGATGCCAAGACCAAGGTAACACACACACACATTCAAGTGTATGCTATGCTACAAATTACCACAAGTTACACTACCATTGTGTGGGGCCATAAAGATTTTTTAAATGTTTTTAACATGTTTAAAAAAAAAAATTACAATAAAAACAGTAATATTGCAAAATATTTTAAATAACTGTTTTCTGTTTTAATATATATTTCATGCAATGCATGTAATTTATATCCGATGGCAAAGCTGAATGTTCATTACTACAATTTTCAGTGTCACATGATCCTTCAGATATTATTCAGATATGCTGTTTTGGAGCTCAAGAAACATTGTTGTGCACGTTGTTTTTCTTAATATGGTCAATGTTAAAATTTTTTGTGGAAGCTTTTTTTCAGGATTCTTTGATTTTTCTTTTGAACCCCACAGCATCAATGTCAAATGTAAATCCTTTTAACATTATAAATGTATTTATTGAATTGTCAATTTAAACTAATTTCTGTCATTTAAATGTATCTATTTTGAATAAAAGTATTAATTTATTTCAAAAATCCCTATAAATTTAATCTTCGTGACCACAAACTTAAATGTGCAACTATGGAAATAGACATATAAAATAAACCTTTAGTATAGGAATAACAAGACTTTTGCCAAAATGAATCTGTGATTCAGCAAGCTTAACCTTAAGGAAAATGTCAGGCAGCTTCTTAGGATGTTCCTGCAGTTATATATAGTAGCTCACCCTTTGACCTTCAGAGAACATTATTCACCTTGTAAATACTGTATGTCAACATTAGCTTAGAATTCCTGTAAGGGCACCCAATAAAATTAGGTGACTCACAGTTAAATTAAATTAAATTAATATCAATAAATATTTTTCAATAAATAAATAAAGTGTTGGTGCATCAGTAAAGGTAACTCTCAGGCAAGATCCAAAACAAGGATACTTTATACTGCCTAAAGTTGAATAGCTTTGCAAGAAATATCAAGCAGGTCAGCATATAGTATCAGTGGAGCATCTGGAGGTGCTGAGGTTTGTCAGTCGTATCAGCTGTTCTAAAGAGTATGATCTCAGAGGGTACGTTTTTAATATTATGTAACATTTTATCTTTGTTTTTGCCTGTGTGTGTGTGTGTGTGTGTGTGTGTGTGTGTAAAGGACGGTTTAACCCCTCTGCATTGTGGCGCACGCAGTGGACATGAGCAGGTTGTTGAGATGCTGCTGGACAGGGGAGCTCCCATCTTGTCCAAAACGAAAGTAAGACCTCTGCTTCTCTGACCTCAAGAATTACTTTGCCTCTATGTGTGTGTGGGGGTATTCTTGATCGCTGATTTACTCATACTTTCTGCTCATGCTTAAGACTGCCCTCATGTGGCTATTATTTCTACAGAAGTGACATGTTTATCAGGCCCTCTTTGCTATCAGAATTGCAGGAATCTGAAATCTCACCATAGACTGTGCCAAAGCATATAGTGGTTTTATATATTTTTTAAATTATATACATTTTTGTAATCTATTAAATGTCCATTGCTATTTTTTGGTTTGCTATAGAACGGTCTGTCTCCGCTGCACATGGCGACCCAAGGGGATCACCTGAACTGTGTCCAGCTGCTCCTTCAGCACAATGCTCCCGTGGATGATGTCACCAACGATTACCTGACGCCACTGCACGTGGCTGCTCACTGCGGACATTACAAAGTGGCCAAAGTCATCGTGGATAAGAAGGCCAACCCTAATGCTAAAGCCCTGGTGAGAGCAGAGAGAAAAAGAGAGCCATACACATTAAAACTTAGAAAATATTCTCTTGCTGTTTCCTTTTCTTTCTGCGTTTCGTTCTTGGAGTGACTGGGTTCATGCAGCTGTATGAATGTTAATCTCTCGCTTCACAATGTGTGAGACAAAAACACAGTTGTTGCAGGGAGGGTGACACAATGTGAGCATGTTGCCATGGTAATACTGAGACATGCTTCTGACAGTTTAGAAATAACTTGATCTGTGTTTAAAACAGATCAAGTGAACAGCAGCACACGGCTTTATTACACAATACAGTGGGTTCGATCAACCAGAAGAAGGTTTTTGTGGTTCTCCACTTCTGGTAAAGGTGGGTGTGGTGGCATCTCAGTCAAGCAGAGCATGTTTGTTTCTACATCCACAGAACGGCTTCACACCTCTTCATATTGCCTGTAAGAAGAACCGAACGAAGGTGATGGAACTGCTGCTGAAACACGGGGCATCAATGCAGGCGGTCACTGAGGTGAGAGAAATATGAGGATTGGATGTTTATTAATAACTTATGTGATATGATCTCGTACCAGAAAAGAACTAAAAACGAGTTTAATGCTCACAGTTTTTGTGTATATGCTTGGAAAACATAAAAGCACAAGCAGTGTTATATATGTTTCAGTGTTTGTTTGTGTTTTGTTTGGATGCTTTAGTCGGGGTTGACGCCCATCCATGTTGCTGCATTTATGGGTCATGAGAACATAGTGAAACAGCTCACACATCATGGAGCCTCACCCAACACCACCAACGTGGTACGTTTCCTCTTTAAGTACAGTGTCACTCACAGATACAGTATCTGTACTGTGGGTCATTCTGTGAAACTTAACTTTTACTTTTGTAAATGCAGTTCTATCATTATAAACATTCTGTCAGACATGGAATATCTTCATTTGTTAATACAGCATATGGCTTCCTCTTCCACATGTCATTTAAAATGACTGTTCTTTATTATTTTGAGTTGGATAGTTTAAATTGTATTGCTTTAATAAAATGTTTTTTTCTTAAGTGTGATTGTAGTTTGCATGAGAAAATCAATACAAAATGTACATGTGGGAAAGTTTTGGTTAAAATGTATTAAAGAAAATATTATTATTTTCTTTATATTGATTTGAATTTATAATGGCTATACTGGAATAATGAATAATATATTTTTTATCCTTCTTTGAATTTTTTTCAAAACAAATATTACATCACGATATTATTATGTAATAATGAGTTTAAAATGCATTTTGAATGAATATATTAAAGCTTACATCTTACAAGCACTTCATCAAATATTTTGTTGTAGAGAGGTGAAACAGCATTGCACATGGCAGCAAGAGCCGGCCAGGCTGATGTTGTCAGATACCTGCTACAGAATGGTGCTAAAGTGGACATCAAAGCCAAGGTGAGACACACCTTAGCACAAATTTGAATAAACCACTGTCCACATCCCATCACACACATGATTAGAACATGACAGATGAGCAGTTTTCCCTAACATTGCTCTGTCTCTCTCTTTCACTCTCTATTTCCATAATGACAATTTCTAGGATGACCAAACAGCCCTGCATATAGCTAGCCGGCTGGGAAAATTGGAGATTGTGCAGCAGTTGCTGCAGAAGGGGGCGTTACCCAATGCTGCCACCACCTCTGGCTACACCCCTCTCCACCTCGCCGCCCGCGAGGGTCATCAGGAGATAGCAGCACTCCTACTGGAGCAGGGAACATCCCTGTCTGCAACAACTAAGGTGTGTGTGTGTGTGTGTGTGTGCTGTGTAATCACATTGACCACATTGAACATTTGGAATTTAAATGTGGATATTAGTAAAGTTTTAGGATTTTGAAAAAGTAAACAAGTAAAAGTCATCATGTAAAATATAGTACATTACCGTTTGGTGTCACTACAAGTTTTTTTGGAATGAAATGGATACTGTTAGTGAATATGCATTAAATTGAACAAAAGTAACACTAAAGACATTTATAATTTTACGAAAGATTTTGGTTTCAAATAAATAAATAACTTTCTATTTATCATATACTCCTGAAAAAAAAGAATCATGTTTTACACAAAATATTAAGCAGCACAAATGTTTTCAGCATCTATAATAATAATAAATGTTTCTTGAGCACCAAGTGAGAATGTTATAATGATTTCTGAAGGATCAAGTGACACTAAAGACTGGCTGCTGAAAATTCAGCTTTGCCATCACAGGAATTACAGTGTAAAATATATTAAAAAGAAAACGGTTATTTTAAATAGTAATATTTCACAATATTACTGTATTTTTTATTAAATATATAAAGAGACAAAGTGAACATTTAAGACTTTTGTCAAAAACATTTTCTGGACTCCACTATATGTGGTTTGTGTGCATAGTGCTTTATTCTCCTTGCTCTGTCATAATGAAAATAGCATAAATATGCATCTTTTCTTTTTTTTTTTCTTTATCCGTACCACATATACATCCACAGAAAGGATTCACTCCCCTGCATGTGGCTGCAAAGTATGGGCAGTTGGAAGTAGCCAATCTTCTGCTGCAGAAGAAAGCTGCGCCGGATGCAGCAGGAAAGGTTGGTGAACAAAAGCAAACATTATGCACACAGTTTTATGCACAACCACATCTAAAAATATGCCAAATTATGCATGGTGGTTTACATTTCTTTACATAACACAGCTTGGTCCTGTCCCAAAATTTGATGTAGACATCATGGTTGTTCGTGTGGTGTCCCATTTGACATTGTGATTCAAATGTCAGAAAAAAATAAAATAGGGCATTGGTAAAACGTTTACTGTACTGTAAAGAAATACTTGTGTCTGCTTACAAAAAAAACAGTAAGAGAACATTAAATATAAAAGCTATTTTTGAATGGCCTTAGATAAAGAAACCTGATTTTTGTAGCCAGATGGTGTAGTTACAACGTTGACTAGCAGCTAACTGGGCCAAGATAACCAGCCAAACCATGACGCCTTAGACCACAAGGGCCAAGGGCGTTATTTGGGACAGGGCCTTCAATTGTCTTCGTCTGTTCATCTGTGTCAACCTTTCCCCAAATGGTTCCTCCTCACTATTCTTGCATTACAAAGTATGACTGTCATAACTAGCTTTATTGAAAGATATATATTTACAGAGCTGACCAATTTTGCTGTGTTTCCAGTGTTATTAAGTCAGCTGTGTTGTCATGAGGGTCTGGTTTCCTTAACATAGATTATTCTTTTTAATAAATACAACGGTGCAGATATGAAATTATGACATAGGAGCCTAATGGAGTAGGTTACCCCAAAATTTTATTTTTGCTGAAAATGTACATACCCTCAGAACTTTTGGCAAAATATTTGGAGAAATGTAGCATTTGATCACTTGCTCCCCAGTGGATCCTCTGCAGTGAATGGGTGCCGTCAGAATTAGAGTCCAAACAGCTGATAAATACATCATAATAATCTATAATTAAAACACAAGACTACAGTCCATCAGTTAATGCCTTGTGAAGTGAAAAGATTCATCTTTGTAAGAAACAAATCCATCAAGGCATCTTTTAACTTAAATTTTAGCTCAAGGTAAAAATATTAATTATTATGAGTTATAGACTCATATTTTGTCCAGAAAAGGGTCTAAAGTTAAAAAAATTTAATGATGCACTTGTTACTTATAAATACATCGCTTTTTTGCTTTAGACATTAACTGATGGACTGGAGTTGTTTGGATTATTGTGATGTTTTTACCAGCTGTTTGGACTCTCATTCTGACGGCACCCATTCACTCCAGAGGATCAGTTGGTGAGCAAGTAATGATTAATGCTAAAAAACACATCTACATCTTGGATGGTCTAAGGTAAAGTACATTCCATAAAATACATTTTTGGGTGAACTATTCCCTTTAATCTGTGTTAAGCAAAGGCACACTCATCCTGTGAAAGTGTTTTTTCATGTCATACTATGTGTGAACTCATGCTGCTATCTTAATTTGGTTTGCTGGAATTTCTTCCTTCTAACTTTGACATGGTGTGTTTGTGTGTATTTATGTGTGTGTGTGTGTGTGTGTGTGTGTGTGTGTTTACACCTCCCTTGTGCACACTCATGTACTGTATGTGCTGGCATACATGCATGCGTCCTGTGTTTGTGTATGTGTGTGTGCATGCTGGTGTTTGTTATCGTGCTTGGGTCTGTGTGTATATTATAGACTGGGTTAACACCGCTGCATGTGGCTGCTCACTATGATAATCAGAGAGTGGCTCTGTTACTGCTGGACCAGGGAGCATCTCCTCATTCTGCTGCGAAGGTACACACACACCGAGGCTGGGTTGCTGGATTAACCCTTTCGTGCTGTTTGCCATTGAAATCTAGAGTGGCTATTATTGACCTTACAAGATCACATCTCAAGAGGCACAATGTGCTGTTTGTGATTTGTTGCCATGTACAGATCACATCTGTGGAGGAAGTCTTAGACTAAAAAGTTGATGTTAAATTGCAGGATATCTGATAAACTCTAAGTAAATTAAACTACATGAACTCAAAATGGCACACAACAGCACAGAAGAGTTGTTAAACAGGCTGTATTCTAACACTGTGCTCTGCAAAAATCTTTTTTAATCATTATTTTTAGGGCTGGTAAGCGATTAAAATTTTTAATCGAATTAATTACATTTTGTGGTGATTAATTAATCTAATTAATCGCACATCAAATATGGAGAAATTACTCTGAAAAGATCATTTAAAGTCATTGTTGTGCAAAGCATCAAACAGAGATTACAAAAAGTAGGTCCAGCAAGAAATATTTTGTCTGATAACATTTATTACATATATTCTTTTCGACCATGTGAGTTAATGATGACATAATTGTATTTTTTTGGTTGGGTGAACTATAACTTTAATAATTTATTTTCTTAATTTGATTATTATTACTATGAAAATATTAAATTATTTCTTTAATGAAATGATACTCTAAATAATATAATAAACTGCCAGCAGGTGGTGGTAATGTCTTAATGATTAAGTCATCGAGTCATTTATTCATTCATTTGATTCGTTTAAATGGTGATTCATTCAGGAGTGAAGTAAAGAGTTCTTTATGAATGGTTCATTGAATCATTAGGCTTGTTGATGTCGATCCACCAAATAGTTCAAAACGTGGATTAAGAAATGAAATGCCCCTTTGATTGCTCGGAGATGAACAGTTCTGCTTTGTCTTTATCTTCTAGTTGGCAAAATTTAGCAAAACAGACAGCACTGTGTCTAAAATAACACAATATTAACTTCTTAATGAACTGTTGTATAAGATGAGTAACTTATCACATTTGGACTTGTGTGATATTGCACTTGGCCTACAAGCTCGTGTAATATTTCTTAACTATGAGACACATTTACAAACGGGCATTTTGCACCATATCTTGAATTTAAGGGATATTCTCTAGGCTCCATCAGCAGTAGGTTGTTGACTATGAAATGGTAGATGATCCACATAGGTCTGGGGTGGGACAAGTGCATTAAATGCGTTAATAATTTTGATGCATTATTTTTCTCCATAATTAATTAATCTAATTAACGCGTTAAATTACCAGCCCTAATTATTTTTAATTGTTGTCCAGTAAATTAATAAAAACCCATTATTTCTACATCATTTTAACTGAGTAACAACATTTTTAAAGAATGTGTCTCGTATAAAGTATGCTTTTCTTACCTATTTTCAAACAGTTTTTATTCTTTTTTTTTTTTTTTAAAGCAAGCCTCACTTCATTTTGTTTGGAGTTCATAAATGGACAAAAATAAATGGGAAAAATTTCATTGGGGGAAAAAAGATATTTCAATGTTTTTGCATTTGTTTGCAAAAGTTTTCATTTTTTTAAAATTATAATTAGTTTTTTTTATTCTCTTTTTTTCAGTGATTTTGCCTTTAATTTAGATTAGGCTAGTGTTCGGCAAATGTAAAAGGACTGTAATACTATTATTCCTGCAATCTCATATTTAAAAAAAAAACACTAAATTGATCTTGTTTTAGCACTTTTAGATATTTTTATTGAAAACAAGACTACAATAAGGATTAAGTATATGATTTTGCAATTCCAAAATTCACAGCTTGCATTTTCCCAGAGTTATCCAGAGTAGTATTAACATAGTCATCATGGTAACAGGCTAGGGATTTGAGGGGAGTGAAGTGCTTGGTTCCTTCTGACAATCTCTGTTTTGCTAAATTTGAGAAATGCTGATTGGTTTGTGTACTCAAGTCAAAAGAAAAAGAAGAAAAGGTTATTGCATGCCTGCATAGTATAGTAGTTTCTCTCTCATTCTCTCTAGAATGGCTACACACCTCTCCATATCGCAGCTAAGAAGAATCAGTTGGAGATTGGGACAACGTTGCTGGAATATGGGGCGGAGTGTAACACAGTGACCCGTCAGGGCATCAGCCCCCTCCACCTCGCTGCACAGGAGGGCAGTGTGGACCTCGTGTCCCTGCTGCTCACCAAACAGGCTAATGTTAATATGGGCAATAAGGTAAACATACTTACACATGCATATTACACATACACACAGCACACGGTTGAGAATAAGTATTAGTTTGTCTCACGGTGTGTGTTTGTTAAAACAGAGCGGTCTCACACCGCTGCACCTGGCTGCACAGGACGACAGGTCAGGAGTTGTTGAAGTGCTGTTGAACAATGGAGCAGAAATTGATGCCCAAACCAAGGTCAGGATCCAGGTTTTATGGTATTTCCATAGATTAAAAGATTCATTGAGGACTATACTGCGTATCTGTATCAGTGTCTGATATTCTCTTCTTTGTCATATTCTCCTAATAGAGTGGATACACTCCGTTGCATGTGGCTTGCCACTATGGCAACATGAAGATGGCCGACTTCCTGTTAGAGAATCAGGCCAAGCCTAATGCCAAAACAAAGGTATATCTGTTTGTAACTTGTCAAAATATATTTAGAGATATGACCTTGTTTTGCATGTAAACTGACTCTCTTTCTTTGTCTTTCTGCGCATAGAATGGTTATACACCTCTACACCAAGCAGCACAGCAAGGCCACACCCACATCATTAATATGCTGCTTCAATATGGAGCTTCGCCCAATGAGCTCACAGGGGTGAGTACTGAGGCATGCTGGGAATATCTGCTTCACTCAGCAAGCTGTCAACCTTGATCAGCAGTGAACTGTATACACACATACACACATACACTACTGTTCAAAAGTTTGGGGTGAGTATGCTTCTTTTTTTTTTTAAGAATTAATACTTTTCTTAAACTAGGATGCATTAAATTAATTAAAAGTCACAGTAAAGGCATTTACAGTAGTGTACCTTTAATATAAACACAAATCTCACTCTCTAATGCTTATCATACCTACATTTAAAAATGCTTCATATAAAATGCCTCATATACAGATAGTAAGTCTTTGTTTTGTGTTTGTGTGTGGCAGAATGGTAACACAGCTCTCTCCATCGCTCGACGACTGGGGTACATCTCTGTAGTGGACATGCTGAGAGGAGTTACAGATGAAAACCTCACTGCCACGGTAACATATTCAACCTGCATCACCATCTGCATCCGGACTTAGTTCCATCAATATCCTCTACCCTCAATGTCCACAATTACCATATAAAGTAATACCATGCAATTTGTATTTTTTGCTATTTGCATTCATAGCCACATCATGCTAATCACTTCTGAGCAAAGAATTTAATTCTTACATTATTTCATAACTTCATTTAAAATTTTCATTTTTGAATATACTATGTTTCAAGCTTTTTTGAATATTTATTCATTTTCATTTAGTCATTCAGTTTTTTTTCTATTCTATAAAACTTTCTAAATTACTGAGCATCTAAAATGATTGATTTTATTTTTTATTTATTTGAACAAAATAGTATAACCTTTTATATTAATGTTATTATATACTTTTAATAATATTATAATATAATTTAACATTCAGCACTAACATAATAGTAATTATCAGCTTATCGATATTAAGCCAGAATTTTTACAACTGTATTATGTTATTGACTTTAAAAACAAGTGGTATTATGTCATATTATGAATATAATTATCAATTGTTTGCTATTTATTTTCATGGAATTAGGAGTATCTCTAATATTTTGCATATTTTCCATTTTTGACCAGCCTGTAACTGAGAAACACAAGATCAATGTCCCGGAGACCATGAATGAGTTCCTCGACATGTCTGATGATGAAGGTAAAACTGACTAACTGCTGATCTAAACACACACACAGAGTTTCACTCTTTCTTGGTGAACTATTTTGGGTTATACTGATGAAAATAACTTTTTACTCTGCTGTGACCAGAGTCAGTGAGGCAGTTGTTAAAATATTATTTATTTTTTATATTCTAATAGATATTTTGACAGCTGTCCACTAGCTTGCACCATGATCAAGGGGCTAACACTATCTGCCTTCATTATTCTGTATGTGTGTGTGTGTGTGAGAGAGAGTGAGAGAGAGAGAGAGAGAGAGAGAGAGAGAGAGGGAGAGAGAGAGCATGTACATTTAACCTATTGCTGTGTACTGTATGTTTGACAGCTGTGAAAGATCATGAAGCTCTGGCTGATGGGGAAGAAGGTACACGCTTCTGCAGTTCTGTTTTCTTCCTCCCCTCTAAAATCATCCCTCGCTTCATGCACACACTTGCTTAGTTTAGATGCATTCCTCTCGCCTGGCTTTGCATTGCGCTGTGTGTGTTTTGTCTGTATGCACACAGCCAGAGTGTGATTGCTGTGATTTCCTGTCTAAGCCAACTTGACTCTCACACACAGTTTTTTTTGTTCATATTTATAAAAACATATTTACAAATGCTCACACATAGAAACACAATAACAGATGCCCACAAAAGCTTGTATGTGACTCATACAGTTGCCAGGGATAGAGTGAAGCTGGTGTCAGGAGGAGAAGAAAACACTCCACGTGTTGACTATGATGCCAAAATCTCTCTCTTGTCTCCTGGTGCAACATTAAAATATTCATGAGCTTGATGTCCCTCATTGCATTCCTCTCTATGGTTACTTGGAGGGATGAGGGTATACGATTACCGTGTGTCAGCAGATACACTCACAATGGCGCAGGTGACACTGACTTGGCCCACAGGTGTCACCCCTCTACCTGAGAGCGAAAGAGACATGCAAAATGGAGAGCGATAGAGAGATAGTCTTGGAATATGACTAAACAGTAAAATGCTGAAGACTAGTGTTGAAACTGCTGTCTTAGCAGTGCTGAGAGGTAAAGTGTGCATTAGTGCATGTGTGTGTGTGTATTAACAGCAGACGCCTATAATAAATCCATAGGTTATCCTGGAAGTTATCTGTGTAATCCCATTAAGCTGTGCATGTACTGTAGGTCTAATGTCGGTCAGAAGCAATGAACACTGCACCTTTGATCCCCGATCTGATTTTGTAACTCATACACTTGTTAGTTGTCATATTATGGTGAAGTCTACTAACATTTGTTTTCATATTGCGCTAATTATATATGCTATACCCTAAATGTAGTCCTTCCTTGCAGAAACGTTTTGCATGTCTAGATTTTAATTAAATTAAATTAGATTTTTTAAATGTACAGTTTTCTTAGATTTTATAAACAGTGTTATTTTAGTATTATGTATAATACTTTTAAAAATAATTTTGATTAATATTTTATATGAATCTTTTATTTAGAATTTGTTATATATATATATATATATATATATATATATATATATATATATATATATATATATATATATATATATATATATATATATAAATATTTTTATGTAATTTTAGGGAAATAATTGTTAATTTATTAGCTTTTGTTGTTTTAAAAGTCCTTATATAATTTTATTGTCATAAATATAACATTTTTATATTGACCATAGAAATTTTACAATTGATTTATTTTACCTTTATTTTATTTAGTTTTTTTTTTCAATGATGTATTAAAATAGTTTTTTCGTAATTATTCCAGGTCTGGAAATTACACTTAAAATTTTGGGGCTGTGGGAACCCTGTATTTAATCCTTTTTATTGATCTGTTTTCATTATTTTAGCATTTTATCACAATGTAGTCAGTTTAATATCTTAATGGTGATATTTCATGTGCTAAATATCAAAGCCTGATACATCCTACAATCGTGCAAGAGCACAGTGCCTAGCTCAGCAAATTCCACACAGCTTCTTTACAGTTATGTAAAGTTCTTTATACTTTGTAATGAGTTTTGTGGATGTTCTGTAGTGACTCTGAGTGTCAGTGTCTGAGGAGACCTTGACATTAGCTGATAAAAGACAACATTTATTAGATATAAATCCATTAGATGAATAGATTAGATATAATGTAAAGCATAACATGATTCAGATACTGTAAGAGTATTTCAAACATAGAAGAAAGTGGTTCACACGGGTCAGTTATCAACAGGTTTCTTTGTATTTGTGATTTGTATTTTGACCCTCTAATACAGCCAAACCAGAACACGCAGGCTATATTGGAAAAGTGCTTGCAGTGACTCCCTTCATTCTCTTGAGAGAACTACTGTATGTTGACAGTACTTGGCGTCTTATTACCACCTTGCACTTGCTGCTAGACCTGCAAAATCTTTAGCAGCACACACACACACACACACACACTGGTGCTGCTCTGTTTCTGCGCGCGCGCGAGGTTGGATTGGAAAGAGAGCAGAGCTCCCCTGACATATGAGAGTGCAGCTTTGGTAGATCCTCCTTCACTTGACCCAGGGTGCTTTGTGATTTAACTTTTACCTGGCGAATGAACGGATGTGAATCTCGCTTATCCAGTGCTACGAGAGTTCTGGTCTGCTCGGGACGACCGACTCTCACATGAGCACACCGAGTCATCTTCATCAGTCTTTTTCTCGAAGGATACAGCTAGGCTTCACCTGCGAGCTGAACAAATAATCGGAGGAATACGCTAATAACGGACATATTTGTGTCGGAGTGGGATATGGCAGTGCTTTTATGTGAGTGTTGATAGGACTGTGGCTTTGTCAGAATACTGCGGTGTTTTGGGGCTCTGCTGCATACGGCGCTTACCGGCTGGACGCTGATCGGATTTATTATTTAAATGTAGGCTACACTTTTGAAACTCAGAATGGCGTCAAATACAGTGTCTTCTGTTTTAGACAGGGTGATCTATTAGTCTTTGGCATGAATATTCGTTGTCAAGTCGTTAATTTGGTACCGGAGTGTATTAGCGAGCCGGTTTGGGAAACGGAGGAGTTCGGTGGCGGGAGGGGAGGGGCTGCAGCACGGAGAGAGAGGATCAGCAAAAGTCGCGTTTATGAGAGATAGGAAAAAGATGTTGGCTGTGTCTCAAAACCGTCACAGCGGAATACCTAGACGTCATTTTATGCAACATAGGCGAGTTCTTAATCTTCGAAGCCTATGGAGCTGTCTACCTAGACGGCATTATATGTCTACGATAACGGCTAGGTGGATAGCTAACGTTGCTTTCTAGAAGTGCTTTATCGTAAAACCGTTTAGGTACAACTGAAATAGCTGGAGAAAACAACTGAACTGTTTTGCTAGTTTAAACAAGTAGTCACATCTTAAAAAGTGCCCCAAAAACATTTTTGACCCTGGACCACAAAACCAATTTTTTTATATTGAGATAAAGTCTATACATCACCTTAAAGCTGAATAAATACGATTTCCATTGATGTATGGTTTGTTAGGGTAGGACAATATTTGAATGAGATACAACTATTTGAATTATCTGGAACGTGCAAAAAACAACAACAAAAAAAAAAAACTACATTTTGAGAAAATCACATTTAAAGTTATCCAAGTTCTTAGTAATGCATATTACTAATCAAAAATTAAGTTTTGATATATTTACATGAGGAAATTTACAAAATATCTTCATGGAACATGTCCTGTGCTACTTATGACTGGTTTTGTGATCCAGGGTCGCATTTAACTAGTCAACAGACTAGCAGTCCATCTTGGGTGGCTTTTAACTGTTTGTTTGTTATAATTTGACAATAAAATCAGATACAGGGAGCCATATTTGTGAAAGTGTTATTTGAAAACCTAATTTATGAAATGAATTATTAATCAACTTAATTTATCAAATTAATTAAGTATATATATATATATATGCGGTGAGAGATGCAGTGGTGTCTGATGCAGCAGAACGTTTCTTTTATTAACGGTGGGACATAAAAACACCCAGGTGTTACGTGAACGTGACATTGATTAATAATCTAGAAGCTGTGATCTGGATGGTGCGTGACACAAAAAGACTGTGTGGTCCGGTTGGTTCACCCCACAAGAGATGAGCTACAAATTATTACCATTGTGTGTTTGGGACTTAACCTCTAATTGCTCTAGCAGCACTGTCTTGGCCTTAAGTGTACTGTAAGTCGCTTTGGGTTTTATTTAATTAGAGCAACGTGGGGGGAAATAATTGCTGCAGCTGCCGATAGGTCACCTTATCAGTTCACCTTCAAGTGAGCTCACCTTCAGCCTGTCTCATCCCTGCAGGTGAAGATGCAATGACCGGCGAGACTGAGAAGTATCTTCGACCACAGGACCTGAGGGAGTTGGGGGATGACTCCCTGCCCCAGGAGGGGTACATGGGTTTCAGTATTGGAGGCCGCTCTGCCAGGTAATTTACATTTTATGATGCTTGCTTGTTTGTGATGCTGTTTGTACCTTATGCTGGTTCTCTATGAGTAGCAAATATAAATGGAGTTGCAAGTTATTATGGAGCAAGCGGATCGCTTTTTGGAGGTGTTAGATGGATGATCATTTGGATAGGTTTAGGTTGTGGTGTTCAGCTGGTCTTCTCTTAAAGTGTTATTACTGTCTTTGTGTAATGTGTATTGGCTTTTAGTCTGCATAAATACAAATGCTTCAAAAGAGAAGGATGGTAGAAAACAGATGAGGAATGAGGGATAATTAAATCGCGGTCAGATTCATTGTGTATTCAGTGCTGTCGGTCTTCATATCCTCTTGTTTACTGGAAATAAATACTGGGATTTTAGTTCACTGGAAACTGTTCCCACTACACAAATTCAACTCACCATGTGTCATTCAAGTTAACGTGTGCATGACAACACAACATGTGGTTTTAGTTGAGTGATGAAACTATGAGAAATTGTTATGCAAATAATAACAGAAAAGCACCTGTTGTACTTTTAGTGCAGACATTAATATTTTGCAGTGTTTAATATTTAAAGAGGTTAAATCATGCAACTATGCCACTTAAGCCAAAACTTATGTTCTACAGTTGCACAACTACAAGAACATTGAAATGTTTTAAAGTAACAAAACAGTACTAAGTTGATGTTGAAACTGAGATTTTAATACAGTGCACAACATGAAAAATTAATAATATTATTGTAGATATAGACTTTGTAAAAAGTTTTATGACTGTAAATTTATCACTGAGAAAATACATTGCTGAGGAAATACATCAACTTTGCGCTGTGGTTTGCCAGATCGGCTTTCACCATGGATGAAGCGGAGTCCAGCCCGGGTTCGTCACATGTGGTTGCCGCGAGCCCAACAGACGCTCATAGTGGTCGTTATGACCAAATTGAGTTCATGACACCTTATTATGCTTAATAACTCATCATGCACATCCTGTTCTGCATTTTCTCATTCATACATGTTTATTTATGCATCAATAACTAATAGTAGTACTGTGAAATGTAGATTTGTATTTACATACTGCAAAATCAACAATATAGCAAAACCTCTAACGATAGACCCTTTATACTGTCATCACAAAACAGATCATCGTAAAGCCCAGCCCTATTGGACAAACTGCGTTGTTGCATCTCCTAAGTTGGTTTGGTATTTATTAGTGCTGTCAAGCGATTAATCGCATATCCATAATAAAAGTTTCCGTTTACACAATAAACTGTATGTATATCTATTATGTATTTATAAACACACACACAAACACACATTAACATACACATTAGGGGTGTGAATCGGTACTGGTCTCACAATTCAATGCGATTATGATTATCATGTGATTATCAACAATTCGATTTAGTTCGATATCACGCTGCATCACAATTATATAAAATTTATTTTGTGCATTTTTATTAAATTATATAAGCAGCCTACTTTTTAAAATAATTATGTAATAATTAATTCTTGTTAAGAATTAAACGTAAATATAGCTTCAAATCCTACAAGCAAATATAAAGTAATAAGGGGGGGAAAGACAATAAAAAGTGATAAACAAAAAGCTCTTTCAGTATCAAGGAGGGCTTAGGTTTCGGAAGTATACAAATAATCAGTTATGGTTAACAAAAACTTTTATTTTGGATGTGATTAATCGTCTGACAGCACTAGTATTTACATAGATATCTGATTTAAAAAATTCAAGTGACCAAGTGTAAATACCTTGGATGGTCAATTACAGGCTTAATGTATTGTTAATATATCATAATCAAATGGATCTTTACATTCATACCGAACATGATGTCCTTTTAAGTACTATCATCCAAATAACCATATGTCAAATCTAATGCTGTGAAACAATTTATTGCATCCAAAATAAAAGTTTTTGTTTACATAATATATGTACATATACTGTGTATATTTATTATGTATTTGTATATAAATATACACACACAGTATATATTTAGAAAATATTTACATGTATATACATTTATAGTTTGATATTTTACAGTTATAATATATAGTTATAATATATATATAAATGTATGTAATATAGAAAAATAATATATTTTTCTTAAATATTTATTTACATGCATGTGTTTTTATTTATATATACATATTAAATATACACAGTACACACACACATATTATGTAAACAAAAACTTTTATTTTGGATGCGATTAATCGCAATTAATTGTTTGACAGCACTAATCAAATCTGATCAGGCTCCATTATGTGGCACAATGGAGCCTGATTTGCTCTTGTTGTACAGGACAATGAGGTCTGATTGGCTAGCTTTTATGTGCCAATGGTTATGGCGTTCGAGGACAGGGAATAAATGACTTACAACAATTACATCATCACTGGGAAGAGAATGCTGAGTGACAAAGTCTGGAAAGTGCGTGACTCTGTTTGTGTGAAGGTGTGATCTGATGGATGCAGACCTTCATTCTCTTATCATTTCAGAACTCTAGTGTAGCTCAAAGAGAAGAATTAGCTTTATGGTTTGCTGCATTTGGATATTGACACTGCGGTTTGCTTGCACAAGAGAAATTAAATAGTCAAATGTGAGTCAAATTAACTGTATAGATTATTGGTATAATTACGTCATTTGCAAAATTCTCAGTATCCCAGCTGCTTACCCAAGGTAAGACACACTGCTTCATGTCTGAAAATAAGTTTAAATTTTTCATAGAGAAATGTTTTTGCTATTTGAATTGTTTCTGTAGAAATTTAGATGATCTCATGGATGATATTCTACCGTACAGAGCCTCATATTTTCTGCCTCTTTGTTTTGATAACATCAGCCTGGCATTGTTTGCTCTTACATAGGACTTCTAATGTCGATTTGTATTTACCAAACTCATACCCAGTCCTGTCTAGGAGCACAACACATGCTGTGGCAGAGCCTCAGTGCCATGCTCAACTCTCACTGCTTCTGCCACGTCCAGTACATTTTACTCTCTCTTCTCTTTCTTGGCTTCTCTCACTCTCTCTAGCCCCAGGATAAGGTAAGAGTGATGTCTTCCTCTCTGCCTTTCCCTCTCTGTGCCTTTCGCCTTCTCTCTCCGTAGCTGTCGTTTCTGTCTCTGCCCCTTTCCATATGTACTACAACTCCCATCATCCCTCGCTCCACTCTGTCATCTGGCGCAGTGCGTTTCTGTGGAGTCTCATCCCTTTCATACACTGAGGCCTGAGCTCCTCGGCCAGATAGAACAAATCCATGCATCTCAACTGGAGTTTTGGTCTCTGCACTTCTGTTGCGTTGACATTTTTTTGTTCTATTTGGCTCCGAAGCTGAACACGCTTCTTATCGATCACACAAAGGTCATCGAACCTTCTTGAAGGCAGCTTATAAATACAAAAGATGTGAGGAGTTTTTTAAACAACAGGAAAAGTGGGCAGAAGTTGTGTGTTGTGAAATATTGTGGTTTTAGATGTTATTGGTGTCTTAAATGTTAATGATTAATGTGCTAACTAGTATGTTTTTGGTTGCTTTGTCAGTTTTTGTTTAGTGTGGCATGGATTGTGTTCATATATGTTGTGTTTTGCTGTTGTTTCAGTTGTGTGGTGCTCTATGTAACATCCAGGGACAAAAGCTTCAAGCTGATCAGTCAGCAGTTGAAGCCAATTACTCTGTCACATCTGACGCTGACGGCACATTTGATTGGCTATTACTCACTTTAAATAGATATGGTGTTCTAAGCATGTTTGATTATGATCGTTAAGTGGATATTTAATTCACATTGTGTGCTTAAACATAAACACATTCACACAGCTTGGTCACAGAATGTAAGGTAGGAGGCATATGATTAGAATATAGCTTAGGCTGTAAGAGAACAAATATTCCTCTTAATTTGTTGTTTGCAGTTTCACATGCAAGCAAATGCACACACATAGAGCCATGATACAGCCTTGCTGGCTCTGTTCATAGTGAGATCACTAGAGCGAAGTGCATCACATATAAGTAGAATGAGGAAAAAGAGATAAGTTAATGCAGAGGAGGGAAATGAGAAGAATGTGTACTGCAGAGAAGGGTGAGTCGGCTGCTAATGCTACAGAACCATAAAAACAATGCAGATCAGGACGAATGAAGCTGAAGTGCAAGAAGATGAGAGGTAGAAATGTAAAGAGAGTTGTAAACTCATTTGTCCAAAAACTAGCTCACAAACCGACACTTTCTTTCATAAACACACTCTCGTGTGCAGTTCTGCTGTGGGCGCCTTCAGTACTGTACCTTTAAATCCTGCTGATTGCTGCAGAATTTTCAATCTCTCATACACACACCGTGCAACCCAAGACTGCTGTCCTGCAGAGATCCAGGCGTTTCTAAGAGCACTGCAGAAGGGTGCACACACTCACACAGTCGTAAAAATACTTATTTAAAGTGTCAGTTAATTAGTGGTGCTTGCTATTACTGTTCCTCGTGGATTAGGGGTTTTTCAAAACCAGTCACAGTAAGTGTTTAACCTTGGCAAATAGCAAAACCTGAAACTGTTTGTGATAATGACATAAATGATATATCAAATTGTATGATTGTGCGTTTGCTATTACTTTTCAAAGAGTTAACCACCACAAATCAATCCATTAAAACACATTTAGAACTACTTAGCAATGAAATAGAGATAACAAAAAATGGAGTTAAATGTAACTAGCACTAGTTTACAAAAAAGTAAAACTTCTGTTCGTTTAGATGTTCACTATAGTTCAAATTTCTATAGTTTCGGGTCAGTAATATTAAAAAATAAAAATTATACTACTAGTAAATTACAAAATAATAAATTAAATGAATAGTAATTTAAATTTCACAATATTATTGTTTTGTTGTACTTTTGTTAAAATTAATGCTGCCTTGGTGAGTAAGAGACTTCTTTCAAAAACACTAAAACAATCTTACAGACTCCAATAAGGCATTAATTAGGCATTCATATTGTCTTTATAAGTACTAGTAAACAGCTAATATGCTAGTTATAGATATGCTAATAGTCAAGTTTTTAATAGTAAGAATTGGTCTGTAAAATAAAGTTTTACCATTGTATGATTAAATCATTTAAATGTTATTTTTATAGTAATGTTGCCCATACAACATCTCTTCCATTTTCTTTGTACTTCCTCCTCTCCGTCCATCAGATATCCCCTTCTCTCTTCTCTCCTCTTCTCTGAAGGGTTTGATTTTGTTCTCCCTGGATGTTGCATGTTGTAATCTTTGTGTTTTTGTGTTTATGTTTGTTCGTCCCTTTTTGTGCGTCTTTCGCTTTGTGTTTGTGTGTGTCTGCTTGTGCGTGTGCACATGTGTGAACCTCTTACACACTCCAGTCTGCGCTCCTTCAGCTCAGACAGGTCCAACACTCTGAACAGAAGCTCCTTCGCTCGGGACAGCATGATGATTGAAGAGATGCTGGCGCCCACCAAAGACACGGTAAGAACACCCACTCTGTGGTTTTCACTGTCTTGTTTTCATTCAACACTGTAGCCGCTTTTCCACCATCGGGCCAAACCGTTTTTGTACTTTACTGTTTTGGCAGGCCCATATGGTACAGATATGGTTTCATTTTCCACTGTGGAGCTGATAACAAAGCTTGTAATACAAATGCATCAGTCGTTGCCTTGGTAACACAAGTGTTTACAGATGGTTTGAGATGTAAATAGGAGCTGCCTTATGGAGAATGATCAGATATTTCTGTTTACTTCGCTCAAATAGCGCGCTTTGCCAGCTTAAGAGAGGAACTTGCAGCCAGACAACAAACAAGTGACCAATCCCGAGTGGTGACATCTCTGCCCTCATTCTACCAATTCAGTTCAGCACTGTTAGCCAACCATACTGAGGATTTTGGGTTGAGAACTGTTTGTAATCTTGCCATGCTGAACCAAGGTCAAGTGGAAATATAACTGTAACCATTCCTTACGATTCTTAGAACAGTTCGCAGTAAAGGTGGAAAAGCGGCTGTGTTTACTCTGCATCATACTTCCTGAAAGCACAAACACTACCGTGTTGTTACAAACCTTAGTTAGTTTCCTTCATAGGCAGCATTGTAAGGCATTATAGGTTTAAAACCTGTTTAGAAACCAAGACAAATTATGCTGCTTTTATAGTTTTAATTTTAAGGTGGCTTATCCTTATTAATGATGGCAATCCCAGAATGCATGAAAATAAATTATATTTATAAATATTTTGAATTGGCTTTTATTTTATTTTTTTTAATACATTTTTAGTTTTTGTTGTGCTTTTATTTTATACGTTTTTTAATATTTCTATATATTTGTTTTAAATGTTTCTATAATTTTAAGTATTCCGTCTTGTTTTCAACGTAGTTGTTTTATTTCAGTTTAGTTACGATTTCTTCTTGTATTTCTATATTTTTCCATATTTCAAATAACTTATTTTAGCAGTTTTACTTAACAACAACACTTTACTCAACTGTTTATAATTTATTATAAATATACTTAATTTTTTCAGTAGTATTCATTTCTGCCATATGAGGATTACATTGACAGTCACCTCTGATTGTAATATAAAAACATGCATTTCCTGTAATGCTGCTTTGAAATGGTATGCATTGAGAAAGGCGATATGTGAATTGAATTTCATACTGAAATTGTATTTTTTTCACAGATATTATGTGTTTTGTGTGTGCGCCACTTTACCGTTATATGAAATATCATACTTTTTCTGCTTCACAACTGACTGATCAGCACTGGAAATATATAGATAGATAGATAGATAGATAGATAGATAGATAATATTCATTGTCTGGCATTCTTCCTACAGTTGCACAAAGTCCAGTCAGGACTTTCCACAGCAGAGTAAAATGTCTTGGAATATTTGTTTTGCTTCCCATGGGGTTTATGAAAGTCTGGTCCCCTTCCACGCAGTCACAAACAAACTCTTCTGTTCTGTCCTTTGTCACATTCTCATTTCCAAATGTGCTTTTAAATAAACTCTTAGACTTGAGACTTTCGGTCTGAGTTTATTTAAAGGCACTTTTAAAAATCGAAAATGCTTAACCTCGATTTGTCCTCAAACAGTTGGATGGACACTGGGAAAAAGGACGAAGAGAGAGAGAATGATGGAGAGTAAGACTTGGACTCTGCCAGGCTTTTCCATTTTGTGTTTTCCTGTTCAGAGTTCTGTTGCTCTTTCCAGTATTCAGGCTAGACTCCTGAAATTGTTAAATTCTTAAAGAAAACAAAGATGTAGTTACTAGTCCACCGATTTTATCCGATTCAATTTTTAATTGTTTTCATTTAGCATGTGTATCAAGCATGAAAGCCATTCATCTGAACTAAAAATAACTGTTATGAGGTCAGTATTGCGTCTAGAGTGAAGTATATAACCGTGTTCCTTGTTTATGGGAACATAGAAAGAGAGAAAGTGCAGTACTGCATATTAAAGTGCTTTTTGGTCTTCATTCAAGTGTTGAGTTAAGGTTTGATCAGGTAAACAGGTCACTATGTTTTGAACAACATGAGAGAAACACTTCACATTATACCTATTTTCTCTCTCTTTGCCTGGCTTCAGGGTGTATTTAAAGATATTTCCTACATGGTGGACCATCAGAATAAGGTACAGGTTGTGATTGTGTTAGATCATCTCTCTCCATCTTTTCATTATACAAAAATCCAAAAACTAGTTTCTTTTATCATTTATTTGCTCATCTGTATTTTTATGTTATAGTCTGTTTAGAAATACAATTTCCACCTCCATCTGCAGTGCTTATTTTGTTGTCTTTAACTCATTGTTTTTCCTGCTTTTTATTTTCATTGTCGAGTTTCCTGTTTGAAGCCATATATATGTATATATGTGTGTGTTTTATATATTGATGTGTTTACAGCATCTTGCAGTGACTCGTGAATACAACAGCGAGTGTATGCGGCGGTACAGTTGGACCCCTGATACAGTGGACCACTCACATAACACTGTCTGCAGTCCTGTGCATTCTGGGTAAGAATATGTTTTTGTGTTTAGGTTGTTTAACATTAAGTATGCAAACACATTGGTAACCAAAAGATTAGTATATTTTGATTATATATTCAATGTAATTCAAAAGTTGAGGTTGGTGCTCCTTAATATTCTTGTGAAAACATTGATACATTTATTTAGCATACTTAATGAATAAAACATAGAAAATAACTTATATGTGAAATATAAATATTTTGTAACATTTGTAAAAATCTTAACTACAAACCCGATTCCAAAAAGGTTGGGACACTGTACAAATAGTGATTAAAAAGGAATGGAATAATTTACAAATCTCATAAATAGAATATACATTATATATCAAATGTTGAAAATAAGACATTTTGAAATGTCATGCCAAATATTGGCTCATTTTGGATTTCTTGAGAGCTACACATTCCAAAAAAGTTGGGACAGGTTAAAATAAGAGATGAAAAGTTAAATGTACATATAAGGAACAGCTGGAGGACCAATTTGCAACTTATTAGGTCAATTGGCAACATGATTGGGCATAGGGGTGTCCATGGTTAACCGGTTAACCGATTAACCGTTAAAAATTGTGTAACCGAGTGAAACATTTTGCTCGGTTAAGTGACGTCAATGGCGTGCATTGAATTTAGTTGTCATACATTTTTGCACCACCAGAGACCGCCAGAGCGCTCCCAGACATTTGTAATGTCCACAAGAAGAAGTCATTTTTCTAATATGAAGCGGGCTAATACGAGTGACGGGGCAAAATGCAAGTATTGCAATACAGTGCTTAGATATACTTCAAGTACAACCTCGTTGTTGTAATCTCAACAGCCAACACCCTGGCATCATTAGGCCGGTCAGGACACACTGGATGCGTGGCGAAAGCATCTCAGCTGCGTGGCGTGTCTGTTTTTAATTCGGTTCCCATGTTAACAGGTTAGAGCTTGCCGACTGCCTGCGTGAGACGCGCGGCTCAGGCGCGGCTCGACGCATGCATGCTAGAAATAGAACCGACGCCTTGTTGGAAGCGTTTCCAGGCAAAGTATAATAGGAAAATATGTTTATATGTCAGTTTGTACACAAATACATATTAATTCATGACATTTTGATATTTGAAAGTCTATAGGTTGACATAAATTCAGATATAAATGTAATTTAAATAAATAAATAAATAATTATCGATTTTCAAATATTGTACGTGTCAAACATAGTCATAGCCTTAGCGAGGCGGCCGCGGAGTCTGCTTGTTACCTTTTGCCTTATACATTTTAGGCTTATTCTCAAATTCAGATTGTGTTAATGGGCGGCATTATTAGGCAGTTTTAATAGGACAATTTGACCGGAGAGATTAAATTTTGTCGGACATTCCTTTTTTTTTTTTTTTGCCCACTGTCCGGAAATTACTATGGTTATGGTTACTATGGCACACTATGGTTAACCGAGTATTAACCGCTAATGGCCTCGGTTAACGGTTAATGAAAAACTTGAGAACGTGCAGCCCTAATTGGGCATAAAAAGAGCCTCAGAGTGGCAGTGTCTCTCAGAAGTCAAGATGGGCAGAGGATCACCAATTCCCCCAATGATCTTCGTGCCATGCATCACATACAGGATGCTACTGTAATGGAAATCGGCTCAGGAATGGGCTCAGGAATACTTCCAGAAAACATTTTCTGGAATACTTCCAGAAAACAATGAAACTAATCATTGTTACTTCCAGAAACTACAGCTAAAATATCTAAAACTGGGACGCCATGTCATTCGGACTAAAGAGGACAAGGACAACCAAAGTTGTTTTCAGCACTCAGTTCAGAAGCCTACATCTCTGATGGTATGGGGTTGCATGAGTACGTGTGGCATGGGCAGCTTACACATCTGGAAAGGCACCATCGATGCTGAAATGTATATCCAAATTCTAGAACAACATATGCTCCCATCCAGACGTCGTCTCTTTCATGGAAGACCTTGCATTTTCCAACATGACAATGCCAGACCACATACTGCATCAATTACAACATCATGGCTGCGTGGAAGATGGATCTGCGTACTGAAATGGCCAGCCTGCAGTCCAGATCTTTCACCCATAGAAAACATTTGGCGTATGATAAAGAGGAAGATGCGACAAAGAAGGCCTAAGACAGTTGAGCAACTAGAAGCCTGTATTAGATAAGAATGGGTCAACATTCCTATTCCTAAACTTGAGCAACTTCTCTCCTCAGTCCCCAGACGTTTGCAGACTGTTATAAAAAGAAGAGGGCATGCCACACAGTGGTAAACATGGCCTTGTCCCAACTTTTTTGAGAAGTGTTGATGCCATGAAATTTAAAATCAAACTTATTTTTCCCTTAAAATTATACATTTTCTCAGTTTAAACATTTGATATGTCATGTATGTTGTATTCTGAATAAAATATTGACATTTGAAACTTCCACATCATTGCATTTTGTTTTTATTCACATCACAATTTGTACAGTGTCCCAACTTTTTTGGAATCAGGTTTGTATTACTTTTAATCAATAAAATACATCCTTGCTGAATTAAAATATTCATTACTTTAAAAAAAACCTTGCTGACCCCAAACTGTTGAATAGCAGTGCTCAGTCCTCTTTATTTTACATAATTGACCTATTGGTAAACCCCGCCCCTGTTAGTTACTGTTGCAAACTTGGACAAACAAACAGAGTTGCTAACTGTCAATGACAGCTGTCAGTGTGAAAACCTTGTCCCTATATCTTTTTGATACATTTTGGACACAGAAGGACTACCATTCAAGTGGAACTTAAATATGTCATGGAGGGATATATAAATTTTTTTAAATAAATATTGTGGGTATTAATTTTTGAAGTGAGGGTTTACAGATCACAATAAAAGCAGGAGAAGCCTCATGTTATGTTTGTCATCATCGCAGATAACAACACTCCGAATCAGCACTGTTATCGCAGGGTACGGTTTTGTCTTCATTGGGATTGGGGATGAATGCTTTGAGACATTTAGCTCCATTAGGTTTGGATTTAGGAAATAAAATAAAATAAATTGCCTATCCTCTCAGGATACCTGGAATCAATGTTACAAGTTAGTCTCGCGTAGCCAGACGGCTGAATGCCTGGTGTCCAAGGCAGCTTTCATTGGCCAAGGCCTGCCCATGAGGCCATTTGACCGACATGTCAAACAACCAATCACAGTTCGTTTCATTTCAGCATCACAATATCAGTCCAGTGTGTAAAACTCTCTTAAGTATTTTAAAGATTCTGTGCCGCGTAATACATATTGCACATACTTTTGAAAATCCAGCATTTAGCTGATCCTGAAAAGCGCTCATTGTTACAGTTGTAGACATGACGGCTTTCTTCTTTCTTCAAGGCGTTTGGCATCATGCCATTTTTGTTTCCAGGTGGAACGTTAAAGAACGTGACACGCACATCTCTCAGAAATCCTGTTTAAATCAACCAATCCAACACTCCTGAAGTGTTCCCACTTTTGTGTGCCATATGCATCAGACGTTTAGCTAATGTTCCGTGGGATTGATGTCTGAGGCTGAGACTATTTACAAGGCACATCGTTTTTCCATTTTTGAAGCATAAACCCAATAAAAAATGATGCGAGCTTCAGATCATCCAATCGTAATTATGGGAGTTCCACTCCCTGTGCAACTGATACTTGACTGCCATTGGCTCATCTGCTTTCAAGGGGAGGGGCTTACCAATAGGTCAATTGTATTTACAGTTAAAATTTTATTTTAGAAGAAAATAAATGTGTTGTTTTGTCTGTTAGTGGCACCAAATTAATTGAGTTATTCCCAGTAATCTTAATGCTAATACGTATTGCTTCTGACCACCTAGATCTCCTAAGGGGGATTGAGCACCCCATTAGCACATTATAATGATACCATTTCACTTTTTTCACTTTTTATTTATTTATGATTGGAGGAGGATGATTTAATCCAACAGTCTGCAAACATGATGCTGTTTTGGGCAGGCACATGAAAAACTTCCCATTGGCTTCATTGAGTTGTCTGCGTAAAGCACATTTTAATTTCCTTTAGTTCCCCCCACAGTTTCTGCTACATTGCACAGATCTGATTTTTTACATCAGCTTCATGTTTTTCTTATCTGTATGTCAGCTTTTTTTACCATGGCAACAACTGTAATAATAAATGTTGTTTATTTTTTTACCTCCTACTTTCTGTTCTTTTTTCTTTTCGTTAATTTTTCCTTTTGCAGCCCTTCCTCCCCGCTTCCTCAGTATGACTCCAGGTGAAAACTGAGTCCGGTTACTTCACTCTTTCTATAGCTTCCTCTCCTGTCTTTTCTCTATGTTTTTTCATCTGTCCTCTCCTGTTTCCTTAAACTCTTTATCTCTATCCTGCTCTCTGGTGTTTTATTAGCTGTTTTATCTCCTCATCAGTGTAAGCGCTCCTCCACACTGTGTGTTTAGCCGATCTTTGGGAAATGGACCTCATCTCATGCAGAAATCAGCAAATTCAGCACAGTCATAAAATTTATTTCAGATCACTTAATATACACACTAGTCCCACCATCAGCACATTAGGCATTTTGTAATGTTCTTCATTTCACAGTTAGACATTACTTGTTAAACCTGCACCTTTTTATTAGTAGGACTGGGCGATATATTGAAAATGGACAGTGTATTGTATTTAAATTGATTCACTTCTCTAATTTAAGAAATGTATAATTTTTTTGTGCCATCCATCAGTAATGTTCCTTATGTGAGTGGCATATCTGATATATTAAAAATGTTTTATTAGAAATGTTATATTCTTTGAAAATAATGTGGAAAAACAATACAATTCAAAAACCATTTAAAAACGAACCATTTTAGTACATACATTAAACATTTTAAATTGATATTTTGTCAAAATGCTACCTTGTGGTCAGCATTTGAAAAACAAAATTGATCGAATGACTGTGAAGACTTCAACAGTGTTACAAAAACTTCTATTTAAAATGTAAGATTTTATTATGAACTTTTCATTCATCAACAAAATTACTTAAAATATTTAAGCATTTTCAACATTGATGATAATAATAAGAAGTGTTTCTTCAGCACCACAACAGCATATTAGAATTGATGACATTTTAAAATATATTAAAACAGATTTTTAAATGATAATATTATGTCTCACAACATTATTTTGGTTTATCGCTCAGCCCTTGTCATAAGTGTAAGGATCTCATGAATATGAAACAAACACACAGTGGCAGTGCAAATGCAAATATAAATTGCATTCAGCTCACATTAACAGATAATGGGTGTTTTGGGTTTTCTGTCTTCCTGTGGAGGTGCTTTTGGTCACACTGTTGATCACTGATCACTGCTTCGAAACAATTGATCTTGGCAGTCAACAGGATATTATTTTCAGCTTTGCACAACGAGTCATGAGTACAGTGATTATGGTAATATTTTGGTAAGTCAATATTGAAGGAATCCCTTGTGTTTCCTGCTGCTGTTGTATGAGGGACTAAATGCTGCCAGGTTTAACAGCTCGAAGCACTGTCACTCTTTTTAATTGTTTTTCCTGTGTCTTAACTAAACTGTCTCTATCTGTCTCACTTTAATGGTCTGTTCTCGCTTACTGTTTCTCCTCTTTTTGGTTTCTCCTTAGACCTTTCCCTTCTCCCTCTCTCTCTCTCTCTCTCACCACGTGTGTTGGGTGTACAGTGATCACAGCATGGGAATCGTCTCTTACTCGTTTGTGTCTGTCTAGTGGGTTAGGGTGGTGTCCTCTTTCCCTCTTTCTCTTCCACAAATCCTTTATTCTGTTTTTGTAGGTTCCTAGTGAGTTTCATGGTGGATGCCCGGGGTGGGTCAATGAGAGGAAGTCGTCATGATGGGATGCGTATAATCATTCCACCCAGAAAGTGTCCAGCACCGACGCGAATCACCTGCCGCCTAGCAAAGAGGCACCGCCTGGCGTACCCACCCCCTATGGTGGAGGGAGAGGGCCTAGTGAGCAGGCTGGTGGAGATGGGGCCAGCCGGGGCACAGTTTTTGGGGTAAGAGTTCCTCTGTGGTGGCTTAAATTATCTGTAGTTTCACAGTTAAATCAGATAAATCATGAACAACATAATCTTAGCCTAATTGCATTAGTTTTTAACTTTTTGTCAAAAATGTCAATGGGGAATGAGTTCAGATTAATGTCAGGATTTCCTTCTTAAATTCTCATCAAATTAGTCCTGAACGCAATATGGATGGTGCAATTTCCCATCTGTTTAATGAATTCTCCCCTTATTGTCTTCATTTCATTTCAGACCTGTGATAGTTGAAATTCCTCATTTCGGCTCCATGCGGGGAAAGGAGAGGGAGCTGATTGTCCTACGCAGTGATAATGGAGAAACCTGGAAAGAACATCACTATGACTTTAAAGTGACAGAGCTCACCTCGATCCTCAATGGCATGGATGAGGGTAATGTACTAATGACTTAACTAAAATGTCAGACTAATATGGTTTTCATTAAGCAGCTCATGGGTGTTAAATCTTTATAATGTTGTTTGTTTGTATTTTCATATTTAATGACAGAGATGGACAGTCCAGCAGAGCTGGAGAAAAAACGTATTTGCCGCATCATCACAAAAGATTTCCCACAGTACTTTGCGGTGGTGTCACGCATCAAGCAAGAGAGTGATTACATGGGACCAGAGGGTGGAGTCCTGAGCAGTGAGGCAGTTCCCATGGTGAAGGCTGCCTTTCCTCAGGGAGCGCTTACAAAGAAGATTCGTGTTGGACTACAGGTATAAGATCTTATCAAAAGGTTGTTGTATGATTATGTTTGGTCTAGCTTTTGTATTAAATTATATTTATTTTATTTTATGGAATACCTTATTAGGGAAGTTTTCTATAGAAAATGTCTGTTTATGGTTATTATCACTAATTATAAGCTATATAGATTAAAAACTGCGTGCAAGCCATAATGATTTTTGGTTTTCCAGTTATTTTTTTATTTCAAGTAAGTTTTTTTTTTCAATAAATAAGTGTAATTGATTCGTAAGTGGAATTAATTTAAACAATTTACATAAAACTGAGCTGTCTTATCATCTCAAGGGGCTCTGGGAACATTGTTTCTCTCTATCACACACATACACACACTATAGTAGAATGTTTTCTCACAGAACACAGACATAATAGCAGAATAGCATCTGTTCTTTGGACAGTAACTTCCAGCAGTGGTCAGGATACATTTCTTGGTAAACATCTCATAACCATAGCATAGAAACTGAGAGTATATACAGTACAGACCAAAAGTTTGGACACACCTTCTCATTCAAAGAGTTTTCTTTATTTTCATGACTATGAAAATTGTAGATTCACACTGAAGGCATCAAATTTATGAATTAACACATGTGGAATTATATATGGAATTATATAAATAATAAAAAAGTGTGAAACAACTGAAAATATGTCAAATTCTAGGTTCTTCAAAGTAGCCACCTTTTGCTTTGATTACTGCTTTGCACACTCTTGGCATTCTCTTGATGAGCTTCAAGAGGTAGTCACCTGAAATGGTCTTCCAAAAGTCTTGAAGGAGTTCCCCGAGAGATGCTTAGCACTTGTAGGCCTTTTGCCTTCTGTCTGCGGTCCAGCTCACCCCTAAACCATCTCGATTGGGTTCAGGTCCGGTGACTGTGGAGGCCAGGTCATCTGGCACAGCACCCCATCACTCTCCTTCTTGGTCAAATAGCCCTTGATGCCTTCAGTGTGACTCTACAATTTTCATAGTCATGAAGATAAAGAAAACTCTTTGAATGAAAAGGTGTGTCCAAACGTTTGGTCTGTACTGTATGTTACACAAGAAAAAAGTCAGAAGACTAAAGCAATAAAAAAGCTGTATACATTCCAAGGATGATTAATTAGTTGCCTAGAGTGGTTATGCAAAATGTCCCTGAGACATGAACCAAAAAAAAAAAACCTGCATTGGAACAGAAAAATATGCCCTTTAGATGCTCTTCTGTTTTTTTTTATCCTGTTCATCATACCACTTTATTCTGTTTTTCTCTCAGGCTCAGCCTTTGCCAGAAGACATTGTGCGGATTATCACTGCTAACCGTGCATCCTTCAGCCCGATTGTAACTGTGGAGCCCAGGAGGAGGAAATTCCACAAGCCTATCACAATGACAATCCCCATGCCACCCAGAGCCAAAGAGGCTGTTGCTAATGGACGCAAAGGAGAACCTGCCCCCTGCCTTAGACTGCTCTGTAGCATTACAGGCACGTGAATAGTTTGTGTGTGTATTTTAAATAAAATGAGGAAAATGTCAGATTGTGTTGGCTAAATAAACTGCACGTTATTTGAGATGCCCCATCTGAATTTTAATTCCAACATTTGTGTTTACTTTGTTGTATACAGAGTTTAAAGTGTGTAAAATCTGATATTGATATTTTGATATTTCAAAACTGTTTTGTTTTTAGGTGGAACATCCCCTGCACAGTGGGAAGACATCACTGGGACCACTCCGCTCTCCTTTGTCACAGACTGTGTTTCCTTCACCACAAATGTGTCTGCCAGGTTAGTCTCAGTTGATGTTGGAGTCAAATTGTACAGCATTTTCCTTATTGTAGGTGAATTCTTTCCATTCCTTTTGTAGATTTTGGTTGGCAGACTGTCAGCAAATCAGCGAGACTGTGGGTTTAGCATCTCAGCTGTACAGAGAGCTGATCTGCGTTCCTTACCTGGCCAAGTTTGTGGTGTTTGCTAAAATGATTGACCACATAGAGACCCGCTTGCGTTGCTTCTGCATGACTGACGACAAAGTCGACAAAACTCTGGAGCAGCAGGAGAACTTTGAGGAGGTGGCAAGGAGCAAAGACATTGAGGTGTGCCGTTTTAACTCGCACGCTACCCTACACACACTCTTTAGACATGTTCACATAAATAATTAATGTTGAACACACTTTTAGTGTTTGGAAACAGTGAGTCATGAGTTTGTGAGTATTCTTGTGTATATGAAGACAAAGAAAAAAAAAACATGTTTTCACTGTAGTTCACAGGACATTTTCATATAAACACCCACTTGCTAATATTCTCCAGTATTCAAACACAATAACCTTTCTGATCATTTACTGATACCATAGAGACATAAATATATAAATGCTAATGATTTGTCACCCATTCCTTTTTGTCAGATTCTGGAGGGTAAGCCCATTCATGTTGAATGCTACGGCAACATCACTCCTCTGGCAAAGAGTGGTCAGCAACTTGTCTTCAACTTCTATGCCTTCAAAGAGAACCGACTTCCATTCAATGTCAAGGTTTGTGAGACAGTGGCCTAATTCTTATATTTACATATTCCATTTACATTTAGTCATTTAGCAGACATTTTTATCCAAAGCAACATACAAATGAGGAGAATGGAAGCAAAAGAACAATGATATGCAAGTGCTAAAACAAGTTCCAGTTTTCTTAACGCAGTACATGTAGCAAGGTTTTTTTAATTTATATAATAAATAAAAAGAAAACAGAATAGAAAAAGAATAGTGCAAGCTAGTGTTAAAGGCCTTTTTTGCCTTTGTTAATTGTATGATAAATAAAAAGAAAACAAATAGATAGAATAAGAAAAGATATGAAAACCTAGTGTTAGATTTAATTTAAGAAAACAAGCAGTAAATGAATGGAGTGCAAGTTTTTTTTTTTGGAAGAATAGAATTAAAATAGAGAGTGCTAGCATTAAGCACTCTCAAATAAATATGGAAGAGATTAGTGTTGTCATACAACACTACAGTGACATACAGCGCTTTGATTTCCGCGAAGCAGAAAACACGGATGGAATCTCAAAATCCAGTCATGAAAATGAAACTTACATTTTAGTATGGACAGTCACGGAATTTGTCAAAGTTAGCATAAATTAATCAAATCGGTTGTAATTGGTTGAAATATTAAACCTGCATGTTCTGCGCGTCTCTGTTTGAATGAATGAATGGCAGAGACGTGCGGGTTTGTTTACTACACAGACTGAAGCATGTGACGCTTGCAGTAATTTCAGCATCTGCCATCTCAATGAGGACATAAATACCTAAACAACATCACCAGAACTGTTCTAAGTCACTTCACAATCATCTTACCATTTCATTTGATTAAAACTAATGTCAATTTAAAGGTATTCACGGTAACCCGTCAAAATAAAAGTTCATTTTTTAAATAAAGGCATTGTGCTAGAAATATTATTATTATTTAGTAGAATGTATGTAATACTGCTACTATTGTTAAAACTTAAAAATAAATCACACTATATTTCTTCCATGTTTTAATTTTAATAGCAAATCCCCTTTATTTACCAAAAAATAAAATGTTTAAATTTCATTTATTAAAAGACAAATTAAATTTGGGTGAAACTTGTTTACTGTTTTCATTAATTATATAACTTGTAGAAAAACTTTAAACACAATTATAAATAAGTATAAAGAATGGCATTGGTTTCATTTTTAGTGCTAAAAGTTTTTTTTTAATTTTTTTATTTCCATATTTTTGTGTTTTGCTTTGGTACTGAAATTGGTAAAGAGAACCGTGGGTTTTCACTGGTATCAGTACCAAATACAAAAATTTTGGTACCGTGACAACACTAGAAGAGATATGTTTTTAGCCAATTCTTGAAGATGGCTAAGGACTCAGCTGCATGGACTGAGTCAGGCAGGTCATTCCACCAGGAGGGAACGTTTCATTTAAAAGTCTGTGAAAGTTATTTTGTGCCTCTTTGGGATGGCTGGCACAATAAAGTGACGTTCACTTGCAGAACGCAAGCATCTAGAGGGCACATAAGTCTGAAGTAGCGAATTTAGGTAAAGGTTAGAGCCAGTGGTGGTTTTGTAGGCAAACATTAATGCCTTGAATTATTGAATTATGCAAGCAGCTATTGGTAGACAGTGCAGATTGATAAACAGAGGTGTGACCTGCTTTTTTTAGCTCTTTAAAAATTTATCTTGGTGTCACGTTTTGGATTAATTGTAAAGGTTTGATAGAACTAGCTGGAAGACATGCCAAGAGAGCATTGCAATAGTCCAGGTTTGGAACAACATTAGGGTGAGTAAATGGTTACAAAATTTTAATTTTTACATGAGTTAATCCTTTAAGTATGCACATATTGAATTTCAGTAAACAGGTATTTTCAAGTAAACCAGTTATGAAGTTAAATCTGAACATTGAAATTAAATGCAAAAGCTATATTTACCCTATTGATCGAAGATATAATGTTATATGTTTTTTTTCGGGTTGCACTGGCAGATGTAACAAATGTCTCAGATATTATATAGATATTTAGCAATGTGGATGCAGCATCACAATTTTTAGTTTTTTTTTGGGTTACCAGTGCCACTGAAAAATGCTCTATTCATAGTCATCCATAAATTATATATTCCATGAACAAAAGTGTCCTATAACAGGTATAGCAAAGGTATAGCCAAAGTGTCCTATAATTAGCATTTGGCTGGTCATGTGACCACAGTACAGCAGACCCCATTAGGCAGCTCAGCTCAATGTAAAATGAAGCAGCTTTATTAGACTACTGATTTGACTGGAGATATATGTTAAGACTTTTTGTCATTCTATGTTGTCTATGTGGATGTGTTTTGTAGGTCAGAGATATGGGCCAAGAGCCATGTGGGAGAATCTCATTCCTCAGAGAACCTAAAATCGCAAAAGGCATGCCACAGAGTGCAATCTGCAATCTTAACTTTTCACTGCCAACACACAGGAAGGTAAGAACAGAAAAAAACATGATTGTGTGATATTTTCTCTGGTGTTATCTGGAGTCTATTAAACATGTCACAGAGCTATTTGTGTTGCTGCTTTAGATGTAACTTTGTTTGGCATTTCTTTTTGTCCTGCTCTCTTTTAATCTCTGCATCTGCGTTTATTATCTTTTCTATTCCTTTACTGTCCTCTTTGCACTCTTTTTCTCTTACTCCTCTCTTTCCAATACCATCTTCACCTACTCACCATCCTCGGCTGCTGCTGCTCCATTATGTATTGCTGCAATGCACCGTGGGAAATTTTAGGATATGGAGTCGGATCCTGATGATGAGGTACTTATTTCATAACTTGTCCACCTTTGCCTTTAATGTGGTGCTTATGTGATCATTCGCTTATTTATGTGATTGGTCAAAAGCTTTTGTACCAGCTCCTGTCATTGGTCAGGCAAGTGCATGACTTATTTTTGTGTTTATGAGTATATTTAAAGCGTTGTGTTATTTTTTGGCTTGGTGGAAATGTTTTCCACATATCTCTTTTGCAGATTTAAGTTTTATTAAATTCTATTTCAAAGTTAAGCAATTAGGCAGTTTCACTGGAAAATACTAACATTTCACATTGTTAGCAAATGGGCTGTGCTTGTCTAGTTGGCCCTCTGTCAGGAGACCACATTTCAAAGTAAAATGAAGCACAACATTCCTTACTAAAACTAAATCAATTTAAATATTTTTCTGATATCCTAAATTAAGTTCAAACATGAATTAATTTCTTTCAAACATGCACTGAAATAATCTGGACGAACATAGATACAGTGCTTTCAAAACAATCAAAAGGAAGTTGTAGTAGTTAGCCACTTAAAAGATCATTGCACTACGATTTTTGTCACTTTGTTCTTACATAGGATTTTTACATTTTTGTGTTATTACAGAATGACAAAGATCGACGACATACCTTTGCTTCATTAGCATTGCGAAAGCGATACAGCTATCTGGCCGATCCAGCATCCAGTGAGTCCTACATTTTCTTTATTCTTGAAACATCAGCATGACATAATCACATAGTCAAAGCTTCACACGTGCACAGGCATCTGATACAGGCATATATGAAGTCACAATAACATCATATCTCACCATTTTCAAAAAGAGTACTGCCGGTATATAATGTCTGTGTACATTAGTGATAAAAAATTTCATTTGTTTGCTTGCTTTTTTTTGCCTCTGTTTTTCTTTTTTTTCATGTTTATTGTTTTTTTGTTCCATTGTTTCACATTTCATATGATTTGCTACCACATTGTCTATACAGGTTGTGTATTGGTTGATGTGTATTTTAATAAACTCATCATTATTTCTCATTTGTTGTTGTTATTTGTTTAATTTTCAAAAGAATTTGTTTGCTTTTTAGACACTTCTTATAATTGCTCATGAGGAGAAACTATCAAAAACTGACTCAATGTCAATACTCAATACTTGCTTTCTTATTCATTTATTAATATTTTATCCCTTGTAATTAGCCAGTTTATCTGTTTGTTGCCATTTGATGTAAGTAGATTGTCACAATACCAAAATGTCAGTAGTCAATACAAGTATTACTGAAATTTTGTTATTTCAAAAACAACATCTAGAACTAATAGGCTATTAAACATACTTATTTAATTAAAAAGGTAAATTATTAAGGTAATTAGTAATGATAAATTAAAACAGTAGCATATAGTCTTCAAGTTTCTCAACTAAACATTATATATGTTCCATAAATGGGGCTGTAATTTTTTCCCCAAGGCTAACTTGGTGTTTATGTTTGATTGTGTTTTTTTCTTACCATTTTGTTTAATATTGATGATATAATAAATAGTGACAGGTCTATTAGGCTTTATTTACATTGCAAAACCTAATGCACAGATCTATATTGCAGGAATCTTACTGACTCAATATAAATTCACTAAGTACTCAGTACTACCAATACTGTAGGATTTTATACCTAAACACTGGTACTTATGACATCCCTAAGTAGAAATTAATAGACAATTAAAACTTTTTAAAACATTTTATATTTGAACATATTTTCAGAACATTTTGAGCTTCTTATTTAAAGGGTTAGTTCACCCTAAAATGAAAATTTTGTCATTAATCACTTACCCCCATGTTGTTCCAAACCCTTAAAAGCTCTGTTTGTCTTCAGAACACAATTTAAGATATCTTGGATGAAAACCTGGAAGCTTGGGACTGTCCCATAGACTGCCAAGTAAATAACAGTGTCAAGGTCCACAAAAGGTATGAAAAGTCCTCGTCAGAAAACTCCATCTACCATCAGACGTGCAATCTGCGACAGTCTCAAGCCTCCAGTTTTTCTTCCAAAATATCTTAAATTGTGTTCCGAAAATGAACTGAGCATTTACTGGTTTGGAACGAAGTGATTAAGGACAAAATTTTCATTTTTGGGTGAGCTAACCCTTTAAGTGGCTAATATTTTTCACCATCATTTTGCATTTCCACCCATGTGCCACAGTCACGGATTATGTTTTTTTTTTTTTTTTTACTTTTCATTGTTAAAAGCATCTACAGTTTCATTATTTCCACTGCTGTTTGTTTTTGAATTTATCCCCTGACTAAATCTTTCTTGTTTCTCTTTTCTCTCTTATTTAACCATTTCCGTTTACTTTGTTTATTAATTTGATTATGCTAGAAACAGCTGAAAGAGGCCATAACACCACTCCAAAAACCACACCGCAGCCTTCTGGCTATGCTTACAAGCCTGTCTTTACGACGCGCTCCTACCAGGCCTGGGCGACAAGCTCCCCCGTCAATGTCCCCACCCAGACCAAGTCTGGATTTGGCTCCCTCTCCAGCTCCTCATCCAACACCCCCTCAGCCTCCCCACTGAGATCGGTGTGGTCTGTGAACTCTGCTTCTCCTATCAAATCCATTATTGGAGGTTCACCAGCATCTTCCATCAAATCTGCCAGTGACGTTGCATCACCTATTCGATCCTACAGAACTATCTCGTCACCAATAAAAACTGTAGTTCAAGGTGCACAGTATCCAGTCCAAGCCTCCCCCACCCTTCTGTCCTCTCCAGGCAAGAGTGCCCCTGATCCAGTTTCACTTAAGGGCCTCACAGGGCTTTCAGCCAGGACTTCGCCTGTACCATCTGGCGGAACCTTGCTGGAAAGATCCTCTATTGCTATGACTCCTCCAGCCTCACCTAAATCTTCACTAAACATGTACAGCTCAAGTTTGCAATATAAGTCTGTCGTAACTTCAAACCCTCCAGCAAACTGCTCCCCGATTAGAACTGTCCCGGGCTTCTCCTCTAACAGAACCAGCACTGATGCCTCTGCCAGAGGATTTCTGTCATCCCTCTCCTCACCATTGAAATCTGGCTCAGCCACTACAACCGCTGCCCTGATCAATGGGACAGTTTCCCCAACCAAATATCGCTCCTCCTCTCCAACAACGCATCTTACCAACACTCTCCAGGAAAGAATTCAAGCCACGACAAATGCAGCAACAACAAGTGTAAATGCTGCATTTGATGAAGTGGAAAAAACTTTTAATTCCTGCTCTGCTGGCTATGGCACACTAAAGTCAGTGTCCTCCACTCCCTCATCCTCTTACCAGTCTATCCGTTCCTCTGCATCTAGCTCACTGTATGCCTCCCTCAGAACCCCTCCAAATTCTACCACATCTGTAACTTCCAGCACTATTACAGTCCCTGTGTATTCCGTCATAAATGTCTTACCAGAACCCCAGTTTAAAAAGCTCCCTGAAGTCTCCATGCCAACAGCTGCTCTCCTGTCCCCCAGAAAGGTCATGCCCCAAGAGGTTAATGTCCAGACTCAGTCCTCTTTTGCCAGAACTCTGTCTCCTGTCAAAACTCCAATGAACATGTCCCCAGGAACAATAAAAGCTGCCACCTCTTCATCCCCTCTGTCCAACAGCCAAGAGATACTAAAAGATGTGGCTGAAATGAAGGAGGACTTGATCAGAATGTCTGCAATTTTGCAAACTGATACAAATTCAAGCTCCAAAGGTTATCATTCGGACTCTAAGGAACATAAAGTTGAAGATGAGGAGCCTTTCAAGATTGTAGAGAAGGTCAAACAGGACCTTGTCAAAGTCAGTGAAATTCTTAGCAAGGATGTTTTGAGAGAGAGTAAGGCAAATATTAACAACACCAAAACAGAATATGTCCTAGAGGATGACATAGATGATAATGCACAAAATGTATGGAGATGCCCACCTCGATATGAAACATTAGCTCCTCAAGTCAAAACAAAACCAGTATCTGAGAGAGATTTTAACCTGGCTAAAGTTGTTGATTACCTAACCAACGACATTGGCACAAGTTCTCTTTCTAAAATAGCAGAGGCTAAACATAGAACTGAGGAAGCAAGGAGAGAAGGAGAGGAGAAACAAAAACGTGTCCTGAAACCTGCTATGGCATTACAGGAGCACAAGCTCAAAATGCCTCCAACCAACATGCGCCCTTCACCTTCAGAAAAAGAGCTATCAAAGCTTGCAGATGTATTGTTTGGCCCTGAAATAGCACTAGACTCTCCTGATGATGTCTCCCATGACCAAGATAAAAGTCCACTGTCAGACAGTGGGTTTGAAACTCGCAGTGAAAGAACTCCCTCTGCCCCCCAAAGTGCAGAAGGATTGGGGCCCAAAGGCCTCTTTCAGGAGATTCCTCCTGTTATCACTGAAACACGGACTGAGGTTGTTCATGTCATAAGAAGCTATGAGCCTCCAGAGAATCCTAAGGAGCCAGCATTGGAAGATGCTAGAATGACAAAGACTCCACTGCGATGTGCAGACAATGAGCCCCGATCACCTGGTGGGTCCATCAAAGAAAGAGTTAAAGCTTACCAAGCCAGAGTCAATGCAGAGGATGATGTGATGAGCAAAGGTATGCGGGTCAAAGAGGAAACTCACATTACAACAACTACAAGAATGGTATACCACAAACCCCCCATTAAAGAAGTTGCATCTGAGAGGATGGAGGAGACCATGTCTGTACGAGACATAATGAAGGCCTTCCAATCTGGCAAGGATCCATCTAGAGAGTTAACAGGCCTGTTTGAGCACAAAAGCAGCAGTGAAGGGGCAGATCCTTCTGATAGGCCTCTAGACCCAATGCCCAAAGTTGAGCGCATCATTGAGGTTCACATTGAGAAAGGCAACAAAGCTGAACCAACTGAAGTAATTATCAGAGAAACAAAAAATCATCCTGAGAAGGAAATGTACATATATCAGGGAAAAAGTGGCATGAAAGAACTGCAAAACAGATTGAGCAGTGAGCAACATGACAGCATAGAGCCTGAAGAATCTCTTCCTTGTTATCAGGACTCCAGAATACACATGCCTGTCTCTGTGGAGGATGATAAAACCTTGAAACTTCTTAGTCAGCAGTCAGTGGAGTACCATGATGATGAATCATCTGAAACAAGGGGAGAATCATACAAATTTGCAGAGAAAATGCTCCTGTCAGATAAATTTGACTCTTCCCATTCAGACTCAGATGAATCTGTGATTGACAGGTTTCAGTACTATGGTGAGGGAACACAAGGTGGCTCAATTAGAGAATTCATGCTAAAGCCTGATAGGTCAGCTAGATCATCAGAAGATGACAATTATGACAAACTCACTTTGCTGCAGTATTCTTCTAATCCTGATAGTCCAAAAAAGTCTATTTGGATGAGAGTTTCTGAGGATGGGCAGAGTAAAAGCAGAGAGAATCACAAATATGAGGATAGAGTAGACAGAACTGTCAAAGAGGCTGAGGAAAAGCTTAGTGAAGTTTCACAATTCTTTCGTGATAAAACTGAAAAACTGAATGACGAGCTTCAGTCCCCTGAAAAGAAGCATCACAGACAAGATGCAAGGGAGACTCGTTCTGGGCCAAGCTCAACACGTAGTAGCCCAGAGAGGTCAATGCACAGGACTGGAGGTACTGGAGAGGACTGGAGTAGAGACAGGTTTAGGGATAAATATGATTCCCAAGACAGAAAATGTGCCAGTCTACCAAGCAGTCCTGAAAGACGAGTCTTGCTTCGATACAATGATGACCCAAAAAAGGGAGACAGCTCATCTGCAAGCAGTGCAAGTGAATCGTCTAAATATTTCCAGCCTTCAACATCTAAGGTTAGCTCAGTAAGGATGAAATTTGAATCAGAGGCCCAGAAACAAGATAAAGGTCCACAATGGGGACAAACTTCCGGATCCCCAGTGAGGAAGCTGCAGGAAAGTAAGCTGCCTGTTTATCAAGTTTTTGCAGGGGGTAATCTCCCAAAGTCAACAGAGTCTTCAGAAAGTGAGAGAATCCCTAAAAAAGATAGTGAGGTTGGGCAAAGTTACAATGTTCGAAAGGCTCAAGCATATGCCCAAAGTCAGCAGAGTGAAAGACAGAGAAATAGGTCAGATAACTCTTCACCAAAATATAACCAAAATGATTACAGTAAGGAGCAAATTGCCAATGAAGACATGAAAATATATAAAACATGGGAAAACCATGGCAATGGGCAACTGAAAGGCCAAAAGAAAAAGCTTACTCATACTCTAGTGCATGATAGGCAAAAGGACAACTCACATAATGAACCGCACTCATTGAGAGATGGAAACACCACAAAAGAAGAAACAACTAAAAAGATCATTTACACAGAGCTTGTAATTCGAGAAGACCCTAGTAATGCTGAAAAATGCAATGGTACTCTAAAAAAAAACTCGGAATCACAAATTCCTGTTAGGGTTTCATCTAGTTTTATAGACCACCATCAAAGTAGTACTTTAAAGTTAGATTCCTCCATTAAATCTGAAAGAATAGGGTCTCACATAACCAGAAATACACAGCACCCTCATTCTGGTGCTAGCAAATCACCTAGAGATGTGTCATCTGTACTGAACTCAGATTCTAGCAGGCAGATTGTTAATATAGTCTGTAATGGTGTGGATGATAACCAAGTTGAGTATATTGAAAAAGTTAGCCCAGGTGTCACTGCGGACATCAAACCTCTTCCTGTGTATGTCAGCATTCAAGTAGGTAAACAGTATGAGAAAGAAACTGCCACTGGACAGTTAGGCACATACAAAAAAGTTGTAAGCCATGAGAGCAGGACAGTACATGAAACACGAGGAACATTTTATTCTGTTAAACAGAAACAGCCGCCATCACCACAGGGAAGCCCAGAAGATGACACGTTAGAGCAGGTTACATTTATGGACAGTTCAGGAAAGGGTCCCATAACTCCTGAGACACCTACCTTGGAGGAGGTCAGCTACGACCTGAACTCCAGAGCTCCTGAGCCTGTCATCGGTTCCATGGCTGGCATGCCTAGCCCAATCCCAGAGGAGTCTGAGGAAGACGAGCAGCTGAAGACTTTCATTTTCAGAGAAGTATCAGCAGAAAAAGCCAAGTCAGCCACTCAAACATCAGAGCCTTCGAAAAGAAAATCAGACTCAAATGGAAAAAGGTCAAAAGACAAACGCATAGCTTATATCGAGTTCCCACCACCACCACCTTTAGAAACTGAACATGCTGATCCTGAAAAGAGGGGGTCATGTCCTTCCTCAGAAGCAGAAACAGAGATGATGGAGGTGAACCTGCAAGAGGAACATGACAGACATCTCCTTGCAGAGCCAATAATCAGAGTCCAGCCTCCTTCCCCTCTTCCACCTGGAGCTGACAACAGTGACTCTAGTGATGATGAATCTGTTTTTCAGCCTGTCCCCCTTAAGAAGTACACCTTCAAAATGGCTGAGGAGTGTGATAAATTTGTTAAGCCTAGGAAACCAGAGAGAAATGGCTCACACCACAAGGAATCAGGTATCAATGGTATTGTCAAAGGAGATGAGGTAGAATGTGAACAGAATGGAAATGATCAGTCTATCACAGATTGCTCTATAGCAACAACGGCTGAATTTTCCCATGATACAGATGCCACTGAGATAGATTCTCTTGATGGGTATGACCTACAAGATGAGGATGATGGATTGAGTGACCCTAAAACATCCAGCCTGTCGATTGAGGGAAAAGCAGGAGATCGGGCTTTCAGCCAGAGCAAACTTGAAGTGATTGAAGAGGAGAGCACACCAAATGAGGAAACTGGGGAAAAGGCAAAAACAAAAAGGACATCGGGTAAAAAATCAGACAATGGGAAAGAAGATACAATCTATTCTTTGGAGGGAAGACACCCAGATAGACAAGGTTTTGCAGACAATTATTTCAAGAACCAACTAGAGGAGTGCATAAACACTACCTTTAAAACGGTGGCTACTAAAGGCTTGGATTTTGATCCATGGTCTGGTAAAGTGGGAGAGGAGGGAACTTTTGATGCTAAGAACAAAGATGAAGATCCAAAGCCCTGTACTTTGTCAGTGGAAGACAAATCACAAGCAACCACACCGGATACCACTCCAGCAAGAACCCCAACAGATGAGAGCACCCCAACTAGTGAGCCCAACCCTTTCCCCTTCCACGAGGGCAAGATGTTTGAGATGACCCGCAGTGGTGCTATTGACATGAGCAAGAGGGACTTTGTTGAAGAGAGACTCCAGTTTTTCCAGATTGGTGAGCATACATCAGATGGGCAGTCAGGGGACAAGGGGAAAGGGGGCAGCAATGCGGGGGTAGACGCCTCTCACTCAAAGGCAGGGGAAAGAGCTGTAGAGGGGAAGGTAGAGGCAACTACAGATTTAACACCATCCAGAAGCAGCACAGTACAAGGCAGTGCTGACTGCCTGGACGCACCTCCATTCGCTGACACCACCTCATGCACTGTCACAGCCTCCAAGGTCGACCCCAAATTACGCACCCCCATTAAGATGGGCATCGCAGCTTCCATTACTATAAAGAAAGACACTGGCTCAGCTGAACTGACTGATGTTAAAACTGAGTCCTCAGAAAGTCAGATGCTGGAATACATTAGTTTGGAGTCTCAATTAGTGGAAAGTCACTTTGATAGCAGGTGCACTAACTCTTCCCCGGCTGGCAGAAAAGATTACCCATCAGAAAACTACAATAACAACAATAACTTAGAGTCCTCCAATGTGCAGGCCAACTACATCCACTGTGGAAGTGTAGTCTTCAATTTGCAGTCATCTTCTGAACCCACCTTACAGAAAGCTAGTAGAATAGAAGCTCAGTTCTGTAGGGAGTCTTTGGACAAAGCAGAGAAAACCAGTACTGAGAGTCCTCAGACTAAAGTAGTCTCAGAAAACAGGCAGCCAAAGTCTAGGCTCCCAGTCAAGGCAGCAGGGTTCAGTTTTAACACACTCAGTTCAGGGAAGCAGAAGCCTAAACAGGTTGTGAGGCCAGAGGCAAGGAAAGTGGATCTTGCATCCATAATGCCTGAGCCCAAGTCTAGAATACCTGTCAAGGACATCAAAAGAAATGGTGCAGCTAACTCAGCTGTCACATCTCAGGTCGTTCCAAGTGCAAGTAAGCTCCCAGAGTCAGAGAGATCAGTCAGACCAGTGGTTCCCTCTAGGCTGCCTTTCAAAGACAGGTCATGTGGTCCTTCCGAGGCAGGTAGAGGTAACTTTAGCGAGGTGTGTAGGCAGTCAATTGAGTTCTTAAAGAATGTTAGCGGGGAAGCAATAAAGGTGGCCGAACGACTTTCAGACGAGGAGAAACAGACACAGGGAGAGCAGTCGCAATCGGAGGAGGACAGCAGCACATCACGAAGCACCTCACTATCGGACCCCTCTCAGTCCCAGCCCTCCCTCTCCGCTGGCTCCTCCCGAGGGGTCACACCCTCCAGGACAAAGGTCACAAGGGCGGCGGGGAGTGAGAGGAGGAGGAGTAAGCGGACTGGAGGAGGGAAGGAGGGCAGTAAGAACGAAGGGGCTCGCAGGTCGCCCCCCGTCGCGGAGATCAAGCCTAGTTTGTAAAACTTTATTGAAAACTTTACTTGATCCTTAGTTGCATGAGCCGTTGTGACTGATTGGATTGCCTGTGACGTGACCAATAGCTGTCATTCTTGTCATTCTCTCATCACTGTGCTGTGTGACTGTACCGTACTGTATCTGTCCCTGTCAGATCTCCCCTTCTCTCTCCCCTACCTTCCACAGATAATGTATCCTAATAATGAGGGGTGGGGCACTGAGCAGTCTGTCTGTGCTGGGTTGATTAAAGGAATATATATCCGCTTCAGTGTTTGTAAACTTTGTTAGAAAAATTGTACAGTACTATGTTGTCTGCATGCCCCATCTCAACAAAGTCTTTTTTTATGTTTTATTTAAAAAATGTTATACCGTTGTATAAACTCATAGTTATTGCCTGCATAGATTCTGTTGAAAATTTGTTTCATGTACACAATAAGAGCACCAGCTATGTAGCTGAAACATTGTATTTCACCCTGTCTGTTCTTCCTTTTCTAGCCAAACAGTACTATTCGAAAAACATCTCTAAAAATTTTCTTTTCATTTTAATAACTTCTCTAGGAGAAAAATCTTGTACATTTTTCCTTGTTTTGGCCAGAAAAGGAAGTCATCTGGATTCTTCATTTGAAATGAATGAGTAGCATTTTTGTAATGTTTTTGTTCTATATGTAATGACAGGTCCACAGAGTCCCTGTGAGAGAACAGACCTTCGCATGGCCATCGTTGCTGATCACCTGGGACTGAGCTGGACAGGTTAAGACTCACTTTGCCCCACATGACTGACAAATTTAGAGTTAACATTTTACTTGCCATACATTAATTGTTTACTTTCTAAACCTAAAATATTTAAATAGGAAGCAAATTATAATTTGATCGCTAATAATCAATGGCAAATAGTCCTCAAAAAACCATGCAACATATGCCCTCTTGTGCCTGTGCTTGGTATTGCAGTGCAGAACTGTATTAATTTTTTAAATAAAGAATTTTTAATTTAAATTCACTTAAATTCAGAATTCTTTACATGTATAACACACTGTGAAAGACACGCTGTATTTCCCCAAATTTCTGATTTAGATTTTAAAATGTAGAAATGTTTTTTAAATGCATTTTTTTATTTAATTGTCTTTACATCTGTCTTCATTTACTAGCTGACTGCGCAGAGATGATGCTAGTTAATACATGATGTTTTTTTCTGTTTTATAGAACTGGCTCGAGAGATGAATTTTTCTGTCGATGAGATAAACCATATCCGCACAGAGAACCCAAACTCTCTCACAGCCCAGAGCTTCATGCTCCTTAAGAAGTGGGTCAGTCGTGATGGGAAAAACGCAACAAGTGAGAGTCATTTTCTATCCATCTTACTTTTTTTATAAATATCTTTCTTTTTCTTTATTACATATACTCTGAAGTTATAATATCTACCTAAAGCAAATAAATGTAAGTCACTTTTATTCATGTTATCTTAGCGGATGCACTGACGGCTGTCCTGACAAAAGTGAACCGGATGGATATTGTGACTCTGCTGGAAGGGCCCATATTTGACTATGGTAACATTTCAGGCACCAGAAGTTTTGCAGATGATAGCGCTGTGTGCCAGGAAAAGGCGGATGGTAAAGTTTAGCCCCATCTAGCTGACCCCCCCCACCCCCTCTTCTCATTCCTTTTTTATTGTCACCTTTGTTTTTTCCTCTACAACCTCCCTGTGTAGTTTGCCAAAGAATTAATCACAGATGGGCCACCAATAATTACTATTTTGAACTTGAAGCCCCAGTGAGATTTATAGAAGCCACATTTATAGAAGATTAGGTCAGAAGCCCCAATCATACACAGTCTTATTAATCACTCTCTATTCTCTTATTTTAAAGACTTTCTGTATTCAAACACTCTTCGTTTCTCTTACCCTTTTCCCTTCCTCCCAACACCATATGCATGGACCTGGTTTGAACATGCATGTATATGGTCATGTGACGTGAAGCAATCACAGCATGATGCTTTGCCTCAACAAGTGCAGTTACACATGTTCACATTTCACTTTTGGTTTTAATGAAGACCCTGCAGTATATTACCAGTGGGACATGAAACAAACACTGTTCTGCCATGAAATGAATTAATTGATTAAAAGGTCAAGCAAAATGCATGATATTATCAGCTGTATCCTGATGAATCTCTTTTGATATTAGTTGGTAGAAGTGTTACAGGCCAGCTGTTGTTTTACATAGTGGACCAGAGCGCATGGCCTCAGCTGAAAGACTCAGCTGTCCTCTGCCTCTCAAGCTGTCGATCTGCTTCCTCCTCCATCTATCCTTCTCTCCTCTCCTCCCCTGCACTGGAGCAAGGGATAAAAAGAGAGAGGGGGAAAAAGAAGAGAAAGAATGAGATCATCCTTCTTTCCATAGTCTCCTCCTCCTTACAGTTTCCTGTGCCTCCCTCTGTCAGATGCAAAGTGAATTGTCCTCTCCTCTCCTCCAGTACAATCCCTCATTTCCCCTCCCAGACCCTAGATCCTTATTCATCTCATTAATACAGCCATTGTCTTGTCGTTATAACTTGCATGTTCTTTTGCGTTTGTGTGTATGTGTGTGTTTGTATGTGTGTGTGTGTGTTTCTCCCCAATACTCCACCTCAACACCTCATACAACTGCATCCTGATCTGGGCCAAGACTCACTATCCAGTTATCTATCGTCATCTGCTCCTCTCAAGTCTTCCTTCTCTCTCTCCTTTTCCTGCACTCAGCCTGTCATCTCCTATTTCCACATGTAGAATTTGTCTTTCTCCCTCACCCTGCCCTTCTTCTCTTCCTTCCTCTTTCTCTACCTATGCATCGTGTTGCCTGAGTCCTGCCTCCTTCTCCCCACCCCTCACACCGTTGCCCCCTTACGCTTGCTGTCATTGTCCCTGCATGCCTCCAGGACTGCCTCTCATCACTCCATCCCTCTGTCTCAACTCCTCTACTATTGAGTTCTTCATCTGAACA